>NC_091824.1:30192500-30857500 GCF_038994185.2 Dermacentor albipictus
GAACCCTTTTCGTAAGCCTCCAGGTTTCTGCCCCATAGGTCAGTACTGGTAAGACACAGCTAATATACACTTTTCTCTAAATTTCCGGAGTCCTCCACTACGGCGTGCCTCATAATCAGAAAGTGGTTTTGGCACGTAAAACTCCATAATTTTTTAAATACACTTTTCTCTTGAGGGATAATGGCAACCTGCTGTTCATGATCTGAGAATGCCTGCCAAACGCACCGCAGCCCATTCTTATTCTTCTGATTATTTCCGTCTCATTATCCGGACCCGCAGTCACTACCTGCCCTAAGTAGATGTATTCCCTTACGACTTCCAGTGCCTCGTTGCCTATTGTAAATTGCTGTTCTCTTCCGAGACTGTTAAACATTACTTTAGTTTTCTGCAGATTATTTTTAGACCCACTCTTCTGCTTTGCCTCTCCAGGTCAGTGAGCATGCATTGCAGTTGGTCCCCTGAGTTACTAAGCAAGGCAATATCATGAGCGAATCGCAAGTTACATGAGGTACTCTCCATTAACTTTTATCCCCATTTTTTCCCAATCCAGGTCTCTGAATACCTCCTGTAAACACGCTGTGAATAGCATTGGAGAGATCGTATCTCCCTGCCTGACGCCTTTCTTTATTGGGATTTAGTTGCTTTCTTTATGGAGGACTATGGTAGCTGTGGAGCCGCTATAGATATCTTTCAGTATTTTTACATACGGCTCGTCTACACCCTGATTCCGTAATGCCTCCATGACTGCTGAGGTTTCGACAGAATCAAATGCTTTCTCGTAATCAATGAAAGCTATATATAAGGGTTGGTTATATTCCGCACATTTCTCTATCACCTGATTGAGAGTGTGAATATGATCTATTGTTGAGTAGCCTTTACGGAATCCTGCCTGGTCCTTTTCTTGACAGAAGTCTACGGTGCCCCTGATTCTATTTGCGATTACCTTAGTAAATACTTTGTAGGCAACGGACAGTAAGCTGATCGGTCTATAATTTTGCAAGTCTTTGGCATCCCCTTTCTTATGTATTAGGATTATGTTAGCGTTTTTCCAAGATTCCGGTACGCTCGACGTCATGAGGCATTGCGTATACAGGGTGGCCAGTTTCTCTAGAACAATCTGCCCACCATCCTTCAACAAATTTGCTGTTACCTGATCCTACCCAGATACCTTCCCCCTTTGCATATCTCCCAAGGCTTTCTTTACTTCTTCCGGCGTTACCTGTGGTATTTCGAATTCCTCTAGACTATTTTCTCTTCCATTACCGTCGTGGGTGCCACTGGTACTGTATAAATCTCTATAGAACTCCTCAGCCACTAGTGCGTGCCACTCAGCACGCACTATAGGCCACTCCTGTAGTCAATCAGGTGGATACGACGTGACGTGTGCAGTGACGCACGCACTACAGCTGCAGAACCACGGAGCCGCCGTGACGTCGGCTATGCGTGCTCGTCTCACACCCCGGAGGTTCCGTTCCCCCCCGGAACGAAACGCACCGCTTTTTTTTTTTTTTCAGACCCATTAATTTACTTTCTTTTACAGGAGAAAGCGCTGAGAAATTTGACGTCAATCGGAGCATTTCTTGGCGTGTTTTTACTCTTAATGCACCGTCGACCATTCACGACTCGGTCACGCTGCTGCCGCCTGATTTCCGCGTAATGGGGCACGTAATGCTTGACGTGGTGTTTTTAGCTCGAATGCTTTTTCACGGTCACGGACACGGTCAAGCGCTAACTTTAAACATAATATTTATTGGAAGCTGGATCACTATTCAGGCGCGCTCAGAGACGAATTCAGTTACGATAAATATTTTCTTGTTAACGATAGTAAGGCGTGACAATCTTGGCCTCCCTCCTCAGTAGTTGCACTTTCAATTATTAGTCCGGTTATTTCTTTTTGGTGTTTGCGCACAACGAAACATGAGTTATTCGTTTAACTTTTTGGTTCAGTAGGCGAATAAACATTTATAGAAATAATGAAACAAACAAACGGATTGTTTGCATCTTCTCTAAGAGCCGTGCCGCAATTGTGTTTCGCCAAACTAGGCCAAGAATATATTTAACAAGCAAACAATTATCGTATCTGAATTCATCTCTGTTTGCGCGGGCCTGAATTGTTGAATGTCATATATATAGTGATCCGGCTTCCAATACACGTTCTGTTGAAAGTGAGCGCTTGTGCGTGGCACCTCCTGTATATCCGTGTGCAGACGCATCCGCGCCAAAGCGCCATATCAGACATGTCGCACTAACACGACCACAAGTTAGTCCTTGCATATAGTGTCTTCGCATTTATATATATATATATATATATATATATATATATATATATATATATATATATATATATATATATATATATATATATATATATATATATATATATATATATATATATATATAGCAAACAGCCATTATGGCACTAGACAAGCTGCACGCTTTGCAAACAGAAGAGCAAAAAAGAGCACATGGGTAACGCTGACATTTGTCCAGCTTCGCTGTTCCACAACTTTTGAACGATGAAATTTGCCGAGTAACCTTTGGAAACTCGACCTAGTGCAATAATCTTGCTTTCAGAGAAAGTTCAAGTAAGTCATTAGAGAGTATAATTTTTTTCTCTCTCGTGTGCACTTTTCGCGACGCCAGCGACACCGTGCCCTCACATAGCGGCTGTCATACAGATTGACAGAAGGCGCTTTGAGGCTTTGGTTTATCTTTACGTAGGCATTAAACGAGGCGCGCGGTGCCTTCGCGGTGAATTATGACTGAGTGTCAGAATTCATGACTCATTTTCTTTTTCTGAAATAACGGCGAAAACACGGCGCAAGATTTGCCACTGCATCCTTTGTCGTTATACATGAACAGAACGCCGCTTGGGCCGCCTGCAAAGCAAAAACAAAATAATAATAATGTTCGAATATGGAATTATAACGTGTCTGTCCTGCCTTCACTCGGCGCACGAACGAATTAAGCCCCGTCATGCGTCACTTCCCAGGACACATGACGATTTGCGCGGCCACTGATAGAGAGCGTGACGGTCTAAATCTTCGGTAGCAGTGAGAAAAGATTTCGGATGTTCGAGCGTATGACCACGCGGGCATCAGCACCATGCGAAGTGCCCGCCGCTCTAGCGTCGCAGTTTCCGGAGAGAGGAGAAAAAGCGCCGACTCATTCCTCGTGCCACACACCTCTGTCGCCTTCCTCTTCGCTCGTGAACAAGGTATATAAAAGAAAATGCGCATAACAAAAGAAAGAGAAAAATATACACGCGGTATATGTAGCATTTGTGAGCAAAAAAATGAGAGATGACATCGAATTCGATTTTAAATCTTATGTTTACTCCTGATTTGCTCACTCTGAAATAACATCTCAAAATGCATAACCAGTAGGTTTCCCGTTGAACGCTTACTCTCATTGAGTAATACTGCGAAAGGCATGTTTACCCTCTGAAGGCAATTTGTGTTTGTCCTTTTCACACGTCGCTCGAACGTGTGACGAGACGAAGCTGCCGTTTTTTTTTCTCTCACCGGCGTCTGTGGTCGCGCAGGCTGTCCCCACGTGCAGTGCCAGCACTGCCGAGCCGAGTTCCCGGTGTCCAGCCGCCTGGTGGTGAACGGACAGTGCCAGCAGTGCGCGCACCAGCCCACGCTGCTGCCGCCGCCGTTGACCGTGGCGCACCAGCAGGACTTCTCGATCCGCAGGCTCGTCAGCCCCTAGTCACCACGCGACCACGTGTTCCCCAAATCCGGCCATGACGTGCACGCGTGCCTCCCGCTGCAGTCCGTCGAAAAGATGGCGCGCGGCTAACGAGCAAAGTGCTGCGCTATCAGAGCGAGCGAGCGACCCACTCGACCCGGTTGGTTCGTTCTCTCCGCCTTCTCTCCTCTTACTACGTGCTACGAGAGACGTCCGCACGTATGCCAAGGTTCGACAGGGAACTGGTCTCTGAGGAACTGTGCCACTCGACAATGTTTAAGCGTCGGGTATTAGTTGAAACTGTGTGCAGAAAAAAATAGGCAGTACGTTTCTTTTTTTTTTTCTCCTACAGAGAAAGAAGAAAGAAGACCAGAGGGCGACGTGATGCATTTTCAACTGCCACCATTGTCCGTATTGTAAAGGCCAGCGACTATCTTTTCAGTATCGACAGGTGACCACGGTTTACACTGAACCTTCAAGGACGCGCAAGCTCGGGCTTCCCACGTGACAGGGTTGTTCCACACTTTAGTTGCACAGCCGCTCACTGAGTTTTGTCAAAGCGCAAGTGGATATGGCAGCTTGAGTTGAGTGCACGTACTTTGCGTCACCTCGATGTGAAACGTTGTCCCTCGAATCTGGCGTTCATTGAGCGAAGCAGGGATTGGACACCTTGATCGTAATTTGTCGTTTAACTCTGAATTTCCCGAAGTGCTTCACTACTCCCGACATGGTAAACGCCCGGAATGAAAGATTCTGCAACTGCCATAAACAACAACAACAAAAAACAATAATATCATTTGATGCACTGCCTCTTCAAGTGTCGTCAGAAAATCTAAGCCAGAGGACAGTTCTCTCGTAACGTAACAAGACTCCATACAACTGGCACAGCTTTGGCTATGAAACAGACCAAAGAAGCGACCGTTCTAAGTAGTTCTTTCTCTCCGGAGTTAAATATTGTATATCAATACGCGCTCTTTACAACTTGAAATCTACTTCACCCGCATAAATATTGTGAGGGTCACTAGACTGTTGTGCGCATGTTATGGTTAACAGGGTATATATAAAAAAGTGTTCATACCATGTGTATTTGCTCGCATGCATCGCATAAAAGAAAGTGTCGCAGTACAATGCTTACATAAAGGATGCACAGTTCACCTCACGAATTGCGGCAGGTATTGCAAGAAAAGCAATAAACGAAGGTGACCCGTAATGGGTAAAAAGTTTCACTGAATAGAGCACTACGCATATTGGACTATTGATTCAAGTTCTTGACCGTTGCTGCGATGGCTAATATGTTACATCGCCATTATAGGCATGGGTGCTTATAGGTGTCTCGTGCCAATTTTATCTCCGATAAATTGACCACTTGGTACTACTGCGGCAGCCGTCACGCACGTAAAGGACGGGTGAAGGACATGCGAAGGACAGCACCCCTCCTGACGAGTCTATCTGAGGCACGGCGTAAACTTCGCGGGTAAAAAAGTCTAGCGGACGTCACGAGCCCTCGCCGATGGCGTTCACCGCACGCCTCCGCAAATGCTCGTCTCGAAGACGGGTGTGGTTATACGTTTGTGCATAAGATGTTTATTGCATGCCTTTCTCTTAACCGAACGTTCACATTTTTTATATATATGTTGTGTAAAGCTCCAAACGTCTCCGTTCATTTGCACAGCTGCGCCGTTTTGCACCATGCGTTGCACGTGGCGTAGCTTTTTGTTGTTGTTGTTGTTGACGCACACCATTATACGTCCTCACCCGACGTGGTAGCGCAATGGCTATGACGCTGCGCCGCCGAGCACAAGGTCGTGGGTTCGACATCCGGCCAAGGCGGCCGCATTTCCATGGAGTCGGGATGCGAAAGGCGCTTGTGTGCCGTGCATTGGGTGCACGTTAAAGAACCCCACGAGGGGTCGAAATTAATCCCGAGTCTCCCACTAAGGCGTGCCTGATAAGCAAATCGTAAAACCCAAGCACTATATTTTTTGAAGCATTACGTATACGGCTCGTACGCGCAAGGGTCTTTTCTTTTTTTCAACGTGGCACCACATGTAGCGCTCCTAATCTCCGATCATCACCAAATTACGATATGTCCGCAGCGCCGTCTTTCAGGAAAGATAAAAGATCGCAGTTACGCGCCCTACGAGTGACTTTCGTCGCTACACTCTTCGACAACGCGTAAGAATGGCGCGAACTATTTAAAACACGCTGTACGCATTCACAGCACGTTAAAGGGGCACTACAGAGAAAACATTACGTTAGGATGCATTAGTAACTTACTCTTGTGCGACATCAAAATGGCTACTCGTACACTGGTTTGGTGCAGTGCCAGAAAAGAGACGAAAGACGGGCGGCGACTTCGTCCTAAATTTCCCGCATCAACTTACCATGACGTCACAGATCTTGGAAGCGTCTCCGCCAGTCCAGCGAATTGTTTACCGATAAATAAGAGCTATAGATTGAGTTCGAAAGAAGCCAAAGACTAGACCTTGCAGATTTCGATAACCCTTCCAGCCATCAAAACGTGCCATACGCGAGAAGATACTTCGAAATCCGTGACGCCAAAGTGACGCACCTGCACTAGCCGCATCGCCTCGAAATTTATAAAGTAGAACAGTTATCTTCGTTTCCTTCGGTGTAGCAATGAACCCGTTCCAGCGAAATGAATCAAGAATTTAGAAAAATATTTCACCCGCGGTCATAAACTTAATTTAGTGTTGCTCTTGATGTTCCTCCAACTCGGGAAACTAGTCTTCTGGTATGCGACAGTAAATAACAAAGAATTGTGTGCGTATATGTACATTTCCTGCCCTTTGGCGCAATAACCAAACACTAATCAGTATTCCTGTCCCGGAAAGACATGTCACCATGTTGTATAAATAAATGTGCCCTTTGTAACGGTGCCCGCCCGCCCAGCATCGCGTCTGAACGCCACGCACCTGTCAAGTGATAAAGCTTCCTGGCGCCACTCGCCAGGAAAAAAAAAATAACGTCACCGTAATGTAGGGTTTTGGAGACCCAAAGGGTCGCATGCAGCTTCCTGAACCAAAGAACCGCTTGCTTGGCAAATTATGAATGCATGCCACCGGCGCCCAGTGTTTCGCGCTTTGGCCAAAGAAACCACTGAAGCTTATGTAACTGAATGTAATTTGTAGTTTGTGTGCGTGTGTGTCTGTTACTGTGACTGTTATGGTTGTGAGCGTGGATTTTGCTTCCGCTGTAGCTTAGAGAACTTTCATATAGCGGGAAAGCAAATGTGTACAAAGATTAATAGTTAGTAGGCCTACAGCCACACCTTCCTGGTCATGACCCAATGTTTGCGCCCTTGTGATTGTCAATAAAAGAGTACAAAATATTTCGTTCTTGTTTTTGTGTGTTTTTGTGCATGTATAACTAGAAATACCTAATGCGTATAGTAGTCCGCGCGCCCAAAATCTGCACGCCGCCATGACGTCGATTCAGGGTTTCGATGCTCACGTGTTCTTTCCTTCGTACGCGTCACTTCCTTTTCCATATTTAACGCGCCAGACCACGCCGAGGACAGCATCGATATGGAATTGAATTTCATTTCCCATTCTCACTTGGGGAGGGCGGAAGAAAAAGCTACCATGAACAGCTTGCCGAGCCCGTCGATCCCTACAGTGCATGACCAAAGCGGCAAGGAGTATGCATGATGAGAAAAAAAAAGATATATGATTATTCGCGACAAATAAAACAAACTTCAACATGGGTAACAACACAGAAGTATTAAAATATTATAGCGAACTATGCAGTGAAAGGAAAATTAAGGTACAGCACCATCGTATAGATCAGCAATCAATGAAAAAAGAAATTGTACTGTGTAGGATGCTAATACAACAAAAGATGAGCGCTTATATGCAAGACCCTATACAAGGCGTGGATGCCATCAATGCATACCGATGGTGTGCACTGATAGTTTAATAGTTTTCCAAATAATTTTACAAGTTGAATGCTAGTAACATTATTTGGAAAATTAAGAGAAATATGAATAAGTCATGAAATCGAGCTCTTGAGGAATGTTTCTTTAGTCAAGCCTGTACTGTCTACTGCACCTCCTTGAGAAGTACCTATACCTGCTTCCAAGATAGCTCACAAGACCGACCACTGAAACTTTCTGCCTATACCATCAGCCACACATGAAATTTCTTGCTGCATATGAAGTGGTGAGTTTTTAGTTTAGCAGAAGAGGAGTAAATTATATTTTTTGAGGTTTTATTGTCGCAAAGGCAACTTAACAGACTAAACAGATATCTCGAAGAGAACAACATCTATACTCACAACGTGATTGGCGTTCCTGCCGGCCTCTCGTCGCAGGACGCCATGAAGATGATCAAACATCAAATCATCGACGGCAGTACCAGAGACACCAGGGCCCTGCTCGGACTCGACCTTGAGAAAGCGTTTGACAACGTTCTCTAAAATACATTCTGGCCTCCGTGGCAGACCTCGAGCTGCGCCCCAGACTATATAACTACGTCCGTTCGTTCCTGACGGGGAGGAAAGCGAAGCTGCGGATCGGCGACTTTGTCTCCGGCGAGGTGCTCCTGGGCCCACGGGGCACGCCGCAAGGCTCGGTCATTTCGCCTGCTCTCTTTAACATCTGCATGATCGGCCTCTCAAGGAATCTGGCCCAAAGTGAAGGTATCAAACACACCATCTACGCAGACGACATCACCATCTGGTGCACCGGCGGTAGCGAAGGGCAAGTGGAAAGCGCCATGCAAGAGGCGGTAGACGTCATGGAGCAGTATACCTGCTACCCACCGGACTCAGATGCTCCCCGACCAAATCTGAGCTTCTGATTTATAGAAAAGAAAAAGGCCGCAGACCCAAGGGCTGGAAACCGGTCTCGGAAAGTGACATTCACCTGTTCACTCGGAGCGGTGACCCGATACCCAGGGTCGACACCATCAGAGTCCTGGGTATGTTCATAGAATCACGCGGTGGCAAGGGCACTCGGTTACGCAAGATAATTGCGAAAATCGACCATGCTTTTCGCCTCGTCCGAAGGGTCACGAACAGACATCGTGGCCTCAAGGAGGACAACCTGCTTCGGCTCATCAACGTCTTTGTGCTGTGTCACTTCACCTAGCTACACGGTGGACATGCACAACTGGCTCAAAGCCGAGCGGGAAAAGCTTAATCCCCTCATTAGAAAATTCTTCAAGAGAGCCATCGGGCTGCCCGTCAGAACGCATACAGAGGACCTCCTTCGGCTCGGCATACACAACACCATGGAGGAGATAGCCGAGGCTCAGGAACGGGCCCAGCTAACTCGGCTGTCCACCACGCCGGCCGGCAGGCGTATCCTCGAGGAGATCGGACTCGCACCAACCAAGAACTTGGCTGAAGACACCCAAAATCCCCAGAGAAATAGGGGAGAAGATCGTGGTCGCCCCTTTGCCCCGCAACGTTCATCCCGTTCACAACGCAGGTCGTCGCAAGGCAAGAGCATTAAATATACTAAAGCAAATAAACAAGGACAAAATCGCAGCAAGTTTCGTGGATGCAGCTGCATACCGAGACGGCAAGGCTTCTGCGGTTTCCGTCGTTGACACGCTGGGCAAAGTCATCAACTGTGCTTCCGTCCGGACGACGAACCCAGAGGTGGCCGAGCAAGTGGCCATTGCACTCGCCATGTAAGACCGTCGGAGAGACAGGGTGTATAGCGATTCGAAAGCCGCTATCAGGGCATTCCAGAAAGGCCGGGTAGCCCGGTAGGTAGTTCAAATTCTGAAAGGCACCAAACACGGCAACACCTCCATGCACTCGATCCTTTGGTTCCCTGCACACGTCGGGGCGATTGAGGGGGTTCCTCTGAACCTCAACGAGTCTGCCCACGAAGCTGCGCGTGGCTTTACCGACCGCGCTGCCCTCGGATCGGGTGACTCTCTCCCCGGACACAGAGACGCTCCTCTCACACACAACGAAATGACTAAATTCTTTTACTCAGAGAGAAGGGTTTTCCCCCCGCCTCACTCCAAGCTAAGCAGGCCGCAGGCGGTCACACTAAGACTTCTGCAAACGAACTCCTACCCAAATCCGGCGTCCCTTAATAGCATATATATACCGAGATTTATCCGAATTGTTCTTGCGTAGCCTGTGGTGAGGTACGTTGCCTCATATGCTCTGGGAGCGCGGGTCGCTGGGCCCGAAGTTCACTAAGGAAGAGTGGGACGCGCACCTGCGAAGTCCCGTCTTTGAGGACCAAATCCTGGCTGTCCAGCGCGCCCGCGATCGGGCCGGCAGACTAGATCTGTCAGTCCCGTCGTGGGATTAGGCGGGTGCGAGTTTTATCGCGCTTTGCCGGACCAAATAAAAGTTTATTCACTCACTCACTCACTCACTCACTCACTCACTCACTCACTCACTCACTCACTCACTCACTCACTCACTCACTCACTCACTCACTCACTCACTCACTCACTCACTCACTCACTCACTCACTCACTCACTCACTCACTCACTCACTCACTCACTCACTCACTCGCAGGCTATGAGAGGCACCATAATGCCGGTCTCGATCTTGATTAATTTCTACCATCTGCAGGCTTTAGAATGGTGGTGGACTGAACTAGTTTGTATTCCATTGTTTTTGTTTCAAGTACAATCAGTACATTGCACGCACACACTAACATGGTGCACAACTGTAAGCAAATTCATTTCATAGAATGAAGTAAATACACGGCTAGGACACTTCAGGAACGACAAGAATTAGAGCAGTTAGTTCGGCATCGCATTCTGGGTCGATCATTTTAGGGAATATGTTGCATTCGGCGGAAGCGGAATATATATATATATATATATATATATATATATATATATATATATATATATATATATATATATATATATATATATATATACTGGCATGGTTATATGCTGGCAAATCGAATGCAAACACAATTATTAACCCTGAATAACTATGTGGGACCCAAGATGCTCATTCGAGCAGCCACTCTATTGCTTGACAGGCCCTATGGTGAAAAAGCAGTAGTCAACGCGAAATTGACAGTCACTGTTAGCAGCCTGCACGGCAAAGCAATTCATGCGATTGCGGTGTTTATTTTGATTACCTGGCTCAGGCAAGTAATGTGAATAACAAAACTTATAAAACATCATCAGCTTAGTGAGGCCAAATGCTGTCAAGTCGAGGGTGTGGCCCTTACCCGGATTTATACGGCAAGAATTTTCCTTCGTGTAATTGTTTCATACTTCGCTATCCCTAATACTGCTCCGCCTTTCTGCTGAAACTGCAGCTCTTCTTTTTTCTTTCCTGTGGGTCCGAGTATATAAGTCCTGCGGCGCATGACTGCTGTTGAACCTGATTTCGAGCAAACCCGGCTTGGCGCCATTTTGATTACTGTGTGAATTGTATATATATTTGAGACTTATGCCTGCAAGTGGCGATGTTTCCATCCCTACTAAAAGTTGTACATCATTAGAAGAGTTTTTTTTCTTTTTTTCATGAGTCATTAGCACTGCCCACTGGAAAGATAAGCAATACTGAGCGACATATCATTCACGTGAATTTTCACGCCGTTGATAAAGTACTCTGACGAAGGAGTCACTGAAGTCAGCAGGGTTCCTTTTTCCGGTTCAAAAAATCGCGCAAAGCAATTTGAAACGAAGGGACCATACAGCAACATAATATTTCTCTAGGCATAGGCTATCCACACAGCATTAGAAATGATTTTTAGTTGGCTACCTCTTCTCTTCAAAAAATATAATAAACTTTGTCCTGTGTATATATTTAAATATATTGTGTTGTGCATGATGCTCACAGTGGAAATTAAAAAAAAAATATGTGTAAGGTAAATAATACGGATGAGGTAGCCGCCGGCTAACGCGCTTGTCCTCCTATTGTCAGGATTTGCTGAAATAAAGCGAAAGTATGAATTAAAAGATGTGCACGCCCGCACCGACAATGATGCAGTAAGCTTTTAGCCACAATAAGATTTTAAGTGAAAAGGTAGAGGCAACTCAAAAGAAAGCTCAAATGATGTGGGTAACATAACTCTGGGAAAGACACCTTAAAACGGGGAAGGGTGTAGCCCCGCTCCCCCAATAAATCTTGGAATACGGGGGGCGGGGCTCCAGCGCTCCCTCCCCCCTGCCCGCCCCTAGTCGGCGCCTATGTGAACGATGCTTACAGCATTGCATTTCGCCTTACAAAACCAATTTCCCGGCGGCGCGCCTAACGGTAAATTGAAATTTAACCGCGAAACACCAAGGACAAAAAAGTAGAAGGGCCAGTACAAGTGCTTGTGGTGTATATTCTACTACTATGCCCTTCTTTCGCGCCGCCTTTGATTTATTATCGAACCGTACCTACTCACCCAAGTGGCAACCTCATCTCATGGTTTTGTATTTACCGCGTTTTACTGGTTCGTCCAAGAGCCGCCTGGCGCCGCACCGGGCGCGTCAACCGCCGCGCCAACAAGTGGCGGCGGAACGCAGTCGTATTAGAAACAATAAAATAATAAAAAAATAAAGGATGCACATGAGCAGGGGGAAGGCCTGTCAGCTCTCGCATATCGGCCTCGCTTTTGTGTCGGATGCCCTGGACATGTGACACGAGAAGCATCGATATGCTACATCTCGTCTACCGTGTCTTTGACATTGTGAGTGCTATTTGAAGTTTGCACACATGTGCGATAGGTGTAATATTCCGCCGAAAGTAACTGCCTGTTTCGAACTGTCAGTGGCCGCTCTCTGCATGCGTTCTAGCACCAGAACGTAAACGGCGCTACGCTGGGAGATACCGCATCGAATATGCGCCATACCCATATTGACGCTATTTCAACGGAACAATGTTGAAAATACAGTTCACAGAGGTGTTGATCGGACTTGCAATGCAATGCTCGTAACCAGCGTTTGTGACGGTTGGCGTGCTCACGATAAATCGCACTTTATAAAATGTGTGCTTGCGTCGTCGATTTGCACTACGTTGTCACATTGTCTATTACTTCCTCCATTTAAGGGGATGACTTACTTGCCGCCGGCTGCTTAATCAAATAATTCATTTCGGCGCTTTTCGACTGGGAGCTCATTTGAGATCTTGTCGTACGAACAGGTCTTTGTGCTTTTATTTCAGCCATAGTGCACCTCGATCACCTTTCAAGGAAAACCTTGTCAGCCAGCGCCTGCGCTCTTGGACATCATGCCCACAAAGGTGCGTTGATGAATGTTGTTAAATGTAGAACGACGTTCCGCACGCCGTGTTCGAGTATCGTCGACGCAATGAGACTTGCAGTAGTCGCTGCACGTCGGCTAGGTGTTGCAGGCCGTAAGAAAATATTCGTATGTGCTATGTGCTACACATGAATTACCACATGAACTACCCGTTTCGCAGAGGTAGCTGCTTTATGCAGCATGCGAATGGTCGCATGTGTTCAGTTAGATGTTCGTTTCAACTCTCCCTGTCGCAGTTGGCCGAGAAAGTTTGTTGAATACCTGATTCACAATACATTGTTGACATTGTGCATGTCATAGACAAATTACCGGTTTGATAGTTTTCCAAATAATTTTACAAGCTGAATGCTAGTAACATTATTTGGAAAATTAAGGGAAAATATGAATAAGCTATGAAATCGAGCATCGGAGGAATGTTGCTATAGTCAAGGCTGTTCTGTATGCTGCACCTCCGTAACTGCCTAGCTACCTCCGAGATAGCTCACAAGACCAACCACAAGCTTGTGAACATAGCATCTTTATTCTGCGTACGAATGGTCACATTTGTAAGTTAAGTGTTGCTTTCAACTTTGCCTGTCTCGTTAGCTGGGTGGATGTCTGATTTTCCCTTTATTAACATTAATTAATTTGTAATAAAATAATTTGATATATGTAGTGCTGCCTCTGTGTACTTTATGCTAACATGGTGTGTGCAAATATTGAAGAACTCTGAATAAACCAATCGAATTTAATCCGGTTTCACTTGGTGCTCAAATTGAACAGTTAATATTGGAAACACCGAATATTTATCGAATAGCTTTAGAATAATTAGCACCAATATGGAAGCATTAGAAAAGCAAAAACAATGAGGGATTGATTGTTCTCATTTCCATCCTTGGACTACCTGAATATAAAGCATAGCCTGTGATTTTATACCACTGTGGGTCCAATTTTGATTTTAGTGCGATGTTCATGCTGACTGCTTGTGTCACACCGATGCTCATGTGCAAGCAATCTCGTATTATAGTATGGTTAGGGGCTTGGTTTATCTGTCGCATTTTATCGCAAGGCATTCTGTTGACCACACTCTCCGCTGTGCTCTTGCACTCTCGCCTCGCTCTAAGAGCTGCAATTTTTAAAACATTTTGTTAATATTTACTTTTATTTAAGAGATGGTGACAAAATGGTGCATTGAATACTATAGTCTCTACTATATAAGAGCTTATTTCAGTGCACAGCCACGAAACAGCACCTCACATATTCTGTACACTCACTGCTGTATCGGAAGTTATTTCAAAGCATAGCTTTCTGATCCTCTTTCGTTGTTGATTGTAATTATATTTCAAGCAAAATGTTGCAGAACTCTTGCACTATATCGAAACCAGTTGTCTTACAGAAAAGCGTTTGACTGATATATATGTTTGATTTAGCATCATCCCAATTTGATTCCTATTGGTTTGCTTTTAAACTTACTCATCTTGCACCCCTAGGTAATGGTCCCATTCTTGTAATTAATTTGGGGCCTCAGAGGCATCGCCTGGTTTTTACAGGTCAGAGATAACTGCCTAAAAGAGTAAAGTTGTTGTATTTGTGGTTTATTTAACTGCAGGGTCATAGCTCTGTTGGCAGGTGCTGAAAACATAAGCAACGAGCAGTGAGTAAACAAAATTAGAAATAGAATTTAAGTTTATTTTTGTGATGTAATGCCTAAGGATTTGCCAGTAGCATTTTGTGAGCTCATTGACGGGTAGAGTACACAGGGTGTTCTGATAAATTTCTGATGCCTCCAAGACGAGCTCTATTTACTTCATAAATGTCAGTCTCACAATGTTCAGGCAATCATTGGCATACTGTGGAGGCACTCTAGTGCTCCTTTACTCACTGTAATTATGGCTGTGTTTCCTGAATAACCTGCAAAAATTAATTTGATGTATTAGTTGCGCGCATAACTACACTGCCTACAGGCATTATTTATTTTTTTACTTTACCCTCAGAGCCATACACATTAGGGAGGAGAGTGGTTACAGCAAGCACAAATGCATAATTGAAAATGCAAGCTAGAAAAATTAATTACAGAGGCTTATGATTATACAGTTTCAGCTAGGGCTTCACAATGTAGTCAAGAAGTGGCTACAAAAATGCACAATGTATACACAAGTGGAGTTAGCTACAAATGTAGAGTGCATAGACATCTGATTGCACAATATTAGCAATAGCTGCTTGAATGAAAAGTTGTTCCTTTTAATGTATTAGCAAAAAGGACTGAACCAAAAAGAAATAAGCCTTAGTTTGACATAACCCAAGGCCAACCATGGATCAGTGATTGATTCAAGGAAATGTGTTAAAATTGAGCAGTACATTCATTGCGCAGTGTGGAATGATACTATGGCTTGGGCAATATAGTTAAACCTACAAAATATGAAGCGAACTGAATTATTGTAAACAAGTTCTAATGAGCTAATTACTTTTTCCACAGTGGAATCCCATTCACTGCTTGTATTTAATTTTGGACATGCTAGTGTCTTATAGCAAAGCTGTTCTTTAGGATGAAAGAGTGGTTAAAGCTTTGTCACTACTGATTTGTGTGTCACTTTGTTTTAATTCAGGGTGATCATCCATGCAATGGAAAGGAGGACAAATGTAAATCGAACAATGTGAAGTCTGAACAAATGCCCAGTTCTACAAGCCCTGAACACTGCAAAACGGCCTCGGCACCAGTATTGTGCCCTGTCTGCAACAAAGCTTTTGGTCGAAAATATCACCTGGTGAGGCACCTGCAAAATGCAGTTTGTTCTGTTGAACAGAAGCTTTCTTTACCATGTCCTACATGTGGCAAAGTATTTTCCTCGAAGGTAAGCATTTTTTTCTGCATTGGTAATAAATATTGATTATGAGTGAGGGCTGTCCTAAGACTGTGTAAAAATATCTTGTGCATAAACAGGCAAACATGCAACAAAAATTACACAGCACAAGCACTACTATCAACTGAATGTTTATTTCAAGAAACATTGGGTTGTATGTGTAAAAAGTTGTACATGCACTAACATGCGAAGAATACCTCTACAGCAATAAAACCAACACATCTGGTATGTTTGTCAAAACAGGGCTAGATCACAAACTGATACAGCATGTGAAATGTGTGGCAATTATCCTGCTCTAAAATCTAAGCTTGCTTACATGCATTCACTTAGTGCCAATTCGTGTAAGCGTAGATATGTACTAACGTTTTTCAGTATGTAACCCATGTTTTCTTGAATGAACCTTCAGGTTATAGCAGCAGTTATGTTCTCTTCCCTGCGTTTGCCTGTTCATGTGCTCACTCTTTCTTCATGAATCAATCTCAGTTCACTCTTCCTACTAATACAGTATGCAATGGATGATTCAACAAAAAGATAAGCCTGAGTCAGCATTCGGAAATTTTAAGGTGCATCTTGAAAAACACTGCCACAGTGCGGTACTAGAACATTGCAAAGGAGGAATGTTCTAATAGCCCAAGAACAAATGTCTACTGCTAGTTCTTTACGACGTTGTTTTGTTTACCACAGAAGTCTACCTTCTTTTCATAGCTCGTACATTTTCATGAGAGTGCCACTTTTCTAGACTGAATAGTGTTGACACGTGGACTCACTTTCAGGCGAAACTCGACTACCACATTACTGTCCATGGCACAACATCAGAAAGTTGCAAAACGTCTCCCCTCAAGCAGTTTGAGTGCCACCAGTGTGGTCGTTTCCTGTGGTCACAGTCTCAGCTGAAGATTCACCAACGAACCCACACCGGGGAGCGACCGTTCACCTGCACCGAGTGTTCCAAGACGTTTGTCTCCCTGGGTGCTCTGAACAAGCACAAGCTTTCTCACTCGGAGGAAAAGCCCTTCGTATGCCCCCACTGCCCGGCCAGATTTTCCTTGAAAGGAACACTCAACAGGCACATTCCCACACACACAGGCATTCGTGCTCACAAGTGTCCCCACTGCCCCAAGGATTTCATCCAGGCTGTGGCACTCCAAGCCCACCTTGTTACTCACACAGGCAGCAACGGTTTTCCCTGCCGCGTATGCGGCCACATGTTCTCCCGCAAGGCCCGCATGAAAGAGCACGTTCTGTGCGTTCACGAAGGCCTGCGCAAGTTTAAATGCGACTTATGCGCCAAGTTGTTCTCTCGCAAGGATGATCTCACCACTCACCAGGAGCACAGGCATGGCCTTGTCAGCAAGCCTCTAGGTGGTCTTAACCCGGCATGGAGCAGCTTGACACTCATGACGATGGGCTCTGGCAGTTTGTCACCTCCCGGGGCTTTCGTTCAAGATTCATTCTTAAAAGACTCTGTGATAACTCATCAGTCAGTGCCAGATATGTCACCTGGCTCCTACAGTGCGGCTGCTCGTGTGGAGACAAAAAAGCTTAAGCATGATGTTGTAGATGACAAACATACCACACATGATCCATTCCACCAAACTTACACTAATGACGGCCATCTACACGGTAAAACATCGTATGTTAAGCCATCAGGTATGAATGAAAATTGTGAGAATAGTAATCCTGTTGCTCTTGCAGATAAAATTTTTCATAACGGTGGTCTAAGAGAAGCCCTCCACTCTCAAGAGCAATGCGATAATGCTTGCACTGTAGGCAATCAAAGCATGGATATGAAACATTCATGTACATCTAACGTTTCGGCAAGCTCTAATCGAAACAATGTTTACCTTAAAAGTGAGCACTCATTACAGGAGTCGGAGGAAAATTGCAATACCCTTAAAAACCGCATAGAGGAGTTTCTCTGCTTCCTCATTGAAAAACCAATACTCAAGAGGCTTGGGTGGCCCAGTGCACATTTAAGTGACTTGTTGGAGGCTGTGATCCGCCACTGTGGCTGCAGCCCATCTGAGTCCGAGTTTGGCTCTCTTGCCGATAAGCTCAGAGAAAACTGCAAGGTACTGTTTACAAAAGTACTTGAAGATGATGTTGCTGGGAAGCTTCTTGATGACGATGAGTCTGTAGATGTTGTACTTGATAAGGTTCTAGAGCTAGCCAGGCTGAGCTAATGTGTGTCTGACAATGCTTTGTAATGTGGTTGATATCTTTTCTGACACCCCAAAGCATATGGAAGACTAGGATAGTTCCAACAAATGGTGAAATTAAAGAGCCCTTTGTTTATGGTTGCTTTTCTTTCATTAAACAATTAGGAACCTTACAGGGGAGAGTGTTTGCCACAAACGAGCATAAATAATCACTAGGAGGCAAGTTTCCTTCTTTTCAGTGTTAATTTTGATGTCACTTTCTCAATGTGCATAGTATGCAACAGGCAAGACTGCTGTGGCCGTGTTGATAGTTCATATTGCAGTTAATCTGTTATCGATACTATGTTGCTAATAGAGGAGTTGTATGAATGTCAAGGATATGATTATTGAATGTAATTGGTGTGGAAGATATGTCAGAAGAGCATTGAAAAAGATAGTCAATTCAGGATTTATTTGTTTGTTGCAGTTCAGTTTTCTGAACCTGTTTTTGGCGTGTATATCGTTTTTGGTGTTGACCTTTGTTTAATGATTTTCTACGTGTTTGTGGTAGACATACAGGCGTGCACTTCCATATTTAGTGAATGGAGCTTTAAGCAACAACAGTATTGTGGGGTTTCAGTTTAGTAGCATTCCCTTCACATTCCTTGTCTACTTCTAATTGTGTGAAAGATTGAGTACCTTGAGACCTGATATCGAGTCACTGAAGTGCACAGATCCTTTTTGAAGATCACTGCTTATAGCATGCCTACAGCATTTCAATGCTGCGGCTCAATTAATGCAGTACTTATAATTTGAATCCAGATATGGGCATCTGTAACTTACTTTGATACGTAGATCACGTATAAGCTGGGGCTCTGGAAGTGTATTTGGCAGTGCGGGGGCGACAGCTGGGATTCGTTCTGCCTACACGAACTTTTTTGTCACTGTGAAACAAGGGCCTAATTTACTATAGTAGAGGGGTAGCCAACCCTTAGGACTATGGGGGCGGTGCCCCCTTGCAGTAAAACTTGTCTGCCCCTCCCCCTCCACCTATCCTGATCCCATTTCTGGAGCCCCTGTGTTCAGATCCTCACCAGAACATTAACTGGATCTCGACTTGGTATATTGCTCAAAAAATGTCCTGTCCTGTGCTCTTACCAGGAGTTCATTCCAAGTGCATCTCAAACACTTTGACGTGTGCATAGCTACCATTCTAACGCAGGCTATTTACAAGGCTGTGTTATGCTCATTCCTTTTTTTTTTCCATTCTGTGAACATCTGTCATTCAAAAGAAGTCCAGGTCGTGAACATGCATTGCATTTGTTTGAAATTCCAGTAGTCGTTCTGCCATGTGCAAAGTGTCATAACTTAAAAACCTTCAGGGAAATGTCAGTGCTGTAACTTTGTCAATCGTAGAACCCTTCTTTTGAAGTGTATGAAGGGGCATTGAACACATGTATGTGTAAATGGCCTATCTGTGCAAGAATCTTGCTGATGTTTCTGGTAGGTTTTTATTTTTCAGTGGTTTATTTCATGTACTATGTTCTAATTTATGTAATACAATGGCCAATAATATTTCACCTGAAAACTAATTCTCATGCCAGCTTTATTAAGTGTTTAGCTGGCAATATGAGAATTTAATGTTTCTTGAATGTGAACTACCTCACTTGTGTGCATCTAATAGGCCAAGTGTGGTAACATGGTTTCCATGTGGCCAGAATTAGTCAAGATGTAAACAGGAGGTGTGATGAGCTATTTTAACTAGGTTCATTCATTGTAATTCAGTGAAAGCATTTCTATCACTATTGAAAGTTTGTGAAAAGCAGATGAGCTAAAATTTTGAAGAAAAGAAGAAATAACATGTTTGTTGGCATTTGCGTACAATGGAATCCAGGAGACATAACCAGATAATATGAATAGTAGGGGAAACTACTCAATTTTTCTTGTGTTGATGGTTACTTAAAACATAATTGATGAATTAAAATTCCACCATCATGATGAAAGTTATACCATCATGGTATTGCACTCAGGCATCCTCTATGTTTACTTGGCATTATTTGTGCCATTTATTGTGAGAAATATAGTATGTCTGTCAAAAAGCTGTGAAGCATTGAGTGTGCCATTATAGCCCCTTTGTAATTTGCATGTATTATGTATTGAGAGTTGCAAATTCAATGCATTTAATATGAAGACTTGTTGTTTGGCCCGGTAAGACTCGGTAATAATTGTGGCATTACTTGATTGAGAGTATGTTGAGATGAGCTTTGTGCATAATTTCTGTGATATGGATGATCAAATTGTAGTTCTCGAAATAAACCATTTTCTCCCATTGACCTAAAAATTTGTCTTTTCCTTTTAATTGTTTATGACAGCAACCTAAATGATTGAATTCGATGATGCTATTCTAGCAGGTTTAGGCTGCTAAGCAGACAATATCTGTTGGAATTCTACCATACAGTATGAGTAATAGACCATGGTAAACCAATGATGAGTCTAGCACGAGCAAGCAAAGCAATCGGCAGCGGCCAGAATCAGTTTTGTTACTGGCCGGGGTGTTTTGGTTGTGAAGGAGGATTACACCTTCAAGTACAACACTCGACTGCATTTTAGGGCTGCTTGTTGGGGACACTTCTGTTGCACAACGTGACAGTCTGAAGCAATATAATTGTTTATTTGTATGACACAATGACCAGCGTCGCCTTTGGTGGTCACCTAGTTTTCAGATGCAATTTTTTATATATGTTTTGCTTTGCCTGGGCGCACAGGTCGCTACGTATTGTTAAAATTAATGGGCACTTTGCACCAGCCAGGCTTGCACTGTGACTCATCACTTCAGTGTGGCTGTTTCCATCTGCTGAGGCTGTGCGGAATGAGAATCCACTCTTGGCGACACATTCTCGTTTCATCACTCATATGAGCTGATGGAGTTAGGGATTTTGCTGCTGCTTAAAGGTTGCACTAAAGAATGCAGTCTGAGCGTTATTCATGGAGCTGTGAGGTACATGGGTATGTATATCAAGAATGCTCAAACTTTCACATTCGAGCACAACCATGCAGGGCAGGCTCAGTTCGTAGTCTTTCAGGATGTAGAAAGTACTTGCGCGAGGCAAATGTCAAAGCAAGGCTCACGAATGTGGGAGTGTGTGACAGAGATGCCCATTAAGACGCAAATGATCTGAGGCATGTCCTAGTAGACTGACCATGTTAATTCAAACTTACGTGTACATTCAAAATATGTGAAGGCGCCACCATTTGCCTTCCATGAAGTGGAGTAGAGCACCTAACACACTCTATAGTGCATGACCAGGGTCAGCTTTATTAGGGTATGAGGGTATTAGGGTCTTAGGGTATGAGGAAATATTAGGTTCAGCCCCCTAATATTTCCTCCTGTCTCCCTGCCTCAGCAGAAATGTCCCATTGCAAATGCGGTGCACATAATAGTTTTCTGCAGCAATTTTTAAAGGGAACAGGTCGTTCCACCACCATGGGAATGATGGTTAGTGCATGGATTTGTGCAGTAGCATAGCCAAACGGGAGCACACCGGGCAGGTACCCCAGCCCCCTCCCAAATAAAAGTTTCTGACCATGCCACTGGATTTGTCTGATCGTGCTTGTGGCCTTGTTATGCTCATCTTGCTTAATCGGCCTAAATTTCAAGGCAATATTTGTACTTCTCTGAATGCAGAGGGAAATAACGTAATCGGTACTAATTGCAGCGGTTATCCCTGACCAGGTGGCAAAGTCTCGACGCGCTGGCTCACCCACGAGGAAGAAACTCTGGCGTTTTTTTTTTTTTAAGACCATAATATCTTAAAATGGTGTCAATAGTTTTAAATAACCAATAGACGAGGTACCGAAACGGAAACGGGTAGCTGCTTCGTGTGAGGGCTGCGATGAGTCGATGACGTCAGATCCTACAAAACCGTAGTGTAAACATGTACTACACGTGGTGCTCGCCAATAAAGCGAAGCTGGCGATGTCTTCCGACGACATGGGGAGCTTTTCCAGCTCTTTCGAACTAGACAGCGGCGATTTCAGCGACGATATGAGCGGTGAAGGATCGCCGTTCGCGTTTCATCCGCCGCCACCGCAAGAGGCAGCAGATGTGCTCCGAGCTCGAAGCATGGTACTGCGGCAAGACGAAGAGAAGCACCAGTCATCCCGCCTGTCAAAACGATGATTGTCGGCCTTTGCTCGAAGAAAATGCGCCAGCTTCGTCGTTTCTGGGCGAGTCGGCGGTGTAGCCTCTCACGTCACAAACACGGGGTGGCCAGTAAAACGTCATGCATCCGTGGGTATGAGTAAGGAACACGCGACCAATCTTTAACATTTATTTTCAGTGAAACTAAATGACTTGCAGTCATATCGTTTGGCACAGATAATCAGAGTGCAATAGAAAACGTACACTCCAACTTCGTTTTAACGAAGTTGAAGGAAAGCCGAAATTACTTTGTTATATCCATTACTTCGCTATAGCGACTATTGGCCTTCAGCATGTACCCAACGGGGTGCACAGTTGTCAACAAGGTAATAAGACGGCTTTGCGGCTACCGCTACGTGGCCACGCATGCGCTGAAATATTGACACGTGTACTTATATTCAACAGGCGACCACGTTTCGCCGCCTAACAAATGTTATCGCACAGCGCGGGACGCGTCTGCATGTATCCGAAGTTTCTGGAAAGTTATCAATCCTTCTCACCGCTGTGTTGTCGCCGAACCTTGTGTTATCTGATTTCATCGCGTGACTCGAGTGTTGTAGAACTTTGTGAAAGGCATGCGGGTCCGAACGATTAGTCTGGAACATTCGATGGCTGCTGTATAAAAGCCGACGCACTTGACCCGCTGATCAAATTTCCGACGATCGCCGACCGTGTTCGCCGCTATCATTGTGCTATAAGTGTAGCCTGTTTTTGTGGGCACAGGTTCGCCCAATAAAAGCTAGTTTTGTATTCCACCGTATTCTTGCTTTCTTCACCGTCACTACTACGTGACATCTGGTGGAGGTGCTTTTCGTTCATGTACCGGACGCCCCCGACAAGCCGTGATCCAAGCCCGGAGCACAAAGAGAACACCAACGTAGTCCCGGAGCATCGAGCAAGCCGCCGTCTTCAACAGCTGCCCCCGGAGCACGGACTTCTACCTGAGAAGACCAAGAAGATTGTGGACAAGGCAACCCCAATGGCAGCCCCAGCGTCCCCCATCGTGCTGCAGCAGCCCAGGGAACCTCCGACGTTCCGCGGATCAACATTCGAGGACCCGGAAACCTGGCTCGAAACGTATGAGAGGGTCGCTAAGTTTAACAGTTGGGACAGCGACGACAAGCTGCGGCATGTCTATTTCGCATTGGAAGACGCCGCCAGGACGTGGTTCGAGAATCGGGAAGCCACCTTAACGACGTGGGACCTTTTCCGAAGCGGCTTCTTGCACACGTTTACAAGCGTCGTGCGAAAAGAGCGAGCCCAAGCTCTACTAGAAACCAGAGTGCAGCTGCCAAACGAGACGATCGCAATCTTCACGGAGGAGATGGCCCGTCTTTTCCGGCACGCCGACCCGGAAATGTCGGAGGAGAAAAAAGTTCGCTTCCTGATGCGCGGCGTCAAGCAAGACCTTTTCGCCGGACTTATTCGTAACCCACCGAAGACTGTGGCTGAGTTTTCTGCAGAGGCATCGACGATCGAGAAAACTGTGGAGATGCGCACCCGGCAATATAACCGCCAGGGGCACACGCCGCAGTATGCCATCCAAGGACTAGGTTCGGACGACCTTCAAGAGACCATCAGGGCCATTGTGCGCGAAGAACTGCGCAAGGTCCTGCCTTCGTCGCAGCCTCAAGTAGCTTCGATCGCTGACATCGTGAAAGATGAGGTTCAGCGATCGCTTGGGGTTCCTGAGGTGCAACCTCAATTACTGCAGCCCCAGCCAGAAGCGATGACCCACGCCGCCGTCGCACGCCGTCAAGGTCCCCCTCCGCGACCACGCCAGGGCCCTGCAACGACGCAATTCCGTCGTCCGCCGCCGCCGCCGCCAGCACGCCCACCCGTCGCCCAGCGCGCCTACGCGAGGAAGACGGACATTTGGCGAGCCCCCGACCACCGTCCGCTCTGCTATCACTGCGGAGAAGCCGGCCATGTGTATCGCCGATGCCCGTACCGGGAAATGGGACTGCGAGGTTTCGCCGTCAATGCTCCGCGCCCGCAGCGAGGTGAACGCCCTCGCGATATCGCCGACTACCTCGCCGCTACTCAGTGGAGCTCTCGACGACCGTCGCGTTCGCCATCACCAGGCCGCTACCTGTCGCCGCAGCGCCGACCATACACTGGCCCAGCCCGGGGCCGGTCAGCGAGCCCATATCCGGAAAACTAAAAGCAGCAACCGATGGAGGTGCGGTTGCTGTTCGTCGAACTGACGAAGATCCTCCGCCGCCGACGAAGACGACGAAGAAACCATCTCGACGACCTAATGATGACACGCCGCCGTCCCGACGAAGTCAGGAAGCCAAGACTACACCGACGAAAGACGACTTTACGACGCGACGTTCCAGCTTCAGTTCAACACGACGCAGCCGTGATCCGACGCGGAGACCTAACTGTAACGCAAGACAAAGAACCACCGACCTCGACGTGCTTCTCGACGGCCACGCAGTCACCGCCTTAGTAGACACAGGAGCCGATTACTCCGTCATGAGTGGATCCATCGCCGCCCAGTTGAGGAAAGTTAAGACTGCATGGGAAGGCCCTCAAATACGCACCGCTGGAGGACACCTGATTACGCCGACTGGGATCTGCACGGCAAGAATTACCGTTCATGACCGGACTTACCCTGCCACCTTCGTTGTCCTCCAACAGTGTTCACGAGACGTCATTCTCGGCATGGACTTCCTGAATCAACATGGCGCAGTCATCGACCTGAAGTCGAAGTCGATAACGCTGTCACAAGATCAAGCGATACCGCCGGAGAGCTGTCCTAGTTACCACGCCTTGAGTGTGCTCGAAGATCAAGTGAGCATCCCGCCGCGCGCCAGCATTATTATTTCCGTCGGCACTGAAACACCCGCTGACATAGAAGGCGTCATCGAGGGCGACCAACATCTACTGCTCGACCGTGAAATTTGCGTCGCAAGAGGGATCGCTCGACTCCACGGAGGGCAGGTGGAAGTTATGCTCACCAACTTCAGCCAAGAGTTCAAGCACATCAACAAGGGCACGACAATCGCATACATCGAGGAAATTGTGGAAACCAGCAATGCCTTTGTCCTCTCGGATTCAGCCGCATCTACCCCGATGAGCATTGTCCCCGAACCAGACTTCGACGTGAATCCAAGTCTTCCTATGAGTAAGCAGCAACAGATCAGAAGTCTTCTCCGACGATACAAAGACTGCTTTTCGACGTCATCGAGGATTCGACAAACGCCAGTTGCAAAGCATCGCATAATAACCGAACAGAGCGCTCGACCACTCCGCCAGAGCCCTTACCGAGTTTCGACCCGAGAACGTGAAGCTATTAGGCAACAAGTCGACGAAATGCTGCGCGACGACATCATCCAGCCGTCGAAAAGCCCGTGGGCCTCTCCTGTAGTCCTGGTAAAGAAAAAGGATGGAACCCTACGCTTCTGCGTCGACTATCGTCGACTGAACAAGATCACGAAGAAGGATGTGTACCCCCTTCCGCGGATAGACGACGCATTGGATCGGCTCTGCAACGCTAAATACTTCTCGTCGATGGACCTCAAGTCTGGCTACTGGCAAATAGAAGTCGACGAGAGAGATCGCGAAAAGACTGCCTTCATCACGCCAGACGGCCTCTACGAGTTCAAGGTCATGCCATTCGGACTGTGCTCGGCGCCTGCAACGTTTCAGCGCGTCATGGACACGGTGTTAGCCGGACTGAAGTGGCAGACGTGCCTTGTTTACCTGGATGACGTCGTTGTCTTCGCCGGAAATTTCGACGATCACCTTAGGCGGCTTGCGACAGTGTTAGAAGCCATCAAGTCATCAGGGCTCACTCTAAAGCCGGAAAAGTGCCGCTTCGCTTACGATGAGCTTTTGTTCCTAGGCCACGTGATCAGCAAATCAGGAGTACGCCCCGACCCACAGAAGACAGCTGCCATCGCAAAGTTCCCGCAGCCAACCGACAAGAAGGCAGTGCGCAGATTCCTTGGCATGTGTGCCTATTATAGGCGCTTTGTCAAGGACTTCTCACGCATCGCGGAGCCGCTAACACATCTAACCAAATGTGATGTCGCGTTCAAGTGGGAAATGCCGCAGGCCAAGGCATTTCAAGAACTCAAACGACGCATGCAGTCGCCGCCGGTACTTGCACACTTCGACGAGGACGCCGATACCGAAATCCACACTGACGCCAGTAGCCTAGGCCTCGATGCCGTCCTAGTCCAGAGGAAAGAAGGACTTGAAAGGGTGATATCGTATGCTAGCCGGTCGCTGTCAAAAGCGGAAAGCAACTATTCTACGACTGAAAAGGAATGCCTCGCCATCATTTGGGCTATAGGTAAATTCCGCCCTTACCTCTATGGCAGGCCATTCAAAGTCGTCAGTGACCATCATGCATTGTGTTGGCCAGCTAACTTAAAGGACCCTTCAGGACGGCTGGCGCGGTGGAGCCTCAGACTACAAGAATATGACGTCACGGTAATATACAAGTCCGGAAGAAAACACTCCGACGCCGACTGTTTATCGCGCGCCCCCATCGATCCCCCGCCGCAAGACGACGAGGACGACGACGCCTTCCTTGGGATAATAAGCGCGGAAGACTTCACTAAACAGCAACGAGCAGACCCGGAGCTAAAAGGTCTCGTCAAGTATTTGGAAGGGAACACTGACGTTGTCCCTAGGGCATTTAAGCGCGGGTTGTCGTCATTCACGCTACAAAACAACCTGCTCGTGAAGAAGAACTTCTCACCAGTTCGCGCCAGCTACCTTCTTGTTGTACCGTCAGCGCTGCGTCCAGAAATACTGCACGCCCTACACGACGATCCAACCGCTGGGCACCTCGGATTCTCCCGGACGCTGTCGAGGATACAGGAAAGGTATTACTGGCCGCGTCTCACCGCCGACGTCGCCCGTTACGTCAAGACATGCCGAGACTGTCAACGACGCAAGACACCACCGACAAGGCCAGCAGGATTACTACAGCCGATCGAACCTCCTCGCTGACCATTCCAGCAGATTGGGATGGATTTGTTGGGGCCGTTTCCGATATCAACATCCGGGAATAAGTGGATCGTCGTGGCGACGGACTATCTCACCCGCTTTGCTGAAACTAAAGCTCTACAAAAAGGCAGCGCAGCCGAAGTGGCGAAATTTTTTGTCGAAAACATCCTGCTTCGACATGGCTCCCCAGAAGTCCTCATCACCGACAGAGGAACGGCCTTTACAGCGGAGCTCACCCAAGCCATTCTGAAATACAGTCAGACAAGGCACAGGAGGACCACGGCCTACCACCCGCAGACGAATGGTCTTACGGAGCGGCTGAATAAGACCCTCGCCGACATGCTAGCGATGTATGTCGACGTCGAACACAAGACCTGCGATGCCGTCCTGCCGTACGTGACATTTGCTTACAACACGGCGGTGCAAGAAACAACACAGATCACGCCGTTTAAGCTGGTTTACGGCAGGAACCCGACGACGACGCTCGACGCCATGCTGCCCCATGTCACTGACGAAGAGAATGTTGACGTCGCTAGCTATCTCTAGCGCGCCGAAGAAGCCCGACAGCTCGCCCGCCTGCGAATCAAAAGCCAGCAGAGGACCGACAGCCGACACTACAACCTCCGACGACGCTTCGTCGAATACCAGCCTGGCGACCGTGTTTGGGTCTGGACCCCGATACGCCGACGAGGACTCAGTGAGAAACTACTCCGACGATATTTCGGACCCTACAAGGTCATCCGACGTATTGGCGCACTGGACTATGAGGTCGTGCCAGACGGCATTTCGCATTCACAGCGGCGCCGCGCACGATCTGAAGTGGTCCACGTGGTGCGCCTTAAACCCTTTTACGGACGCTGACGAACTTCGTTATTTTTGTTTTCTTTGCTACGAGTGCTTTTGTTTATTAACTTCGTTTGTTTGCAGCATCGGGTCGATGCTTTTTAAGAGGGGGGTATTGACACGTGTACTTATATTCAACAGGCGACCACGTTTCGCCGCCTAACAAATGTTATCGCACAGCGCGGGACGCGTCTGCATGTATCCGAAGTTTCTGGAAAGTTATCGATGCTTCTATCCGCTGTGTTGTCGCCGAACCTTGTGTTATCTGATTTCATCGCGTGACTCGAGTGTTGTAGAACTTTGTGGAAGGCATGCGGGTCCGAACGATTAGTCTGGAACATTCGATGACAGCTGTATAAAAGCCGACGCACTTGACCCGCTGATCAGATTTCAGACGATCGCCGACCGTGTTCGCCGCTATCATTGTGCTATAAGTGTAGCCTGTTTTTGTGGGCATAGGTTCGCCAAATAAAAGCTAGTTTTGTATTCCACCGTATTCTTGCTTTCTTCACCGTCACTACTGTTGTGCCATTACCACAAGCCCGGATTCCGAATCTGCAAGATGCAGAATCTATCCTGCGAGCGCCCTAATTCTCCCTTCACAAGTCAAGATGCTGAGCCGTCGGGCAGCGGTGTCCTCCTGCGGGAGAAGCCTCAACGATCCGCATGTTTGGACGTGTCCGCGTGTGCCAGACAGCCCGGCGCCGCACCTCCCTTTGCCTGGAGGTCACCGCGCGCGCGAACTTTGAACCGGGTGGCCAGCGCGGTCGCTGGTTGGACCCCTCGGACGACCGTCGTGTGCTGACTTTGTATTGGGCCGTTTGAGTGACAATGGTTCCTCGGGGATTATAAAAGCAGCAACGCACTGCCTCGAAAACAGGATCCGCCGACCCACCGGGAGAGAGTGTCGCTCCCGACTGGGGTGAGATGTGTCACGCGTTTTCGCCGGACGTCGTCGTGCGAGAACAGTCGCGTTTGTTGTGAGCACTCGGCCCCAGTGCCGACCCGTTCATGTCCTGTATGATAACCTGTATATAATGTATAAAGTCCCTTTTGTTATTCTCATCGACGCCAGGCTCGGAGTCTTCGCTACCAACGCTCTGTCACGAAACGGGTGACGAGCGCTACGGGACCACAAAGCCGTAATCGTGGTGCAGCGGTACAAGTTCGTAACACTACCCCGTGACAATATGAATAAGGCAAAGGAATCTTCCACGTGTGCAACACGCGACTATATCACCTGACGCGACAGCCTTTCAGCCTTCTGTTGCATTGTGATGGTCTTTCGCGTCCTCTTTCCACTTGGCTCGTCGCGATCAAGCACAACGTTGCGATGAGCCGGCAAGCGCACGTCGCCGCGCTGGCTCGCGGCCTCCGAGATTGCGCCGATCCCAGTGCGATCTCGGAGGCCACGGCCTGCTGCAAGCCCGCGCTGCAATGGGCGGGAGAAGGGAATACGCTAACCTTTCGGCATCACCGCGCGTAACATGGTGCGACTCGCGCAGGCTTGCTCGTGAAACCCGAGATTGCGCTGATGAGATCTCAGACGCTACGTCCAGCTGCGCCTGTCTGCGCGCCGTGCTGCGCATTGGACGTGAATGCACTGATGCTTCACGCCGTCGCGCCACTTTCGCACTGACGCGCAGCCAGGCACGCGCAAGAGGGAGAGAAATCAGTGGAAAAGTGCGGTAGTGAGCCTCGGCTTGTGCGCAGGCTCGCATCTACGCGCGGCTGTGAGAAACGGCAACACCGGCTGGGCCTTTTCGATTATCCGTCCCTGATGGTCCCGGACTGTCCGAGACGCTGCGTACGCAATGCTCATCGGCTGGAAACACCACCATGGACAGCCCGGGACAGTCACAACGGATAATCGAAGAGGCCCAGTGTTGCTTGACGATGTATTCGACGCAGGACGCGGGAGCTTTGAATCGCCGCGATGAACGAGTGCCGAACCCAGCTAAAAGCGATGTGCTGGATGCGCAACTGTCAGGTATATTTTCTTTTTTTTTTTTTGCTTTGGAGATGAATCTAGTTCGTTATATCCATCGGCATGACAATTTCACTTCGTTTAAACGAGGTTTTAAATACATGGACCTCTATTAGGATTTCAAGGGGAATTTCGCTTCGTTAAATCTATTATTTCGTTGACACCATTTCGATATAGCGTGGTTCTCGGGTATATTTAAAATTTGATGATCAGTGGACACCAAAAAATCGCCGGTGTTGCCCTCTAAGCGTCTTCTATGCCGCTTGTCGACGCGTGCGTCCGTTGTGCCATGGTTTCAATATGGCCCTATGGGCTAGAGATTCTGTGTTGAAGACATGCTGTCGCGCAATTTTGTTAATGTGTATTACTTAGCTCTTTGCTGGAAATTATGAGTTTGCAAAGTCCCGAAGTAGCTTAGAGCCAGAAGGTCGAAGTTAAGGCAAATCCATGGCTGAACCGCCCTGCTTGCATGCAGCTCCTGTAGGATGGACGGATTGATTGGTGTTATGAGCGTCCCCTTTGGAACGGGGTGGTGGGTTGCGCCACCAAGCTGTTTCTATTATGCCGCCTAATGTCCTACCTAGGTTAAAAAGGAAAAAAAAAGCACTATGAATTCCTACAACCAAATTTTCTGACCCCCTATTGCGAACTTTGCTTTTGTACGTCTTCGTTTTATGTGGTTTCCCTACTTCCACCAATCCTCCAATCGCCTCTTAAGAATCTATATTGCGGACATGTTTACTGTCCCCCTGCTCTCGCAGAACCAAAGGGCTTCACGGAGTCTAGTGGTGCCTAAATCGACCGCTGAGCAGACGTCTTCACATTCTAATAAAACATGCTCTATCGTTTCCCTATAGCTTTAACGCAGCAGGCACATGCTTCTTCTTCCTTCTTATATCTCGCTTTATAAGTACGTGTTCTAAGGCATACCGATCTCACTTCGAAAAGTAATGAGCTTCCCTTTGAGTTATCATAAATTGTTTCTTTCCTGATTTCGTTATTTCCTCTTGAGTAGTTACTCATGGCAGGTTTCTTTTCCATTGCCGTCACCCATGAGATTATTTCAGCCTTTCTGCCTTTCCGCTTGACGTTCTTTGTTGCTGTGTTGCCCACCCTACAGGTGGCATACTTGCTGGTGAGCTTCCTAGTTCTATTCCTCCACTGTGAATCAATGTTTTTCCTGTACAGACACCTCAACACTCTCCCAGCCCATTCACCTTCTTCCATATTCCTCAGTCGTTCTTCATAATCAGTTTTACTGTGAGCTCCCCTCACTTCAAAACTAGTCCAGCCCACAACACTCTGCACAGCTTCATTTGTAGTCTTCCCGTGAGTGCCTAATGCGAGACGTCCCAGTGACCTTTGATTCCCATCGAGTCCTGATTGTACCCCTGATTTGAAGCAAACAACCGCACTTCCAAAAGTAAGTCCTGGAACCATTACACCTTTCCACATACCCCGGAGCACCTCGTACCTATTGTATCCCTATAGCGCTCTGTGGTTCATTATGGCTGCATTTCTCTTCCCCTTCACTGTTATTGTTTTTTCCTTTGTTTCCATATATCTATTGCCTTCGTTTATCCATATACCAATGTACTTATATTCTCTTAACCGAGGTACTTCCTCGCCCTGTATTGCCACTGTTTGTTCACAGTTTTTATTGACTACCATAACACCTAATTTTCTAACACTAAATTTCAAACCTAAATTATTGCTTTCTTGTCCACAGATGTTAGCCAACGTTGCAAATCACTTTGCTTGTTAGCTAGCAACACAATGTCTTCCGCGTAAAATAAACCTGGAAGCTGCTGCTCTACTACTGTACCCGCCTGTTTGTATGAGAGATTAAACACGATATTACTTCCATCTAGTGCCCTTTCAATCCTCACCATGTACATCATAAACAGCAGTGGGGATAAAGGGCACCCCTGCCTCAGTCCCTTGTTGATATCGACTTTCTCTTCGCTCCTCATCGCTTCACATTCAACGCAAACAGTATTTTCTAGGCAAATCTCTTGATAGCTGTAGACTATCTTCAGCTAACCCTTCCCCTTCCAGAATATCCCATAAAATCTTGTGGTCTACGTTGTCGTACGCTCCTGTAAAGTCTAAAAAGGCCACATATAACGGTCTGCTTTCAACTCTTGATATTTCAATACACTAAGAACAAATAAGTTATCATCCAAACGCCTACCTATTATGAAGCCCTTTTGTAGTTCTCCCAAAATGCCATTATTCTCTGCCCGTGCTTGCAGCTTCAATTTGATTGCACCTGCATTACTAGCCTGTACATTACCGATGTAATGTACAGGCTAGGTCAACGGTCTATCTGAGTGGATTCTATCTTTCTCCCCCTTACCTTTATAAATTAAATTCGTTCTGCTTTGTCACCCACTGTCTGGTATTCGTCTATCCTTTGAAGTTTCTTCCACCGTTTTGACCAGACCTTCCTTACTTTTTGGTCCCAGTTCATCATTCAGCCTAACGGGAACCTCGTCTACTAGCCCCGTGGCTGTGCGCTTAGGAATTTTCTCTTCGGCTTTCTTCCAGTTGAAATTTATCAGAAGCAATTCCTTTTCCACCTAGTTCTCTTTCATGCTCTTCTTTTTCTTCAAATACAACCTGGTCATTGCCTTGGAAAGATTCGGCTGTTATTTTTCGGATGAAATTTATTGCCGCTTCACCTTCTGGTTTGTTTCCATCTTCGTTTAGGATATGTTGTGTTGTTGTTGACCTCCTGCCTAATAAATTTATGTAGTTCCAAAATATTCTAAGTGCGGCCTCCTTTTCCTCACGTGTCTCTGACAACCAAGGTCCACTTTCACCTTTTATCTTTGCTTGCACCAGTATTTGGACCATAAACTTTCTCTCCCGGTATATTTCCCATTTACTGCTTCATCCTGCGACAACTGCGTCTTCTTTGCCTGCCTGTGCTCTCGGGATGCTTTCTGTCGTTAGGCGATCGCTTCTCGTATCTCCCTATTCCACCAGCTTTTCGGTTTCTTTTTTCCTTTTCAGCGAACATGTTGTTTCTCTTTCCGCAGTCGTTATTAGACTTAGAAGCTCACTATATTCCCACTCTTGAACATTTGCCAAGTTCTTCCTCGACTCTAGTAACTACATTTATTTCTTCAGCGCTCAAATTTGGACTGACCATTTTGCACTCCTTTCTCTCTTTCCCAACTACATATCCCATATTCAAAATGATGCTTTTATGGTCACTCCCTTTGCTATTATACCCTTCCTCATCAATGACAATTTCTCGCAACTTATCGTGAATTCCTTCTGTCATCAGACAATAATCAATGGTTGATTGCCGGTTTCCCAATTCCCACATGATCAGCCCTTCACATTTAGGCCCTGCATTCACGATAACGAGGTTATGTTGCTCACAAAGGTCTAGCATTGACTTCCCGTTGTCGCTATAGCCATCTAAATCATGTACGTGGGCATTCATGTCACGTAATAGGATAACTTCAGCATCATTCCCGAAGCCCTTAATATCAGCACTTATGCATTCCACTAACTCTTTATTCTTCTATGTGCCATTATTTCCGGCCCACAGATACGTAACGCCCAGCCAAGTTTTTTTGCCACTCATTGTACCTGATAACCAAAGATGCTCTTGACATTTTGAATTTACTCTTTTCCATTTGGCTCCCTGATGGATGAGCATTCCGACTCCCCCTCGCTTTCTTTCCGACTTAGTTCTGTTCCACCCTTCCCAAACATCAATCACTGGCGGCTCTTCCGAGTCTCTACGTGCGTTTCTGTAACCGCATACACCCCTATTTGTTCTCTATTTAACTGCTCCTCAATATCTGCCCACTTTTTCTTCTGCCGCCCTGCATATTTATGTAGCCTATTGCATGGCGAGCTCTCTTTCTGGCTTTCCTCCTTTTTCTGTTATCGACGGCGGTGCTCTTTTGAGGTTCCCCTAGGGGACCTTCTTCTTTACTACCTACTCTGGCTTTCTGAGTGCCCGCGGGCCCCCTAAAGAAGCAACAGCGCGACCACCAAGTCGCCCGCCCACTTCTCGTGCCAGCCTGTAATTGAAGTGGATCCCGTCTCGTTGAAAACCACCACACCTTCTCGCTTCCCTGCTTACTTCGACAACCTCGAAGCCTTCCTCTCGGCTTATTTTCCATATCGCCTCATTAGCAGCCACTACGGCTCTTTGTACGTGACTGTCACGTACAGGCACCTCCGGCACCGTGCACATCCTCGATATGCACCTGAGGGGACAGCTCGCGCAAGCCGTCCACCCCCTTCGCCAAGCGCTGGGCTAGTCCTGTCCCTTTCCTGTTTAGGACGTCATTTAGCTCACCTGCTACTATGACAAGGTTGCGCACGTGGGCATTTTTCGCGAGTTTTGCTTTTGCTCGCTCCATGGCAGAACCGAGTGTCCGGCCTGGAAATGCGCCTACCGCCACTCTTTTATAGCCTTTCACCCTCTCCACAATTGGTTCTGAGCACCTACCCAGGTTTGAGTCGCCGGAGATAATCACTATTTCACTCTCTCCTACCTCCCCCTGCTTCCTTTTTTTCCCCGTGATTCGGTCCCAAGGGGCATTGAGCCATGCGTTCCTGCTTTTTCCGCGAGGCGGCCTCGAGGTAGGTGCCGCTCCTTCCAGCTAACATCTCACCACGTTGCACGCATTCCACGTACTTTGCTGGCACTCGCTCTCCTGTCACGTCGGGGTACTGCGCTCCATTGTCACGACCATTCTTGTTCACAATGGCGGACCTGTTCAGCTTTTCCTCGGCTGCTTCAAGTCTTTTTTTCCACTGCCTTCCGGGCATCGCGCTCCCTATTTAGCTCATCAGACACTAGCGCCACAGTTCCCTCTAGTGACTATTGTACGAAACTCTATGGTGCACATGCTCGGAACTCATGGAAAACAACATGCTCGATCACGATTGGATTGGTGCGGGCCCCTTATTTCCCCGCACTTTGCTGCACCCTCCATTTGCTATCTAGCATGACAGAGAACGCTGTGACCGTAAAATAAAGATGTCTGTATATGCATTGTTTTCCGCCACCTCGGTAAGAACGTGAGCTGATGGAAAAACTCTAAGGCACAGTAAGCGAGGTCCCGTAATGCAGGGTCTCTTCTCGCATTTCTTTTTTTTTTCGTTCACGTCTTCCTATAATCGGCACGAGAATCGTCAGTACCGGATAAGGTCACTGTCCTGTACATTGTCAAATTCCGCAATCTTTCTGTTTCGATTTCTTTCATGGAGATCGCGACTGCCTTGTGAGCCAGTCGCCGTTCACAAGCGACGTTGACAGTGACCGGAATACGGTGGCCTAGAACGAGGGTATCGAAACTTTTTTTTGGCTAGGGGCTGGATTGGCGACCAGCTGCGGTGTTGAGGACCGGACAATAAATAATTGAATATTGGTGAAAATAAATTCGTAAACATAACTGTACTGTGCGTAGGACTATCAACATTAGTGCCCAATTAGTCGGCATGCCTTCTTCAAATAACTTATTATTTCAATTAGCTGCGTTGACCTTCTAAAAAGGAGCATATAACTTTTTTTAGAATTACGATTTCGCTTTTACCGCCAAGTCTCCGGGGGCACGTTGATTCGAAATAGCATTAAAACATTTGCGGTGGCATACACAAGCATGCTCACATTTCCCGGTGACACGCATTTTTCTTGCTTTTTCGCAGCAATCCTATGTGCACTACGCAGATATCTATCGGACGTTGAGGTTGTTTGGAAAGCTATATGTTATTAATGTTATATTCTAAATTTATGACTTTTGTTAATAACAGAATGTTCTTATTTTTTGCAGTGCTGTCTTTATTTAGTTACTTACTATTTTGCAAGCACTTGATACTTTTCAATGTGTTTAAAATTTTGCTGTAAATAGTTTTCTTTCAAATTTTCTGTCTTATTAGTTGTATTTTGTTTTATTAGTAAACTGCTACTTCTGCAGCTGTAGTGAAATAAAGGCCTTAGTCAGGAGAATTGCGCCCTCCTTTTGCCTTACCTTGCGGGCAAACCTTGTATTTGTTTCGTCCAAATAAATAAATAAATATAAATAAAAGCGCCACCGTTCTTAGAAAGGGCCCTTTATTCTGCTGGTATGTCGGTATCCCAACTCCGGTATTTGTACGAATTAGTGGTTACTTTTGTGCATAGACTCTGCGTTTCAGTAGTGTAGAATAGTAGGCCAGTTGGCGTAGGATTTGGGGAGAATAAAATGGCCCAATACAAAGCAAAGAGGGCGCTCGTGTCGTTTCGTCTTGCTCTCAGTCCTGTGTGAGGCGCTACTATGTCCTCGACAATGTTTACGTTTTAAGAGTTGCCAGAAAAGACGACTCGTGAAGGTTAGATTACAGGCTTACTTTTAATAAAAATGAGCCTTAGAAATGTCTTGCGACTGCGCTTATGAAAAGCCTTCCCGTCGTTTTCTCTGTACTCTGTATATATTGCGGTATGCTATTTATGAACAGTGGTTAGTGCCGTACTGGATACCTTATTACGCGAAAAAAAAAGGGTTACATATATATATATATATATATATATATATATATATATATATATATATATATATATATATATATATATATATATATATATATATATATATATATATATACCTGTGTTGTTTGCCTTGATGGACGATAATTAGCGGTGATGACGGCGAATGTATAATTTCTTCAGCGTTTAGTCGAACGCGAGAGTGGTGAGTTGATGTTAAACGTTACCTTGCGTGCACCACTGCTGTTTGTCTGCGTATATATTATAATACACAGAACACGCAGGTACATGGGTTTGCTTGAGGCGTTGTGGTGCACCATACTTCACAACCCCTGAGACGGTCGAGCATATTCATTGCCTCACGCGGCACATCGCATCGTGGCAGAAGTGTTAGATTTTAATTCAATTATGGGGCTGTACGTGCCAAAAACCACAACCGGATTATGAGGCATGCCGTATAGTGGCGTACTCCGGATTAATTTTGACTTTAACGTGTCCCTTAATCTAAGTGTTTAGAAGAACTTTTTGCTGGGCGAGCTGCTGAATGGCTATGTTCTAGGAAGAGTGGCGCCTAAGAAAGAACAAAGACAGAAAGAAGACGATCGAGGTAGACGAAAAGAGCGCTCTTTTCGTCTACCTTCCTACCGCAACTCTTCCTAAAACAAAATCTAAGTGCACAAGCGTTTTCTAACATCAAGAACGTATCAAGCATAATAAATGCCTTCTAGAGAGCTTGCGAATCGGACAGTATTTACAGAGGAGAGGATATCAATGGAAATGGCACATACGGCTCTGACAGTGTGTGATAGCACTGAAATAAAGCACGAATCACAATATGCACGTCGTCGGAAAAAAAGTTTACGTAATTACGAAGGCTTTAAATTTTACCTTAAGTACCACGGCGGCCGCCGACTACAACACACTGTCAGAACGGCGGCAATCTGAACGGATGCAAATAAAAAAATATATGGCGATAAAAATTCTTAGCAAGAAATTTCGGGAGGGAAGAAAATATTCCCATCGTTGCATTAGAAGATTCACGTATTCGCAACAATAACTTATGCACAAATGGAAAAACGTGACGACAGCATCATGCATGCCGCACAGGGCAATAAGCACAATGTATTATATTTGAAGGCGTGAGAATTTCGTCCCGTTGCCAAGACGTAGGAAGCGGGCTAATGTGAATGACTGACCTGATGCTGTGTAAGCGGTGGGCCTCTGCAATAAACAGAGATCTCGGGCGTTCGTCAGATGAATAATCCATGTATGTTAACTGCCCATTTTTTTTTTCATTCTGTAGAACGTTTGTGTACAAAAACGGGCAGTGCCAAGGATTTACAAGTACCCGCGGCAAAATCGTTTTAAGAGGAAGCTTTAGCTCGGGGGCGTCTTTCTAAATAAAAACGAAGAGATCGTCTATCTCGGCAACCACTGCACTAAATTTGATGAAGTTTGGTGCATTGAAAATAGTAAGTTAAAATCTATTTTCTACAGGAAGCGAAATTTTGATTTAGGGCGCCAATGTATTTTTTAAATAAAGATTGTTGAAAAAATTTCCCAAGACGTGACTATCACGCTTACAACTCTCCGATTATAAGGAATAAAAAATCATATCACAATTATTTTACAAGACCTTTGTAGTCGCTGTAACAAAGTCACGTAAGCTATAAGTTAACATATCAAGTTTGCCTGCTTTAGAAGCTCTAACAGATGCAGCTTACAGAAGTGAGATATATGTATGCATATATCTGTTTCGGTGAAGAATTATGGATTCGAAAACTTCGTGTTACTGTTTGTTTTTTAACATGCCGGTTCTAGGCAATTTATCTAATGTATTGCAGGTCCTCAATCAAAATTTTGTTTCCTACAATCACTAGAATTTAACTTTATATCTCAAATGTAGCAAATTTTATTCAAATTGGTTCAAAGGTCCTTTCAAAAAAGCACTTTTGTGTTTGACATGCATTTGAATAGGCGGAACTGGTGTTGGCCCCGAGTTAAAGCCTCCTCTTAGGTTAAGGAACAGTTCAGAGCCAAGCAATTTATAGAACGTGATTAGAGATTCTTCTTTGTACTTGTATTTGAAGATGATGTTTGCCTGCAATTCAGTGACTTCCAACTTAAAAGAACCTGGCATTTCATCTACATCGCAGCTAAATGGACTTTGGAACATTTGTAGTTCCTTCTTCCTGGCATCGAGGCCAGATAATCGCTCGTGAAATTGTGACAAGAATACTTGGCAGATGGCGGAGGATTTTTGTCGCGAAGAGAGAAGGAAATGCCGTGTCCGCACTAGTCCTTGAAGAGCAGCAGACGCGCTCACACTTTCATTTTCTCTTTCCACTGCTTCTCGAAAAACTTCACTTTTGCCCTGAAGTCCCTTTGTTCATGTATCGATCATGAATGAAGTAGGTGTGCCTCTCCTTGCAGATTCACGTTGAGCTTATTCATGTGGTCAGTTCAACGGACGCAAAAGGCAAATTTTGAGAGCTACTCACAGTACAGTAGGTTGGAGCGATCCTTCAGTGCAAAGAACTATTTATTTCTTCCCTAAGGCGAAGAAGCGAAACGAAGCTCAGCCATCCAACCTTCATGCGATGCGTGTCATCATCATCATCAGCCTGGTTACGCCCACTGCAGGGCAAAGGCCTCCACCATACTTCTCCAACAACCCCGGTCATGTACTAATTGTGGCCATGCCGTCCCTGCAAACTTCTTAATCTCATCCGCCCACCTAACTTTCTGCCGCCCCCTGCTGCGCTTCCCTTCCCTTGGGATCCAGTCCGTAACCCTTAGTGACCATCGGTTATCCTCCCTCCTCATTACATGTCCTGCCCATGCCCATTTCTTTTTCTTGATTTCAACTAAGATGTCATTAACTCGCGTTTGTTCCCTCACCCAATCTGCTCTTTTCTTATCCCTTAACGTTACACCTATCATTCTTCTTTCCATAGCTCGTTGCGTCGTCCTCAATTTGAGTAGAACCCTTTTCGTAAGCCGCCAGGTTTCTGCCCCGTAGGTGAGTACTGGTAAGACGCAGCTATTATACACTTTCCTCTTGAGGAATAATGGCAACCTGCTGTTCATGATCTGAGAATGCCTGCCAAACGCACCCCAGCCCATTCTTAATTCTTCTGATTATTTTTGTCTCATGATCCGGATCTGCCGTCACTACCTGCCCTAAGTAGATGTATTCCCTTACAACTTCCAGTGCCTCGCTGCCTATCGTAAATTGCTGTTCTCTTCCGAGACTGTTAAACATTACTTTAGTTTTCTGCACATTAATTTTTAAACCCACTCTTCTGCTTTGCCTCTCCAGGTCAGTGAGCATGCATTGCAATTGGTCCCCTGAGTTACTAAGCAAGGCAATATCATCAGCGAATCGCAAGTTACTAAGGTATTCTCCATCAACTTTTATCCCTAATTCTTCCCAATCCAGGTCTCTGAATACCTCCTGTAAACACGCTGTGAATAGCATTGGAGAGATCGTATCTCCGTTCCTGACGCCTTTCTTTATAGGGATTTTGTTGCTTGCTTTATGGAGGACTACGGTGGCTGTGGAGCCGCTATAGATATCTTTCAGTATTTTTACATACGGCTCGTCTACACCCTGATTCCGTAATGCCTCCATGACTGCTGAGGTTTCGACAGAATCAAACGCTTTCTCGTAATCAATGAAAGCTATATATAAGGGTTGGTTATATTCCGCACATTTCTCTATCACCTGATTGATAGTGTGAATATGGTCTATTGTTGAGTAGCCTTTACGGAATCCTGCCTGGTCCTTTGCTTGACAGAAATCTAAGGTGTTCCTGATTCTATTTGCGATTACCTTAGTGAATAGTTTGTAGGCAACGGACAGTAAGCTGATCGGTCTATAATTTTTCAAGTCTTTGGCGTCCCCTTTCTTATGGATTAGGATTATATTAGCGTTCTTCCAAGATTCCGGTACGCTCGAGGTCATGAGGCATTGCGTATACAGGGTGGCCAGTTTCTCTAGAACAATCTGCCCACCATCCTTCAACAAATCTGCTGTTACCTGATCCTCCCCAGCTTCCTTCCCCCTTTGCATATCTCCTAAGGCTTTCTTTACTTCTTCCGGCGTTACCTTCGGGATTTCGAATTCCTCTAGACTATTTTTTCTTCCATTATCGTCGTGGGTGCCACTGGTACTGTATAAATCTCTATAGAACTCCTCAGCCACTTGAACTATCTCATCCATATTAGTAATGATATTGCCGGCTTTGTCTCTTAACGCATACATCTGATTCTTGCCAATTCCTAGTTTCTTCTTCACTGTTTTTAGACTTCCTCCGTTCCTGAGAGCATGTTAAATTCTATCCATATTATACTTCCTGATGTCAGCTGTCTTGCGCTTGTTGATTAACTTCGAAAGTTCTGCCAGTTCTATTCTAGCTGTAGGGTTAGAGGCTTTCATACATTGGCGTTTCTTGATCAGATCTTTCGTCTCCTGTGATAGTTTACTGGTATCCTGCCTAACGGAGTTGCCTCCGACTTCCATTGCACACTCCTTAATGATGCCCATAAGATTGTCGTTCATTGCTTCAACACTAAGGTCCTCTTCCTGAGTTAAAGCCGAATACCTGTTCTGTAGCTTGATCTGGAATTCCTCCATTTTCTCTCTTACCGCTAACTCATTGATCGGCTTCTTATGTAGCAGTTTCTTCCGTTCCCTTCTCAGGTCTAGGCTAATTCGAGTTCTTACCATCCTGTGGTCACTGCAGCGCACCTTGCCGAGCACATCCACATCTTGTATGATGCCATGGTTAGCGCAGAGTATAAAGTCTATTTCATTTCTAGTCTCGCCGTTCGGGCTCCTCCACGTCCACTTTCGGCTATCCCGCTTGCGGAAGAAGGTATTCATTATCTTCATACTATTCTGTTCCGCAAACTCTACCAATAACTCTGCCCTGCTATTCCTAGTGCCTATGCCATATTCCCCCACTGCTTTGTCTCCAGCCTGCTTCTTGCCTACCTTGGCATTCAAGTCGCCCATTAGTATAGTGTATTTGGTTTTCACTCTACCCATCGCCGATTCCACGTCTTCATAGAAGCTTTCGACTTCCTGTCATCATGACTGGATGTAGGGGCGTAGACCTGTACAATCTTCATTTTGTACCTCTTATTAAGTTTTACAACAAGACCTGTCACCCTCTCGTTAATGCTATAGAATTCCTGTACGTTACTAGCTATATTCCTATTAATCAGGAATCCGACTCCTAGTTCTCTTCTCTCCGCTAAGCCCCGGTAGCACAGGACGTGCCCGCTTTTTAGCACTGTATATGCTTCTTTTGGTCTCCTAACTTCACTGAGCCCTATTATATCCCATTTACTGCCCTCTAATTCCTCCAATAGCACTGCTAGACTCGCTTCACTAGATATTGTTCTAGTGTTAAACGTTGCCAGGTTCATATTCCAATGGCGGCCTGTCCGGAGCCAGTGATTCTTAGCACCCTCTGCTGCGTCGCAGGTCTGACCGCCGCCGTGGTTAGTTGCTGCGCAGCTGCTGGGTACTGAGGGCCGGGGTTTGACTGTTGTGTTCATATAGGAGGTTGTGGCCAAGTACTGCACCAGGGTGGCCAATCCTGCTCTGGTGAGGAAGTGCGTTACCGGTTCTGGTCACCGGGATCAGGCCACACTCCAGGCCGCGTGTACGTGTATGAAATAATAAATAGCTTAGGCAGGGGGCTAACTGGTTGTACATCTTGTTAGCTTACGCTTGTCCAGTGTCTCTGTGCCCTCTCTGTGCGTCCTTGCGTCTCGTTTCACAGCGAGCCGCGATCATAAAATACGTATTCGAACTCAGATTCTATCGCCTTTAGAAATGTACGGATCTGGTAGTGATTGAGCCGATGCGACTTCGCAACATTAGCAGCTGAAACAACAGGTTTCAGAACAAAGGGCATGCCCGCGTATTTCCCGCAGAGGGCCTGTTCGGTAATCACGTAGTGCAAAAACGTCGACTCTGGGCAGCGTTTATTACATGCGCTACGAATCTGTTTTTTAACTCAATTGTGGCAGATTTTAGTTTGCCCCACCACAGACTGTACACGTACGCGGTCTTTTCCGATCCTTTAAAGACGCCCTCCCGTGTATCGTATTGTACCATGCATGCGTTCAACGGACAGAAGCTTGCCGCTTGATGTGCGCTGGAGAAAGAGTTTTACATTTCGTACGGCCATTTACATGCTGTAGTTGCGCGGGGGAAGAGCTGGCGAATGCTTCCTGGGCTCCGCACGCTGTCGGGGTTGTCGGACGATCCTACGGCTGTCAAGCTGATGTAGGAGTCGTCGGACTAACTCGCCGCTGCCACCATTTGTAGGAGTCGGAGGTCGTAGATGAGGAACTCGGTTAACAGGATTTATTTACAGGATTAACATATTTTAAGACAAGATACATTGGCAGTCTAGCGCGACTCCCATATGGAGCCCGCAAGATTAACATTCAGCAAAACAGCATTCGAGCACACAGCTCACTACTACATTTTGGCATAACATCGAGCACTCAGCTCCTTACGACGAGCACGACACGAGCACGAGCACCCCTAGCAGTCGGCAAACGCTGCTTATAAGCCTCCGCTTGACGTCATAGTTCGACGTCATCGTTCGGCGTGGACGGAGCACGAATGGTCGGGAATGTGCGTCCAATCATGGTAAACTTGCCGCCGCCCCGCAGTACAGCCCACACACACAAAGGCTAACACGTTCGAGCCTACACACACAAAGGCTTACGCGTTCGAGGGCTTTGTATAACTCTCGGTATAGCCCGCGGTGTCGTCGACCGAGGGCCTCGTAGAACTTTGCGCCGTCCCGGGTGGCGCGGCGGCGCACCACATTCCAGAGCTGCCCGCGCGCCACGTGGCCGCCTGTCATCCGTAGTTCTCAGAAGGCGCCTCGTCTGGGGGGGTTGGAACACGCGCAGCGGGCTGAAAGCTGGCACGTTTCCACCCCCGTACGGCCATTCCTAACAACGCCTGCGTGAATTCGATGGAGGCTTCGGCGCGCGTTCTGACGTGGTGGCTTGGGCCCGCCCGCAATCCTCGCGCAATGGTCGTGTATACTTATCCGTCGACGCTGCATATAATGAGGTGGCATCGTGGCGTAATTTAGTAACTGCACGGAAGCCGCCTCACTGGAACAAGCGCATTAATTATCGCTAGGTCTTGTGGAGAAGCTCCGCTCGCAGGTGGGAGCCTTTGCGGAAAATAACGTCGTCGCCATGTGAACCGCCATCGACCGCAGGCCAGTCAGGGGCCCCCCGCGAGCCGCATTAATTGTGGAGACCCCTGGCCTAAAATACTCTTCACAGGAATAACACCCCTGTTTTATTGGCGCAACGTGAACCTTCGCAAGTATAGTGGCCCGCTGTTAACAATAGATTCGGCTCGAGGCAGTTTGCATGTATTCGCGGGCTTCTTTCACGCTTCTTCGCAGGTCATCCTTCTTCACAAAGTGGAAGGGCACCGAGTTTTTTTACGTTTCATATAATCGTACATCAATTTACTAGTCTGAATAAATAAAAATGAACGTTTCTGTGTAATTATAAAGAAGCTAAAACAGCTCTTTACGTACTGTTTTATTAGGAAATTAATCATTGTGACACATGCAACGGCGCTAGCCAGGCACTTCTTTAAATTTCAAACATCACTTACAGCGCGTACATAGACAGGGACGAAAAGAACGACAAAGACAAGCACTGTAAGTGATGTTTGAAACAATAGAATACCAACTAACCCGTACCCAAACCCTGCGTATTTAAGGTGTCCTGGCACTCCGTGAACGATGCCAATCCGAAGTCGCCATATGCCAGCATTCCCATTCATACTACTAGGGTGCCTGAATGGTTTCTCCCTTGCCGCCGCGGGAGGAAGCATTCAGGAACCCTACATAGAAGAGCGGAGCAGCGCCAGATTTTCCAGTGAGAAACGATATGCCTGGCGCTAACAGCAGGTGTTCCCGTTGGCCCGCTCTGCTCCATCGAGGCGCGATCGTGAAACAACTGCCGCATCGCATCGCAAACTTTCTAGCGCATCGTCGTATCCATGTAAACGGGGCTAATGCGCCAGGAAAACGCGTCTCATTAATGAGCCATACAGGGGTGGATTGAGACGAGCAAGTCCACATTCGCAATGCATGTAAGCGCGTTCGCATCGCATTTGGAGTTCTGTGAATTGATATTTGCTACGGATCTGCTGCACTCGCCGAGCTGACTGATGCGCTGCTCAGCCTTCGATGTGCGACACCGTGTGCCGACACCATCGCACCAGGGCTGATGCGCTACATGGAAACGTTGGCGCTTCACTCGTGATGCGCTACTGTCGCATTCTGCCGCATTCATGAAAACGCGGTTAATGGAACTTAGCAGGAGCAGTTTCGCTGCTTCAGACTACAGACGCCGTTTTTTTTTATGCGAAGCATATTACGAGGGCTCAACCCAGCTCCTCAGGCGCGGCGGTGACCATGAAATCACGTGACACCGTGACGTCACGACAGAGGAGAAGTGGCTTTGGCTCAACTCTTGCAAGACGGGCTGGGTGGGAATCGAACCAGGGTCTCCGGAGTGTGGGACGGAGACGCTACCACTGAGCCACGAGTACAACGCTTCAAAGCGGTACAAAAGCGCCTCTAGTGAATGCGGTGTTGCCTTAGAAACGCGCTGTTTCTAAGGCGTGCGTCTCTTGCTCAGGCGCACATTTCGTTGCCGCGCCGAACGCTGCTTTGCTCGACGCTCACCGCGTCCAATGCGGGGCGCGTAGTCGCTGCCCTGTAGCCCATTGTCTTACACCCCTTGGCGGGTCGACGGGAACGCTGTCGCGTTCCACTCTTGAAGGCGAAGAAGTAATGCATGAGTTGTTTCTTCGTCTAGCCGAACCAAATATAGCCAAGCAACAGCAGTTCACCAGGCTAAACAGTGGTTCAACAACTAAAATAAAGGCTAGTATGCTTCGCATCCTGGGCTTAACCTTACCTAAGCCACAGCCATTTTTTTTTGCTCAGTGGGCCATTTGACGCTTTCGCATCAAAAGTACTACCGAACAACTCCCGGAACGCGCCCAGGTAAGAAACGTTTCATTGGACATGCTAAGCCCTCTTAAGCGTAGTGAATTGTTTCGATATATATTCTGTGCAAGACACCAAGTCACCCGCGACTAGCGCTCACGTGCAGCGCGGCGACAGATCCAGCACTCAAATATTGCAGCGTTTGTCGGAGTTCATCGAACTGCCCGACGGGCAGCGGAAATCCTCGGGAAATGCGCCCTGGTATCGAAGCGCCGCGTTCCACGAAACACCGGACTCTGGCGGTGCCTCGTCCCTCGAAGTATTTTTCTCGCAGGACTGGAGCATGAGGTAGACGAAAAACATTTGCGAGGCGCTGACGTTCTGCCGCGGACCCAGGTGAAAGCTCGTGGCCCTTCCTCGAGGTGTCAGCGTCCTCACGAAATGGCCGTACGCGAAGCCCAGTGCCATGGCGTCGCGCATCGGCCTCGGTCCGTGGTCCCTGCCGAAGCAGCGCTGCGCCTCGGAGATCTTTGCCACGGTCGCCTGGGTGAGCCAACGCTCCTCCGGGTCTGTCGAATTGACTTCCGCGAAGAGCATGTCCAGCAGGCAGTGGCTGATGCGGACGCCGGCGCGTGACAGTTGGAAGTTGTAGACGCTGTTGTCGAACAGGAGAGTCAGGTTAAAGAGAAGCGCGGGGATGTAGATGCTTCTGGGCCCGCGCTCGTACCAGCAGTTTGTGGTGAAGATGGAGCGGGCCCAGCGTTCGTCGGTGTGGCGTGTCAACGACGATACAAAGCTGTACTCGTGGACTGCGGCGTACGACTGCAGGGGCATCTCGCTGGAGATGGGAGGGATCCTCTGCGCGTATTCGCCGACGAGAGTCCTGTTGAAGATCCAAGCCGGGGCCAGGGTCTCGAAGCGAGTCGCGGAGACGATCTTTCGAATGGCCCCTCTCGCAGCACCGTCGAGGTACGGAGCGGTGCTCACGCTGCTCAGGAATTCCGCCACGATGTCCTTCACGAGTCCCGCGAACTGCTCTGCGGGGACCTGCGCCGTGAGCTTTTCGAGGGAGACCCGATGAAAGAGCGGTGGCATCGCCTTCTCCGCGACGCGCAAGCACAGCTTCCAGCGCAGGTCGGCTTGCCGCCACTTTCCGTATAGCAGGGTAGCGTGGGCGTCGGCAAGGCCTGACTGCGGGATGAATGGAGCCACTTGGACCATTAGCCGGACGCCGAGGAAGTTCATCACTGTGTGAAGATCTGTCCCCTGCACGAGTGCCGCGAGCTTCGCCAGGAATTCGGGCGACCGGCTCAAGACCTCGCAGCCGGGCGCAGTGCAAGCAACCCCGGAGACGCCGTCGAACAGCTCGGCCAGGAACACCTGGAGCGCCGAGGCATTGACGAGCGCTTCGATTCTGGCGTCGCTGTTGCTGAACTGCAAGGAAAGCATCTCGACTTCGCTCGCGAACTTGATGACATTCAGCGTGTGCACTGGCGGAATGAAATCTTTGCGCAGCGCCTTGAAGGCTGCAAATACGACCGACGTGTAGAGGCGGATGGCGTCGTTGATATCAACGCCGTCGATCGCGGTGAACACCTCTGGCGTTCCGACGGCGATCACATCCTTCGTTGTGACGTTTGGGTAGGAAGCTACGGCCACACCGATCAGCGTGGCCGCGCCAGTCTTCCTCAGAAGCCTGGCTGCGATCTTCCAGACGGAAACGCTGCTCCGAACGGGCGGCGTCAGCGGGAAGCCGTCGAGGTACAATTCGGACATGAATTCTAGAAGGCCGTCCCAACCGGAGTCCTCAATGAGCTTGGTGTTGACGCATTTGTTGTAGAGATCTTGCAGAGGCCCGATGGCAGCGTAAGAGCCGAGCTGCTCGTCTTCGAAGAGCGAGCGAATCTGGCCCTCCAAGCTGCTGGCATAGTCATCGTCTGCGGAAACGCGAAGGTCTGCGGCGGGAAACTGGTTCCTCCAGCGGCTGCAGACGAACATGTAGAAGTTCTCGCACGGGTCGAAATTCCAGTTGAGCAGCTCGTTCAAGTAGACAGTGTCTCGTTGGCAGTTCAGCGAACTGCATGTTTCCGGCATCTTCTCGTCAAATGCTCGCGGCTTCGTTTTCGGTGCGAAGTACAACAGTGCCACCATAAACGCGGCAGCGACCAAGATTAGTGAGAGGGGATATAGACAGAGTTCTTGACGAATCGCCACGGGCAAGCCACCGCCAACCTGGCGAACGTGAGGTGTGCAGTCTTGTTGCGTAACGTTCACGATGTCTACGGCGCTTCGTTCGAGAGGCACTTGAGTATCGCCAACTGCTTCGTCGTTCCGGTATTTGGGGCTTTCGCAAAAGGTATTATCTGACTGCATCATCTCTGCGTCCTTCTCCACCAACTCCACAAACTCTGCGCTGAGTTGGTTCACTAGCGTCAGCAAACTAGTAGAGCACGTCCACTTTCCAGTGTCGGTCGGCCCCGGTTTAATATTTACTGAAGATTTGGCGTCGGACTGTGGTCGGGACATTGGGTGAGAATCCATGCTGCCGGCGTCGCCGATGGAGGTCGAACATTCCGAAGTTGAGTGCTTCGAAGGTGGAAATTTAACTAAGTCTGCGCTGATGTTATCTGGCTCCGCGGGCGCCGTGGACGTCTCAGCAGGCCGTTGGTCACCTTTCGTCTCGTCACCACTGATTAAAGGAGGTCGGGGCTCATGGCAGTCATCTTGAGTGTTACGACTAGCAGAAGTCCTTCGAGAACGGATGTCTGCCGGTTTTTCGAGGACGGAGTGGTGCTCATCAGGCTCGTGATTGCTGTCGCCGCTATTCTCAGACGACGAGGAAAGCTCCGATTTTGACTCGCTGCTACTGATGCTGCGAGGTTCCCGCGCCGTCGCCTTTGACGGCCCCCGGGAGCAACCTTGTCCCTTAGCGAGGGTGCAGTGGCCAGATTTCGCTGTGTCTTCGGCGTTTTCGCTGTCCTCCTTGGACGACTCCTCGTGATCGCCGCCGCTCGTCTCAGACGAGTGGTGCTGCGCCGGCTTTGACTGGTCGTTACGGATGACGCGAGGTTTCCGCACCGACGTCTTCCGCGCATTGCGCGATGCGCCCCGTGCGTCGGGTAACGTGCCGTGACCAGATTTCTCTCTGTGTTTGACAGTGTCACGGTCGCCTTTGGGTGTCTTCTCATCAGACGAGCTAGCATGGCCTTGGGTAGTTTTTGGCGTTGAGGAATTTGGAAAACTTGTCTGGGAGCGGTCCTCTTGCATTCCACGTGCTCCCGAGACCTTAGTTCCCGTTGCCGCGGACGACTTAGATGTGCGACGCGATGTAGCTCGAGCTTTAGCAGAGGTACTCTTACGGGGCTTCGCTCGGCGTTCAGAGACTGCGCTTTCGCTGTCATCGCTGGGCGATTCTTCGTTGATCGAATGTCTCGTCCCCTTTGTTGTCGAAGACCTCAAAGAAGCAGCACGGGAACGAGCTTCTCTGACGCCTTTGTGGGCCACCGAGCGGCGCGGCGAACGAGCGTCGTCTTCCGGATTGTCGCTGTCGTCGTTTGATGAGTCCGTGTGGTTAGCCGATGAACGGGAAGACTTGTGGCGATAGTGCTTGGATTTGATGGTCTGCGTCGGTTTACCTGGGCCAGCATCACTTCCACCGAAGCTTGCATTGGTACTTTTACTGGACGATTCGACGTGGCGCCGTGGGAGACTACGAGGGGACTCTTCCTTGTCGGAATCCGATGGCTCGGCGTCTGAAGGTTCCCACATCTGTGCCTCGAGCACCAGTGGATTGAAAGCTTCTGCGCTGTTATACGTTGGCCACAGTGGAGGGTGAAACATGTGCCGGTAGTCCTTGTGACATCTATCTATCTCACCTTTTTCATGAGGGCACTCCATCTGGTAAGGCTGCCACCCTAGATAATTCGCAAACGGTGGTACTGCATCGGCTCGAGCGCCTGCAATTCTTTCGTTACCGGCTTGTTTCGGCTTGGAATGTCCAGTGTGGGAGGCAGTTCCTGTCATCGTGTGAAGCGCCCGCTCGGTCGAACGCTTCTGCTCCGGTTTCTTCTGGTTCTCGGCAGCACCCCTGCGCGCAGGTTGCATCCCGGCGCGCCTGAGGAGCTCGTCCTCATAGAAGGTCACCTCCGGCGACTTGCCCCGTCTGAGTTTTCCGGCGAGCGTTGGCTGCATCGGCGGCGTCGGAACGGTTTCCCGGCGCGGTCCTGCAGCCGCCGACGCCGCGCCGGTCTCTCGGCGGAACACGGTGCGAGGATCCATGGCCAGCGTGCGTGTTACTCAAAGGGGTTTGCCCGGTGGGCTTAACGTGCGCTGCACGGTACAGCTGCGCCGACGCTGGGTTGCGGCAGCAGGGCCCGTGGAGCGCGCGGGGAACGGCACCAGCGAATTGTGACCTCGTGCATTTACGGCACCAGAGTAGAGGAAGACGAAGATTACATCAACAGCCGGATGCGCATGCTCTGTTAATTTTTTTAATCACTCACCGACACTGTACACCCACACTGTTCAAACGTTTAATTTGGCTGTGATATCGTTCTTTTAAAATCCCCGTAGTTGGTAGGAGCCGTTTGTCTACAAGAACAAGAGAGTGCCCATTGAGGATCGTTGTTCAAGCGTATTCATTTTGACATAGATATCCGCCGCACTATACTATTGCCATCGCTGGTTGACGGGTCGGGTGAGGTTGGCGGTGAAAACGTATGTTTGAATTATACGAGATATAAACCAAGAGCAATTTTTAAGAATTTTGCTAGAGGGAGCTCTGTCGTTACAGGTCTAAGAAGGAAGAAGAAGCATGTGGTTGCCGTGGTAAAACTAGCGCTACGACGGAGATCGTTCTTTCAGAATGTGAAGATATCTGCTCAGCGGTCGATTTAGGCACCTCTGGCCTCATTGAAGCCCTTGGGTTCAGGGAGAGCAGGGGGAAAGTAAACATGTCCGTAGTAGAGATAAGTAATAGGCGACTGTAAGATTGGTGGCAAAGTAGGGAAACGACAAACAACGGAGGCGTACAAAAAACAAAGTTTCACATAGGGGTTCTGAAAGTTTGATTATGGGAATACTTCGGGTCTTTTTTTTTCTTTTTTAACATAGGTAGGGCATTAATTAGGCAATAACAAGAGCTTGGTGATGCTACCCACCGCCCACTTCCAAAGGGGATGCTCACGGCATCGATCCATCTATCCAACCATCCGCCCTACTGGAGCCATAAGCACGGCTGTTTAGCCAATGCTCGAATAAAGGGTATGGAGGAATGAAATTAGAGGTATATTGTTCGGTTTGGCATGGTTTGGAGCCCATGGGTATGGCCCAACCCACTACGAGGTTTCGACCATGAATCGGGCGGTAAAATGATAAAAAAGGGAGAAAACCTAAATGGATATTTGTAAATTAAGAATGAGATATAAATGAATACTAATCGTTAATATCGATTGTAAGGGTGTAATATATTGAAGTTATTTTTTTGTTTTTATGGAGAAGAAAAGAAACACTTAAAAATTAACATAACGATCTCTTTGTTTCTTTTACAAAATTAAACATGTCACCACATACGTTTCCTTTGCAGCGTCCTATAGTGGCCACGCCCCAGGAGATAGGGGGGAGTTATAGCTGAGCGGGTTTACGGGCCAGCGGGCGGGCGGAGACGGACAGCGGGGCACCACACGAAAAGCGATCCCTCGCTCCGCCGAGCGGAGCGCTTTGCTGCGCCACCAGTCGAACACGGTGGGAGTTAGCGTGAAAAGATCTGTAGGCTCGCTGCAGGTCCTCGGTCGCGGTCATCCACTTCAAGTTGTCGCCAAACGGTCTCGTCGCCGAAACCTCTCGCCGGATAGAGAGGCCAGCTTCAGTGGTGATACACCTCCGATGCTTTCTCGCCTGCAGTCGAGCCAGCGCCGCGTGTGAACACGACGCCGACGACACATGTTCGTGCGGTGGGTGGCGATGTTTGTTTCGCAAGAAGGAAGGAAGGAAATCGACTTTATTCGAGGTCCTGCAGGCCACGAGAGCTTTGGGGCACTCACGGAGTGGGCGTCTCCCGCGACGGAACCGGGAGGTTGAGTTTCCTGGCGGCGTCGTGGACCTGCTGGACGGCCCAGAGTTGGGGAGCGAGTTCCTCGCTCCGGATTGCTTCTTCAAACTTGCGCTTGTCCGGTTCGCAGTTTACGTGAGCTTGCGATCACGGCCAGAGTAAATGACGGACGTTAAGGGACGTACTGCAATTGGTGCAACAAGACTTGTCGTACAGCTCAGGCATGTCGCGGTGTAGCGGACCAGCGTTTCGCAATAACGCTGGTCCGCTGTGCATGCTCTGCTGGGGCGAAGATACCAGCGAGCGACCCGCTGCGTAAAAACACTGGCCGCCCCAGCGTTCCGCGCATGCGCAGCGGCGTCTCCGCCCGCCCGTTGGACCCCCCCCCCCCCCCCCCCACCCCACCCGTAAACCCGCTCAGCTATAACTGTCTAGTATCACAGGAAGCGTAATAACCAATCCAAGTTGAGGAAGGGAACCACTCAGAAGTCGTTTTTCTTGCACGTCGAGCCTACGACAGTCTGTAAAGAAATGGTCCGTAGCTTCCGGTTCATTGGAATTTATGACATTTAGTGGACGGATCCAAACCAGACCCGGGGGAATAAAAATCAAGTATCGGTATTCGGCAATGCGTTCTCATAAATAAAACTTCAAATTTTCTTCTTAAACACCATCTGCTGTGCCAAGGGATTCCAAGATGCTGAAAATCGTTGTTATACAATAGGCATGATTTGGCAAACTCATCTTGACCGCATTTTTTAAAAAACCTCGCTCCGGTGATATGCGATATGCACCGAAGGTCGTAGGATCCTCAGTACCGGCGCCTTTAAGAGATGCTGGCGCTAGTTCGTCTGCTGACTCGTTTAATGTAATTCCCATGTGCCCTGGGACCTGGTATCCATAGCAAATGGGTGAGGCTTAAACCGAGCGAACATTGATAGTTCACGTCCACCCCAGCTAAACGTTTTCTCTAACACTAAAGCAGTTTCATGCTGGGGAATAGATGAATAAAAGTTTCGCAGAACGGTAGATGAATTTTGCATTGACATGGATTTGTCTAAACTTTGTCTTTGTGGCTTCGAGTTGAAGCGACCTTGTGATTTTTTTTTTTTTTTTGCAGTGTCGTTGAGCGGAAATTACTTCGATGCATCGTGACTTGTGCATCCACGCATGTTCTTTGCGCCTTCTGCCGTCGTGACGTCACTATACCAGATGGCAAAAAATGTCACTGCTTGATTAAACAATGTTCGCTCTTGTAGGCTTGTGCCAGAACTTGTCAATTTTGCCATATATGATCAATTCGCAAATTCATCAATTGATCACACTGATCTCCTTCCTTTATAGACATCAGTGATTTATCATATATATCAAAACACTGCGTTATAATTGCAACTATTCTCGACAGTTGTGCGCGTGCGCCGACTACGTCTTTATTGCCTTTTGTGCACAGAAAAATAGGATTTATTCAAAATTAACGCGAATAACGGCAGGTGAAGCTAGTAATATGAAGCCGCAAGAATGCCTGAAATCGCAAGAACGACCACAACTCAGGCCCACGCACTACGCACCCGTCATTATAAGATGGCATAACCATGGTTATGCCATCTTATAATGACCATGGTTAAGCCATCTTATAATACATCTTATAATAACCATGGTTATGCCATCTTATAATACAAGGACCGTGCACGGTCCTTGTATAACTGGAAGACTGAAACGCCAGGGTTCCCTCAGTAATTCTACCATTCTTTTTTCAACAGCGCGAAGGACAAAGACGAGACGAAGTGCACTTACACAGCGCTGTGTATGCGTACTCGTCTCGTCCTTCGTGCTGTTGAAAAAGAATGTTACACCAACTTGCCCAAGCTACCACAGTGTCTATAATTCTAGTAGAAACTCCATGCCTCGATGTATGCACATGCCCGTCACTTCCGCTGGCAGAGGAAAATAATAATAATTTGTAATGTGCGACGAGTAAAAACATATACGTATATTATGCGAAGCATATTACGAGGGCTCAACCCAGCTCCTCAGGCGCGGCGGTGACCATGAAATCACGTGACACCGTGACGTCACGACAGAGGAGAAGTGGCTTTGGCTCAACTCTTGCAAGACGGGCTGGGTGGGAATCGAACCAGGGTCTCCGGAGTGTGGGACGGAGACGCTACCACTGAGCCACGAGTATTTTTTTTTCTTTATTACCGGCTTGGCAAGTACATACAAATATTGTCAAATAAATCCGAATGTTAAAAAGTCTAGTCTTTACTAAGACTGACGTGTCATGTTAAAATGGCTTCATCGAAGCCAAACTGTTCAACACTGAAAGCCAATTTGGCGGATCACTTAGCAGTTTCAACACTTCGCTTGTATAATTAACATTCTCGGTAAAATAATACATTGCTGGCCTTGCATCAACATCAGCATTGCGTACAGCCATACGAGTTCGCCACACACTTTGCATACACAATAGCATCAACATGTCCACCGGCACACCGTCAGGTTCAGCACATGGCAAAAACCTTATTCCGAACGCAGTGATAGGAAGCTCCTTTTTTAATGTTCTTTGCAGGATGTCCCAAAGAAAGCGGGCATCGTGGCAGTCAAGAAAAATATGTTCGACAGTTTCTTCCTTGTTACATATAAGACAGTTGTCTGACCATGGGACAAACAAGCCCTTGCTTCTTAGCCATGGCTTAACAGGCAGTGTGCCGGTATGCAGTTTGAAAAAGAATGATTTTGTGTTAGCTCGTACAGGCATATTATTGACTCGCTTGAAAACATCTCGTTCAGGCCCTAAGTAATACATAGAACGATACACTGGTGTAGGTATAAACACTTCAACAAGATCCTTATACAATTGTTTTCGTGACACTGCAAACAAGTAGTCTTTCGAAAAACGAGCGTTTAGAAGACGTATCGCCATGGAAACTTCACGCAGATAGCCCTTTAGTGCCATCGGTTTGATTGCGTGCGACGATACAACAAAATCGGGCAAAGCGTCGCGCAATCTCACTTGGATTACCGTCCGCAGAAACCCATCGCTTTGGTCGCGGAAGAAAACAAATCTCGATACAAGTTGCTTGAAAAACAAATGCGTTAAACCAAGTCCCCCACTGCGCAATGTGTGAAACAAATTACTTCTGCTCGTGCGTTCCCACACCGAACCCCAAATAAACTCTGCAAACACTCTGTGTATTTTTTGAATTGAAGATCGGCTCATGCATAGCACCTGCAGGACGTAGAACACTTTAGCTACTAAAAAGATATTACATACTTTGGCCCTAGCAAACATCGAAAAGTTGTGGCCTCCCCATTTGTTAGTTTGCTCTTTCATTCCGTCTCTCTCGCTCGTCCAGTATTCGATTGGCTCACGGTAGGCACTGAGTGGAACCCCAAGATAAGTGCCGGGTAATACACTCCATTGCATTTTGCAAAAGACCTGTACAACGCTTCAAAGCGGTACAAAAGCGCCTCTAGTTAATGCGGTGTTGCCTTAGAAACGCGCTGTTTCTAAGGCGTGCGTCTCTTGCTCAGGCGCACATTTCGTTGCCGCGCCGAACGCTGCTTTGCTCGACGCTCACCGCGTCCAATGCGGGGCGCGTAGTCGCTGCCCTGTAGCCCATTGTCTTACACCCCTTGGCGGGTCGACGGGAACGCTGTCGCGTTCCACTCTTGAAGGCGAAGAAGTAATGCATGAGTTGTTTCTTCGTCTAGCCGAACCAAATATAGCCAAGCAACAGCAGTTCACCAGGCTAAACAGTGGTTCAACAACTAAAATAAAGGCTAGTATGCTTCGCATCCTGGGCTTAACCTTACCTAAGCCACAGCCATTTTTTGTTAAGGATGTAGAATGGATCTATTTGCAGTGAAAAGGGTAGGAAAGACATGGGATTGTCCGGAACAGCCGATTACCAAAACTTCCTCTTCTACGCTCCTCCGTTGCGGCGTTACTTTTTCCTCCGGGGCGGACGAAGCTCACCGAGCGAGTCAGAGTGCGCGTTGTTGGTGCGGTTTCAGTCGTGCGCCGTGCACAACTTGCGTCTCGCGTGAACGGCGGTTATCAACCGCCAGTTTAGCGATGGCATAGGTCACTTCACTCAAGCATTTGAGTACGACGAACGGGCCTGTAACGTATGGTAGTTCGAGCATTCAGACTGATTATGGCCGATTCTGTTGGGAACGCACACACATTTATTTCAACGAAACTGCAGCCATCTGGGAAGCCCCCCTTGAACCCATGGGTTGCCTTCCTTCATTCCAAAGAGTGCTATACATGGACACTACATCATCCCACCAGGGAAGGAAAAAATCAGTTTTGCTTAAACACGAAGTCATTCAGGTGCCTAGGTCGTTGCCTGCATCGTTGGGGGTACCGCCAAGTTTGTATAGGTGTTCTGTGGTACCGCTGTGAGACGGTCTTGGGAGCTGCTGATATGGCTTGGCTAGGAGTAGCTATGCTGGGGGTTGGAAGGTCACTGTTACTCGGCACAGCTTCATCATCCAGATATGGCATGTCGGTCGGTCCTGATGTCGTTCCACTTGAACTGTGCTTGCATCTTTGAAGAAACTTGAGTTGCGACAAATCGGCACTCCATCTCTGGACGCTGTGATTCTGGAGCCATTGACTTTGGTGATTGCGTGTGGGTGTGGCTCATAGTAGGGCGAAAACTTGTTTGACCTGTCCTGCTTGCAGAGGACTTGTTGTCCCACACACAGCTGGTTGTTTCTCGTATGCCTCCGAGTGTCGACGTACCACTTGTTGCATGCTTTTCTTTTAATGCCATTCTGTCTGGCCTCATAGTGAGCCGAGTTGTGAGCGTCATTTTAACGTATTGTAGTTCGAGCATTGAGACTGATTATGGCCGATTCTGTTGGGAACGCGCACACATTTATTTCATCGAAACTGCAGCCATCTTGGAAGCCCCCCTTGAACCACAGGGTTGCCTTCCTTCATTCTAAAGAGTGCTATACATGGACACTACAGGGCCCGAATACTTGGAAGGAAGCTCTCGGCAAAGTCCAATTTTCGAACCGGGGTCCACAGCCACACGAAGACACCGGTGGCGAATCTGACGGGCGAATGCTGTACATGCGTCGCAGCGAACGCTAGCATGAAGATGCGACGATAGGGTTCTGAGCCGGGCAAGTCGACGTGCTTCTTCGGCACGACGGGATATCTGCGCGACAGAAGGATCTTCGTTAGTTGAAAAAGGACGTATGGTGTCGAGAAAACTTTGAGGATGGCGAGCGTAGAGGAGAAAGAAAGGTGCGTATCCTGTGACTTCATGTTTGGCTGTGTCGAAGGCATCCGCGATTAACAGTAATGCAGCATCCCAGTTCTTATGATCCGCTGAGACATACATTGAAGGCTTGTTGACGAGGGTACACGATTGGCGCGCTCGGTTAGGCCATTGGTTTGCGGATGGTAGGGCGTGGAATGGCGATATTGAGTTCCACAAAGGCGTAGCAACTCTTCCACGACGTCAGCGGTGAACTGCCGTACGCGATCAGTTATCACCGCACGAGGAGCTCCGTGGTGGAGGATAAACGAATGTGGAAGAAACCCCGAAATATCGGATGCTGTAGCGTTTTTGTTTCAGTATAACGTGTCAAATAATCCACGCACGCGCTCATCTAGCGGCAGCCGGTGGAAGACTTGGGGAAGGGACAGAGTAAATCCATACCCAAAAGGTGAAGTCGGCGGTCTAACTGGTTGCGGAGTTTCTGCAGGAGCCGTAATCGGTTGTTTGTGGCGTTGGTAGACATCGCAGTTTAATTGTTTTGCACGATTGAGCCCAATAGAAGCGTTGTCGGAGGCGGTGCAGCGTTCGAGCGAATCTAAGGTGGCCGGACGTAAGGTCTGCACGCCATATTGACCGCAAATAAAGACGGGGACAGCGGAAGAGAACACAAAAACAACACGGGCGGTAACTTTCAACTGGTTTATTCACGGCAACCCGTGGGCATATATAGACAAATAGAACATGCGCAAAACGCAGCAAACAAGAACACTCATCAGCCTAGCGGGGCAACCAGTTCATTTCATCAAAAAAAAAAAAAATCTATTTCCGATTGAGACAACCTAATAGAAGTGTCACTAACACAGACTTGGCCTTTCTTTTTTATGTGATATGCCTCCATCAGTTTGCCTGCAGCATGGTCCTGGCTTCTCCGCAGAATTTTTAGCTCCTTAAAAATGGTGCACAGGGTCAGGCACTGCAGTGCGCGGGCGAGTGCGCCAATTCATCTTTCGTCAACTTTTGTTCATGTTCCCAGGCTCGATCAGTCGGGCACCGTCCTGTCTGCCCTGTGTAGGACCTGCCACACGCCAGGGGGATTTCGTACACAACTCCTGCATTGCATTTTGCATACGGCTTGGTGTGGTTCTTGCCACAGCCTTGCCTTCCTTTAGGATCAGAGGAGGTGCGAGGGCAGAGCCGCGCCAGCTTAAAAGGGGCTGAAAAGATAAGGAGGACTCCAAACCTGCCTGCCACCTTCCTTAGGTTGAGTGGCCCTGTGAATATACGGTACCACTTGAGGTCTTACGGCCATAGTAGTCGTCCTCACCCTTGCTTTGCTCCTAGATCCTTTTACCTTCTGCAGGAGGGTTTCCACCACTGGCGCTACCACCGAGTCAGGGAACCCTGCCGTGTTAAGACGGGAAATCTGATTATCAAAGGCTAGCTGCATCTTGTGCACACACGACTTGCGGAGAGCCGATTCTAAGCAGAGCATCGCTACTCCTCGTTTAACAATCTTTGACTGGGAGGAGTCATATGCTGACTGGGAGGAGTCATATGCGATGCTCTGTTTGCATATGCCCACACCACTTGCATTAGTATGCATTCTGTTAATTCCGCCGGATCGAGATGGCGGAAAAGTGACCCAGAGGTGACCAAAAAATTCTGTTGCTCGAAAGCAGACTCGCACTGAGCGGACCATATGTAGGGATTGTCCTTGCGGAGCAGGTCAGTCAGTGGACAAACTAGCTGAGCGAAATATATGATAAACCTGCGAAAATAAGAAGAAATCCCCAGGAAACTACTTTGGTCCTCCGCTGTCTTCGGCTGCCTAATGTTGCGAACAGCTGAAATCTTTTGGGGTCCGGCCGTATACCGCCCTTTTCGACGAGATATCCAGGCTTGACGCTCACCGAAATGACACTTTGAGTTCACAGTGAGGCCAGCCTGTTGGATGCAGTCCAAAACAACGTCGAGGCGCTGGTTGCGCTCGTGGAAAGTTAGGCCGAAAATAATCGCATCATCTAAATAACACATGCAAATCTCCCATTTGAGACCGCGGAAGATGCAGTCCATAAATGGCTCGAAGGTTCCTGGGGCACTACATAAGCTAAACGGCATGGCGTTAAACTCATAGAGTTTGTCAGGCGTAACAAAAGCGGTCTTTCCCCTGTCAGACGGGTACATCGGTATTTGCCAGCACCCGGACCAGAGTTACACCGACGAAAAGTACGAGACGGAGTGACGGCAGTCAACAGCATCGTCAATTCGTGGTAAGGGATACACGTCTTTCTTTGTGACAGCATTCAGGCGGCGGTAGTCGACAAAAAATCACGGTGAGTTGTCTTTCTTTTTCACTAGTATAACAGGAGCTGCCCAAGGACTGCAAGACTCCTGAATAACGCCTTTCTGCAACATGTGCGATGCTCTCGCCAAGTGAGCTATCACGGAGCCGTTTTCCCATCCACTCTCTTGGGTATTTACATGTATCTACTAGAAATACGCTACTAGAACGTGCGATGCGGTTACCAATTTAAGAGCATCGCATGCGTAATGCGAAGACGTGGGCTTATATCCCGGCCACCTGCGGCCACTTGTTTCTTCGTCCACTTTCATTTCCATTTATTTATAGTTTCTTTAATTTAATGAACTAAAGGTTTTCTCCTATATGGTCCCTGGCTTCTTATATGATCAATGAAAATCGGGCCCCTCGGTTAACCCTCTTTCTTGTCGTTCGTTACATAGGGAGGGTCTCGAATCCGGCGACACTGATGCCTTGAGGTATAGGATGTGTGGGTTTATTGACCAGTTAATTGCCTTCATCCAAAAAGATCACGTACTCGCGAAGCCTGCTACATAAAGGGTTTTCCACATCCACCGCCAAGGTTTGCGAGTGGTGGCGCTGGCCCAAACTCCCAGGGTTAATTCTAGTAAGAAAACATCAATACCTAAGAAAGTGAATCGGAAACGGCGCCGCGGTATCTCAATTGGTCATTCCCCGCCTGCGGCAAGTAGTTTTTTCATCCACTTTGATTTCCAGTAATTTATTATTCCTTTAACTCAATTAGCAAGTACAAGTAATTTTCCCTATGTTATCCTTGTTGTCAGTTTGTTGGCTTCTTACGACATATATGTATAAAATTGAAACGTTGATACACTTCTTTTTTAAAAAAAATATTTTTATTGTGTAGACGTTTCGGCCAGAAGCCCACCTTTCTCAAGATTGAAAACAAAGTGCTCAGAGTCTGTTTTCACAGTTGTTTACAGTTACAGAGTTGTTTTGAGTATTGAGAATGCTTGGTCGGTCGGTCTCAGACCGAAACGTGGACGCAATAAATAGTTTTTTTTAATAAGTGCATTAACTTTAGAATTACAACCTTGCGACAACCGTAGATACGTCTAACTGCCACGACGAAGAGAGTTCCACTCTTGAAAATGTTGGCATAATGAATTTCAACTTTTCGTTTACGGCAACGACTCCATTGTTATGTCGGCGTGGCCGCCATGAACGCCCCGCCGGGCACGCCGCGATCGAGGGCGGCCTGAAGGAAGACGCAGAGAGACGCAGACGAAGACCGAGGCAGAGAGAGTGCTTATTGTAGTGCGCACGCCCTAAATAGGCTGGGCATCGATACTCAAGCGCCCCCTGAGGAGTCTCGAAGGTCACGCGTTTGGCCGACTTTTCCAGACAAAGCGAAAGGAACGACTTCACGGAGAGTTGGCTCGCTATAAGGCTGGCTGCATGACGTAGTGCTCCCTCTTTATTGAACACTTAGCTGACTTTACAAGGGTTTGGCGTATGTAGGATTTGGGGATCTTGTAACCACTTCTAGAAAAAAAAAGAAGGTCTTTTCGCACCTCCAGAGTGTCGTAGCGAGTCGCAAGAGGTTTTGAAATGTAGCTCTCAAAGAGACAAGAAACGAAAATTCATTGCAGAGTAGGTAAAATGAACGGTGCGAGCCTAATTAGCGCCAATACGTAAAAATAATTACCCTTACTTTACGTAAAATAATTACCGCCAATACTTTACCCTTGTAAAGGGTGCACCACCGCATATAAAGACACGTTGAGGCAAAGCCTCCGTACGACACATTTTTGGAAATTGAGCGATTTAGTTTGGAATAAGCAGGGCTCACGCGAGACAATGATGTCTGGAAAGCGGCTTCGGCGGCACCAACAAGAAGCGAGAATTATTCGCAAAATATGTCAAGCTAACGTACAGGCGTAATTAGCGCCAGCATTGTCAAAAATTAATCACATTTCACTATATACTTCGCTATCTCCAGGATCAACGCAGCTCCCCCCCCCCAAAGAAAAAGGACATGTCAACCAAAGTCAGCGCGAAAGAAGACAAGGTCGACGTATGTCCGCGTGAAATACTGTACAAGTGAGATACGAAATGTGTAAATATTGAATGCAAAGAAAAAGACAGAATACAAATATATATGCATTTATTTTGTCGGAGAAAATACTGCGCAATGTATTCCACTGCGAATACTGCGCAAGAACCGCAGCACCGCTTAGTTAGCCCGGGCACGGATTGCGCATTGCGTTGGCAAATTGTGCGGACGCTCGGGGCGCATTCGTGCCGTCGGCGCTCGCCGCATGCAGTTGTGGCGCTGGCCCATTGACGGCGAATGCTCGGCTCGCGCGCGTTGTCTTTAAATGGACACTAAACAGAAAAATGATTTCTTCTGCATCAGTAAATTACTTTCCTACGACATTAAGAACACCACTCTTACCACGATAAGACGCTGGGTAAGCGAGAAAAAGCACAAGAACGAAAGACGGGTGGCGACGCCTCCAGGATGTTCCCGCACCTGGTCGCTGTGAAGTCATGGATTTTGAGGCATCTTCTAGGGCCTTGTTAAGTATATGTCGGTACAGGTTAACTACATTGTGTTCTAAAGGAACCAAACATTAAACATTGCAAGTTTCGGGAACCTTTACTCAGCCAACCCGGCCCAAATGCGAAAACATAGTTTGGATAGTGTGACGTCAGGGTTACGGCGCGAAATTCAAATACTGATACTTCGACCTTCATTTTCTCGTCTAATATTCAAACTATGTTTTTGAAATGACCGCCTGAAGAGTTCTCAAACCCATACTTATTTGTGCTTTATTGTCTTAACTGCTTTATTGTCATTGCATTATTGTCAATGCTTCATTTGTCTAAACTGATCTATAGTTTCGCTTTTGTGTCCCTTTAACGAGGATCTCGAGAGACGCGAAGCGCGTTCGGTCGCAGACAAGACGAAGTGGGACGCCTCTCCAGCGCTACGCTGAATGTACTCTGTGGCGAGGCAATGGCAACGTTCTCCCTTCCGGTCTGGCAAGAGCGTTGCATACGCACGCGCACACTACAATCAAACTCTAGCATACCCGCTGTGTGTGCGTCCTGGTGTGAGCAGTTGGCGTCAAGCTAACGCTGCCTATTTCACTGCGCCGACTAAAACGCCGACCGTTTCCCTTCCGGCTCACCTCGTGCGTCATCAAGATTCAGCGACGCTGGTAATTACGGCACTGGTGTCGCTCTGATGTCGCGACAAGCCCGACAGCTGGCGGAGCGCCGTTCCTTCTGGCAAGCAGCAGCAGGTTCGCCGTGAGAACACGTCGCACCCGCGTGCGGCTTAGATGTTAAAACACCGTTTGAGAAGTTCGAGTGATGCATTAAATATATGCCGCCACTGTCGGGGCTTCGCCCGAACTGTCAAATTTCGACGCAAGGAATTCTCGGCGAATTTCAACAATGCTTCAACTAACGGTTTTTTTTTTTCTCTAACGACCATCTGCCGACCGCTTTCGTGGGCCGTTCCAGAAGACAGTGCAGTCGGAATGTGTGGGCCGATCCCGAAGGTGGGGCAGCCTAAAATGACGGACGCGTTCCCGCGCGTATGCGCCCCTGAATGTGTGCGCTCCTTTCTGGGGCCAATTTGCACGTGCCGCTCACCAACTAACAAGCTTAACGCCAACTTAAGTATGTGCTACCGGACATATTATTACAGCCAAGCTGTCTGTGGCTTGACGTCGAAAAAAAAAAAAAACGTATCGTTTGGGCCGATCCTGCAGAAAGGGTCCGAGCTCAATGGCACATATCCCTGTGGGCTCGGGGACCTGTAACGCGCCCTTCATTTTATTATGACGATGCGTGTCGAAACGTCAACGTATATATATAAAGTTACAAAAAGTCAAAAATAAAATAAAATTAAAGAATGAGAAAGACGAAAAAGTTATGTGTTTGTGCCGTTATTCAACGAATGCAGCACAAACACCATATAGAGCTGAATATATCTATTGAGCAATACAGCTCCGCTGGTCTTCCACCTTCACATAGTGGAGGGGTTCGGAATTTTTTCCAAAAGTGTGAGACATTTGTGCTTCAGTGCATAAAATATCCGTATGCTAAAAAAGCATGTGGAACAACAGTGCATTGTTACCGCTTATCTCCAAACTGGTGTTAGTCTGTAAATCAATTTCGAGCGGATATGGCTTGCAAGCTCACCGGCTGCATTTCGTAAATTGCCATATGTGCCGTAAAGTAAATAATTTGCGATTTTTAAAAATTAGTTCGAACTCAGTGTTTCGATTTAGCGTGGATGAAATGTCCGCCTCTCTGAATAACCTAGTTCAAGGACTACAATTGTGTTGTCTGCAACAGGCGACTTTTAAATATTGTGCAAAACTCAACGGTGACCACGCTGCACTGCTCGGCCGTTGATGCGCATCGCCGTCTCCACGGATGAGCGCGCCTTGCGTTCAAGGTCATTCAAGGTCAAGGTTCGAAGCCGAGATGGCCGTTGTGATGAGCGCTGTCTCACCGCGCGCTTAGTGTTGAAGTGAGCGACAACACGAATCAGTCACTCCTCGCACCCTTGTTATCACGGCAGCATTGTGGAAGCGAGTGCTCGAAATCATCGAGCGAGACCTGTTCACATTTGTCTGTGCACGAGTGACAGCATGCCTGTTTAGTTATTAAGCGAAAGATTGTTACGTACGGCCGATAAAACTGCTAACCCTACTTCGTGTCGATAACCTAATACTTTGATATTGCTTTCCGTTTAGAGTAATGCTGGGACGGGTATTCTGCAGACACATTTACCAATCATGTCCCTTTCTGCCATGGCCCCCCTGGGCTCCTTGCAACTCTTGGTACGTTCGGATGTAAAAAGCGATTGTGCGAGGTTCGTGCCGGCCTCACGCGGAGAACGAATCCGGGAACAAAAGGCGTTACAAGCGCGCTCGAATGGGCGAAAAACAATTCGCTCACGCTCCTGAAGAGGCGCGGTTTATCGTGCCCTTATTTCCGGCTATTCCCCTGCTTGCACCACACTTTACTACCTCGCATGACAAAGATATTCACACCTCAAGTGGACGCGCGCCGGGAGCGTGAAAGATGTCTGCACAGTTCCGTTCGATCTGACGTACTCTCGTGGCATCGTTTTGCACCACACTGACAGGGCCACGAATGCTTGCTTCAACAGTGACGTATTCACGTGCCTGCACCCAAACTTGAGACGTACAAGTGATGATGGGTACCCCAAAAAAAATATGCCCTGCCTGTACACTGCAGGCGCTCAACCTTGGACAAAATTTGGGGACAATCGGGGCCTCGCCCGAGTGCCGTTCATGCAGACCCGGCACGTGACTTGATCAGCGGCACGTTCTTGTACCGTGGAAACGTGCGGATTCTCAACTGCACCCACCCCAATAAAGCGCTTACAGTATTCCTTCGAGGCCTCAGCGAGACCTTTGTAAATAAGTTTTCTGCTAGTGTGTTTGGCTTTTATCTCACTCCCTCTCTATTACCCTTCACCATCTCACTTGGAGCAGCACGCCAGGCTTTTTGCTAGGCTAACCTCTTCAGGTGTCACTAAGCTTTCTCTCACTCTTCATGTAATGACTAGTTACCTAGCCCATGCGACAAAAAAAAAGCAAAAAAGAAAGGTCTTCATTTAATTTCAAGCATTCAAGCGTTACCTGGCAAGTGCATTGGCAGGCTGAGCGATCGATTGTATATTTCTTGATATTAAGAAAGCTTTTGATGTTGTCAAGCGTGATTTCTTAATAGAAAAGCTGCCACGGTATGGTATTCAAACTACAGTAATGAATTGGATAAAAAATTATCTGCAGCTTAGACATTTGAGGGCTGTTATGAAAGGAGAGAAATTGGGTGAGACTGACGTGACGTCAGGAGTACAAGGGTCAGTGCTTGGCCCACTGCTCTTTCCGATTTACATGAATGGCATTCTTGATAATATTAACTCTTCCGTGTGCATGTTTGCAGATGATTGTGTATTGTACAGGGTTATTAAGAATTTGAATGATTGTGCAACATTGCAAGGCAACAACATTGACAGGATCACACCGTAGTGTTCAACATGGCATACGAACCTTAACGTAAAAAAAAAGGCAGTGCACATGTGTTTCTCTAAAGAACAACTTAAGTCTAATTATAATATTAATGGCATACAACTTTTGACTGTCAGAATTTAAATATTTGGGAGTGTATTCCACCACTGATTTATCTTGGACACATCACATTACTGCTGAAGCATCTCAGGTTCTAGGTATTACGACAAGAAATGCAAGACAATTTCCAATCAAAGCGAAGGCTCTACTCGTATCTTTCCAGTGTCTCATCAATACTTGAATATGCCAGCACAGTTTGGGAGCCTTCAATGTGAACGAACATAGACAAACTGGAAAGAGTACAGAGTAAGGCTGTGCGCTTTGCATCTTAAAAGTACACACGAAATTTTAGTGTAACAAAGGCTAAAAAGAAAATTGGGTGGAACATGCTGAAAAAATGTTTAATTCATAGATTAAAACTGTTCCATGGTTTTTATTCAAGAACAGGTATCGATAACATGAACTATTTGCATATTCCCGACTACATGTCTATGAGAGTTTAGCACAAACTTTATGTAAAACTAATGTGTTTAGGGAGTCCTTTTTCCCTCAAGACAACTCGAGACAGGAATCGGTTACTTAGCGATATTGCCAAAATAACTTCAAATGATATGTTCATATACTTGCTTCATGATTTAATATTATAGACATGAACATGTTTTGTTTTATCCTATGTTGCCTGTATTATGTATCTTTTTCTTCTTTTGTGGGATTACCCCTCGCCCCACCCCCACTGTAATGACTATTGAATGCACCATGGGTACTCTGGTAAATAAACAAATAAATAAGCAACTAAACGCTAGCGTGTTCGGTGCTAAGCATGTCTGGAAAAAACAGAAAAAGTACAATTTCAATCTGTTAGCAGTGCAGCAGGTGCAACTGGGATAGTGCGGTGAGTGGCATTCAAGCACCCACAATCGCACTGAAGTCTGCATGGTAGTCCATGGGAATCTGCTCACAATGGTTTAGGGTTATGAATTATGATTGAAAAGAAATATTGGGGCAGTGCATACAATTTTGGTTACTTTCATGCTACGCAACGTGTAATCTCCTGTGTAATCTCATGAAATGTGTGCGTTTATCCACCGAGAAGGTCACAACTTTATTGTCTGAAACTTTTATGTAAAAGTGACACTAAAGGCCAATACTGAGTCGACGTGGACTGTTTAAATACCATTTCAGAAACCTCGCAACGCTTGTTTCATGCAAAACTAAGTTTACGAGAAATTTGCATCTGAAGGGTCCGAATACTTTTTTTGAAATTCAAATCTCCCGCAAAATCTGAGTAGTGGTGATGTTGCATACGCCATCACCACCCTTTGCTGCCGTCGGTGAGTAAAAGGGTACCAGTAAGGCAGCGGTACCGAGCCAAGATTTGCCACTGCAACTATTTTTGGTTAAGTGGCGTAGACCCTTCAGGCATCCCACGACATCACATGGAAGTTGAATTCTCTGCTACTTGAAGTTCGTGCGAGTTTCGCGAGCCAGTAAAACCAGCGCAGCACTACGCAATAATGAAACTACTGGAACATGAAAGCGTGGGCGCTGCAGAGCTGAGCAAAAACGAAACCTTTCGACCGCTGAAATCGTTGCCAAGGGAAGTTTCAACGAGTTTTTTTTTTCTGAAAATGAAATAGAACTAGGCAAGTAGCATTTCATTTCGTCTTGTAATACAAAGAAGGATGTTTTTTTGCAAGGAGTAGTCGAGTACTAGCGCCAAATTTAACTGAGGAGTGCGTTCGTCATTGGGCAAGTACTCGAATGTCCCGGGGGAGTCTCTAATCATGTCCTGCATTTACCTCAATTTCTTTATTATTAAGGCTCTGTTCATGACAATATTGACGCCTTCGAGATTCCTGAGCACTAATCTATCACTTTAGCTTGACTTAACATTAGCCTTTAGCGTCCCTTTAATGTATGCATCTTGCGTCCTGTAATCTAAACCTCTCAAATGATGACAGGACACCACTTTGTTGACTGATGTCTAAGTCGGTGAAGAGCTGCCATTGTGATAGGGTTGCCGACCATGAGCCGAGCCATGCTGCTAACAATTGTGCTGCACAAGGCCACGGTGTCTGAGAGGCAACGACATTGACCACTGCACAATTTTGTAATTTTACGAATATCTTCAGTTCAGTCAACTACTCCAAGTCACACCTTCACATCTCTTTTGGCTCACCCATGAAAAAGATCTACAATATCATTCAAGTGGTCCTTACCATGCTCCAACTCAGTGGGATGCGAATACGGAGCCGTGTTGAGATTGGAGCAAGAGAGAGCCTGTCCCAGCTGAGTGTTTAGCCGCCCCAGAGCACTCGGAGGAGCCAAGTATAAGATTGCAGTTTCACTCCCAGTTCGAAGGTTAAAATGTTTCCGAGCATTGAGCTGGAGCATTGCGTTTTGAATGAACCAGATGGATGTGTTCTGAGCGCTTGATTTTGACCAGCCAAATGTAAACTGCACTGCGAGAGGGCTCTAGATTGCTGGAAGGCAACCAGTCGCATGTGCTCTTAAAATGCGCTTTGAAGTTGCACTACAGTGTAAAAAAATGCCCCCTCATCAGGTCCTATAGGAAATTTTGGTTACGCAATGATAGTTGTAAAGTGCCGTCAAGGGAGCGTCCTAGTGGAATACACATTCAAAGTGCTTCACTATTAGAGAAGATAGAAATTAAAATGTTGCGTTACCATTCTGTCAAAAGGCCAGCTTCGCTGACAAGAGCACTCTCTCCCTTTCCCTCGATTAGCGTCCACAGGTCACAGGGCAAGCAACATTCGTTCCCTGCCAACTCCCACACCCCAGCGGAGGGACCAAGTCACGAGACCTGCCTTCATTTTCTTTTCCTGCCATGTGGCGCATTTCCAGCGGTGCTTTTGTGTGTTCTGCACGGGATGATTTACCGTTGTCGTGTGCCTTAACTGATAACATTACAGGTGTTCAACGTGACACTGTCACCAAGCTGGGAAGCAAGGCTTTCTCAAAGGGAGTACAGGGTGCCACTTGAATTTTTTTACTGTTTTCACAATGTGTATCGGAGTGACCAGTCGCAGAAAATATTGTTGGTACGCAATCTACCCACCACACTTGTCCATCTGCAATGCTGAAACAGGGTGAGGGATCGATCAAGCTCAAGTTCGGTTCCCTCAGTCAGTATGGCTTCGTGCAGTAAAAGACTACTACAAAATGAAGACAAGATATTTGCACCCCTTTTATGTGTCAGTTAAACCAAGGGGCCACACCACGACAGGTACAGTAATTTGCTCTTCATATATTTTCATACAGCAAAATATCAATGATGTGCACAGAAAAAAAAGATTGTTCCTGTTTGCAATTAATGTAAAACTGGTACAAGGGGAGGAAAAAAAGAGGAAAAAGCAATGTGAGAAGCACACACAATGACAGGACCGATAAAGACAATGAAATATGAAAAGCGCATGCAAGTATTACTGCTTGGAAATCAGTATTAAAACAGACACGAAATCCATCGTATCTTGTAGTAAGGCACAAAATGACTTCTTGACACCATTTCTGATCCACTATATACATCATACCTTTTCATCGGACAATGCAGAACTGCTCGCAACGCTCGGTGTACAAGTCCACAAGAAAGTGAGAGAGAGAGAAAAAAGTTCAGAATTAAATCATGAAAATGCAAAGGAAAATGATGGTTTGCTTCTCTCCTTTGTTATGACATGAATCTAGCTGTGTGCACGAGCAGACAAGGGCACTGTGAAACAACTTGCAAGGCACTTGTTCCAAGGTCTTTGTAGAACGAAGAATGCATAGCCAACTAACCCGCTAGGAAATATCACAGATGTTCTAAGATCCATTCTGAGCGCATTAGCAGCATTCAGACGACGGCTTAGGGCAGAAGGTTAAAACTGTTGCTGCCGAAAACACTCAAAGGGCACCGAAAGGGCTAATGGTGGAATGTAAAATTTGCCGGTGCTTCGCTGTTGTTGGGCAGTGCAACAACACACAGATGACAACTGACCACCCCAAGCTGCTCATGAGTAACAGTTTATGAGGAAGCCCCAAGCATCAAGCCAAACTGGAAATTTCACCATTGAAGTATGGCAGAATCTTGGTAAATGAAAACTACTTACACAGAATTGCTGGTTAAACGGAGCAACATGCTCTCAATTGGTTGGCTTCATATTTAAACAATTTAAAAACACTTTCCTTAAACGGAACCAAAATGTATACAACTCCCTATAAACGGAACCACAGAATAAGTATCTAAATGAATTGTGTTCCAAGGAGAACCAGAATGTGAAATGTTTTTGCAACGTCTGTCTTCTGAGAAGAAAGTTAAATTTTGCATAAAATTTTGAATGTCATACACCTTGTCATTTTCCTATTTTTTTTTAGCTAGCTGCTAGATTCGCTTCGAATACTCAACATTTCTGACAACAGCATTAAGAGGGCATATGACAAAAGGCTTCACATCTATCTTGATAAACGGACACTTCATGCCCTTTTTGCAGATGGTCAAAAGGCACTCTAGCACAGATCCTTGCAGAGTGCACTGAGCTCAAGAACCCCCCACCATCCCTACCCCCCCCCTCCCCTGCCCCAACCCCCCCCCCCCCCCCCGAGCGATTGGAGACCTTGTTGTCCAGCCCCGACCTACCGACCAAGCTCGCGCTGGCGGCTAAGGGCCAGGAACTGCTGGATACATATGGGACCTGAGGAGAAGGTTCCACCCCATCTGGTGCCAGCGTGCACCAACCTTCACTAAGGGCTCAGTAGAAAAGTTGACTCTCTCTCTCTCTCTCTCTCTCTCTCAGAACACATCTCTTTGGTACCTGGAGGTGCCGTTTAAAAAGTTTCTACTGGATTCAAAGGGGAAACCCAGAAAGTATGTGAACCCTTAAATGGTCTCAGTAATCAACTTTGTCGCATATGATTGAGGAACTTAAGCTCCAGTGGCTGATTAGAGCTAAACTGTTATTTGCACAATTGATTATTTAATGGATGAAGACCTGAAATGCCGAGTCCACAACTGTGCGGCTTCACAAGAATGCATATAGCAATTTTCTATACCGTGCCTGCTACAGCATTAACATCGGGCAGCTAACACATTCTGCATGGCGTTAGACTTCACTGTATCCCATAATTCGAAGTTTTCCTTAAAATGCTTATTGACAGACATAAGTGCATGCACACATTAGTGTAAAATGATGTAATCTGCTCTAAGTACCATCAGCTGCTGTTTACAGAGCTGTGGTACTAGGATGTATTGCGGTTACAGAACTTTAAGAACCTGCCGTTTCATTCAAAACTAATATTTCCCAATTTTTGTGGCATTCTGCATACATTTTAGACTTCATTTGCCAATGAAAGTATTTATTTCATTTCTCTCGCAATTCAGTGAGAAAGTCATAGTCGGACCTGAGTCGAAGCTTCCTCTTACACTGCAGACAGAAAATAAGGCACGGTCTGACTTCTTAACGTATTTGCGTGATGCTTTATATAAGGCTATGTGTGGCAACACTGGACAAATGCAGAGGCTGGTGCATCCCCGGAAGAGACCCACTGATATTCCACTACGTAAAGACTGATGGACAGTGTCAGTTGGAGCCATCTAGGGGTTGACTGTACAAGATGGGCAAAAGCCATCATAACATTTCGTTTAGCTAAAAATACCGATGCGCATCTTGTGCTGCCCGACAACAATGTAGTGTATATAAAATCTTTAACAATGATCAACACAACTAACTGCTAACCACAAGTTTGTCACATCAGATGAAAGGTACTGTCGACTGCCTTGCAGAAGCTGATAAAAACACGAGGCAGAAATGGGAAAAATGAAAAACAACTAAAAATTAGCAATATGGACACAACAGAAATGTGCTGCTCAAATGGTACAAAGCAAGTATGTACTTTTCCTCGCCCTGAAATCAATATTCATATTGTTAATCTGCTCAAGAAAACTCTCGTATGAACAGCGCTCCGAGTCTGCAGCGGTTATTTTCAGCAGAGGATGTTAGCTGTGAAGCACCACTCCACACTTTTCAGTGATTAGATGATAATCACATGTCATTTCAACACTGTAAAACAATGTAGGTTACAGAAGTCTTAACAATTAGGATATGAGCCAAAACCTACAGCACTTGTTTTAGTGCTTGACCTGCTAGGAGCTGCTGACAACTTGTTTACCTCATACTCGTGTTTGCTGTCAGCAATCGCAGAACACAGGCTGTGAAAGTTTGGCCACCGTTCCGAGCCAAATCGTCTTACAGTATTGTCCTCTTAAAGGCCCCTCACCAGGTGTGGCCTCATTGAGCTGACAAGGGCGTAGCATACATTGCACGACAACAATCGTGTCTGCACAGTATTACATTGCTACGTCTGAAATTCTGAAATTTCAATCCAAATGCTGTTTCCCTCTTCACTCGCGGCCGCCACGCTCCAAGCCGGACAGTGACGTAATCGTGCCCCTGCGCCTACATACTTGTGCCTGCAGTGTGATGTCGCTCGTGGCGGCACGTGACTTTGAGAATTATTGAAGACAACATCTATTATCTGTGCAATCTGTTGCTTGAATTGACGAATTGGAGTTTAGAGAAATAATAAAACATGCAAATGGAATGTCTGCGTGCTTTTTGTTTTACTTCGCACAGAAGCGAGAGAGATGTACTTCTGGTTTGTCTGCTTGTTCCCATGGTCGTGCGGTTACATATGCAGGTACTGAAACTATGCTATTTTCTACAGTGTTCCAGTGCTTGATCATCCTCCGCGATCCGCTTGTTCTGCCTCAGTATTCGTGTTGCACTGAATTATGCCGCTAGTCATGTGTCCTTGTGCCCAGCGCACAAAATCGTGCGCTGCGCAAACAAGACAACAGCTCGCATGAGGCGCATTCAGCGGAAACGCGTAGCTCCGGAAAAGCGAGGAGAAAAAAAATGAAGGTGGGGCCTGAAAACGCGATCCTTGAGGTCCGGTATGGGAGAACGCAGGGAAGGAATGCAGCGAAGGGTAGACGGGGCGAGCGGAGAGTGTGTCTTGCCTGGCAGTGGAGCCTGCCTGCTGAAATCATGGTTTCGCGGCACTGAAATATTTCTATCTTGGCTATTAACCCTTTCGCTGTCACGGACGTACGGGTACGTCATCGCGCTTCCCCCCATACATGTCACTGACGTACCGGTACGTTCTCTATCGCGCGTTCAAAATTTCGCGCCTCAGCGCAAAGCTGGCGCTCCTGAATTGGCCACGCTATCTGTTGACTCCTACTACAAGTTCGTATATTCGCCCCGACCTGTCCAAGTCCATGTAGTGAAGAGTACGGTGCGACTGCCACTCCCCACTTTCTCTTTGCTGAGTGGCGCGGTGGCTCCGCGTTCGCTGGATCATGCGTCGCGCGCGTGTGGTTATGGGTTCAAGGGTTGTTCTGCCTTCTCCGCTGGTTTTAAGGTTTTTATTTTTCTTCTGTTGGTGTGTCTGCTACGGCGCGTCAAGTTCAGGCGCACCTGCCGTTGCCTCTCCGAAAAGAGTGACTCAATTGCTGCTTTCGCTCTCTCGCCGCACCCTGGCTTCCGACTTGCAGCAGTAAACATAAAGCCATTCGAACTTTGTTTAGCCTTTTTCCATCTCCCTCTGTCTTGTTCACGCAACGTCCCATTTCTCTTGTGCGGGCGACTGAAAGCGAAACCTCCTCCTCCCTGCGCGCGGTTACTTTCGGATGGCTGAGCGCGCGGGACCTTCGTCTGCTCATTGGAGCGGTGGCTCAATTCCGATTCAGAATACGAGCCGAGCTCGGATTTGGACTTGGACAGAGTCGCATGCGAGGAAGAGGGTTCCGCATCGTCAGATTCGGATGTTGAACGGATTTTATAGTCAGGCTGATGATGATGATGATGTTTACTAACAACAGCTGCAGAACACTGAAATGTGCATATTGCATTGACTATGTTATTTGTATACCAATTATAATCAAAAATAAATTGTTATGTTCATTCCCTGTTATGCTCGTTCCCTAAAACCAACCCGACACTGGGGGTGCGTCACGGCCAGAAAGGTCCGACAGCGAAAGGGTTAAGGAGCAGACGTGAAACATTTTTTTGGCAGGCCGCTCCCTAGAGGACACGTAATAACTTTCAGCATATAACCAAAATTTGATATGGGGCCTGGTGAGGGGCTCTTTAAGCAGAGCACCTAGTCAAAATTGCACAACTAACCACAGCTGATATCTGACATGAAGGCCTGTGCATTGCATTTTTACACACACACAACTTCCTAATGTCACACCAGCCACATTTTTTTAGATATTTCAGAAATATTAGTTTTCATGGCTCATTTCTTAAACTACACGTGGATCATACTGTATGACAGGCATGAGATGCAAAGGCAATAATGGCTGCATGCTGCACCAATCATAAGAGTGCGATAAAACAGTGAAAGCCCCAAGAATATCTAAATACAATCTAACAAGTAACTTTATTCTTGAACTTCACATACGAGTAAACACTGCCACTTGTGTACAAGACTTCATTAGTATTCAAGTGCGCACAGCAACTTAAATTTCGCGTGAGAACCCGCAGGTGAATATTTCAGCAACAGATGTATGTGGTAGGCGTAGCACTGGCTACTTTTCCGCTTCAAAGTTGAAAAAAGAATGTTAAAGCTACTTACGGTCAAATAATGGCCTGTGCAGGTTTCTATGCTCTTGTTGCACTAACCTCCAATATGAAGAGCAGACCTTGTGTAAAGCTAAATCAGTAAATTACTGAAGCTATTGTAAGACTCCATTAAACAACTACACTTTGAACCAGAAATTGGTAGCATACATAATACAAAAATTTTGCTTGTTTTATGTTAAGTGTTTTCGCACTAGTGTGTAGTTGACAACTGGCTCACTTAGGTTCACTTGTTCGCTGCTCTGAGTCATGGCTGTGCAATGCTCAGCTTCCAGTCTTCAAGCAGTGCTTTGCCCCAGAAATAAGCAGGCCTCCTTTTCCTTGAGCACGTGACATTCGGCTAGGCTGAAAGCGAAGGGTAAGCGATATGCTTGCAGTCATCAAGGACAAAAGCTGTCAACAACATTACCAGCAATCTTAAATCTCCAAATCTTTATTAGCTTCCACTACTAGCTGTGACCCTACCCCAGTTTCAATGTTAGCCATTACCAAAAGGAAAAGATGCCGTTAATCTCACGACTTCAAGGAAAGACAAGTGCTATGCACTACACCCCCCCCCCCCTCCTGCCTTAAGGAAGGAATGCTAAAATGCACTCTACTACAATTGTGGTATGGAAACACAATGAATGACTTCCTTTTACAACTTTCACTACCCCGTATGTGAAAAAAAGAAAAAGTCTGAATGAGGAAAAACATGACAAACACTGAAGCACCGTAACGGTAAGGCACAAGTTTGGGCATCTTAATTTCACTAACATGGGCACATCTAGCGCTTTCTTCTTGGAGTAATATTCTATGTCTCACTGGCTGGCACATCACATTACCTGTCAAGTCGGGCTTTCCCTACACTGCCGACAAAGAAACCATCACATAGAGCCCTCATACAATGTGGGCTGATGTTCTCATACTTAATGTTGTACAAAAGTTGCCTTACAACAAAACTGCTACAAACACTTAAAACGCACAAAGAGTGCATCATGTAACTCACACTCCTCTTGCAAAGTGGCCAGAAAACCGACAGACTTGGAGACGCCTTGCTTTCGCCAGTAACCCTCCCCTACAACTTCTGCTACAGGTGTGGGAATGTGCCACAAGATTCAAAAACATCAAATGGGAGAGAATGCATTTAAGTTTTTTCGTACGATTTGGGCTACCAGGCTGGTGTAGATTGTGCGTGCCCATGATCGTGATAATCTTCATGTTGTTAGACTGGATTCTCCTCCCCATGGAATACACAAACGCACCTACAGGACTCACGACAAAACCCAGCACATTTCCAACTGCCTGCTGCTCTGTTCATGCCCAGCTAAGCATGGGCATTGTGCAATGCAGTAACAAAGAATGATACAGAGTGAAGACAAAGAATACATGGTGCGCAAAGCACAGGAGAGGTTAAGTGAGGGTGCAAAGAAGCAAATGTGCTTTGTGGCACCGTAGTGTGTGCTATGAGCTTTCTGTTCAACTTGACATCAATGTTTACCTTCTGCCGGTGGCTTTCTTGTGACTTCATGACCTTATGGGCACTCGCCAAGTTAGTTATGCCAGCAGCCAGAAGCTGCCACTTTCCAGTTCAGAAAAAAAAAAAGAAAGAAATTAATGCCAGGCCCAACCTGTTTCCAAGCATTGCTCCTGTTTTTTATCTGTCTTTTTCTTTTTTCTTGCTTCAAAAACTTGTCATTTACTGAGCCAATAAACAGGCATAATATGTGTTTACGAGTAGAGCGAATGCAGTCTGCAGCACTGACAGCACTGGTCATGCGTATTTATGTGAAAGCAGGAAAAGCCATTCTGTTTAGCTACAAGTGTGCAGTCCCTTGAAAATCTTCGGAACCATGAAATGTGTTTGCAACAATGCGCGACAAGACCATTGACATTATTCTTTTCCAAGTTCCAAGGGGTTTCATTACCAAGGGCATACTTAACTGACTGCTACTGTCTGCAGTAGGAGTTTGCAAAATAGTTAAAAGTTGTAAGGCACTAACATATTGTGGTCCCTTTTGTTATGACAGCACGTGGAAATCAAACAAGCTCAGCCCGCACAACCCATGTGAGTGCCATCCTATTACAATTAGAAAACAATCTGTTTGCTTCTCTGCACCCTCAGTTAATCGAAACGAGAGGGTGGGAAAGATGACAATGAGAAGCTAGGACTTTGCGAGACGCAACACGTGTAGAATGACCTCGTCGACAGTCTGGTTATTGAGCAGAGTCTTGACAGCATTGTCGTTGATGACCACTGTGAAGAGCAGCTTGGAGTTCTCACGCAGCCGGTCCATGTAGTTGTAGTCGTCGGGACTAGCCGGGCTGTGGCCGCAGCGACGGATGACTGCTTCGAGCAGTTCGTCCACGGGCTTGTCCGGGTATCCAAAGCCCTTCAACGTTGGCTCATCAACGAGCAGGCCCAGCAGCTCACAGATGCTCTCGCAAAGAGCCTGTGGAAAAAAATGTAAAACAAGAGCATAACCACTCTCGGTTCCTTGGCAGTTTTGATGACTTGAGATAGTATACGAGGGTTTGCTGGCTAACACTTGCAGGGCCAATCTTGTACACAAAAGCCCAAGATAGCGGCTGGAGTGATAGCGCTGCAGTAGTTAACAGGTAGACTACCACACGCGTAATGCAGCAATGTGGGTTTTGTCGAATAAATGATCTTTTTGTACACTTGTATTCAGACCCATATTCATTCACTGTGGCTTTCCTTCCCGACTGCCCCCGTGAAATGAGCGCCAGCTGAACTCACGTTTAGCTGGTCCGCATATATGCAAACACGTAACACTTTTATAAAATATTTGTAATGCACTGTATAGCATCAAACAGTTTTAATTTTCTTGTAGCCTAGTTACAATTATGAAACCAAACACACTCCAAAAATGCAAATGCTAGAAAGAATTGCTTAGGCTTGGATTGCAGGGCTAAGTGCTAAGCAGTGTGTATGCGTATGGCTGCGTGGTTGCCACTGGGCATGCACATCCTGCTAAACTTGGCAACTTCATTCGAAATCAGTGTTTTGCTGTTGGTTGGTGCAGCTCGATGATTTGGTGGGATTGGCATAGATAGCACTTCCATCCCTGTGCTTTGCACTGCCATCCTGCACTGCACAGTTGTCGACGGATTTTTCCAGACTCCAAAAATTGGGACTTGATGCATATTCGGGACTTCATAAATACACTGTCAGGGTTCCCATAGAGCTAATGCATCTTTGCAACCGATATTTTTTAGAAATTTAGGCCGCAAAGTTTGATTTTTCTGACTAAATTGTTCGTTTTGAGCCATGCTACTTGATCTTGGGAGCTGCTACCTTGATTTCATGGCTGGCGTGGCCAGGCTTGACTTCCGGCGGCCCGCTCTATAGCCTCCTAGATTGGAAGGCACTCGCTCTCAATAGAAAGCACGCGACAGTCCCCGGTATCAGAGGCCATGCCCACTTCCTTTTGGCTGACAAAACGCTTTTTTTCTGGTCAGCACTATTGTCATACTCACTTAAAGGGATACTAAAGGGAAATACTAAGACAAACTAAAATGATATATTAGGGCTCAAGAATCTCCAAGGCGTCAATATTATCGTGAAAAGGACCTTGATAATCGAGAAATCGAGGCAAATGCAGGACATGATTAGAGACACCCCCGGGACATTCAAGCACTTGTTCGATGATGAAAGCACTGCTCAGTTAAATTCTGCCGCTAGTATACCCATTGCAAAATACATCCTCGAATTGCATTATAAGATGAAATAAAATGCTACTTGTCCCGTTCCACTTCATGTTTAGAAAAAAAGAACTCATTGAAATTACCACTGACAACGACGCGGGCGGTTGAAAGGTTTCGTTTTCGCTTGACTCCGCGCTGCCCACACTTTCGCGTTTCACTACTTTGCTGATCACGTAGTGCTGCGCTGGTTTTGCTGGCTCGCGAAACTCGCAAAAACTGCAAGTAGCAGAGAATTCAGCTTCAATGTGATGTCGCGCGATGCCCGAACGGTCCACAGCACTAGACCAATAAGCTGCAGCGGCGAATCCGCCGGTCTGTCTTGGCTCGGTGCCGCCTTCTGTCGGGCGCCGTTTTACTCACCGACGGCAGAAAGGGTCGGTGGTGGCGTATGCAACGTCACCACTCCCCCGGTTGGGTGGCAGGAGATTTGAATTTCAAAGAAGGTATTCCGACCTTTCAGATATAATTTTCTCGTAAGCTTAGTCTTTTCTTGGCACAAAACAAGCATTGCGAGGTTTCTGGAATGGTATTTAAACAGTTTACGCCGACTTAGAATATGACTTTAGTGTCCTTTATTGCGGGATAAATTTTTATCTTTTAATTTCTTTTTACATGTGCTATGTCTATAGAGCAGACGCGCCTCGAAGACACTGCATCTTCGTGTGTGCTTAGCAGCTTTGCACTTGTGTGATTGGCACCACCTTGTGTGTCTTCACGAGAGCCAAGTGGTGTGAAGAAATGTGGCTCGTTTCTTCTATCTTTATGGCGGTCTCCGGCAATAGAGATTGCCAACGCAGTGACGCTCTTGTCAGAATATATACGGAGAAGACATCACTGTTGCACAAATCCAAGCAAGTCTGATCACCTCCATGCGCAGCATGAAGTAGGGCATTATTAAAGATTTTTTAAGCTGCTCTAAGTCTAATCAGTTTTATTTTTTGAGTGAAGGAGTTTTTCAGACTGTTCGATTTTTTGTATTACTTTTCGGTCCACAAGGACCGGAAAATCAGTCACCTACTGTATACTTGAGATAATCTTGTAAAGAGACCACCTTTCCCTCTACAGCTGCCGACCAATAATTTGGACACGAGAGGGAGCACAAAAAAGCTTAAATAATCAAGAGTCTGAAATACCAGATTTGCCTAAATATAAGTGACCAGAAAAAGGCGAGCCATATTTTTGGATTGCCACTTTCAGACATACTTTTAATTTCATGTGACTAGCGTGAAATGTGTTGGCACCAGCAATTTTTGGCAAAGTGGCTCGCATGCTATCTTTCATGTGGCTGGCGCAAAACGCAATGACATGAGTGAACGATGCCAAGCCTGACATAGTTCCAAGCACGCTATGTTGTCACAGTGCTGCTGCCTGTCACGTGAAAATGAAAGTATCTTTGAAAGTGATCATCGACTACAGCCCAAATTTGACAACATGTAACTGCACGCACAGGCACTTGCCTTTGGCATAGACATACCGTGGCAATGATTTTCTAGCAACCTCTTTCACGCTATTTTTTTTTTTACGCTTTTCACACTTCGTCAGTGATCACAGGACGCCCCACACGAATTATCAACAGTGTCAGCCAGCCATGAACGATAGATAATAAGAGTGACATATCACTGATATCACTGAGCAGAAGGCATCACTACAAAACTGAGGCCCATTTCTCAGCCATTGTCACGATGTCGCTACAGACAGATGAAAGTACAGTCTATGCATGCACTGAGTTCTCATTGGGGACTACAAGATTGACTAGGCTTTGCAAGTTTCGGTATCGCAGAGCCGTTGGCGACATGGCCAACAACTGCGCAGGCGACATCTCAAAATGAAAATATAGGTAATTCTGACGACTTGGCGGCCAAATTAGCACACGGTTGTGCAGTCGCAGTCCGAATTATTGCACAACGCGCTGTAAGGCATCAAATTTAGGTCATCCTTAATGCCTGTGAGGCTAGTGGCGGTGCCATGGGCTGGCCGAATGATCAGTCGGCGACTATAGTAATTTCTATGAGGATTTCTAGTGACTTCTATGGCCACTGTCACTTAGCCTTCTGGTGAGTGTGTGACTCTCTGCAAAGTGAATAATCCAGAACAGCGATTGAAATACGGACGAAAAGTGCAATCAAAGCGAGAACACACACTCGTACCTGTTCCGACAGGATCCGGGCCACAGTGCCAGCCTGGGGGCCCAGCTTGATGCCGCTATTCGTGTTGGCCGTGCCTCCCGGAGTGGCGACGGGGGTCGGGGCGAAGCGGTCATCCTCCTCGTCGAGCAGGATGCGGTCGAGCAGGTCATGGTGGCGCTTGTGCATGTGTCGCATGACGCAATCCTTGCGACTGAAGGCGCGGCCGCACTCGTGGCACGACCGGGGCTCTTCCTTGGTGTGGGTCACCATGTGGATCTTGAGAGAGGGCTTGATGGCAAAGCGCTTGTGGCACGTCGGGCACTGGAACGGCTTCTCACCTGTGTGCAGGACTGAGTGACGGTTCAGGTCCTCGCGCCGCGTGAAACCCTTGCCACAGTCCTCGCAGACGTGCGGCTTTTCCTTTAGGTGCAGGTACTTCATGTGCAGGTCTAGCCGAGCCTTGCGGTTGAAAACCTGCGCGTAAAGTAGGAAAATGTGGCCATGAGCATACGCACTGTGTTTTATCGATAGCTCATCTATGTACAGTCACTGTCATACTTAATCCAAACATGTCTGAAGCGCCGCTTTGCCTATTCCGTGGAGGCTGCTGGAAATCCCTGGTTGCACTTATAAATACCCCAACAAGGAATTTTCGGAAAGATTGATTGCGCTTCGTAGACGATCACAAGGAAGCCACAATACTTATTCGTATCTAGGCCGAGAGTTTTTTTTTTTCGACTAATCATATGTCAAACTCTAGGGCAGGCTTAGATTCAAAGATTTTAACAAACGTGCCAGTTTGCAATTGAAAATGATAAATATGGTGCATATCTAGCGCCATCTAGAACAGTCATCTAGCATCATAACCACTACTAGCCGTGCCAGTAGCCAACTGAAGTACATGAGTGATGCCACCATTTTGAGCTGTGTTGTATGGGCGTGCGCCGTGGCATTATCGTAATGGCGCCAAACAGGCGATACCACTATAGCGTTGCTTTCAAACGAAAAGTTGTGCTAGCCGCAGAGGCATCGTGAAACGTTCAAGCCAGGTGGGACTTCACCATTGATGAAAAACACATTCATCATTGGAGGGGGCAACGGGAGACGCTTTTTGCGTAAGCTGCAAACGAGGAGATGACAGTGATAAGGACAATAAGGACCAAGATCGCGCCGCATTTCAACACGTACGAGCACTGTCTGTGCATGCGTGGGTGAGCGGACGCGAGCTTGCGTGCATCTGCAAGCGTACGAGCATGCGAATGAGGCTAGCAGCGATGACGACGTAGAGTGAGCTCGGCTGTCCTCATTGTTTTGTTCAGCTTACATTCGAGGTGAGCTTTTTTTATTTTTTCAGGCTTCGGACATCTGGTGGTTGGCTTAGAATCGGGGCCGGCCTAGATTTGACTAAATATGGTATGTTCTATACCACAGCAATTAAACACATTCTAGCTGTACCGAATGCCTACACCAATTATGGGTCATTTTCCTTTTCATATGATGCAGAAAAGTTGTGCAAGACATTACTGACAGACCAAACAGTGCAACAATAATTTGTCGGTTACATAACTAACCTTCACTCTTTCATGCTTGCATTACTTAATAAATGAAGAAGCAATTGCTTTATAGGGTCGCAAACATTCACTTTTCTTTCGTTCACATACTCAACGTCTTTGTATATAAAACTATCTAGTCTAGGGACCCTTTTTACGACTCCTACACGAGCTATGGGATCCCGCCTTAATACGTACTTGTAACTTGACTGAATTTCCTTTTCCTTGGCGCCTATTCTGCTGCTTTGGTCCTCTACTATACTCTTTATGTAACCTGCCCAACTAGCACACTTATTTCTCTCTGATCCACTGCTTCTCTATAATCCATCTTGTCTTCCCGTAACGTCACAACCACCATTTACATTTCACTGCTGGCTGTTGGGTCTTAATAGGGAGTTTTAGCATGTCTGGTATTCTTGGAAGCACAGGCCGTTCGGGCGAATTGCCAAGTGAGCGGAGGCGCGAAAATGAGCGACCTAGGGAGCCTAGATGCAAGCGCTGTTTTCATGTGGTGACAACACCAAAATTTTGACCGTCATTTACTGCCGAATTTGGTGAGTAGCCATTTTGGTTCCTAACTTCACTAGAAGTTGCGGCACATTTCTGCTCTTTTTTGTCATGCTCTGATGTACTCATGTTGGCATGCAATCTTTTATATTTCATTAATTTAGCTTTATACCTATGCGCACACGAGACCTGCATGCATCTTTAATGTACTAAATGCCTTTTTCTTTTATTTTGAAACATCAAACATATTTTTTTCTATTGCATGTCGTGCGACACGTATAAAGCAACAAGATATACAGCAGGGTGACGTGTTCGTGGCAGTATTATCTCACGCCATGAACATGAGCTGCATTAAGCATTGTCGTTGCCTTTCACTTGTGCGTAACATATAAAGGGTGTTTTTCAAAGTGTTTTTTAATGAACACAGTGCTTACTAGCCTGTTTAACCAAAATGTAGATGTGCCATGTACTGCACTCAGACAAGCTGTATGTCTCTGGCTGCTGAAGCCAAAATGTGGTAAAAAAAAATTAGTTTCACGTCACCAAGGGTTGCGGAGAACGCGGCCTGTTGGCTGGTCCTTCGCCATTTTGTCTCCCACAACTTATAGCTTGTTGGAAAGTTTAACCCGCCAATATAGCTGGCGGTGGCAATTACCTTTAGAAAGGCTGGCACCACCATAAAACAGAGCTTGCATGTAGGCTCCCCAAGGTGACTGGAGTGGTGACTCTACCTGGCAGCTCAGAGATTGGCGAAACACAGAACTCTTATTGCAGTCACCAAGTGTATTCTACTTTGCTGCTGGTGTAAATTTTCATCACCAGTGTAACTGTGGACAAGTTGATTTTTTATATGTTCTACTTCACCAGCAGCGAAGTAGGACGCACTTGGCAACTGCAATAATGCCTCTGTGTTCGTCTGGTTGGGCTCTGTGCCATCAGGTGAAGTCGTCACTCCAACCGCTCATGTTTATGGCTCCACTCAGCCAGCGATCTGGCCAAATTACCTGCATTTGTCAGAATTGGAGAAATGTTAAACATCTCTGCGCTTCTGGAAGCCCCATCTTAAGTTCGGCATTGCTTAGGTTTCTCCAACTAACCAGAGGAAACGGTAATACATTCGAACCCAACTATATCGAACCTGTTTAATCGAATTATTCTATATATCGAGCAATTTCTGAACACATATATATGAGTATATACAGCAAAAATTACGCTTACATTGAACAAAAATAGCAGCGCCTCCCGATATAGTGAACGTCAAGCAGCGGAAAAGTGCCCCCAAAAGTTGGCTTTCCCTCATGGTGGCGGCCAAACCCGGCCGCGCGGCTCCATTCAACTGCTCTCCCTAGAGTGACTGCGCTGCCTCGGGTGAGCCGTCGGCACCCCTCTGCCAAAAATGATCCTGCCTCGCCCGCAGTGCTTGCTAAGACAGCCAGTGGCAACACTGCTCCGGCAGTGTTGCTGTGAAGCGGCAGAATTCACCTTTTGCCGGGAAGCATGAAATCATAAATCGGATTGAATGATGTGGGAAGTCGGACGTCCCTGCAGTGTGCAAGATTCCGGAGAGCACTCTTGGCACGATCTTGAAGCATAAGGGAGAGACTAGGGCTAGAGCGGCTAAACTTTCGACCCGGTGCCCCTGGTGCCCAACACGTACGCACGGCTAGATACACATGGTTTATCTGAAATTGCTTCAGACATGCCGGCTTCCGCGTGCTTGGTGATGACTGTAAATTCTGATGAACGCATATGCGATGTTTCAACGTTGCTGGTGTTGCCAAAGTTTGGAGTGAGCTGTCAGAATTTCCGGAAGCTGTTGACGAATCAACAGTCGACGAGTTTGTGAGTGCAGATGACGAAGTCACGGCCATGGGAGAGCCTGAAAATGAAGACTACATTGCCGACATCGTACCAAGCACAAGTGAAAGTGGGCACAATGAGGAAAGCAATGACCATCCTCTGCCCACGTCCTGTGAAGTGACTGGTGCACTCACACTAGTCCGGTGCTTCTGCGCAAAAGCGGAAGGTGGTTGTGGTCTCAGTTGCTCCGACTCCTTAGACAATGTGAAGAAGTGCATGTGTTGCAGGCAGCTAAATTGCCCAAGCAGAAGAAAATACAGGACTATTCCATGGGAAGCTAAGCTAGTTTCATCAGTAAAGTGATTTTATAAATGGTATCTGCTTTTACGACATGCGATTCTTTAACAGGCTTATATCGAATTATGGTCTATATCGAACTGATAGGCACTTTTAGCGAGTTCGATATAGCCGGGTTTGACTGTACTTGAAACTACCACTTGAAAACTGCTATATCTAAAATTAACACGTACAGAACTTAATGTTCTAAACATACTCTCAAAAGAGCCCACTATATCTGAGTGGAAATTAAATGGCATATTTATGCCATTATTACGCATTATACCGTCTTGTGCGTTGTTTGTGAATGATGATTTACTGAATTAGTACAGTATCTTATGTTTCTTGAGCTAAGCTGACAGACGGTGCTTGGGTGGAGCAACCTCCAGCAAGTCTGTGGTTGCCATATTTTTTACATCAAGCGCTCGTGGTTCAGTCTGAGAAGTCGAACAAGACATTGTACAGCGTCTAAAGTTTTGGTTGCTGTCCTACATTATTTCTGTGGAGTTGATGGCAACACTGGGGGAATTTCAAATACTGCATTTACTTGAATCTAACATGCACTTTTTCCCCCATAAAACGGGTCCAATAATTGCATGCCGTTAGGATCGAGTACGACCCAAAATCTACGTTACCATATTGTCATGAGCATTTCAAAACGGCTGCCTCGTATGCGCTTTGAGCCTAGCTGCCATAGCTTTCTCCTTCTGCTGCCATACGTGTGCTTAGACTAGTCTAACATACGTCTTCCCGTCTTCTGCGTTTGCTCCATCAGTGTGGAAGTGCCGATTGCAAAGACATGCCGAGTTGATCATGATGCCACATTAAAAAAGGAAGTGCTCATCATGTGCGTGGAGACGAACAGAAATCGGGCAGCAACATGGGAGTTGAGTTCCCGAAACTTGTATGCGAGACTGGTGCAAACAGAAGGAGAGGCTTACTCCGGCAGCTGCTGCGTATGGCACAGCCACGTGGACCCTATTTTCAAAGCAATCTACGATGGGGACAGCCTACGCATCGAGGCACACTGAGGGCCGATAGCTTCGTGTGCGCTGTGTTCTTGTCACTTCGTGTTGAAGCAAGAGGCAGCACCAGTTCAATTCATTCGCTCCCGCTACCGCACTGCCTTACTACAACGCTCTGATAGTGAGTTTTTTGCAGTCATCGAGTGAGACATGTTCATGCTTGCTTATGTGCGTGACACCATGCTAGTTAGTTTAGTAAGTAAGCAAATGTTTACAAGTTTATACGGCCAATAAAACTACTATCCTTATTTCGTAAAGCTGTCTACTAATTTGATATCACAATCGATGCTGCACCTTTTGGGTGAAACTGCGACTTTTTTTATTAATCGCAACTTCAGTGCACTGGGAGTAATGTTTGTTTTTTGAAACAAGAGAAAGTTATATTTCTGTATAACAGCATGATGTGCGCAGTACTGTAAAGGACTTTTTTGTTTTTGGTCATGGAAAATGGGTACACGTTACAATCGAGGGGGGCACATTAGAATCGAGTAAATGTGGCAGTCGACCAGGCCTGAAAATTTAGTCTGCTATTTCTGTTTTTTTTCCCCTTCCAGTGTTACTTTGTCTGCTTCATGCAAAGACCACAGATACTTGGACAAAAACCTTTAAGCCTTTGCAAATTTAAACAGATGCAAATATCCCAGTTGCAAGCTTTGATTATGAGTTCTCAGATACGTGCAGTTGCTTGTTCTACAATGTCTCGCACGTGTGCAGCTTTTGAAAAATGTTCTTGTGGTTGCAGTGTGATACCGCTTAGAGTGTAGATATTCAAGGCTCTGGTGACTTGCACTATGAGTGGTCTATGCTGTAATGATAATCCTGCCAAAGCAGCACATTCATTCTGCCTTTAACTCAGGGGAGTTGTGCAGATGGCTCTCACAGTTGGCAGTACTTCCCGCATGGTCTCTGGAAGTTAAGTTTGCTACCGACAAGGCAATATATTTTGCTTCAGCTTCAAACTAAATTTTTTTATTTCTTTACCCAAAGGTAGAGGAATGTAGCATTAAGCAGCAAGATAGATAAGCAGGCTAGTTAGCCGACATTCATCGTGTGTCTGCAGTCTTCGTTGCACTAATGAAGCACACATGACAAATACAGCATAATTTCAAGGTCTTTTACGAGGCCAGACATCGTCATTGCAGGGTGCTTTTGCAATGGCAGTAGGTGCAACAATCTCAGAGGCAAATTTCTGTGATTTAGGTTGTGGGGTGTTTGCAGTCTACCATGGTGGAGTGTAGGTAATGGGAGAGGCATAGGAATAAACCTACCAGCTCACAAGGTAGGTGTTTACACCTTTAAAACAGTGCGAACAGCAACACCAAGAAGACGCACGTACCATTTAACTCAATTCAACTTATTTCTAAGGTGTTTATAGCCATGCCAAGTTTTGGGAGTCAAGGCTCCTTTTCAAGAAAGCAGAATTATTAGCTGCCCTCACTCCATCCTTTAAAAAATAGTGTCCTTGCACACACAGCCAAAATCACCAAATGTGGGGAAAGAAACAAAGATAGTGCACAGCATGAATTGGCCGTATTAATGGGAGAATAGAAGATGAATTTGGACGACCTCTTGCACAAAGTACCCCCTCAACAACACCCCACAATATGCGGGGTGTTGTTATGTTATTATGTTATGTTATGAGACCAACAAAAAAGGCTGAAAAAAAAGTTACATTCTGCAGTTACACATGCTAAAAGCATAATATGATTATGAAGCAGCAGAAGCTTGGCATGGGCGAGTTGGTTTTGCATACTTGAAGAAAAGAGTGCTACGAAGACGCAGACTAAAAGAGGAACATGTACGACGGACAAGTAGCGCTCTTTCCTTCAAGTATGATTATGAGGCATGCCATATAGGGGGACAATGAAATTATTTTGACCACCTGGAATTCTTCAACGTGCACCTACATTTAAGTACTTGAGCATTATTGCATTTCGCCTCTATTGAAATGCACCCGCCACGACCGGCATCAAACAACAGGAAAGGCTGAATTGCCTTAATAGACATGACTATGACTTGCAGCTCAGTAACAGAAAGCTCCTCCCCTCAGGAGGTTGCGAGAAGTCCCATGGCAACGATGCACATGGCAAAGCTGAAAGTGGGAACGTGAATATTGTTACGTAGGAAGATGCAGACGAAAAGCTATATACAAGTATATTTACAAGGGAATGCGCCGCACTTGGCCAAGAGGCAACAGCCCGCGCTATCCTCTAATCGTCGTTGTCGTCTTCTCACTGCTCGCCTCTTCGTCATTGCAAGTACTGTTCCATAGCAATATGTACGACTGGGAAGCAGACAGAGACAGGATCCTCTGGTGCACGTGCATTGTGCTACACTTTTAGAGAGAACGCTGTAATAAGCAACTCACTAGCTGCATGTATTAGCTGAAGCTATTGGTACCTTTGGTTGACGACACTCGTGATGTTATCAGTGCACTCGTGTGGGGCCGCATGTTCGTCTGGGTGCCAAGCCTGCGGTGGAGCACATTCGGCTGGGGCGAGCACGACACGCATTCGCACAACACCGCAGAGATCGGTGATTAAGCGCGATATGATCCTGTCGTGCAGAGCACGCCTGCAGATGACGAAGAGGGGGTCGTTCAGTACAGGCTCCATTTCGTAGCAGACGGCTAAGATGGAAGCCATGTCTCTGTGTGTCCTGCACAAAAGCGCTTTTGCTGCTAGAATCCAGTAGCTCATCGGTCAAGATGCCCTCTGCGACGGACCTCCTGAGGTCCTCCGAGCTGTGAAACAACGGGCTCGAAACATCGTCGGAATCATCTTAGGGACCCTGGACTGAGGGTTCCTCCCACACTGCTCTCGCCATTCAAATATTATTAAAGGGAAGCTGAAAGCTTTTCCAGAAAAAATTAGTGAAGAGCAGTACGCCCTGGTTTTCAACCCTCTGAATTCGAATATCGCATCGAAATTGAGCGAAAGAAAGCGGAAACATATTTTATTTTGACGAAAAGTGCAGCAGCAGACACGCCCAGCTCGCGCGCCCCGTTTCCGCCTGTTATTGGTTGGGCGCCTCGTGACGTCAACAATGGTGTTCGTCCGGACCGACTGCTGCCACTACACACGAAGCACAATGCAAAGTAGTTTGGTGGTCTTTTGCTGGGACGGTCATGGAAATTTTAGAGAGCTTGCATTTCTCTGAGGAGTTCGGCGTTAAGTCCAAACTCTATGAGGGCGATCTTGCGCGCGACGGTGACGGGCGACGGCTTCGAGCGATAAAACGGGCCGTCGCTTGAACAAATCGCTCAGTGTTGTCGCTCGATCGCTCGTTTCTAGAAATCTAGAACTCGTCGCTCGTCACCCAGAAAGGCTATGAGCGACTAGCCAATTGTGCGAAGCCGAAACTGGATGCACATAACTCAAATACTACTGTTTGTCGCACGGAACGGGCAAACTATTGAATTTTACACGTGCAAGAATAAGAACCTAGTGCAAGACCTTCAGAAATATTTTGTGCTCCTTCTTCAGTAAAATACATCAACTTAAATTGATAAAGCATGCATCACGCTAACTTCGGCACGTATATTGCTGCCCTCATACCGGGAAGTCGTTGCTCAAAGCCGTCGCTCGCGTGCAGTTCGGCTAGCAGACGACGAGTGGACGCGACAGCCATCACCTCGCTTGTAGTGCTGTCGCTGTTGCGTGCAAGATCACTTGTAAGGGGTTTATACTTGTACATACTACACGTACGTACGTACTTGTACATACTACATGTACGAGCCGATTGCGAAGAGCCGGCCTCTCCAAGAAGCAAAAAATGCTGGTGCAAGCACTGCTTTCCACGCGAACGAAGGCGAAGTGTTAGCATCTCCTTGTGTTGGAAATGTCCTTTGGCGAGTATGTTTTTTGCTAAGCTGCATTCACCGTTCCAGTGAGTATGTTTCCGGGCAAACAACTGTAGTGTTATGTTCCTGCATGCCTCCTCGTAGAACGTAAGCGGCGATGCGATCTTCAGCATTTGTGCGCTGCCCCAAAGCTGTCGACAATTTGACGAATACGCCGTAACCGGCGAATTCCGTCGGCTACGTGAGATGGTCGGTTTCTTATGTGTGCGAGAGAAGGGGGAGCGCAGCATCTTGGCGTGAGCAGGCTTTCCAACACATGCAAACTTTACGCTTGCACTGCGTTATTGTAGCTGCATGCAGGCTGTTTCACAACACATGTGCCAATAGAAATTAGCGGCGCTTGGTGATGAAACCTGCGTGAAGGGTGGGCGATAAACATGGACTTTCCGTTCAGCGTGCTAACTATATTTTTTTTTTAGGAGAACCCAAAGCACGCATTATTGATAAACTCCGGTAGTAATCAACACGGAAGTGGTTAGAGCACAACACTGTTGTTCTTGAGCGCTTGAAGTTGTTTCGCTTCACAGCAGCCTCCCACTTAGCTGAAAGCTTCTCGTCTTGCAGGAACTAATGGAACATCGGAACATTGTCGCGGCCGCTGGTGTTCGTGCAAGCGTAGGCTGCACAGAACACCGGCATGATCGGCCTAAAAGTTCAATTGATGCTGCGCACGTCAACTACCACTCCTATATACACACAAATAAAGGAATGTAGGGTCGAGCGAAGCAGATAAGGACGGCACGCACGCAGAAATAAGCCCGGTCAGGCATGGTCGCGGAGACTGCGAAGGAGCGGAACACCAGTGTTGACGTCACTAAGCCGCGGTTTCCAGTCTCCGCTCGCATCGTCAGTGTCAGCAGCAGCGCGCAACGCTTGTTGGGGGGCGGAGCTACAGCGCAATTTTAACCGACGATTGCGTCGCTCCTAAGTGGAAAATCCCCCCCCCCAAATTTTGCCTTCATGATTTATAAGGTTCCCGCATCCGTATATGAGCGTCTTATTGAATTCGACAGACTCTTCAGCTTCCATTTATTAAGATGTTTCACTCTCTCTCATCGGTCAACGAAGAGGACGAAATTGATTATCGCCGCTACCCTAGAGCACCGACGAGAGCAAATGTCAAAGGTCGCCGAGGTTTCGGCATTCTAAGTACCGTATTTACTCGCATAATGATCGCACGTTCTTGTAAAAAAAAATTGACGCAACTTTAGGAGTACGATCATTACTCTGGTTAAATTGCCCACGAACAGAAAACCAGAATTTTTTCATCCCACATTTGCTGCGGGATGACAACCGGTCATCAAGCAAGTGGCTACACGGGACACCAAAACAAAAATGGCGGCCGGCGGAGCAAGTCGAACACGACGAATGCTATTTTTTTTCTTCTGCTGAGTACACAACACGCATTGAAACAGTTTCTTCCGTGTGAGTAATGAATAATATTGTAAATATTGGCAAGTTTGCAACAATAACATAGCCATGTCTACTTTTAGGAGACAGAAAGAGAGGTGGGCATAGAAACACATGGCAGGCATGCTGCAAAAACTGTGGCCACTTGTCTTCACTACTATTGTAATATGGCACGTTTCCGGTAAGGGCAGGCGAATATCTTAGCTGTGTTAAAAGCATCGACGTATGAATAGGGCACACTGCTAATGTATCAGTGTAAACGTCGCCACTATCGTTGTCACTCGAGAGTGTACATGAGAAGAACCGAAAGGCGCCTTTTTTTGTTGTTGACTAAAACCATTAGGAAGCCTACAAATAATAAAGCCAAGGTAAGTTTGGTTGTAGCTTTCATTTCATGGAAGTGCGGAAAGTGATGAAAGGAATGAAATGGAGCATCTGCTTAAGAATATTCAGTGCGAGCAGACCACTTGGTATGTCTTCAAGAGTCGTTCGCATGGCATTCAACAGAGGGTAAGCGCGATCATCATTAGCTAGACTTGGCATACGACATATCTCTGTGACAAGTTTGGGGTGCGATCATTGCGCGAGTGCGATCATTATGCGAGTAAATATGGTAGTTGAGGAGGCATGAAGCTGCACTACTAGGTTCTGCATTTGATACTGCAACTTTTGTATTTCCGTCGTTTCTTTTCAGTCTTGAAGGCAGTTTGGCTAAGTCGGAGTACATGCAATATGCTGCCAACGCAGTTTGCAGCCTGAAATATTGCCGTACTTTAAGAATCATTCGTCATTACGCATTCTCAACATTTCTCATCAATAAACAACTTGACCTTGTTCACGTTGCTGAGAATCAGGGCAAGTGCAAGTGACAACTGGCCTCAGCTAAGCTGTCGTCTGCCGAGTTTCGAATTCTACACGTCTTTCGCAGAGGGTGCTACAGTCGCAAACTCGTGTTTGGTGGCTGGTAGTAAACTCGTGTTGGCCTGGCAGGTAGTAAAACGCGAAGCTTGGGCGGTGTTCGATGTAAATTCTGCTGCACCGGCACAGTGCCAGGGCGGCTCGGCCGAAGGTACCACATGTCTATGCACTGCGGCACAGGAAGGCGCCAGCAACCACTGAACACAAGTGGGCAGTTTTATCTATAGAAAACCAGTTTTATCTATATATTCACAAATGTAGTGGTTGCCGTAGTGCACCAGGCAACAGACTGTCCTAGAATGCATACAACAACGTGCTTTTACCGGAGGGAAGCGGCTCTCAGTCTTGGTACAATACAGTCTGCCGTCTGTGCAGTCCGAAGGGCCCTACTCTTGCGCAACAGGCTAGCACCAGAGGGACTGTCCTTAACTCTAATAGTTACACGGGGCGACAAAGACAAGGCAGTCTGTCTGTTCCAGAACTCACAACTCTCTTTAACTGGGTATCAGGGGTATAGCCAGGGGGGGGGGGATTATTCAGCCCCCCCTCCCCCCCCCCAGAAATTTTTCGTGCTGTCCATGCACCGCCGACCAAAGCAAGCCCCGGCACCGGAAATCATTCTGGATTTTGTCTAGAACGTATTTTTCACAGTCGAAAAGCCATTTCACCACAAAAATTGTGAACTAGGGCTGGATTTCGCGGCACCGCCCATGCACTGGGAGTCACACAACGCAAGCAGCCCCATTCAAGCAAAAAGTTTCAAGGACGTTTTGATGGCGAAGGGGCTCGTCGGGGCATCTCGCGGAGGCCGCGGTATCTACATTCTATCATGGAATCTACGGAGCGCGTGGATGTCAATTCCGAAACTTTATGGGTATAAAGTTGTCATAAACATTTGATGTGGAAGGTGCATTGACATTTCCAAACATGTGCTTTAGATTTTCAATTGCGGAACTTTGCAAGTTAAATGTTCCCATAAATATTGGACGCCAAAGGTTCATTAACTTTTCCAACGTCGTACATCGGGCCATACAACGAGACAAGCCAAATCAACGCACTATCAGACAAGTTGACAAAGCCCGCAGCGAGGCCCAATGAGACGAAGTGTTGTGGGGGTTCTTTCGTGCCGTCATGTCACATAAAAAATACTAACATTTTTTTTTTCACCTGCGCCAAAGCATCCAGTGAAGACACTAAAGCCAGCCAAGGTAACTACGTTCCTATTTATTTTTTCTACTTTGACTTTTAATCGCGAGGACACATTGAGCCTCTTCAATTTTTTTGTTCTCGCTCCCCTATCCGCGGGCTGCCAGAGCCAGCCAGAGCGCATGCATTTTTCTCGTGTTGCCCTGACCACCGCGCGGCGCACTTCGGTGCGCGTTCGGTTTTCTCTGGCCGAGTGCATTTTCGCCTGGCAGAGTTTTGGACGCTTTCTAGCTAGAAGACGAGAAAAAGAAACAATGGTCGCTCGCCGCCATCACTGTGGGGACTCGATGGATTGCACAGCGTTCGCCTGAGCGCGACCTCTCCAGAGAGTCTTGTCTAGCCGGTGTAGAATACCGAGCAGTATGTGTATGGTTCTCGGTGGACCAAACGTCTCACGATTGCTTCGATATTCTTTCGGTAGCCAAATTAGGTGCCCAATGTAGGAATTCGATTGTGGAGATACTTTCGTTTGCGTTTTTGCATGTCGGTGCCCCCGCCCCACAAAAGGAGAGAAAAAAAAAAAAAAAGATATCGTTGTGGCACAGCGAATTGCCGCATGGTGAAAATTCGATTTTGTTGCTTCTTCTTTTGCAGAAAGTAATGGGCCACGAGACGCTTCAGCTGCCGGGTACTCTTATTATATTATTGTGATAGCAATTATATTGACACTCTAGGCGCATTCCTGCCGTTGCCGTCGCCCTCATGTTCAATATAAAGTCCAAGGGCGATAACATCATGACCGCGCGCCGTATGCTGTATGTGCGAGTGAAAGCGTAGGGAGGGGGATGGGGGGCTGGAATGGGTGAGACGACGATGGTGGCTCAGTCTTGTGTGCGCGAGGGAGAAAACAGGAGCAAGCGCACCGCCTTCCGTCGCGCGCGATACATCGGGGGGAGTGGATGGAATGGGGGCAGGATCTAGGATTCTGTGAATCTGTGATTGCGCAACATGTTTATTTGCCTTGTTTGACCCATTATACACCGTGACTTTTTCTTAGATACGTAGATTTATTGGAGACTTATACGTACGTTTAGACATCTTGTTGCAAGGTTTTCTGCATACGTGCAGTGAACTTTGTTTCGAGTGGCACTTTTTTGCCCTTTATCAAGCTGTATCTTGGCATTTGTATATTCTATTCCATTTGTATATTCCATCAGTCAGGGTTCGGTTCACCGTCACTGTTCACGCCATAATTCATGAAGATCTTGGTTATCAGCTCTTGTGTGCGCTATGGATGCCCAAGATTTTGAACCACCGCCAGAGTACACAGAAGTTCGGCGCTGCCTTTACTCACCTGATCCGGTATCACAATAAGGGTGACGATTTTATGTCTGCAATTGTGATCGACGACGAACCATCATGCCACTACTACGAGCCTGAAACACGACGGCAAAGCTTACAAAGAAAACATTCGAATTCACCACCCCCAAAGAAAGCAAAGGTCGTCATTTCCGCCGGAAAGGTGGTCTTGACTTTCATTTTTCGATCATCAGGGGCCATTACTGCTAGAATTTGCTATATCTTGAGAGACTATCAATTTTTTCCGATATTGTGAAACGCTGGATCGGCTGCATGTTGCAATCAAGAACAAACTACATGAAAAATTGACGAATGGGGTCATCTTGTTTCACGACAATGCCCGTGCACACGTCGCTGATGTGGTTAACACAAAACTGGCAAAGTTCAAGCGGGAAACGCTGCACCATCCGCCATACAGCTCAGACCTGTCGCCTTGCGACTTCCACATTTTAGGGCAACCAAAAAAACAGCTCAAGGGAACCAGATTCGTCTCGGACGATGACGTGAAAGTCAGTTGCAGACGTCTTGGAGCAACAACCCAAGGAGCTTTATGAGACGGGAATTACACGACTCGTTAGTCAATGGGACAAATGTCTAAATGCTCATGCAGGCTACTTTTAAATAAAGTACCCCGTATATTCGCATTGGTTCACTTTCATTTGACTGGCCCTCGTAAATTCTGCAGAACTCCTGCTTTTTATATGTGCTTTCTGTTGTGACTATAATTTCGGTGCACTTACTCACGATACACGACCGGTGACAGCTGCTCCTGCGTAATACATTGGAACAAATGACAGCGTCATTGAAATTTTTCACTGGCCGTTGCATATGTACAATAATGTAAATAATGATCTTGAATGACAAAGTTTCATTAGCATATTTGTCTTCAACTTGTTCATTTCATGGCCTTTACATTTATCATATCAGCGGCATGCGCTGCTGTGCTGGTTTCGAACTGATGTAGTTCTAAAGCTTGTGTCATATTTTCTTTACTTAGTAAATAGGCAAAAACATGGAAGCATTGACAACAGCTATGTTGGGCACAATTTTTGGCACATACGAGTATAATATTCTATGAAAAAATACATATTTTGCTTGTATTGACAGTGCGTAGCATTCAACAATTCGTTTGCAGCATCTCTGGCAATGACAATACAGTTATTATTCATGTATTTGATCCCTAGGCAAATTGTTTTAGCTCGGGCCCAACTCCGATGTGGCCTATTCAGATACATGTAAAACGCAGAAACGCTTCTCTGAGATAACTCCTGAATCGTTTTAATGAAATTTGTTGCATTTGAGAGAGTAAGTTAAATTGTAGTCCCTGTTGTAAGCAGAATTTCGATTTAGGGCCCGAACTCTGTTTAGAATATCTAGAAAAATTTGAAACTCCGACAAAAAATAGAAGCACGAAGTTTACAAATTAATAGCGCTTCATCAAGAACAGATATCACAGTTCTGTAAATGGCATCCATTACACCATTCATAGCGGACAAATTCGATATGTCGATTTGAATTGGTTATGTTACGTACAAGGGTTCTGCAAAAGCCTTATTTCCATAATACTACTTAATTTTTTGAGACTCATGTGTAACATCAATATTGTCCACTGTAGATGTACTATTATGTGCAATTTACAGAATTGTGATATCAATATTCATTGCTGATTTGCAGAGTTGTAAACTTCGTTGTTTCGTTTTCTGAAAATTTTTGACGTTTGCCACTTCTTAATAAAATATTGATGACCTAAATCGAAAATTCGAAACAAACAATCACTAGAATTTAAGTTTTGCTTTCAAATGTAATGAAGCTCATCAAATTCGGTGAAGTGGTTGCCGAGAAAAACGAATTTTCCTTCTACATCTATTTAGATAGGAGCACCCGACCTAATGTTTCCTCTTATGTGGTGGCCGAGCTGCACTGTGAGCCCCCCCCCGAACGAAATTTTTGGCTACGCCACGGCTGGGTATACACATCCATCAAACGCACTGTGCACGTTCCCATAGGATATGGGGACCATGGTACAGTGGAGCACCTACGACCTGTCACCAACTATGGTACACGAGACACAGACCAATGCCTTCACCGGCAAAAGGTGAAACAACACGCACACTGGCAAAGCTCCTCACCTTGTCACAGACGGTGCACTTGAAGCCGTTCATGCCCGTGTGATAGAACAGGTGCGCCTTGAGTCCGCCAGCCTGGATGAACTCCTTGCCGCAGTACGGACACTTATGTGGCCGGATTCCCGTGTGGACGCGCATGTGGCGGTTGAGCGTCCCTTTGAGTGAAAACTGCATGCCGCACTCGGCACAGGCATATGGCTTCTCTCCCGTGTGGATGCGCCGGTGCTTGTTGAGCGCCGTGACCGACGGGAAACCCTTGTTGCAGAAGTCACAGGGGAATGGCCGCTCGCCGGTGTGCACGCGGATGTGGATCTTGAGCAGCGAGATGCCGTGGAAGGTCTTGCCGCAGTGGTCGCACATGTACTTCTTCCGCCGCGTCACCTCACCGGCATGTGCCCGCAGGTGCTCCCGAAGATTGTCCTGGGAGAAGGCATGCGTGTTTCAAGTCTGTTTCGCGCTCGGCAATTTTCATGCACAGCGGTTTGAAGGAATGAATGTGTGTGGTTTAGTGGCGCAAGGGCCAGATATGGCCAAAGAGCGCCAAGACAGTGTTAGTGATTTCGCGGTGGAATGATGAGTTCTGTGAAGAAGATGTGACTTGGCTGTAAAGGGGCCTAAAAATAGTTGCTGTAAAGCGCGTAAAATCTATGTGCTATAAAATTATAGCGATGACTAATGACGAATACTATGAACATTAGAATTCATCGGAGAAGTATGATGCAAAATAGAAAATATATGAGATGGTAAAACTACTTGGAGCCCTGCTGCGTCGCCAGAGCCCTTGAAACACAAGGGCCTAGAGGCATGTGCTATACGAAAGAGCTATGACAGCGGCATCCTCTGAAGAGAGGACCCACTACGAACATGTGGGGCTAACAACATGCAAAACAAACTCTTTCAGAAAACTTAGGACTGCGTTGGTGTCAAATAAAGGTTCTGGGCTGAGTAGCATAACGGGATGTAGGGGGATGTGCTGCCGGTATGCTAGGGAAAAATGTTTCCTTCTCTCAGATTTGGCTGCCCGACACTCCAGGAGGACGTGGAGGATGGTCAGCCTCTCCCCGCATCTACCGCAGGTTGCAGGATCATTTTCAGTGAGTAAAAAGTTATGCGTGCCAAATGTATGTCCTATTCTGAGGCGACAGAATAGGACATCTGTTCGCCGTGATTTTGTTACGGAGGGCCAAGAACCTAACTGTGGCTTTATCACATGCAGTTTGTTGTTTACTTCTGCATCCCACATACGTTGCCAGTGGTTTCGCAGTTTCCTTCTTAAGAAAGGCTTCAGGTCAGTCACAGGGACCAAAGCAGTAGGATTAACTGCATGCAATGAAATTGATGTGGCCATCTGGTCCGCTAGAACGTTACCCTCTATGCCCCTATGTCCAGGCACCCAGCATATAATCACATGTTGGTTAGATATATATGCTTTACACAGTACGGAGTAGAGTTCATTATTTACCGGATTTTTGTGGTAACAGAAAGACATCAAGACCTTCACAACACTAAGGGAGTCCGTATATATAACTGATTTCTGGAGTTTTGATTTATTTATATACTTTACGGCCGACAGCAGTGCGTAGGGCTCAGCCGTCAAGATACTAGTTTCCGGATGCAGTACATCGGTTTCCGAGAAGGATGGACCGACGGCTGCATAGGACACCCCGTCGTGTGACTTCGATGCGTCTGTATAGAACTCCGTACAGGAGTGTCTGTGCTGGAGTTCCCGGAAATGCATTTGGATTTCAATCTCTGGAGCGTGTTTTGTAACTTGCATGAAAGATATATCGCATTGTATCAGCTGTCACTCCCAAGGAGGTAGCAGCTTGGCTGGATGCATTAGGCGAAGCTCGAGGAGTGGAACATGCATTTCATGACTAAGCTCCCTCACACACAGCCAGAAAGGCTGTCTTACGGAGGGACGATTATGAAAGAGTGTAGCATACGTCATCTCGCTAACGGTATTATAACACGGATGTTGAGGATTAGAGTGGACTTTCAGAAAATATGTTTGGCTGATGTATGTTCTCTGGAGATGAAGTGACCACTCATTCGATTCTGCGTATAAACTTTAAACGGGACTTGTCCTGAAAGCCCCCGTGGCTAAGGGGATACCTAGATGGTGAACAGGGTCTAGCATCTTTAGCGCACTCGGGGCGGTAGAAAGATAGATCACGGCACCATAATCTAATCGTGAACGAATCAGGCTCTTATAGAGAATTCTGAGATTCATTAGGCACTTCCTGTCACTACCCCACGTAGTCTGGGATAGAAGTTTCATTAGGTTCATTGTTTTCAGACATTTTTCTTTAAGATGTTTAATGTGGGGGACGAAAGTGAGTTTATAGTCAAGTATAGCACCTAGAAATTTGTGTTCTTTGTTTACAGCTATCTGTTGTCCACATAGTTCTAAGCAAGGATCTGGGATCAGGCCTCTCTTTCTTGTAAAAAGAACACAAGAACTTTTGTTAGGATTGATCTTAAATCCATTTTTATCTGCCCACATTGGCACTTTGTTCATGCCATGCTGTACCTGTCTCTCACAGACTGCGAGGTTACAAGATTTGAAAGCTATTTGAATGTCGCCCACGTAGACAGACTAAAAGATGGCTGGTGGTAATGAAGCACGAAGCGTGTTCATTTTCAAGATAAAGACCGTACAGCTAAGCACACCTCCTTAAGGTACACCAGTTTTTTGTATGAAAGGTCGCGCAATGCATTGCCGATTTTAACGCGGAAGGTACGTTTGCAAAAATAGCTTCATAGTATATTCAACATATCTCCACGAACGCCCATTTCCGATAAGTCTTGCAGGATCGCGTATCGCCACGCTGTGTCATACGCCTTTTCCATATCGAGAAATATCGATAGGAAGAACTGTTTATGTATAAATGCGTCCCGGATATTTCCTCCAACAAGTATGAGATGATCGGTTGTGGAGCGCCCTTCTCGGAAGCCGCACTGATAAGGATCAAGCATTTTGCTCTGTTCAAGGAAATGAATGAGTTGCCGATTTATCATTTTTTCAAACACCTTACAAATGCAACTTGTGAGGGCTATTGGGCAGTAATTTGCCACTGAGGACGGGTCTTTGCCTTGTTTCAAAACAGGGACCACAATGGCTTCCTTCCATGCGGATGGAAGGTACCCTGCATCCCAGATGGTGTTGAAAAGTGTGAGTAGTGTAACTTGCATATCATTGTGTAAGTTTTTGAGCATTTCATACATGATTCTATAAGATCCTGGTGCGGAGCTCTTGCATGCGCTCAAGGCAGCTCTCAATTCGGCAATACAAAAAGGTTCAAGGCTCATTCTCTCGACTTTTTCTTGTTAATGGCTTACGTTCTTCTGTTTGTTTGTATTTGAGAAAGGATAGTGAACAATTTGTTTAACTTGACACGCTCTAAAAATACTCCCCAAGTGAGTCTGCCTGGTCATGCAGTGTATCGCCCTGTGTGTTTACCAGAGGGAGTGAATATGTTTGCCGCCCTCTAATCCTATTAACCCTGTTCCAGGCTTTGGCCTCATCTCTAAACGAGTTAATACTCGATAAATACTTGTGCCAACTTTCTCTTCTGGCCAGTCGGCGGGTTCGCCTGCCTTGAGACTTTATTTTTTTAAACTTGACAAGATTCTCAGCAATGGGAGATGTGCGTAGCAACCCCCACGCCTTGTTCTGATTCTTACGGGCGATCCTACATTCGCTGTTCCACCACGATACACGTCGTTTGCATGCCAAACCACTCACTTCGGATATGCATTTTGATGCGGCATCTATTATGAATGCTGTAAGATACTCCACAGCAGCATCAATTTCTAAAGAAGACATGTCAGCCCATGAGATGCTAGGGAGAGTACGAAATTTCTCCCAGTCGGCTGTGTCTATCTTCCACCCAGGAGCTTGTGGAAGATATTCGTTTTCTTTAAATGTTCTTATCAGTATGGGGAAGTGGTCGCTCCCATAAGGATTGTTCGTAACTTCCCATTCGAGTTCGGGCAGTATAGACGGGGAAACTATACTAAGATCTATTGAAGAAAAGGTTCCGTTTACTACAGAGTAATATGTGGGTTCCTTCTTATTCAGTAAGCACACACCTGAAGAAAAAAGGAACTGTTTAACAAGACGGCCTCGCGCGTCTATACGAGAGTCGCCCCACAGGCAGCTGTGCACATTGAAATCGCCAAGAACATAAGGTTCTGGCAATTCGTCTATAAATGACTGAAATTCATGTTTGTTTAATTTGTAGTGTGGGGGTACGTAAAACGAGCAAATGGTGACGAGTTTATTTAGAGGAACAGCTTGAACCACCACTGCTTCAAGGGGCGTTTGTAGCTGTAAACACTGACAGGAAATACCTTTATGAATAAAAATGGCAACGGCAACACCGCCTGATGATGCGACAGCATCATCGCGATCTTTGCGAAACTTGACATACGGACGGAGAAAGTTTGCGTGTTGTGGGTGTGTTTCCTGTCGACACAGCACTTTTGGATTGTGTTTTTGGATAAGCTCTTGCACGTCATCAAGGTTCCTAAGAGGACCTCCGACGTTCCATTGAATTAGTTGTGTATCCATATTGGAAGTAAATAGGTGCTGTTTATACAGAAACAGAAGTATTAATTACAGAGATTTCAGAGATTAGATTACAGAGCTCTTTCGAGGCCCTGTAACTGGGGTTTTGCCCTTTTTGAAGCGTTCAAGGGAGCCTCGCCGCTCCTTAGGCGCTTGGTGTGCTTTGAGGATAGGTGTAGTGTCCATTGTCTCTTGTGAGGCGCCGGACACGTGCTCTTGCGAGCGAGAAGTTTCCCGAGAGAGTCCCGTTTTGGAGGGCAAGACCCCTGCGCCAACCAGCCCGGAGGTCGATGGGGTTCCCTGAGGGATTTGGCTGCGCCGGCTGTTGCCAGCGCTGGAAGAGGCCGGGGAGGTTGGGGCAGTCTCGGCTGCGCCAACCTTCAGGGTTGATCGTCCCTTCTGCTCGGCTGGTGGAGCAGCGCTAGCAACGACCATCGTGGGGGCAGATGGCGTAACTGCCGACTCATGCTTGTGGGTCGGACAGCCGCCGGAGGCCGTTGTGACGCTGCCCCCTCATGCGCCACTTCGGCAAAGCTTTTCTTTGGCAGGCATGCTACCCGCCTTCATGCCTCTTTGAACAATATATTCACTTTTACTTTTATCGTTACAATTTCTTTTTCCTTCTTCCAGGAGGGGTGCGACCGCGAGTATGCAGCGTGATCCCCGTCACAGTTTACACAGTGGAGAGAGTTCTTACAAGCTTGCGTGTTCAAGGGCACTGCATTTCGCACATGTTTGGCGGCCCTGGCAGCTCTGCGAACTGTAGCCGAAACGCTGGCATTTGAAACATCTTAGGGAATTCGGCACATATGGTCTGACAGGGAGCTTGATGTACCCGGCCTCTATAGACTCTGGCAGAATACTTGAACCAAATGTGAATATTAAGTGCTTCGTTTGAATTTCTTTTCCTTTCCATTCTCATCTTAATTCTTCTCACATTGACAACATTCTGCTCACTGAAGCCCTCCAGGAGCTCAGCCTCTGTCAGCTGGAGCAAATCATCATCTGAGACAACGCCGTGGGTGGTGTTCAGAGTGCGGTGTGGAGTTACTGTTAACGGAACATCCCCAAATGATACTAGACTGGGCAACTTTTCGTATTGTTTCTGATCATGCAGCTCTAATAGGAGATCACCACTTGCCAGCCTTGATACCTTGTAGCCTGGACCAAGGACATCAGTTAAGGACTTGGAAACTAGAAAAGGGGAAATGTTTCGCACTTGTTTATCGGATTTTTCTGAATGAATCACATGGTACCGTGGGATGTTCGGGCTTTGGCGTCCAAAGAAGTGGAAAACATCTTCGGTGCGCCCTCTTTTCTGAGGGCGTTTGGGAAGGCAAGGCAAGGAGCTAGCCATAGACAAATTTAAATTTCGGCCATAACGCCAGCCAGTCACCATGGAGCCCTACAAGGGGACGCTACAGGTACTGTATGTACAGGTTCTGTAAACGCCAGCTGTACGTCATCACCATAACCAAATATGAAATAACCTAGGTCGGCTATTCAAACAAGGTTAACCCTTGCTGCCTGGAAAATTGGAAGTAAGGCACGGAGGAGTGGGCACGGAGGAGTGGGCACTGAGGAGTGGGCACTGAGGAGTGGGCACGGAGGAGCAGCCAAAATGCGCTCGCCGCTCAATGTCTCCTTCTTCTATGTGCAGATTTTCTTCTTTGGCGGATTGCTAGGCTCGGTACCACAAGCTGCTGATTACCAGATATCGTCAGCACGAGTGCTTCCATCTTCGACATCAGCCGAGCAGTGTGGGTTCTGCTGTCGTCATCGCCATGAGACATGCCACGCCTCCCTCTTCAACACGTCACACGCAACGTCACAACGGTGCCACTACTTAAAGGACTGGCACGGCCTAGCCGCCTTCAGTGGGCACGGAGGAGCAGCCAAAATGTGCTCGCCGCTCAATGTCTCCTTCTTCTATGTGCAGATTTTCTTCTTTGGCGGATTGCTAGGCTCGGTACCACAAGCTGCTGATTACCAGATATCGTCAGCACGAGTGCTTCCATCTTCGACATCAGCCGAGCAGTGTGGGTTCTGCTGTCGTCATCGCCATGAGACCTGCCACGCCTCCCTCTTCAACACGTCACACGCAACGTCACAACGGTGCCACTACTTAAAGGACTGGCACGGCCTAGCCGCCTTCAGTGGGCACGGAGGAGCAGCCAAAATGCGCTCGCCGCTCAATGTCTCCTTCTTCTATGTGCAGATTTTCTTCTTTGACGGATTGCTAGGCTCGGTACCACAAGCTGCTGATTACCAGATATCGTCAGCACGAGTGCTTCCATCTTCGACATCAGCCGAGCAGTGTGGGTTCTGCTGTCGTCATCGCCATGAGACCTGCCACGCCTCCCTCTTCAACACGTCACACGCAACGTCACAACGGTGCCACTACTTAAAGGACTGGCACGGCCTAGCCGCCTTCAATGGGCACGGAGGAGCAGCCAAAATGCGCTCGCCGCTCAATGTCTCCTTCTTCTATGCGCAGGTTAGTGGCAGTCCGTCACTGCATTGCAAGCGTTCAAATAACGTCTTTTTGCTGCTCCTGCCGTGCCCGAGTGTGTTATATACCACTTTTTGTGATTGTGTGCACGTTTCTAAACTGCTCGTTCTCTGCGGGGATGTAGAGATGAATCCTGGGCCTGATGATGTAACTAGCCCAGTCCTTGCTGCCATTGCTGCTTTATCCGCTTTAGCTGAGTCCCGTCATGAAGACGTGATGCGTTCCTTTTCGGAACTTAAAGCAACCCAAGAAGCCCTCACTCACAAAGTGTCGGACCTGTCAACCAGATTGCTAACCCTTGAAACAGTTGTGGAAACACTTCAATCTTCCACGCCTCCCACGGACATATCCAAAATAGTTACTACTGCCATTAGTACCGAAAACTCTAAATTAAAATCAAGGCTTGACGACTTAGAGGATCGATCCCGGAGGGACAACCTTTTGTTCTATGGGGTTGTTGATAACGCTTCGGAAACATGGGCACAAACTGAAATCCTCGTGCGCGATCTTATTAAAAACCATCTAAAATTAGAAATATCTGATGAAGCGATTGCTAGGGCACATCGTCTTGGCTCTTTTGTGGTCGGCAAGACTCGCCCCATAATTATCAAGTTTTCATCATTCAAAACAAGAGAAAAGATCCTGTCACTGAAAGGCCTACTAAAGGCCACAAAAATATCGGTGGGAGAAGATTTCTGCAGGGCTACACGCCAATCTCGAAAGAAACTAATTGAATTCGGAAAAGCTAGCGGGCAATCGTTTTCTTTGCGGACAAATAAATTAGTCATGAACAAGAAAACCTATGTGTATTCTTCTGTCACCGATACTATCTGCGAACTCCATTCTTCCGATTTCGCCACTGAAGTAATTAACGATGCCACAGGTCCTATAAATCCTTCCTCTCAGTCTGCATAGCTATCTTCGAGTCGACCTTGTCAAAATAGCGTGTCTGTTCTTTTCACTAATGTGCGTAGCGTTTCCAACAAGCGAACAGCTTTATCTTCAACTATCGATTCTTGCTCCGCTGACGTCATTGTCCTTACTGAAACTTGGCTTTCCGCGAAAATAAAGAACAGTGAAATATTCGACTGCGAAAGTGCTTATAACATCTATAGGTGTGACCGCGATATCCGGTCAGGAGGGGGCGTTTTGATTGCCATCAAAGACAACCTAAATTCATCTGTTATTGACATTACATCACCCCTAGAATTGGTCTGTGTGCGCGTGAGCATTTCAGACCGTCCCTTTATATTCTGTGCATGTTATAGACCACCAACTTCGTCCTCTACATTTTCTGCAGATTTCCATGATGTCCTTAACAAACTGATTGTTAGGTTTCCCAACTCTCCGTTATTCATTTTGGGGGACTTTAATTTTCCAGATATAATATGGGAGACTGACTGTGTTAATTTTAAACGTACTTCAGCCGAGTCCATTGCATTCTTAAATTTGTGCTTTGACTTCAACTTAACACAGCTGGTCCACAAACCAACCCGAGTCACTCCAACATCTTCTAACACACTTGACCTAGTGCTGTCTACTACCCCCGACCTAGTTTCCTCCTTAACTTATCTTCCTGGGATAAGTGATCATTCATTGCTGCAGTTTGATTTAAAAACACGCTTTTCTTACACAAAGAAGGTCAAGACAATTCGCGATTATTCCAAAGCTGATATTCCCGCAATTACGCAAGAAATGGAGCATTTTATGGATGCAGTGATGCCCGATTTCGACCAACGAACACTTGAAGAAAACTGGTCCCTTTATAAATGCAAACTGTTATTCCTAATTCGAAAATATGTTCCGCAACGAAAAGTACACTGTAATCCCCAGTCGCCTTGGTTTACGGCCGCCTTGCGCCGTCTTCGGAACAAGAAAAAACGGTTATTTCGTTCCGCAAAAAACTCTAACAACCCGATTCGTTGGTCCGAATATCACCGCATCAACAATGAATATTGTAGCGCCATTTCCCAAGCTAAGCAAACCTTTTTCAACATTACATTACCATCATACTTACATGTCAACCCACGTAAATTCTGGAATGTTGTTCGTGGTAATACACCAGCCGCAATACAATTGTCCCAGTCTAATACCCCTGTTCAAAGTGATCAGTGTTGCACAATTTTTAACAATATCTTTGCTTCCTTTTTTCATGACGCTGCACCTATGCTTTTGCCACCTTCTACGACAGTTTATGATACCCCAATGGATTCAATTCTTATAGACTGGGTGGGCATTAGAAAACTAATCGGTAATTTGAAGATATCTTCTTCGGCGGGTTCAGATGAAATTAATTCAAAAATACTAAAGTGTACTGAACTGTATTCATCAATTATTCTTTCTAGGATATTCCAACAATCATTACACTGCTCATCACTACCAAGCGACTGGAAGGTGGGGAAGGTGGTTCCTGTTCACAAATCAGGTAACACACATTGTCCCGAAAACTACCGTCCCATATCACTAACCAGCATTCCCTGTAAGATTCTGGAGCACATAATATATTCCCACATAGTTGATTTTCTTGAGACGAACTCTTTTTTTAACAACAGTCAGCATGGCTTTAGGAAATCCTTCTCCTGCGAAACGCAACTAGCTTGCTTTACTAACGACCTCTTTTCTAACACCGACTTAGGATTTGACACCGATTGCATCTTTATCGATTTTGCTAAAGCCTTCGATACCGTATCCCATAACCTACTAATCTATAAACTTAGCCTTCTTAACATTGACCCGCTAGTACTGGACTGGATTAAAAACTTTCTTGCTGATAGAACACAATACGTAATCGCTAACAATTCGTCGTCTGCATCCCTCGCGGTAACGTCAGGCGTGCCGCAAGGGTCGGTTCTCGGTCCTCTACTTTTTCTAATCTATATTAATGATCTTGCTTCCTGTGTGAAATTTTCAACTATTAGACTTTTTGCTGATGACTGCGTTATATATAATAAAATTACTAACCTCAATGATTATCGTAAACTCCAAGACGACATTAATAACGTTCTGTTATGGTGTAACAAGTGGTCTATGAAGCTTAACCTAAGCAAATGTAAATGCATGCGGGTATCACAGCGTACTAATACTACTAATCTGCATACATATTTCTTGAATAATAGCCCTCTCTCAGTTGTCTCGTCGTACAAATACCTTGGACTAAACATCACCAGCAACCTTTCCTGGCACATGCATGTCGACATTATATGTAGCAATGCCAATCGCATGTTGGGCTATTTGCGCCGAAACTTCTCATCCGCACCATCGTCACTGAAACTAACTCTGTACAAAACATTAGTTCGCTCCAAACTAGAATACGCATGCGCCATTTGGGACCCAGCTAACATTACACTCATAAACAGCATAGAAGCCATTCAAAATCGTGCAGCACGTTTCATCTTATCAAACTACTCCCGACATGCTAGCGTTACCTCAATGAAGATAACACTTAACTTGCCAGAACTTTCTTTCCGTCGTAGATGCTAGCCTTTCGCTATTCCATAAAATATACCACCACAACCCTTTGTTGAAAGAACAGCTCATCACCCAACCGTCATACATATCATCTCGCTCTGACCATAGTTTCAAAGTTGGTGTGCCGTCTTCACGTACTAAACTTTGCAGTAGTGCATTCATCCCTAGCACAAGCAAAGATTGGAACCACCTTCCCGCCACCGTTGCAGCCATCCTGGATACCGACACCTTCAAAACCAGCATTCATGAAACGCCACATTGAATCTGTCTTTGTATATTGCACAAATGTTTTGTTATGTTCACCCACTCCTTTCTGTAATGCCTTCGGGCCCTGAAAGTATCTTAAATAAATAAAATAAAAAAAAATAAAAAAGAAGCCAGGAGAAGACAGGAAAGGTGGAAAGTGAGAGAAAGACGAAGGCTGGAAGGAGAGAGAGACAGGAAAAGGCAACTACCGATTTCCCCCGGGTGGGTCAGTCCGGGGGTGCCATCTATGTGAAGCAGAGGCCAAAGGGGTGTGTTGCCTCCGCCGGGGGGCCTTAAAGGTCCAAACACCCAGCATCACCTCAACACTCAGTATCCCCCTTTCCCCAAACATGGCTAAGCTGCGCACGGCTGAGCGCGGAAGGGTCCAACCCTCGTGTGCTCAGGTACGTGGTGTCGCAACAGACCAAACGCCTGCTGACGCAGATGCCCCTGCGGGGTGCACAGCGGTTTCAGAGCCACATCAATGGCACGTGCAGACTTCACCTTTGAGCTTCGCATGCACTAACTGCACCAACTACGGTTTTGACATTTGCGAGCACCTAGTGGAAGAGTCACTGTGTGGTTTATTCAGTACACTATTTTATTATTGTAGCGATATTCACTACCGCTATCCATGAGAAGAAAAGTGTACAAACATTGCATTCTACCACTACCAAGACATGGGGTAGAAAGTTAGAGTTTAACAAAAAGCTTGAGAAGTTAAGACCATACAAAAAGCAATGGCACAAAGAACGTTAGGCATAATGTTAAGAGACCGGTAGCAGTGTAGATTAGAGAGCAAAGACGGGTAGACGATACTCTAGCTAACATTAAGAGGAAAAAATGGATGTGGGCAGATGATATTGTCACGTGGTGGTGACGTTGAATAAGACAGTAGCAATACTGTGAACAAGAAAACTAACTTTTATTGGGCGAACCTGTGCCCACAAAACAGGCTACACTTATAGCGCAACGATAGCGGCGAACACGCTCGGCGATCGTCGAAAATCTGATCAGCGGGTCAAGCACGTCGGCTTTTATAGAGCAGTCGTCGAATGTTCCAGACTAATCGTTCGGACCTGCGTGCCTTCCACAAAGTTCTACACCATTCGCGTTACGCGATGAAATCAGATAACACAACGTTCGGCGACAACAGACAGTGGATAGAAGCATCGATAACTTTCCAGAAACTTCGGATATATGCAGGCGCGTCCCGCGCTGTGCGATAACATTTGTTAGGCGACAAAACTTGTCGCCCGATAAAGACAAGTACACGTGTCAATATATTAAGTAGGGCAGATAACCGGTGGTCTGTTAGAGCTACAAAATGGGTGCCAAGGAAAGAGCAGTAAGTACAGCCGAGGATGGCAGGGAATCAGGTGGAGTGAGACAGGGGTAATTGAAAATTATTGGGAGAGGCCTTCATCCTGGAGTGGATTTAAAAATAGGCTGATGATGATTAAGTAGACATTGATTGAAAGCAAGGCAGAAAAAATTAGGAACAGTTCCTGTAAAACCTCACGATTTGTGTGACAAGCTGTATTCTTGCTGGTTCCCCAATCACACCACACAAGTGATTTACACAGCAGAGTTCAACACTTCAAAACATTGAAAAGTCGCATGCACAGAGTGACACAAAAGCAATGTTGCATGTGCAAAAGAACAAGCAAAACTGCACCATGTGAAACGTGCTTAACTGCTATCACTGTGCGAAGACAAGACAAAGAACAAACGCAGCCTTGCAATTTCTCTATGCGCACTGCTTTCTCACAATGACCATTAATCAACATACCAGCAGCTAATTTAGCATTAAAAGCAAAGAATGCTCGAGTTAGACGCCAGACAACAAAGTTAATTAAGAGAGGCATCACATAACGTCAAGACGAAAGATGGGAGGAACTCACACAAAGCCTGGCTAACAATCGAGTTTGCAAACTGGGCATGGTGTTGTTCCAGAACAGACCAGAAATATTAGGGGTTGTTATCACTGCAAGTCAGACAGATGGACAAAAAAGATGGTGCCTGACTAACTCTCCACACATTCTAAGGTATTGACGAGTAGCTTTGATTGCACATTTCCAGCCGCATTTTCACTATTGTAGAACCTGGCTTTTCAGTGTGCTGTCATGCACATTCGGTCAAAGTTTCAGGGGCGTGCTCGCTAGATTGGCAGTCATTCAGTTCATTTGCATTGGCCTATGTCATGCACTTACAGAGCAGCCTTGCCGCTAACGTATCTATATTCGATTCTGTAGCATTTTGTGATGAATTGTTTGAGCATATTTTTTCGTTCCCGCTTGTTTTCCTTACATTGTATAATGATGTGCAAAACGAGAACAAGGTGAAAGCAGGAGCAAATGTTTTGACAAGAGGACTTGTCTTCAAGGCGACGTATGCTTTCCTAGCCACAGTATGTAAAGGTGGGGTTCTTCTAAAGGGGTGAGGGCGTAAGGCAGGTGGGTGCGGCAATGAACGAAGGTGTGTTAGCGGCGAGGGTTTAGAATAGAGAATAAAGGAGTGCTGAGGACCGGGCCAGTGACACGGCCGTCTGTCAATCCTGTGTCGACGGCCATGTGTCAGCCGGCGTGTCAGCGGCGTGCAGAGCAGCACTCTATTACCTGTTTCGCTGGTCATCGTGGGCTATCATGTCTCTGAAAGAGATTATAAAAGGAACAGCAGAAAAAAAGTGCTCGTGGGAAAGAAAATATTAAAAGAAAATACAGAAATAGAATAAATAAATAAATAAAAGGAAAAAAAAGTAAAAAGGGGGGGAGGAGAAAACACTAAGCAACCAAACTACCCAAGTGTTGCTGCCTATAGCTTGAAGTTTAGATAACGAATAGATTCTAAAGCTCTCTTTGAAATTTATGGATCAGGTATGATTCTCTGTATTTTCTTTCTCTTTCAGAACGGAAATTTGACTGTAAGATGCAGAGCCTAAGTTGTTCAGCTTCCTAAAAGTACCACTGCGGTGCTGTGCGTCCATTGGATGTCTCAGCTTGAAGAAGACCTGTTGAAATCGTACCTTTTAAAACCCCACACCTATCTTCGTTGCATTGACGACATATTTACAATATGGGAACATGGCACAAGCACATTAACCGACTTAATTAGCCATATCAATTGCTTTCTAATGAGTATTAAATTTACTGCTCACCACTCACCTAGTCACATCAACTTCCTTGACACGACGGTCTACGTAGAAAATGGAAAACTGAGAACGACACTTTACCGGAAGGCTATGGATAGCCAGCAATATTTAGACTACAACAGTCATCACCTGCGATACTGCAAGCAAGGATTCTTTGTTCAACAAGCGACACGAATAAGAAGAATCTGCAGCGAAGACCACAATTACATCCACCACATAAATGACCTTAACACAACGCTAGCAGAAAGAAACTATCCACGAGTTGCTCTCGATAGAGCTTTCGATGTCGCATCAAGGTTGGACAGATAGTTTGAATTAGCGAAGAAACAGCCAACACCAGAATCCGATAGACCGTGAGCCTTTATAACAAAATATTCTAATGCACTCCCAAACATAAACAACATCCTACAATAATACTACCCAATATGACCTAGTAACGAACGTCAGAGGAAAGCGTTTCAGGATGTACCAAGGGTTACCTATTGCCACAACAGGAACTTTAAAGACATGTTAGTGCATGCAAATGTCAGTCAACATTTTTCCCTGTAATAAAACCATGTTGTCGCCCCAGGTTCAAAACCTGCAGGCACCTTCAAAGTGACATGAAAATTAAAAGCACCACAAATAGTTACACACACGAAGTCAAATCTAGCTTCACTTGTACAAGTTCAGATGTGATTTATATGCTTAAATGTTCCTTCTGTAAGAAACAATATATTGGTGAAACGGGAAAATCAATGAACGTTAGATTAAACACAGATATTGCGGACACAGCTAAAGACCTTCCCCAAGCCGTCACCGAGCATCTCTGCCAACCAGGTCATTACCTTGATGAACTTAAACTCTACATCTTACAGTCAAATTTCTGCTCTGAACGAGAAAGAAAATGCAGAGAATCATACCTTACCCTTAAGTTCAAGACATTGGAACCAATAGCATAAATATTTCAAAGGGAGCTTTAGAGTCTATTCGCTATGCTAAACTTCAAGCTACAGGCAAGAACACTTAGTTTGGTTGCTTAGTGTTTTTCTTTTCTTTTCCTTTTATTTATTTATTTATTCCATTTCAGTATATTATATATATATTTTTTTCACGAGCACTGATTTCTGCTGCTGCTTCTATTATCTCTTTCAGAGACACGATAGCCCATGACTACCAGCGAAAAGGGTAATAGAGAGCTGCTGTGCACGCCGTTGACACACCGGCTGACACACGGTCGTTGACTTGTGATTGACAGATGGCCGTGTCACTGGCCTTGTGCACAGCACTTCTTTATTCTCAATCCTACATTCTGGCTGTTGACACACCTTCGCTCGTTGACGCTTGCACCCACCTTACGCCCCCTCCCCTTTAGAAGAACCCCACCTATATATACTGCGGCGAGAAAAGCATATGTCGCCTTGAAGAGGACAAGTCTACTTGTCGAAATATTGGCTCCTGCTTTCACCTTGTTTGCTCATCGTCTTGAATTTCCATCTCCCGCCTTCTTCTTGTTTTACATTGTATAATGTATTTTGTTTGCTGTGAACACTGTGCTTCCTTAATTAAGAGAAAATGAGACATCCACCCAGTCGTAGCAATTGCTACGAAGGAAACCCATACGGGTTCTTAAAAAGAAAAGCCTCGCAGTTGAAGGAAAATACGCCCCAGAAAGGCAGTGATCCTACGTTCGAGTCCTGGACCAGGACGAATTTTTCTTAAACTGTGGGGCTTTTCTTTCGAGGAACCCGTATGGGTTTCCTTCATAGGAAGAGCTACGACTGGGTGGATGTCTTATTTTCCCTTAATTAATTACTTCTCTCCCCCTTGTGGGTTTCCGCAAAACTATTACGTCAAAATGTGCTTTTTTATATCGTAAAGTTCGTTTAACCTGTACAATTACTATTGCAGAAATATTTGTTTTTGTTTTCGTACTACCACAAGTTGCATTTTTATGCTTGCACTTGATTTGACAGCTTTGTTTTACTTATTGTCCCTTCCAGGATCCTGCAATGCATATTAACTAAGTAATGTAACTATACTGACGGCCACTTATTATGACACAATGTGCTGGTTGCCTACCCTGTCAATGCACTTGAGAAGTGCAACACCGGAAATCAAAAGCAATTGAAAGGCACTGAGTGACCCGTGATGTTTTACTCCCCAAAACAACACTGAACCTACTAGAGATGCCATAGTGAAAGACTCCACATTAATTTAACATAATATAAACGGCAGTGCGACGACCAAGCAAGTGGGCATACTACGCAATTTAAGAACATAGAGCAAGAGCAGGATCTAAAAGCACTTAAAACAAAATCAAAAATGCTTGCAATAAATTTCGCAGGACATTAACATGGCGGAAAATAAATTCAACAAAATACTTTCAAATGTTTTAAATAAGCGTCAGGTTGAATACTCAACTGATTTCAGTATAGTCAAAACAAATTTTGGTCTAGCAGTGGCTCTCCTTTTACCTAAAAAGAGAATGTTATTGCTACTCACGAGCTCAGTCGGCGAATTGTCTCACCGATAGGAGTACAAGAATTTTGACCACCTGAGGCTCTTAAACGTTCACCTAAATATGAGTACACATTGTTTTGTATCCTGCCACCGTCAAAATGCCATTGCTGCAGAGAGGGGCCACACCCACAACCTGGCAATGGCAGCAGAACACCACGTCCAGTGAGGCACCGCAGCTGGTCTGATGTAAAGCACACCTGCAATCAAGCTTCGTTCATTGCGTCTAACAAGCATCAACATGCATCAACATAAAAGGAACTCCTCAAAGCAACTTGTAATGCTATGCCATTAGGCTACGCTTTTTGGTGTTCTTTACAAAAACTACCTAAAAGTACCACTTCGGTGCTGTGCATGCATGGGAATGCTAGGATGTAAAGGGCTTTGGATTGGCTTGTTTTTTGGGGTGCCAGGACGCCCCAGAGATATGACGGGTGATCCGTCTCAATGGCTCCCTCTCCGAGCTTACGACGGTCAGTACAGTGGCTTCTTTGCTACATAATTGTGTGTAAGCGTTTATTATGGAAACACAAGCACCAGCTCTAGAGTTATGTTGTACGTGCAGCATCACTGACAGGTTGCCAAGTCTGGAAAAAAGATAAGTCCTGCGATCACCGTGCACTCAGTTGCAGTGAAATGTTTCGTGTTCAATTTCTACGTCATATCTGAGCAAACATTATTGCAAAGTGTACCACGAGATAATACAGACTTGCCACTAAGACATGACTTTAAGAAAGCTGTATTTACACCTAACAGGACCCATGTTCCAGAACACTTGTCACTTGTTAATCGAAGACGAGCCAAAGTATCCTCATCCTGACACTCCCACAATGTCACAACCCCCTCTTAGGAAACCTGCATTGACCACTGGAACCACATTTCTCCAGTGGCCAAGACAACAGTGCATGCAGTCAGCTGTGCCACGCCCTACTCACCTTGCGGGAGTAGACCTTTCCGCACAATTCGCAGAGGTGAGAGGGCGGGGGCTTGCCCGAGCAGGCGGTCATTTGGAGGTGCCGCTGCAAGTAGTACTTTTTGGTGAATTGCTTGCCGCAGACAGGGCAGTCCAGGTCCTTCTCAATGGTGTCATCCGGAGGCGACCCCTGCTTTCGATGCTTCAGCTGCTGCAGACGCTGTTCGGCTTTGGCAGCCTTGATGACGTCTGTTACTGCGTGGATGTTCTTCCCTGTGCCGTCCTCACCCACTTCTGCTTCATTTTCCTTCTCAGGGGAGCCACCGTTGACTTGAGCAGACTCTTCATTTTCCACTTCCTAGAAGTCACCAACCACACAGAAGGACTATGTCAGGATGTCCATGAATTCACCCAAATGTAGATCTCTCCCCTGGTACTACACCATACAAAACCTAATGCACAACTGCCTTGTCACGCGCTTTCACATTGTAGCTCATAGTGAGCACAATAGTACCACTCACACTGAAGCATTGCTAAAGAGCACACAATAATGTTGTGCGTTTTCACTCCATTCATGCTACGGGTAGTTTTTTCAACAATTGCGTTAGTTTTTTGGCAGGCGTGTTGGAGTTAACAGTTTGTGTGTGTGTGCCCAAATATATCGTGGCACCAATGTCTATCATTAGAAGCAAGAAAAAACAACTAAATTAACAATAATGTGTTTGTCTCAGCTTCTACACTACTTACATATCACACTAGTACATGGATCTGAACTCACCCATCACAATTTATCTACTGGTATAACACAGTAGTTTACTTTTTCTTAACTTGCATTTGTGGAGGGTATAACATTCCCCCCACCCCCCCACTTAACTTGATTTATGGTAACACGGTGGCCACAAGTATTCAAAGGGATCGGCAACCAATAATAATAATAAAGAAAGAATGTCTAGAGAGACTATGGAGCAGATGAATATGTCCAACATTTATGAAAACAAGCATGATGTCCCATAAATGAGCATTTTAAAACTGCCCAAGACAGTAGAGAAAGAAACTGAACAAGGAGAGACACCCTATGTCGGACCAGGTGATCTCACACATTAATGTGCATGCCTTAGTTGACCTCAAATGCATTTATATAAATGGAAGAAACTTTCACTACCAATTACATCTTTGCACTCATAGAGGAGCCATGACACAGTAGACAGACATATTGGAGCTTGACACGAGAGTGAAACGCATAGGGGCCTGAAATGTTTCGCAACTCTACGCACTTTAATTAACCACAAATTGAGTGACTCAGATCACAACCTGCAATATCGTCCTACCAGGAGTGTCACGACAACACTCAGTGTGCGACGTCACAAATTGCATCTCTCTGGAGTGTTTCCAATGCAGATGCTAACAGGTCACAATGAGCTGCTGGTGCAATATTAAACTACCTTTGCAGCACTTACAGGGACGACTCAAGGAGGCACAGTCATATTTAATGCTCATCACACTACGTATAGACAACGCCACTCCACACCTAACAAAGTCATTAGAAAGGTTTACTTTAGTGTGTTTAGTATAATAGTGGGTATGAAATTCACATGTGCTGAATGTTAAATGACTCAAAGTGTTTGGTGTACACATGCTACTTCTCACATTTAATGTTACCATCTTTGCATGGTTTACATAAAACATGGCAGTGGTTCCTGCCACTCACTTTCAACTAAATTTGGCTTTACTTTTGTGGAATTCACTTCGTTTGTCGCAAATGACTCTGTAAACGGCTTTCGCTTAATATAAGAACCTCAGACAGAGTATTATGGATAACCTTGCAGAGCTTTGGAGACTGCTTCTTGTTTCGAACGTGTCAAGGCCTAACGAGAGAAACTGCCTGAATAGTAGCATCATTTATCGGCAAAGTCGGGAGATAGGCACATTGGCGTATGGCCTCCGAGTTTGGGAGACCTTGGAGGCCACGGTTGACAGCTTCTACTGCTTGCACCGATTTAGCAACAGATCGGCAGACATGGAAAATACACTGTACAACGTGCTCCTGGTGTCATTGTGCTGCTTCTCACTCTCTTAGGACACACGCAGAAAGCTTGGTGAATAGATAGAGTCACTTAGGTGCACTATGTATGTGAAATTCAAAGTGTAATCGAATAGCACCCTGCACGTAAACTACACTATCACGCTATGCTAAAACTCGTATTCCGCATTTGGGAAACAGTAATGGTATTTCCCTTAACCCCGATATTACGCTAATGTTTAACCCCGATATTACGCTAAACGTCGAATTTGGATGTTTTTCGTTAAGATAGGCAGGCTAATTGGGGCGGTGGCATTCATATCGCAGTAAAAAAACATCTAATGTCCTCCACAGTTAATGTGACCACTGACCTAGAAGTTGTATGGCTAATCATTCGCGCTAATCCGCAGCTACTACTTCTTGGCGTCTATTATCGTCCCCCCAACACTAATCCTGACTTCCCCCGCCCTCTCAATAACACCTTGAACCATTTAACAAAAAAATTCCCGAACACTTGCATCTTGCTGTTTGGGGATTTCAATTACCCACATATCAACTGGTCAACTTATTCTAGCACAGTTACTAGCACGACAGGAGCTAGAGAATTCTTAGATATCTGCCTTAATTTTGACCTCTCCCAGATCATAACAGAGCCAACGCATGCAACTCATGGTTCGGCTAACATACTAGACCTCATACTGACCACTCATCCTGAAAGAGCTACCTACGCAAACTAGGTGATCACAAAGTAATCCATGCTGTTTTCTCATTTTCACCTATAGTACCTCGTTCGGATCAGAAAACAATCCGCCTGTACGAAAAAGGGAATTATACCGCCATAAACAACGAACTAGTCACATTCTATCAATCATTTGAATTAGGTTTTGAAAATCTCTCAATACAAGAAAACTGGTTACTCTTCCAAAATAAGATGACTTACCTCGTTGCGCAGTTTATACCAACTATCTTACTTCGCTCTAATCTCAATAAACCATGGTTCACTAACGCACTAAAAAAATTGGAAAACAAGAAGAAACGTCTATTTCACTCCACTAAACTGAGGCCAAGCCCTAGCTCCTGGGAAAAATACTATGTATCTGAATGCGCCTACCTGATAGCTATCCGGCAACAGAAGCACTCAATTTTCATTTGGCAGGTTATCAATCCCCAGTCATCTCCTGGTGTCAGAATTTCGAAAGATGGTGAAATTTTATCTGATATTGACTGTGCCAAACTGTTTAACAATGCATTTTCATCCGTTTTCACTACTGAACCACACGTGCCTCTTCCTGTTTTCCCGGTTGCTGTTATAGCTCCAATGCCAGATATTATGTTTTCACCAGATGGAATATCTGCAATAATTGATAATTATAAATTATCTTCATCAGCTGGTGTTGACGATATCACATGAAAGCTTTTAAAAAACACGAAGCACATTTCTGCCATGTATTTAACCCTGCTGTATTCCCAATCCCTATCATCAGGCACGCTCCCTAACGAGTGGAAAGAGAGCAAGGTCGTTCCAGTCTACAAATCAGGTAACCATAATTCACCCTTAAATTATCGTCCAATATCCATAACTAGTATCCCTTGCAAAATAATGGAACACGTCATACACTCACACCTGATGAATTTCCTAGACAGTAATAACTTTTTCATCTGTCGCAACATGGCTTCTGTAAAGGGCTGCCATGTGACACTCAATTAGCTACATTTCTTCATGACCTACACTCAAATCTCGATACTAACACTGTGACCGATATCATTTTTCTTGACTTTGCAAAGGCATTTGATAAAGTAGCTCATCAACGCTTATTGTTAAAACTTTCTCGCTTGAACTTTCACCCCAATGTCCTAACATGGATAAAAGAATTTCTTAGTAACCGATCACAGTCCATCTGTGTTAACAACACTACCTCAGAATTTCTTCCCAGAACATCAGGCATACCCTAAGGTTCAGTCTTAGGTCCCCTCCTGTTCCTAATATACATTAACGATCTTCCATTGCATGCTTCCTCTCAGATTCGTATGTTTGCTGATGATTGCACTGTCTATCGAACTATCGCTAATAGTTATGACTGAATTTATCTTCAAGATGACCTGAACAACATTACAACCTGGTGTGATCAATGGTTAATGGTATTAAACAACAATAAATGTAAATCTATGTCAATTTCCCGCAGCCGTAATTGGCACGACTTCTCTCTACACAATTAATAATATCCCAATTGACACTGTAAACTCTATTAAGTACCTAGGTATTACGATCACGCACAATTTAAACTGGTGCTCGCATATAACTAACATCATATCACATGCTAACAACACTTTGGGATTTCTGAAACGCAACCTCCGCAATGCTCCTCAACAGATAAAACTACTAGCATATAAAACACTGGTTAGGCCAAAACTCGAATACGCATCATCCATATGGCATCCTCACCAAATTTACCTCAGCAACGCATTAGAATCCATACAGAACCGCGCCGTAAGATGCATTCACCCAACCTACTCATATGATATCAGCATATCACCATTAAAAGTAGATTCTAGTTTAGACACACTAGCGCACCATCGCCGTATCGCGAGCTTATCATTATTCCATAAATTCTACACCAGCTGGCTTTGCCACGCACGTTACATTGTACCACCTTCATGCATATCGCTGCGCACAGGCCGCCCACTAAATGTTGCTCGCCCTAGCGCGCGCATTGTCACCTGCTCGTCATCATTTTTTCATCGCACAGCTAAATACTGGAACGGCCTTCCCCACCACGTCGCTGCCATCACCACCTCATCTGCCTTCGTGCAAGAAGTAACGAGCATTCTGTCTGTGAAATAACATAGTGGGCAACCTCCTGTATTTTTGTACCACCTACCCCTTATGTAATACCCCGCAAGGGGTCTTTAAGGTAATAAAATCAAATGGAATGAAATGTTAAATTAAAACTGTCTATTGAAAGGCAGTCACAAGGTAATGATTACACAACACCAACAACATTGCCGACGTGTCCAACAACCTAGAAGTGACCTCTAATGAAGTACTGAAAGAAGTAGTTTTATTCAGCCTTATGTGCTATGTCAGACAGTTGCCAACTCTGTATCAGAGTAAGGTGCTGGAATTCCTTGAATGCGGAACAAATACTTAATACTTTACTGCTCTTTAATACGATCATTTCAATATCAGTGCAAGAACCAGTGCAGCTTCGTTGTGTAGGGTGTGCCAACAACTTAGCGAGACACTCTTGTTAGTACTAAAAGTGCCCTGCTACATTATGAAAACAGGACGTATCATATCTACTCACATAATGCTAGTGCTTATTTTAGCGGAGAATTGATCCACAGTTGGGGGTGCATTAATTAAACGAGGAAATTTTTAAGAGGAAAGCCTCAAGTTGTTAAAGAGGAAAATGAGACATGTGGCGACGTTAAATTGCGGTTCCAACGCCAGCCACTGTAAGTTCAAACAAAATATTACCACCCGCCAACATTCGCCTTTGTATAAACAATGCAAGTTCTACACTAGCAGGGCTTGCAAAGGCTACTTATTTGCAGGCAGTAGCTGAACCTGGAGTTGCTAAATCAGTAAATAACGTGACTCTGGGCCGACCTATTCAAGGTCAATGGCAACATTAATGTTACTTATTGCTTCTGAATAGGTGGCTGTGTTGCCACTGCCAACACTGATGTCTGCCTTCAGCTTGAAACCAGCCATTTAGCTTCCATATGGCCCTATAGGGAAGTGGCACGAAGACAAATGATACGGGCATTAGCTATTCATGTGAAGCTCAGAAACTTACGAAATTGTAGAAACCTTGCCACTAGCAGCTTAAATTGGATTGAATTGCTAGTCCAAGCACCGGCTGCCATGTGCTATTGTTATCACCAGCTGGAACAAGCAGACACCAGTCACCGCAGCAATTTTTGAGGGCGCAATGATTGCTCATTAAAAATTTTTTTTTTGATCGCTAATGGGGGGGGGGGGGGGGTGCAAGCATTATGTGAGTACAGGAATTAAGCGAGTAAATGTTGTGGTATCATAAACGACTGATGCAAGCTATTATGTCAAAGCTGTGATGTCAGCTTTGTGTGGTGACAACATCTCCTGCAGTGGTCACAAGCACCACAGTGACTGTCGCCAAAAGATGCATATGCACTGCATCAGCCATTCTTTCTTCTTTCACTCTGCAAACAGTGGCTGTGAAGTCACGAGAACTGCCAGACTATTAACTATTAGGGCGTCCGTTAGCAAGTATGACAGTTATCATATCGGAAGAACAGGGTGATGCAAATAGTTTCACAATGTCATTACCCTTCTAACCAAGTTTTTCTGGTCTACAAATAGTATGTGCTGAAAAATGGTGTTTCCTTCAAACACAGAAACAAAACATATAACGCATTACTGTCTGCTCTACCATTTGCATCGCCTAGTAACCCTTCCCTGATATTCACTTGCAGCTGTCTACTCCCTCAATGCTCCCTTTCTCTGTTGCTCTCTGTACCCACTGGGAATCATGTTATCTACTCACCATTAGGTTCTCTTTAGAAGCCCATTATCACTTAAATGAACATGAAGAACTTGCACATCCATCAAGGCAATGCTATCATCAACACTTGAGCTACGTAATATTCCTATAGAGCAGCTACAAGCCCAAATTATACCTGAAAGGCTGCCTACCCTATCCTTCAGCTTTTAAAACGAACCCGCCACTTGTTCTCCCTTAGTTTTGCACAACACTAAACACGAAGGCTCTTTGGCAGACTTCTCTTAGACATGCTTTCTAAGCAGTGCCTCCGGAAAAAGTAGGAGCAAAAAGATGTGTCATCAGTAATGGGTTGGTGGCACCAATCGGTGGCAGGAAACGACACCAATGAGCCAATGATATGGCCTCGGAGATGGCCAACACGATGAAAGGCCATGCCACACAATTTCTGGATCAGGCCAATACAAAAGCACAATGCAACAATGGACAGAGTGCGGCTGGAATTGTTCCATGTATATGTCATGGCACACAAATTTGAGTGCAGTTGGAATGATGGAAAGATGGGAGAGGCTGTGAGGCTGCGGTATCATTCGATTGCAGACAACCTTGATAATACAAGCTGCATTAAAAGCTTTTGGTTCGAATAAGATTTCGGCGGAGGTATGCTTCAATACTAGATGCATTTTCCCACTTTTAAGGCTGTTGCAGGGTCTACTGAAAAACATTTGTCGGTGTCCTGAAGGCATTGGCCTCTTTCTAGACCCAAGAAAAGAAAGTGCTGGTGGGGGCCAGAGCGCAGTTTAACAAGAGAAATATCTGTTGTAGCAATTGCAGTAGCAGCTCGCTACATAACAAATATTGTTGTCAAGGTCACAACCTAGTCCTCAATAAATATATAACTTCTTGCTGTAAAACCAGTTTCAGCAGAGCACAAAAAATATCTCGACCATTTTCAAATTATTAAGCACAAGATTTTTCTTTTGCAGTATTATGATGATATATGTAAACAGGGAACACAAGAAAGAATCACAAACGGAAGAGCAGAAAAAAACGTGAAATGACTGAATAGAGCACAGAGGACAGACAATCCACACACAATAACTTTAGGTTAGCAGTGCACCCAGCGAGCAGGGCGACTAAGTGATCCTGTATATTGTTACAGCCACACGTTTCCTGGGGCCTTGGGTCAACGCTACGGCTGGCCATCAACGATGCAGGCTGCCTATGCCCTTTGGTCACCGTGACGCCCGTGCATCCTACTGCGCATCCTCATCTCTGCCTACGCTCACGGAGCAGAGTGCCCGGCTGCCTACATAAGCCCGGAATCCCTGCTTCACTCTTCAGTCTGGCAGCAGTGCACCCAGCGAGCAGGGCGACTAAGTGATCCTGTATATCATTACAGGTAAGAACAGACGACCTTGACACGTTACAGTAATTACCTTGCTTGCTGCACTGCTGCCGGACAACCAAAAAATATATATATATTTTGTATTTTGACTGCTTTTTGACGTGGGCACATGATGTCAAAGAAAGAAGAAAAGGAACTCGCAAGTGCGTTTTCAGACTTCCGTAGGGAAATGCGGGCTGAAATGAGGGAGATAAAAGATAGTCTGCACTTCTGTAGCGATACCTGTGATGAAGTTAAGGCAATTACTGGTGACATCAAGGCGTTACATGAAGAAATAAAAGCGTTAACAGCTCAGAATCAACAAGCAGAAAACGAGAGACTTGAAAAGAAAGTGGACGAGCTCGAACAATATCAGGGAAGTAATAACCTGGAAATTAGGGGTGTGCCAGAGGAGCTCGACTCGACCTCAGTGATAAAAAAGATCGGTGAACTTGTGGGTGAAGCGGTAACTGATAGTGATATCTACATTTGCCACCGGGTGCCCATGGCCCGCAGAGAGGATAAGAACAGTGTTGTATGGTTCATATCGCAAACCAAGCGCAACACGTTCCTTGCCAAATCAAAAAAAAAAAAAAAAGCTGTCACCTGAAGATGTGGGATATAAGGGCACAGGTATCACTACCATTTACGTGAATGAGCACTTAACACGACAGAACAAGCAACTTCTTGGCGCTGCACTGGTGGAAAAGAAAAAGGCCAGATGGAAATACGTCTGGGTCAGCTCGGGTAAAATTTTGGCACGGAAAGATGAACAGACCGATGCCATTCGAATTGCAAACAAAGAAGATATTGCCCGCATCAAATAACCTTAGACGTCATTGTGTTGGTCCGGGTTTTTCATTTAATCAGTATGATGCTCAACTCAGGCTCTTTCATTACTGAATCGTCCACACTAAAATCAAATCTTCCGATATTTACACCCATGTTTTTCCTTATTACATTTAAATGTTTGTAGCATGAGGAACAAACAAGATAAGCTGGACATTTGGCTAAAGTGCCTGCAAGTTAATTTTGACGCATTCATGTTCATAGAAACATGGTTAAGCAAAGATAAGCCTTCCCCTTGTTTTACTGATTACGTACCAATACGATTAGACAGAACTGGTAGAGGTGGTGGCCTGATTATTTATCTACAACGAAAGTATGCATATCATATTGTTGATGAGTGCAAAGTTATAAATAGGGATATAGAGTGCCTAACGGTGGAAACCAGCACGTTTTTAATTGCTGATCTGTACAGACCACCAACTGGATACAAGCGGCATTTCCTACAGCATTTAGAAAATGTAATAATCTATTGTATTAATACTAATAAGCAGTTCTTTCTCTTGGGAGATGTAAACATCGACACGATGGCGGATGACTCTTCTGCGCGCGACTTGATGAATCTCTTATCTTCTTACGGGTGCGAAAATGCTATTTCTATGCCAACCCGAATTACTTCACAAAGTTCTACTTCTATAGATATATGTGTTTCAAACCTGAGCGCATCAGATTTCAAAGCAGGGGCATTATCATGCGACATCAGTGACCATCTGCCTATATTCTTTGCCAAACAACACACCCTAACCACGAACTATAAACGCAGCAGGCTTGAACATAGGGTGGTGAATGACTCCTCGTTAAGCTATTTTCATTCTTTAATTGAGTGGGCTGACTGGTCAAATGTGTACTTACAGCAGGATGCAAATTCAGCGTATGAGGTTTTTCTTCGGATCTTTCTTAGTTGCTACAATGATGCTTTTCCACCGAGAGAATATAAGAAATGCAATCGGAAAATAAAAAAGCCCTGGATTGACACCGCCCTACTAAAATGCATCAAGAAGAAAAATAATATGTTCCATAAATTCATAAAATGCAAAGACGGTGACTTGTTCAAAGAATTTTAAAAATATCGCAATCAATTAAACACTGATAAAAAGAAAGCCAAACTTGCATATTATGAAGCAATGTTTGCTAGGATAAGAACGGATCCGGCAAAGATCTGGAGACAGGTAAATTACCTTACTGGCAGAAACCCATCACCGGTTAAGGCTGACCAAATAGTAATCAATGACTCTATAGGAGGCAAGACGCTAGCAGATGAAATAAACAATTATTTCATTAATGCAGCCGTACCCCAGCCGTCTATTCAAGAAAGTGGGCTCTACTGGCCTTCTCGTCGAGTAAATTCATTTGTTTTGGATGCCGTTACCGAAAGAGAAATCAATGGTCTTATAATATGCTTAAAAAATAATGTCGCAAGTGGGTATGATGAAATTAAAGTTGAACCTGTAAAGCGAGTGTCATTAATTATCAGCCCTGTCCTAGCCTATCTCATTAGTCTCACATTTTCTACTGGAGTCTTCCCAGATAAATTAAAACTGGCCAAAGTAATTCCAATACACAAAGGAGGTAGAATTGACAATATTACGGATTACCGGCCAATCTCAGTGCTACCGGTGTTTTCAAAGATTTACGAATTGTCAATCAGTAACAGGCTGTCAAAATATCTAACCAAGTATCATATAATATCACCCTCACAGTATGGTTTTCAGGAAAATAAGACAACTCAGGACGCTCTTCTTGCCGTCAAGCAGCAAATAATCAGAAATTTTGAAGATCAGCTCTTCACCTTAGCAATATTTCTCGATCTGCACAAATCTTTTGATTCCGTTAACCACGAAATCTTAGCTATAAAATTAGATTGCTATAGAATTCGTGGTATCACATCGGACCTTATCAAGGCCTTATCAAGAGCTCATCGTTTCTGAGTCAGTTGGTTAAAATAGACTGTGGTTCTTCAAAACAGCTTGACATTAAACTAGGTGTCTCGCAAGGTTCGATATTAGGCCCATTACTTTTCCTCTTATACGTGAATGACATTACGGAACTACAAAGAACACCCACAATAACCAAGTTTGCAGATGACACTACTTTATTCTTTACAGGTAGAGCACTGCATGACATTGAACAATCGGCCAATCTGTATTTAAATGATTTATCCACATGGTCGCAAAAAAAAAAAACTTCAATTGAATGCAGTAAAAACAAAGTACATGATATTTGAGGCAATCAATAAGCATAAAAAAATGATAAACTTACAGTACAGAGGACATAACTTAGAACAAGTACAATATAGAAGTGAGGCGTGCAGACAGGACACAAGAGTAGAGAAGTGGACAACACGAACGCCGACTATCACCTGAAGGAAGCACTGAGGCGAAAAATAAAAGAAGACACAAAACTCATCTGCGCATGCTCAGGAATGGTAACACCACGTGTCAATCGGGTACACGTGCTGGTCTACCTGAGATAACTGCTAAGGCACTTAATCTCTTCCTTATGTAAAGTAATCGAAGGCTGACTCACGCACACACTTCCACCATTATAGATATGCCATGCCTCTACCATAAGACGTGTATCTTCATTATTATGCCTGTACAATATCGCGCATTCATCTAACTCTGGCTTGCAGTTACAATCTCGGCAATGTAGCGAAAGATTAGAAAGCAATCCACCGGTTAACGACCTTTTATGCTCCATTAGCCTCTGATTGATACACCGTCCCGTTTGCCCTACGTAGAACTGGCCACAGCTAAGGGGAATATTATAAACCACACCCATACGACATTCAGTAAAACTGTTGTTCTTATTGTGCTTCACTGGACAAATATCTGTTAGTTTTTTGCCTTTTACCCGCTCCTTTTTATTCTGTACGGCAGCGCATATCTTACCTAGCTTATTGGGAGCAGTGAAAGCAACATTAACATCATATCTACTAGCAACGTTTTTAAGCCTGTACGACACTGAATGAATATACGGAATAGCCACTACTCTTTTTTTGCTATTACAGTCGAACTTCGATATATCGAACAGCGCGGTGATCGCAAAATAGTTCGATATAGCCAGAATTCGATATATAAAATCACGTAAAAAACGCGTCAAAAACTAGCACAAATCAATCAATGAATTAATCGTGGCGCAATAGATACTCACACGAAGCTTCAAACAAATTATTTATTTTGTTCGCTGAAAGTACTGAAGCAGCGTAGCCTGCTTCATATTGGAAACCGCGTGCTTGACCACGGCGTCCTCAACATAGTCCAAATGGTCCACAAGAGACGGTCCAGTGCCTTCTATTGCGCCGCAGTAGCGGCGTACAACGGCCAAAGCAGCTACAGCCTCAGTTGCAGTCGGGAGCGGGGCAACATCAGCGCTTGCTGGATCAGCCTCGGCAGCGTCTTCGTTTGGCCGCTCAGCAGTCACTTCTGCCGCGATCTCACGTCTGTTAACTCCGCCACTGTTCCGGTGCTGTCGTCACCGCCAACGAAGTCCTCAATGCACATGCTGTGTGGCTCAGCACCGACAAAGCGCTCCAACTGGCTCCACGGCCGCCTCGATCACGCGCGCGCTCCCCTAGAGACAGGCCGTGAGCCAGCCCGGCCGCCTCAATCACGCGCGCACGGCGGGGGCGCGGGCGCGCGTGATTGAGGCGGCCGGGCTGGCTCACGGCCGGTCTCTAGGGGAGCGCGCGCTTTGCGCGGGAGCGCCTCGAGACCGGCCGTGGCTGGCTCCAAGCCGCCGCGTGTGTACGCCGCTACGTTCAAATGGCGCCCTCGGCGCAACTGATGTGGGAGCTGTCGTACGCAGCAGTCTGGAACGCCCATCGCGCCGCCGCTATCTTCGAGAGTAGTGTTGCGGGAAAGCTCGCCTCCTGTCAACAGAGCGCACTTGGTCTGGGGTGGCGGAGTTCGATATATCCATTTTACATCCGGCCCCGTTCGAAATAAAAAATTAAAAATGCATGCGATTTTCGACGTGATATAGAAAGTGTTCGATATACGCAATAATTCGATATATCCGTGTTCGATATATCGAGGTTTGACAGTACTGCTTTCTGTAATCACGTCCGTCCCTCTCGAAACCGACTTTTTTAGGCACTCAGCCACAGTGGCCACCGCTACACCAGGATAACCTGCTTCTAATAGGCGCCGGACCTGCGCATTAAAACTGGCGCTTATTTTGTGCCTGCAAGATCGTGTGAGCGAAGACTTAAGGCACGACATGACAATTCCGTTTTTTACTAATTTAGAATGCTTGGACTGAAAGTTTAGCAACGGCTTCGAAGATCTTGGGGAGTACTGCCAACAAGCATGATTTTATTCGAAGATCAAGGAAATGTCAAGAAACTGAATTACGCGTCGCTGAGGAAATTCCTTGGTAAACTTTAATTCTCCCCCATAAAGTTTAAATTGCTCACTTACTGAGGTAGCAGCGGAATCTAATTCTTCCCTATTGCAGAAAATCAAGTAATCATCAACGTAACGAAATATCTTGATAACACTATCACCTAAGGCTTTCTCTAAGCAGTTGTCAACCTTACTCAGGTAAATGTCGCTAAGAATAAGGGCAACCTTTGAGCCAATGCAAATGCCTGATTTTCGCAGAAAAACACCATCTCTCCACCCAATCAGCGTCGACTTCAAATACATTGAAAGAATTTCTAGAAAAGCTCCCGTGGAAACACCGCATCTGTCAATAAAAGCCGACTCTTACACTTGTTCTTTAATGCACTCATTTACGGAATTTAGCAACCCGTCATGCGGCAAGGAATAATACAGGTCTTCGATATCCATACTAAAAGCTGTACAATCACCAGGATTTTCCTCTCTCAAATACTGAACTAGTGCCTGAGAATTACGTAGGCAAAAGGGATCTGAAAAAATTAGTGAAGCTAGGCAGTTCTGTAGGTAACTAGCGACACAAACCTGCCACGTCCCTTTCTCTGACACTATAGCACGAAAAGGAATTTCTTGTTTATGGGTCTTGGCCGAGAAAAACAGTTCTAAGATGAGGGATTTAGCTTTCTTTACATTACAAACAAGCCTATTAAGATTATGTCTTGACAAGAGGTCAACCGCACGTTGCTTAACTACCAAAGGCTTGAGTTTGACTGGCTGCAAATTCTTTCCTATGGCTGAAATCGCTTTTTCTGAAAACATGTCATCTGGCATAATTACGAAATAACCTTCCTTGTCAGATATTACTGGTCTAAGTTTATGCTCCACAAGGTAATCCACTAACGGTCGGACATGGTCAGGCGTCTTAAAATGAGAATTAGATTGTTTAATGCTGGCAATGCAATCCGAAATACAGCGTGAGCATTCTTCTTCCGGGACGAACCTGGTTATGCAGCGCGGTATGCTTGAAACGTCAACGGGTTTTATGTTAGGCTTAAAACAGTGCTTAGGACCTAAAGCAAGGATTCTTCTATGGTTATCACTTACGATGGCGTCTCCAAGAACCAGTACGTTATTTGACGATGAATTATTAGAAAGGTGTTTCCTCTTACTTTGTTGAAGATCTGGAACTTACATCCTCTATTAGCCCCGAGAACGAACGCGAGCGGCGCTCGCAGCGCCGCTCGCGTGACGTCAGGGCACGGACTCGCGCCTGTCGTCTGCTACAGTTCGGGCGTTTTCCGGCCGCTTTCTGCGGTGTTTTCGTTTGTTCGCCCTCGTTCTCTCTGCTTGTGTACTTATGGTGGTCGTCTCAAATATATTTTTACGACGTCTTCCTTTGTGAACATTTATTCAAAGAGCTAATTTCTTAGACAACAATGCAGCTCTCGAAGGCAACGCTACAGTGCCAGCCGAAGCGACGCAGACCAGTCCATTGCGGGTTTTTCATACGCGGATCGACAATCGCATAAGCATAGCCTATAGGAATCCAGTTATGATACCATACCTGCCGCGGTGCAACAAGTATGTCACAAAGCTGGCTATATATGACTTTTACAGCAGTTACGTTGATTTTATTCCGCTAAAACAGGTTTGCTCACGACGAGTAGTTCATGGTATAATATAAAATTTTTGCATTTCCTCACAGAAACGCTCGGCAGTAGCACGGTGACTTAACTAATACTGGAGCTTAGATTCTACACGCCTCACTTGCTTCTTTAACTGCTTGTCAACATTAGGTGGTTCTTCACGTCGTTACTTTTTTTAAGCGGCGGAAATTTGAAGTAAAGTTAATGAAGGCTTACAGCTATTTACAGAGTACAAATAGGAATGTACCAATATATATTCCCTTTTCCATGCTACACGTTCAACTCACCTCTTTAGAGCGCGTTTGTTAATGATTAATAATGCATGTTATGTTCCTCTTTTTTTGTCTATGTTACTAAGTGTATATCATTTATTTATTTCAATGCCGCAGTGTGTTTTGCATTGTTATCGTGGAAATATTTCAATATGCTTTCATATATTGTATAACTGCAATGTTTTATGGCCACTATATAAATGTAATTTATATGGCGCTTGATGTGTTACCCCATGCAGCCATTTTGTACCTAAGAGGGTGAGGTTACCTCAAGCCGCGTCTGTGCGGCTTTTTTCCCTCATCCACCTCCATTTACCACTCCTCTGTACATGTGTGTGTGTAAATGGAAATTAAAAAATCAAATCAAATCAAACTCACTTGAGAAATTTACTGGTGCTTGTTGCTTGAGGAATATACATGACGAATCTGTTTGGCAAACTGACACAGGCTGCTCGGCCCAATTTTTTTAGTGAAGTATGCCTGCTGGACCGCATAGCTGCAGCCAGAAAGCAGTCGAAGCGTCAATGACTAGTAGTATGGGACATATTGAAGATATCGAAATTCCCCCTGTGGAGGGTCAGAAATCAAGTGAAAGTATATGCAAGGCTTGTGGTGCTTTCTTTATGAATGTTTGCGATTGGATTGGAGCAAACATAAATTAGCCTGCAAGGTTCTCTTTTCTGTACCGACGAAGCGAATAGTTATCCGTTTGAATAATTAAATAACGCTGGATCGAGACATGGTGAGACAAAAGGTGCTTGAATTTTCCTTTTGTAGGCAATCTAAGCTGCGTAGTAGTAGCTCGAGAATACTTTAGCCATTCCAGTTGGCGCTGTAAAAAAATGCTTTATGGTTTTAATTCGAAGTTGAAGTGAACTGATGGGTTTCGCGAACATAGCGTGCCTCGCCATACGGACAGTCGATTGCTACCGTTACGTGATCAGGGGTGTGCCATATTGTCGATAAAGGCTACTGAGGGCCACTATGATACATTTCATCACTTTCAATTGAGTGGCTCTCAATCTAAACAACGAAACTTTTCTCTCAGGTGATTGCTACTATGGTGTTTGTGAATTAACTATGTAAATACTCTACATGACGCGCCGTCGTGTTAGCAGCCATGAGCAATTCGTTTTTTGGAGGCCTGTTTCAGAGGGGGATGAAAGTAACAGCAAACATTTTCATAAGAAATGCGCGCCTAACTATTTTTTTACGCATTAATGAATGGCCATATTTGAATAGAACAACACACCAGAGTAATAGGAATCATGATGACAGCTTCGCTGGGCAGTGTCTTTCTAACATCGGATAACATGTTGACGCCAATTACCAAATTTTTCTTCCACGTAAAATGCAATACCTCTCATAGCTAAATACTAAAGGAATGTTAAGTGTTTAGCGAAGCATCATACACAACTTCGCGCGTTGAATTTGCAGATATTCTTTTTTTAGTCAAAATTTACCGATAGACACGGCGCATATATACATTGCAAAAACTAGTAGACCCCTTTAACGCTACTTAGCTTGCGATATCCAAGCCTCAAAGTTTCTCGACTCACACGCTTTTCAAGAAGAAACTGTGGTTAAGGTATGGCAGCTGAAAGAAGCCGACTTATTCTTCAATACGTACGGCTCGAGCCACCCATACCCCAAGCATACACGAAGGGAACGAGCGCGCGCGGCAGCCGAGCGAGCCGGAGCGAGCGGCGTCCTGGCCGTGACGTCACTCGCGAGAGGGCGCCATTCCTCTTTCTCGGGGCTAATAGGAAGTCCGCATGTTGCACGGCTAACTTATTCCTATCGTTGTAGGGGCGGTTCCAAAGGCGACCGTCTCCCAGGGCCGCGCAACGGACCCTTAGACACTCCTGGTAGAACCTAACTTGGCGCCATGATTCAGCGGAAAGAATAGCTCCAATCCTCTTGGCATGCTCAGTTCCTTAATTGCGATATGTATGTTCCGCGCTAGAAGCATGTCGTGGTTTAGTCGTAATCGTGTCACTCCCATCGGAAGTTCAAATGATGTGCGGCTTTCTTCAACCATCAACTGGGCATGCCACTTTTTCCTAGATTTGATATTTTACCTGCAAATAAAGTCTATTTATGGATACTGGCACAGTGAATTTATAAAGAGAAACTCCACAGTATTTACACACCTGTCTTGGCGCAATATGATATCCGTAACACCAAACGCAGAAATAAAAAAGTCAGAACAAATTATGGAAAACAAGATCTGGAATATCAGGTAATAGACATGTTAAATAACTGTGCTTCTATTTTGGATTTCCCCAGAAAAACGTTCAAACGTGAACTGCGGTCAAATTTGTTTTCCGTTGAAATTGTTATGTTACAATGATAAATGTAAACTTCCGTTTCAGTTGTTGACTTCTTTTTAAGTATTTTTGTGATCTGACCGACCGACCGACCGAGGGAAAGCAAGCCAAGCCAAGTTTAGCAGTAATCGTAGCGGCAGTGCTACGCCCACAAAGTGGTAAAATTCATGGAAACTGCTGATCTTGTCTGTAAATGCTAAAAACCGATTGCACGCGCTAAAATTTGAATCAGAGTGCTAAAACTTGAAGGCAACTGCTAAAATTTTATGTAGAGTGCTAAATTTGAGGGTGAATGCCAAACTGACAAGTGCTAAACTTTGATAGCTAGCACTAAAACACAACAGTGCAAAAACTTGAAGAAAACTGGTAGTAGTTCGCAGTAGAATGCTAAACTTGATGGTAAATGTAAAAAAAACAATTGCAACTGCTAAAATTTAGCAGCAAGCGCTGAAAATTGATGGAGCGTATCAAAAATTGTCAGAAAGTGTTAAAACTTGAGAGTGCCAAAACCCAACTACACATGCTAAAACTTGACCGAGTACGCTAAAACCCGAAGGCGAGTGCAAGAATAAGCGCACTGAGCAATGAAGAGTCCAGAGACAAACTTATCAATTATGCAGCATAAACTGGGACCTCAAGAAAAGTTGGCGAAATTCCACATAATCTCAGCAAGGTTAGTCTGAGATACTTCTTGGTGGCATGCTGCTAGCAAGGCAATGTAAGTTATTCAGAATTGACATTACACTGGACAATGAGCACTAAGCGAATTGAACATTATGCTGACAACTATAAATGAAATTACTGCCCTGTCAACACACACAGCACAATTTCAAGGTCTTTTACGACGCCAAACATCGCCATTGCAGAGTGCTTTTGCAATGGCAGTAGGTGAAACAATCTCAGGAGAAAGCACGTGATTTAGGTTATGGGGTGTCTGCAGTCTACCATGGTGGAGTGTAGGTAATTGGAGAGGCATAGGAATAAAACCACCAGCTCACAAGGTAGGTGTTTATACCTTTAAAACAGTCCGAACCAAAACTAAGACACATGTGCCATTTAGCTCAATTCAACTTATTTCAAAGGTGTTTATAGCCAAGTCAAGTTTTCGGAGTCAAGGCTCCTATTCAAGAGAGTGTGATTATTAGCTGCCCTCACCCCATCCTTTGAAGAATAGTGCCCTTGCACACACAGCCAAAATCACCAAAAGTGGGGGAAAAGAAAAAGAAGATAGTGAACAGCACAAACTGGATGTATTAATAGGAGATTAGAAGATGAATTTGGAAGACCTCTTGCACAAAGTACCCCTTCAACAATGCCCCACAATATGCGGAAGCATGAGACCAACAAGAAAGGCTGAAAAAAATATATATATATTCTGTGGTCAAACTTGCTAAAAGCACGATATGATTATGAGGCATGCCATATAGGGGGACAATGAATTGATTTTTACCCCCTGGAATTCTTTAACGCGCACCTACATTTAAGTACTTGAGCATTATTGCATTTTGCCTCTATTGAAATGCACCCACCACGACCAGCATCAAACACTATGAAAGGCTGAATTGCCTTAACAGACATGACTGACTTGCAGCTCAGTAACAGAAAGCTCCTCCCCTCAGGAGGGTGCGAGAAGTTTTATTTATTTAGAAATACTGTCAACCCTCAGTTGAGGGTCATAACAGGGAGGGATGTTACATATACGTTCATACAAAACAGCCAGATACAAAAGAAATATGCACATACACTACAGTGTCCTACGGATACAATACAAGATACTATATACAGACTGTAAGGCATGTATTCAAATGTTCAACCAGCTGCCGCACGCACACAAACAGAAAAAAGGAAAAAGAGAAAAAAGAAAAGAAAAACACTTTACAATATCCACATGGTACAGTTTTAGTAAAGAACATTGATTGCATTTGTAAACAATGCAGTATCAGAACTGCGAACAATTTCTGCAGGCAGCTTGTTCCACAGCTCTATTGAATCTGGGAAGAACGAACAACGAAAGGCATTGGTTCGGGACAAGTACGGTTTATTTGCTTCATTATGACTTAAGCGGGAGCTCAGTCTGCCTGGAGGTTTTAAATACAACTCTTTATTAATTTTTAGTTCACCATGAATTATTTGAAATAACGTTTTTACTCTCTGCTTCTTGCACCGATCTTCCAACAGTTCAAGACCGCAAGACTTTAACATCGCCGAAACGGAGTCTGTCCTTCTATATTTCGAGCAAATAAAGCGCGCCGCCCGGCGTTGCACCTTCTCTATTTTGGCCCACATTACCTTTTGATGGGGCGCCCATGCTACTAACGCATATTCTAGGGATGGTCGAATAAGAGCTCTGTAAGCCAGCAGTTTAACATCTTTTGTTGCCCTCCCCAGTTTTGCTCTTAAAAAACCCAATTTCTTCTGTGCCGCAGAGCACACTCTTTCTACTTGATTGTGCCATTTTAAATCATGCGAAATAGAGACACCAAGATATTTGAAACAAGGAACATTAACTAGATTGTAGCCTAGAATATCGTACTGAAAAGTAAATATATTCTTTTTTGCAGTGATATGCGTGTATGTGGTCTTATCAAAATTGATTCGCATTTCCCACTTGTCACACCAACTCCCAAACGCCTGAAAGTTTCGGTTGAGCTTAATCTGATCCTCTAAACAAGATACCGGCGCAAAAATCAAGCAGTCATCTGCAAAGAGTTTTATCTTAGCAGAACTATCTAAAGCGGTTGCTACATCATTGATGTAAAGCAGAAAAAGTGTTGGCCCTAACACGGACCCCTGTGGTACTCCTGAATATACATCTAGTTCCATGGCAACGATGCACATGGCAAAGCTGAAAGTGCGAACGTGAATATTGTTACGTAGGAAGATGCAGACGAAAAGCTACATGCAAGAATATTTACAAGGGAATAAGACGCACTTGGCCAAGAGGCAACAGCCCGCGCTATCCTCTAATCGTCATTCTCGTCTTCTCACTGCTCGCCTCTTCGTCATTGCAAATACTGTTCCGTAGCACTACCCCCGGCGGCAAAAGTGCCGTCCCGGAGCGACTAAAGGCCGGACTAGGAAGCAGTGTAGTAAGCCTTGAGCCTACTTATGTGCACGACACCACTAGATGCCAGAGTAGAGGACAAGGTTGAACTCACAGGAGCAATTTCGTATGTCACAGGCATCACCTGGCGCAGCACGCGGTAGGGCCCTGTATATCACGAAAGGAGCTTATCTGAAAGTCCGACGTGAGGAGAGGGTGACCACAGGAGCACGAGCGTACCAGGCGAAAAATGTAGGTCACGGTGGCGGGCGTTGTACTGACGCTGCTGAGTGGTTTGCGAGGGTGTCAGTCAAGCACGGGCAAGCTGGCGTGCATGGTCGGTGAGGGTGATGGCGTCGCGCATATATTCGCTTGTTGAGATTACAGCAGGAGGAAGTGCCCTGTCAAGGGGCAAGGTCGGTTCGCGACCATACAGTAGATAAAATGGAGAAGATCCGGCGGTGTCGTGCCGGGAAGAATTATATGCAAATGTGACGTAAGGAAGGGCAATGTCCCAGTCGTGGTGGTCCTTGGAAATGTACTTGGACAGCATATTGGTAAGAGTACGGTTTAACCGCTCTGTGAGGCCAATGGTATGAGGACGGTATGAGGTAGTCAGCTTGTGTTGAGTGGAACAGGAATGCACAATGTCGGCAATAACTTTCGAAAGGAAGTTACGGCCACGGTCAGTAAGCAGCTGTCGTGGGGCGCCATGAAGCAAGATAATGTCACGCAAGAGAAAGTAGGCGACGTCAGTGGCGCAAGTGGTAGGGAGAGCCCGCATGATAGCGTATCGGGTGGTGTAACCAGTTGCGACGGCTCCCCATTTGTTCCCAGAGGATGACGTGGAAAAGGGACTGAGGAGGTCTAATCCAACATGAAAGAACGGTTCCGCAGGGACGGTGATCGGCTGGAGATGACCGGCAGGTAGCACCTGAGGTGTTTTCCGACGCTGGCAGGGATCACCGGCAGCAACATAGCGTCGGACGGAACGAGCGAGACCAGGCCAGTAGAAGCGGCGGCGGACGCGGTCGTACGTGCGGGTTACCCCAAGATGTCCTGCAGTGGGTGCGTCATGCATCTCAAAAAGAGCACAGTATGTGGTAGATGTCTTGGCACAAGAAGAAGATCAGATCCGTCAGGGAGCATGTTCCTTCGGTACAGAATGCCGCCCTGGAGGACATATCGGACACGGATGTGTTGGTAGGTGTAGAGCGCATGCGCTCGATGAGTGCTCGCAGCGATAGGCCTCGGTACAGCTCATCGGCGATGTTAGCGAATGCAGACACAAAGAAAATGCCATTGGCGGTACTACTGTCGGCGTCGTCAGGCTCGTCTACCGGGTAGCGAGACCAGCATTCAACATCCCTGTGTAGTCGGCCAGATTTGTAGGTGACAGCACACGAATATTCTTGGAGGCGTAAGGCCCAGCGACCAAATCTTCCTGTAGGATCTTTCAGTGAGCATAACAAGCAAAGCACGTGATGCTCTGTGACAACAGAAAATTGTCGGCTACATAAGTAAGGCAGAATTTCGCAACCGCCAAAACTAGGGCCAGACACTCACGCTCAGTGATGGAATAGTTGCGCTCCAAGGGTGAGAGGAGCCTGCTGGCGTAAGCAATAACACGGTCGGTGCCGCGCTGGTGTTGTGCCAGTACTGCGAGCCAGCACCTCCACCACATATGTTATGTAGGAAGACGCAGACGAAAAGCTATATACAAGTATATTTACAAGGAAATACGCCACACTTGGCCAAGAAGCAACAGCCCGCGCTATCCTCTAATCGTTGTCGTCATCTTCTCACTGCTCGCCTCTTCGTCATTGCAAGTACTGTTCCGTAGCAATATGTAGGACTGAGAAGGAGACAGAGACAGGATCCTCTGGTGCATGTGCAATGTGCTACACTTTTGGAGAGAACGCTGCAAAAAGCAACTCACTAGCTGCGGGTATTGGCTGAAGCTATTGGTACCTTCGGTTGACTACACTCGTGATGTTATCAGTGCACACGTGTGGTGCCGCATGTTCGTCTGGGTGCCACACCTGTGGTGGAGCACATTTGGCTGGGGCGAGCACCCCATACGTTTGCACCCCATCGCAGAGGTCAGCGGTGAGGCGCGATATGATCCTGTCGTGCAGAGCACGCCTGCAGATGGCGAAGGGAGGGTCGTTCAGTTCAGGCTCCATTTCGTAGCAGATGGGTAAGATGGAAGCCGTGTGTCTGTGTGTCCTGCACAAAAGCGCTTTTGCTGCTAGAATCCAGTAGCTCATCGGCAAACGAAGACGACGAAATTTATTATCGCCGCTAACCTAGAGCACCGACGAGAGCAAATGTCAAAGGTTGCAGAGGTTTCGGCATTCTAAGTACTGTATTTACTCGCATTATGTTCGCACTTTCTTGTAAAAAAAATTGACGCAAATTTAGGGGTACGATCATTACGCTGGTTAAATTGCCTGCGAAAAGAAAACCAGAATTTTTTCATCCATCATTTGCTGCGGGATGACAACCGGTCATCAAGCAAGTGGCTACCGCTTAACAGTGAGGGACACCAAAACAAAAATGGCGGCTGGCAAAGCAAGTCGAAAGCGACGAATGCTATTTTTTTTCTTCTGCTGAGTACACAACACGCATTGAAACAGTTTCTTCCGTGTGAGTAATGAATAATATCGTAAATATTGGCAAGTTTGCAACAATAACATAGCCATGTCTACTTTGAGGAGACAGAAACAGAGGTGGGCATAGAAACACATGGCAGGCATGCTGCAAAAACTGTGGCTACTTGTCTTCACTGCCATCCTAATACGGCACGTTTCCGCTAAGGGTGGGTGAATATCTTAGCTGAGTTACAAGCAGCGGCGTATTAATAGGGTACACTGCTAACGTATCAGTGTAAACAAGGCCACTAATGCTGTCGCTCGTGATTTTTTTCGTGTCCATGAGTGCAGACAAGAAGAATTAAAGGGCGCCTTTTTTGTTGTTGTTGACCAAAACCATTAGGAAGCCTACATATAATAAAGCCAAAGGAAGTTTGGTTGTAGCTTTCTTTTCATGGAAGTGCGGAAAGTGATGAAAGGAATGAAATGGAGCATCTACTTAAGAATGTTTGGTGCGAGAAGAGCGTGTCTTCAAGAGTCGTTCGCATGGCTTTCGACAGATGGTAAGCGCGATCACCATTGGCTAGACTTGGCACACCACATATCGCTGCATCAAGTTTGGGGTGCGATCATTTCATGGTAAAGAAAAAACAAGAAACAAATTTTGACGACAAAATTCGAGGGTGTGATCATTACATGAGTGTGATCATTATGCGAGCAAACATGATAGTTGAGGAGAAGCTGCACCATTAGGTTCTGCATTTGATACTGCAACTTTTGTATTTCCGTCATTTCTTATCAATCTTGAAGGCAGTTTGGGCTAAGTAGGAGTACATGCAATGTGCTGCCAGGGCAGTTCGCAGCCTCAAATATTCCAGTACCTTAAGAATTATTCGTCATTACGCATTCTAAACATTTCTCATCAATAAACAACTTGACCTTGTTACTGTTGCTGAGAATCGGGGCAAGTGCAGGTGACAACTGGCCTCAGCTAAGCTGTCGTCTGACGAGTTTCGAATTCCACCCGTCCTTCGCAGAGGGTGCTACAGTCGCAAACTCGCGTTTGGTGGCTCATACATTCGCCTGGCAGGTAGTAAAACGCGAAACTCGGGCAGTGTTCGATGTAAATTCTGCTGCACCGGCACAGTGCCAGGGTGGCTCGGCCGAAGGTACCACGTCTTTGCACTGTGGCATAGGAAGGCGCCAGTAATCACTGAATACAAGTGGCTTGCTACAGGTGAACTTACCAGAGAAGAATTCGCACGCGCTTTGCACTGATGTGTTCCTTTTCAAAAGTGGACTACTAATCCATCTTGAAAAAAGAACACAAAAAAAAAAGAAAACCAGTTTTATCTATACATTCACAAATGTAGTGGTTGCCGTAGTGCACCAGGCAACAGACTGTCCGAGAATGTGCACAACGACGTGCTTTGACCGGAGGGAAGTGGCTCTCAGTCTTGGCACAATACGGTCTGCCGTTCGTGCAGTCCAAAGGACTCTACTCTTGCGCAACAGGCTAGCACCAGAGGGACTGTCCTTTACTCTAATAGTTTCACGGAGCGACAAAGACAAGGCAGTCTGTCTATTCCAGAACTCACAACTCTCTTTAACTGGGTATACACATCCATCAAACGCACTGTGCATGTTCTGATAGGATATGCGGACCATGGAACAGTGGGGCTCTCGCCACTGCACTTACGACCTATCACCTACTATGGTACACGAGACACCAACCAATGCACTCACCGGCAAAAGGTGAAACAACACGTACACTGGCAGAGCTCCTCACCTTGTCACCGACGGTGCACTTGAAGCCGTTCATGCCCATGTGATGGAAAAGGTGCGCCTTGAGTTCGCCATCCTGGATGAACGCCTTGCCGCAGTATGGACACTCGTGCGGTCCGATTCCCGTGTGGATGCGCGTGTGGCTGTTGAGCGTCCCCTTGAGTGAAAATCGCATGCCGCACTCGGCGCAGGCGAACGGCTTCTCTACCCTGTGGATGTGACGGTGCTTGTTGCGCGCCGTGACCGACGGGAAACCCTTGTTGCAGAAGTCGCAGGGGAACGGCCGCTCGCCGGTGTGCACGCGCATGTGGATCTTGAGCAGCCAGATGCTGTAGAACGGTTTGCCACAGTGGTCGCACTTGTACTTCTGCTGCGTCACCTCACCGGCATGTGCCCGCAGGTGCTCCCGAAGGTTGTCCTGGCAGAAGGCATACGTGTTTCAAGCCTGTTTTGCACTCGGCAATTTTCTTGCACAGCGGTTTCAGAGCCGCATCAACGGCATGTGCAGACTTCACCTTTGAGCATTGCATGCATTAAAGGACCCCTGAAACAGTTCGGACAAATTTTGTAGACGCGTAGGGTACAGCTTAAAGGGAAGCTGAAGAGTCTGTCGAATTCAATAAGACGCTCATATACGGATGCGGGAACCTTATAAACCATGTAGGTAAAATTTGGTTTTTTTTTTTTTCAAATAGGAGCGACGTAATCGTCGGTTGAAATTGCGCTGTAGCTCCGCCCCCCGTCGAATGCCGCGCGCTGCTGCTGACGCTGACGATGCGAGCGGAGACCGGAAACCGCGGTGTTGTGACGTCAACTTTAGTGTTTTGCTCCTTCGCAGCCTGCGTGACCGTGCCTGACCGTGCTTGTTTCTGCGTGCGTGCCGTCGTAATCTGCTTCGATCGACCCTGCATTTCTTTGTTGGTGTGTCTGTGTGTATGTAGAGTGGTGGTCAAGGTGCGCAGCATCAACTGATGTGGTGGGCCGATCATGCCGTCTTTCTGTGCAGCCTACGGTTACACGAACACCAGCGGCCGCGACGATGTTGTCTTCCATTGCTTCCCACAAGACAAGACGCTTTTAAGGAAGTGGGAGGCTGCTGTAAAGCGAAAGAATTTGAAGCCCTCAAGAACAACACTGCTGTGCTCCAACCACTTCCGTGACGACGATTATCACCAGAATTTCCACCAGCAGGCTTTCTAAACGCAGCGCGAAAAGATCGGAGCAACGAAAACAAAGACGGCACGAGTGCGGACTGACTGATGATAACTGGTGTTGGAAGGCTTTATGAATACACGAACTCGCCCAAACCTGGATTTTGATTTACTGCGAGCTCCTTCATGTTAGCACGCTGAACGGAAGGTGCATGTTTATTTCCCGCCCTCGACGCAGGTTTCGTCGCAAAGCGCCGCGAATTTTCTATTTGTACGTGTGTTGTAAAACAGCCTGCACGCAGCTACCATAACGCAGTGCAAATGTAGAGTTTGCATGTGCTGGAAAGCCGGCGCACGCCAGGACGCTACGCTCCCCCCGTCTCTCGCGCACAGCGAGAAACCGACCGTCCCACGTAGCCGACGGAATTCGCCGCCTTTACGACTTCGGTTACGAGTAGTGTGCGGATGGCGCACAGGTGAAGGTCACTACACGTACTGCATGAACCGGGAAGCTTTTCACGTGTTTGAACCGTCTTTGTAGGTTGCCGACAGCTTTGGACAGCGCACAAATGCCGACGATCGCATCCCCGCTTACGTTCCACGAGGAGGCATGCAGGAACACAACACTGCAGTTACTTGACCGGAAACGAGCTCACTAGATCGGCGAAAGATCGGCGAGATCACTAGATCGCTTTGCAAAAAACATACTCACCAAAGAGCATTTCCAACACGAGGAGATCCCAAGATTTTCGTTCGCTTTCGCTTTCGTTCTCGTCGAAAGCACTGCTCGCACCAGCATCGTTTGCTTCTTCGAGAGGCCGGCTCTTTGCAATCGGCTCGTACATGTAGGCAGCAACGCCGAACTCTTCAGAAAAACGTAGTCTCTAAATTTTCTATTACCTCTTAATTTTCCATTACGGCACCAAACTACCTGGCACCGCGTTTCATGTGGAGCGGCAGCGGTCGGTCGCTAAAGTTGACGTCACGGGTCGCCCGACCAATCACAGGCGGAAACGAGACGCGCGAGCTGGGCGTGTCCGCTGCTGCACTTTTCGTCGAAATAAAATATATTTGCGCTTTCTTTCGCTCAATTTCGATACGATATTCGAATTCGGAGGGTCGAAAACCATTATGTACACATGTTCACTCATTTTTTCTGGAAAACCTTTCAGCTTCCCTTTAAGTAGAACATTCGCACCACAATTAATGGAGCTACAAGCGATTAGAAGTTACCCTCCTCCCCAGCCACGTTTTATCTCCTCAACTCGTTCGCCGAGCGAGCGGGGCTAAGCTCCGCCTTCACTGGTCCCGCGTCACGATGCGACGTCACACCGTCCACTTCCGGTTGTTTTGGAGCCCGCCCATGCGAAACATCTCCGCTATCCACTTGGCTGTCGACCCCAAGCGAGAGCTATCGAAGCAGCGTGCGTTGCGAGCATTCTGTCGTAGCGCCGAACGTGTCTGGTATTCTGTTAACCACAGGCAAGCTGGTCATTTCGGCAAATGACTGGAGGCGTAAACTCAAGCTGATGAAGGAACTTTGGCGTAGACGTACGTGAGCGGCCTGATCGGTCTGCACGGTCCAGACACTTGTTGGCGCAGCGCTTAACCAGCCAAACCTAACTTAACCAGCCAGCTCTAACCAAGTGTAAAACATTTTAAACATTTATGAAAACAACGTGTTGATGATTACACTCCTGTGAAAAATACACACCAGCAGCAAAGAAGAATACGCTTCGTTGCAGCTACTGTGTATGGTTGAGCTCTATGCCACCAGGTGGCTGCACCGTGCAGACCATTCACATTTGCCCTTCAGCTGATCTCGGCTCATCCCGTTACGGCACAGTCAAGCGGCCAGACCCTGTCCCCTTGCGCTTATGTTTGCCCTAATATGGGACTCGCGAAACGCTATTGCGTTAGTAATCTTCTGGTGTAAAGTGACGGCCACAAACGCACAAATCCTGGCGACGATCGTATCGCGGCAGTCCGATGCGCAGCAGCTAGTTCGCTCGTACGCTGCCTTGCAGAGGGACACGATGTCGCAGCTTGACATATTGCCAGTCGCTATGTTTGCAGTCCACAAGGCAACAAAGTCGAATCATAGTGCTCGCGAAAAGACTGAGACCAACTCTGACCGCGGAGCTCTCATCCAAATGGAGTACGTTGTAACACAAGCAGACGACACTTGCTGTGTGCTGGAAATGCCTAAGTGTACTGAAAAATTTTTCTTGTGCATTCTCTTTATGCTACTTTCTTTTTATAAAAACAAATTAACTAGCATTCCAACTATTACGAAGATCATTTGTTTACCATAAAGTTGGAAAAATTATCGATCATGCGCCCTGGTCAGCCAATCGGATAGCTCGCCCCTCTGACGTCATATGGGTGATTTCGGTCATATGGGTAGGGGCGGCTTAAAATTCCGCCGAGCAGTGCGCTGCGATCGGCAGCGATGTGCACTTTTAAAACCTTATAATAAATTACACGCTATACGCAGTGCACTTAGATGTGTCAATTAATGATCAGAAGGACCTACTCTAACGACTCAGTATGTTTGTAGAAAATCGTCAAAAGCGTTTCAGGGTCCCTTTAACTGCACCAACTACGGTTTTGACATTTGCATTTGCAAGCATCTAGTGGAGGAGTGGCTGCGTGGTTTATTCAGTACACTATGTTATTATTGTAGCCTTATTAAGTACCGCTATCCTTGAGAAGAAAAGTGTAAAAACATTGCATTCTACCAGTACCAAGACATGGGGTGGAAAGTTGGAGTTTAAGAAAAAGCTTAAGAAGTTAAAAACACACAAAGAGCAATGGCACAAAGAATGTTAGGCATAATGTTAAGAGGCCGGTAGCAGTGTAGATTAGAGAGTGAACGGGGGGTAGACGATACTCTAGCTAACATTAGGAGGAAAAAATGGATGTGGGCAGGTGATGTAATAAGTAGGACAGATAACCGGTAGTCTGTTAGAGCTACAGAATGGGTGCCAAAGAAAGGAAAGTAAGCACAGCCAAGGATGGCAGAGAATCAGGTGGTGTGATGAAACTAAGAAATTTGCTCGCATAACTCTGAATCAGCTGGAGCGAGACAGGGGTAACTGGAAATCATTAGGAGAGGCCTTCATCCTGGAGTGGATGTAAAAATGGGCTGATGATTATTAAGTACACATTGATTGAAAGCAAAGAAGAAAAAATTAGGAACAGTTCCCGTAAAACCTCACGATTTGTGTGACAAGCTGTATTCTTGCTGGTTCCCCATTCACGCCACACAAGTGATTTAAACAGCAGAGTTCAACACTTCAAAACATTGAAAAATCGCATGCACAGACTGACACAACAGCAATGTTGCACGTGCAAAACAACAAGCAAAACTGCACCATGTGAAACGTGCTTAACTGCTATCCCTGTGCGAAGACAAGACAAAGAACAAACGCAGCCTTGCTATTTCTCTATGCGCTTTCTCACAATGACCATTAATCAACATACCAGCAGCTAATTTAGCATTAAAAGCAAAGAATGCTCGAGTTAGATGCCAGACAAGTAAGTTTATTAAGAGAGGCATCACATAATGTCAAGAAGAAAGATGGGAGGAACTCGCAGAAAGCCTGGCTAACAATCGAGTTTGCAAACTGGGCATGGTGTTGTTTCTGAACAGACCAGAAATATTAGGGGTTGTTATCACTGCAAGTCAGACAGCTGGACAAAAAAGAATGTGCCTGACTAACTCTCCACACATTCTAAGGTATTGACGAGTAGCTTTGATTGCACATTTCCAGCCGCATTTTCACTATGGTACAACCTGGCTTTTCAGTGTGCTGTCATGCACATTCAGTCAAAGTTTCAGGGGCGTGCTCGCTAGATCGGCAGCCATTCAGCCCATTTGCATTGCCCTATGTCATGCACTTACAGAGCATCCTTGCCGCTAACGTATCTATATTCGATTCTGTAGCATTTTGTGATGAATTGTTTGAGCATATTTTTTCGTTCCCGCTTGTTTTCCTTACATTGTATAAGGATGAGCAAAACGAGAACAATGTGAAAGCAGGAGCAAATGTTTTGACAAGTGGACTTGTCTTTTTCAAGGCGACGTATGCTTTCCTCGCCATAGTATGTAAAGGTGGGGTTCTTCTAAAGGGGTGAGGGCGTAAGGCAGGTGGGTGCGGCAACGAACGAAGGTGTGTTAGCGGCGTGGGTTTAGAATAGAGAATAAAGGAGTGCTAAGGACTGGGCCAGTGGCACGGCGGTTTGTCAATCCTGTGTCGACGGCCATGTGTCAGCTGGCGTGTCAACGGCATGCAGAGCAGCCCTCTCTTACCTGTTTCGCTGGTGGTCGTGGGCTATCATGTCTCTGAAAGAGATAATAGAAGGAACAGCAGAAAAAAAGTGCTCATGGGAAAGAAAATATCAAAAGAAAATGCAGAAATAGAATAAATAAATAAATAAAAGGAAAAAAAGAAAGAAAGGGGGGAAACACACTAAGCAACCAAACTACCTAAGTGTTGCTGCCTATAGCTTGAAGTTTAGCATAACGAATAGATTCTAAAGCTCCCTTTGACATTTATGGGTCAGGTATGATTCTCTGTATTTTCTTTCTCTTTCAGAACGGAAATTTGACTGTAAGATGCAGAGCCTAAGTTGTTCAGCTTCCTAAAAGTACCACTGCAGTGCTGTGCATGCATGGGATGTCCCAGCTTGAAGCAGACCTGTTGAAATCCTACCTTTTAAAACCCCACACCTATCTTCGTTACATTGACGACATATTTACAATATGGGAACACAGCACAAGCACATTAACCGACTTAATTAGCCATATAAATCGCTTTCTACTGAGTATTAAATTTACTGGTCACCACTCACCTAGTCAGATCAACTTCCTTGACACGACGGTCTACGTAGAAAATGGAAAACTATGAATGACACTTTACCGGAAGGCTACAGATAGCCAGCAATATTTAGACTACAACAGTCATCACCTGCGATATTGCAAGCAAGGATTTTTTGTTGGACAGGCGAAACGAATAAGAAGAATCTGTAGTGAAAACCACAATTACATCAACCACCTAAATGACCTTAACACAACGCCAGCAGAAAGAAACTATCCACATGTTGCTCTCGATAGAGCTTACGATGTCACATCAAGATTGGAGAGACAGTCGGAATTAGCGAAGAAACAGCCAACACCAGAATCCGATAGACCGCGAGCCTTTATAACAAAATATTCTAATGCACTCCCAAACATAAACAACATCCTACAATAATACTACCCAATATTATCAAGTAACGAACGTCGGAGGAAAGCATTCCAGGATGTACCAAGGGTTACCTATTGCCGCAACAGGAACTTTAAAGACATGTTAGTGCATGCAAATGTCAATCAACATCATTCCCCCGTAATAAAACCATGTTGTCGCCCCAGGCTCAAAACCTGCAGGCACCTTCAAAGTGACATGAAAATTAAAAGCACCACAAATAGTTACACACACGAAGTCAAATCTAGCTTCACTTGTACAAGTTCGGATGTGATTTATATGCTTAAATGTTCCTTCTGTAAGAAACAATATATTGGTGAAACGGGAAAATCAATGAACATTAGATTAAACACAGATCGTGCGGACACAGCTAAAGAGCTTCCCTAAGCCGTCACCGAGCATCTCTGCCAACATGGTCATAACCTTGATGAACTTAAACTCTACATCTTACAGTCAAATTTCTGCTATGAACGAGAAAGAAAATGCAGAGTATCATACCTTACCCATAAGTTCAAGTTGCAACCAATAGCATAAATGTTTCAAAGGGGGCTTTACAATCTATTTGCTATGCTAAACTTCAAGCTATAGGCAAGAAAACTTAGTTTGGTTGCTTAGTGTTTTTCTTTTCCCATTTACTTTTCCTTTTATTTATTTATTCATTTATTCCATTTCAGTATATTACATATATTTTCTTTCTTGAGCACCTGTTTCTGCTGCTCCTTCTATTATCTCTTTCAGAGACACGATAGCCCCTGACTACCAGCGAAAAGGGTAATAGAGAGCTGCTGTGCACGCCGTTGACACACCGGCTGACACACGGTCGTCGACTTGTGATTGACAGATGGCCGTGTCACTGGCCTTGTGCACAGCACTTCTTTATTCTCAATCCTACATTCTGGCTGTTGACACACCTTCGCTCATTGCCGCTCGCACCCACCTTACGCCCTCTCCCCTTTAGAAGAACCCCACCTACATACACTACGGCGAGGAAAGCATATGTCGCCTTGAAGAGGGCAAGTCCACTTGTCGAAACATTGGCTCCTGCTTTCACCTTGTTTGCTCATCGTCTTGAATTTCCATCTCCCGCCTTCCCCTTGTTTTACATTGTATGATGTATTTTGTTTGCTGTGAACACTGTGGTTCCTTAATTAAGAGAAAATGAGACATCCACCCAGTCGTAGCAATTGCTACGAAAGAAACCCATATGAGTTCTTAGAAGGAAAAACCTCGCAGTTGAAGGAAAATTCACCCCGGAAAGGCAGTGGTCCCGGGTTCGAGTCCCGGACCAGGATGAATTTTTCTGCAATTGCGAGGTTTTTCTTTCGAGGAACTCGTATGGGTTTCCACTGTAGCAACTGCTACGGCTGGGTGGATGTCTCATTTTCTCTTAATTAATTACCTCAGTTCCCCTTGTGGGTTTCTGCACAACTATTAGGTCAAACTGTGCTTTTTTATGTCATAAAGTTCGTTTGACCCGTACAATTACTTTTGCTCATAAACGTATGTTTTTCTTTTCCTATTACCACAAGTTGCATTTTTATGCTTGCATTTGCTTTAACAGCTTTTTTACTCATTGTCCCTTCCAGGATCCTGCAATGAATATTAAATAAGTTATGTAACTACACTGACGGCGACTTGTTACGACACAATGTGCTGGTTGCCTAACCTGTCAATGCACTTGTGGCGACACACACCGCGCATATTTCTGCGCACCCTTCCATCTTATCATCTGGCCAAGCATATCACAGCTGCACGCTGGGTTGCATGGCCGATAAAGCATAGCGCCACCGCCATGTCACCCGAGGTATGCGTCACCGACGGTGGCTATAAGAACAGGCTGCCTGGCTGATAAAAGCCGCCTTCTACCACCAGCTACTTTGACGAACGTAGCGTTGGTATGCCCGTCCGCTGACATCGTTCACCGAATAAAGAAGCGTTACGTTTTTATGTTGGGATTCGTCCTTCGCTAGCCGCGACATCCCCACATCTGGTGATCCGGACAACGAACAACAACGCATCGCCATGGACGAACAAGACGCACTTCAACGACAGCTGGAACTTCTCAACAGACAGCTTCACACGCAGCAAGAGGTGATCCAGAGGCAAGAGCAACAGCTTCAGGAACGGCACGACCAGCTCAATGGTTCCGTGCAGAAGCATCCTGCCGGCTCCGCCGAGGACGCCACAACCCCGGCAGACGGCATCCCGCACGCTGCCCCGCACGGCGTCTGGCGTCTCGCTGTCAAGCTTCCGCCGTTTTGGGCCGACTCGCCCGAGGTATGGTTCGCCCAAGTCGAGGCCCAGTTCTCCCTTGCGCACATCACACAAGACCGGACCCGCTACGATTACGTCGTCGCCCACCTCGATGCCCGCTACGCCAGCGAGGTCCGGGATATCCTTGCCAACCCACCAACGGCCAACCTTTACGAACACCTCAAGACGGAACTTATTCGCCGCCTGTCGCTCTCGGAAGACCAGAAGGTGCGACAACTTCAGTCCGCAGAATTAGCCGAGCGCAAGCCTTCGCAGCTCCTCCGTCACATGCGTGCTCTCGCGGGCAACATGGAAGTCCAGGATTCCTTCCTGCGAGCACTTTGGCTTCAACGACTTCCACCGCACGTCCAGGCAATTCTGCAAGCTCAGCTTACGCTACCTCTCGACCAACTCGCCAACATCGCTGATCGCGTCATCGAGGTCTTTTTGCCGCCGTTGTCGCCCACCGTCCAGGCTGTCGCTGCACCGCTGAACACCATAGAGCTTGCGCGGCGTATCGACGATATCAGCCGACAGCTCAGCTCCATTCAACGACGCCTGGATCAACACTTGCCGACGTGCCACTCGCAAAGCCGTGGCCCGAACACTACCCCGTCGCAGCTGCCTGGTGACGACGACCGGTGTTACTACCATAGACGCTTCGGGGACAGAGCACGGCAATGTCGACCACCCTGCTCCGCTAGAAATCAGAGAAACGCTGACGGCAGCTCGTAGCCACGGCTGCGAGCTGCCAACCTGGAGGCCGTCGCATCTTCGTCACCGACCAAATTACAAAGCAGCGGTTCCTTGTCGACAGCGGTTCCGACATTTGCTGCTACCCGCGAGCCCACCTTCAAGGTCCCCGCCCTTCTACGTCTTTCGAGCTCAGCGCGGCAAACCGTTCCACTATCAAAACTTACGGCTCGCTCCGCCTGCGCGTCCAGCTTAAAAACCTACGCCGTGACTTTCATTGGAATTTTGTCATCGCCGACGTCACAGAGCCAATCATCGGCTCAGACTTTTTGGCGCACTACAACCTCCTTCCGGACTGCCACCACGACCGTCTCATCGACGCGACAACGGGACATTCTGCGCCGGGACAGCGAACGACTACCCACCAGCCAAGCATCAGAGTACTCGGCATCGAACATACTTCACCGTACCACGCCATCCTCGCCGAATTTCCCGGTTTGACGCGCCCCAGCGGGTTGCCACGCGACGTGCGGCATACCACCTTGCACTACATCCGGACCACCCCAGGGCCCCCGGTTTTCTGTCGCGCCCGTCGCCTTGCCCCGGACCGCATGCGCATAGCCAAAGCAGAGTTCGAAGCCATGCTCCAGGAGGGAATCGCCCGCCCATGGGCCTCACCACTTCACCTCGTCCCTAAGAAGACCGAAGGCTAGCGGCCCTGTGGGGACTACCGTGCCCTCAACGCCCGCACAATTCCGGACAGGTACCCCGTTCACCACATACAGGACTTCGCACATCGCATTTCCGGCTGCCACGTTTTTTCCGTGCTTGACTTGGTCAAGGCCTACACGCAGATACCTGTCAATCCGGACGACGTCCCGAAAACTGCAATAATTACTCCTTTCGGCTTGTTCGAGTTTCCCTTCATGAGCTTTGGCCTGCGGAACGCTGGACAAACCTTTCAACGCTTCATCGACGAAGTCGTCCGCGGCCTCGACTTCTGCTTCGTCTATCTTGATGACATATTGGTCTTTTCCCGCAACGCCGACGAACACCACAGGCACCTTCGTCTCCTTTTCCAACGCCTCGACGACCACGGCCTTCTCGTCAATGTCCCAAAGAGCACGCTCGGCGCTTCAGTCGTCAAATTCCTCGGCCATGAAGTTTCATCAGAGGGAACTCGACCCTTACCTGAACGCATCTCAGACATGCAAAATTACCCTCAACCAACCACCGCTAAAGACCTTCGCCGTTTCCTCGGCATGCTGAACTTTTACAGGCGTTTCTTGCCACACGCAGCCGAGTACCAGGCTCCCCTCCATGATGCCTTGGCTGGTCTACGAGGAAACCAACCCATCACGTGGACACCGCCTTTAACAGAACTTTTTGAAAAATGCAAAGCTGCGCTTTGCACCGCCACACTTCTCTCCCATCCTGTGCCAGACGCTCCCTTGGGGCTCTTCACGGACGCCTCTAGCATCGCCATAGGCGCCGCCCTTATGCAGCACATAGACAACACCTGGCATCCCTTGGCGTTCTTCTCCAAGAAACTCTCGGCTCGCAAAACGACCCCTTCTGCGGCCAGTCCCACCGACGAAACCACGACCCCCGCGCCGTCGAGTTTGCCAGCTTACTACCGAGAACTTCTGGCGATATACGAAGCAGTTCAGCACTTTCGCCACATTCTCGAAGCACAACACTGCACTATCTACACCGACCATAAACCTCTGACCTACGCCTTCTCTCAGCGCCGCGACAAACTCCCACCGGTTCAGCAGAACCAGCTCTCGTTCATCGCCCAGTTTACCACCGACATCCAACATGTCAGCGGGAAGGACAACGTGGTCGCCGACGCGCTTTCACGTGTGGCAGCTATTAGCCCTTCACCGATAACAGCTGATGTCCTCGCCGAGGCTCAGACTACGGACGCTGAACTGCAGGAGCTTCTTAAGGGCAGGTCCTCGCTACAACTGCAGCAAGTCCCCATACCTGAATCGACAAAGACTATCTACTGCGACATGTCAACAGCGCGAAGCAGGCCTTACGTGCCCCTTTCCCATCGCCGTGGCCTCTTTAACCAGCTACATAATCTCAGCCATCCCGGCATACGCGCCTCTGCACGCCTCGTGGCTGACCGCTATGTCTGGCCCTCCATGCAGCGTGATTGCCGCACTTGGGCGCGCTCCTGCATTCAATGCCAGCGCGCTAGAGTGACCAGGCATGTCACTTCACCACTCGGCGCATTCCCCCAGACCTCTGGTCGGTTTCAACACGTCCACCTTGATATCATAGGGCCTTTGCCTCCAGCTGGACGCTATCGCTACTGCCTCACCGCCATCGATCGGTACACTCGATGGCCTGAGGCATGGCCCCTCGAGGGAATCACTGCGGAAGACGTCGCCTCGGCCTTCTTCGCCGGCTGGATTGCCCGCTTCGGGCCCCCTCGCCGCGTCACCACCGACCAAGGACGACAGTTCGAATCGCACCTTTTCCGGCTGCTCGGGCTGACCATCGGGTTCGAACGCTCGCGGACCACCAGCTACCACCCATGCGCCAACGGGATGATCGAACGTTTCCACCGACAGTTCAAAGCAGCCATCATGTGCCACCCGGACTCAACCTGGCCTGAAGCCATCCCAGCCGTCACCCTAGGTCTTCGCGCCACCTTTAAGCCCGACATTCAGGCTACACCCGCAGAGCTCGTCTACGGGGAACCTCTCCGCCTTCCAGGCGAATTTCTCGCTGCACCGCCATATACCACCGTGACGTCAGATCCCACCGATTTCATCGCCCGGCTCCGACGCACTATCGCCACCCTCCGCCCGTCACCTGCAGCTCACCACTGTAAGACCGCGCCCTTCGTCTTCAAGGATCTGGCAACATGTTCGCACACTTTTCTCCGCGACGACACCGTCCGCCGGCCTTTACAGCCACCTTACAGCGGACCCTACCCAGTCATCCGCCGCGACGACAAAACCTTTACCCTGCGCATTAAAGGGAACGCCATCCACGTCTCTATCGACCGGCTGAAGCCAGCCTACACCGATTCCGCCGAACCAGCGAATACCAGTAAACCCACGGACGTCCATCCACGACCGCCGACATCGCAGCCTGCTTCCGTCACTACGCGCAGCGGACGTCGCGTACGCTGCCCAGATTTTTTCAAGCCCTGAGGGCTCTCCACTCCGCGGGGGGGTGATGTGGCGACACACACCGCGCATATTTCTGCGCACCCTTCCATCTTATCATCTGGCCAAGCATATCACAGCTGCACGCTGGGTTGCATGGCCGATAAAGCATAGCGCCACCGCCATGTCACCCGAGGTATGCGTCACCGACGGTGGCTATAAGAACAGGCTGCCTGGCTGATAAAAGCCGCCTTCTACCACCAGCTACTTTGACGAACGTAGCGTTGGTATGCCCGTCCGCTGACATCGTTCACCGAATAAAGAAGCGTTACGTTTTTATGTTGGGATTCGTCCTTCGCTAGCCGCGACATCCCCACACACTTGACAAGTGCGACACCAGAAATCAAAAGCAATTGCAAGGGACTGAGTGACCTGTGATGTTTTACTCCCCAAAACAACACTGGGCCTACTGGAGATGCCACAGTGAAAGGACTCCAGATGAATTTAACAATACAAAATAAACTGCAGTGCGACGACCAAGCAAGTGGGCATACTGCGCAATTGAAGAACATAGAGCAAGAGCATGATCTAAAAGCACTTAAAACAAAAATGCTTGCAATAAATTTTGCAGGAAATTAACACAGCAGAGAATAAATTAAACAAAATACTACTTTCAAATATTTTAACTATGCATCAGGGTGAATACTGAACCGATCTCAGTATAGTCAAAACAAATTTTGGTCTAGCAGTGGCTCTCCCTTTATCTAAAAAGAAGATGTTATAGCTAGTCATGAGCTCAGTCGGCGAATCGTCGCATCGATAGGAGTACAAGAATTATGACCACCTGAGGCTCTTTAACGTGCACCTAAATATAAGCACACATTGTTTTGTATCCTGCCCCCATCAAAATGCCATTGCTGCAGAGAGGGGCCACAAAACAACCTGGCAATGGCAGCAGAACACCACGGCCAGTGAGGCACCGCAGCTGGTCTGATGTAAAGCACACCTGCAATCAAGCTTCGTTCATCGCGTCTAACAAGCATCAACATGCATCAACATAAAAAGAACTCCTCAAAGCAACTTGTAATGCTATGCCATTAGGCTACGCTTTTTCGTGTTCTTTACAAAAACTACCTAAAACTACCACGTCGGCGCTGTGCATGCATGGGAATGCTAGGATGTAAAGGGCTTTGGATTGGCTTGTTTTTTGGGGTGCCAGGACGCCCCAGAGATATGCCAGGTGATCCGTCTCAATGGCTCACTCACCAAGCTTACGACGGTCAGTACAGTGGTTTCCTTGCTACATAATTGTGTGTAAGCATTTATTACTGAAACACAAGCACCAGCTCTATAGTTATGTTGTATGTGCAGCATCACTGACAGGTTGCCAATTCCAGAAAAATGATAAGTCCTGCGATCACCGTGCACCCAGTTGCAGTGAATGTTTCGTGTTCTTTAATTTCTACGCCATATGTGAGCAAACATTATTGCAACGTGTACCACGAGAGAATGAAGACTTGCCACTAAGACATAACTTTCAGAAAGCTTTTTTTACACCTGGCCATACCCATGTTCCAGAACAAGCCAAGACTTGTCAAGACAAGCCAAACATCGGAGACAAGCCAAAGCATCCACATCCTGACACTCCCACAATGTCAAAACCACCCTTAGGAAGCCTGCATTGACCACTGGAACCACATTTCTGCAATGGTCGAGATAACAGTGCATGCAGTCAGCTGTCCCACGCCTTACTCACCTTGCGGGAGTAGACTTTGCCGCACACTTCGCAGGGGTGAGAGGGTGGGGGCTTGCCCGAACAGACGGTCGTTTGGAGGTGGCACTGCAAGTAGTACTTTTTGGTGAATTGCTTGCCGCAGACAGGGCAGTCCAGGTCCTTCTCAATGGTGTCGTTTGGAGGCGACCCTTGCTTTTGACGCTTCAGCTGCTGCAGAGGCTGTTCGACTTTGGCAGCCTTGATTACGTCTGTTACTGCTTGGATGTTCTTCCCTGGGCCGTCCTCGCCCACTTCTGCTTCATTTTCCTTCTCAGGGGAGCCACCGTTGACTTGAGCAGACTCTTTATTTTCCCCTTCCTAGAAGTCACCAACCACACAGAAGGACTATGTCAGGCTCTTCATGAATTCACCCATATGTGGATCTCTCCCCTGGCACTACACCATACAAAACCTAATGCACAACTGCCTTGTCACGCGCTTTCACATTGTAGCTCATACTGAGAACAATAGTACTACTCACACTGAAGCATGCTAAAGAGCACACAAGAATTGTGCATTTTCACTCCATTCATGCTACAGGTAGTGTTTTCAACAATTGCGTTAGTTTTTTGGCATGCATGTTGGAGTTCAACAGTGTTTGTGTGTGCCCAAATATATTGTGGCACCAATGTCCATCACTAGAAGGAAGAAAAAACAACTAAATTAACAATAAAATGCTTGTCTCAGCTTCTACACAACTTACATATCACACTAGTATACAGATCTGAACTCACCCATCACAATTTATCTACTGGTATAACACAGTAGTTTACTTTTTCTTAACTTGCATTTGTGGAGGGTATAACATTCCCCCCCCCCCCACTTAACTTGATTTATGTAACACGGTGGCCACACGTTTTCAAACGGATCAGCAACCAATAATAATAATAAAAAAGAATGTCTAGAGAGACTACGTAGCAGATGAATATGTCTAACATTTATGAAAACAAGCATGATGTACCATAAATGAGCTGTAGCATTTTAAAACTGCCCAAGACAGTAGAGAAAGAAACTGAACAAGGAGAGACACCCTATGTCGGACCAGGTGACCTCACACATTAATGTGCATGCCTTAGTTGACCTCAAATGCATTCATATCAATGGAAGAAACTTTCACTACCAATGGTATCTTTGCATTCATAGAGGAGCCATGACACAGTAGCCAGACATATTGGAGCTTGACACGAGAGTGACACGCATAGGGGCCCGAAATGTTTCGCAACTCTACGCACTTTAATTAACCACAAATCGAGTGACTCAGATCACAACCTGCAATATCGTGCTAACAGGACTGTCACGACAACACTCAGTGTGCGACGTCACAAATTGCATCTCTCCGAGTGTTTCCAATGCAATGCTAACAGGTCACAATGAGCTGCTGGTGCAATATTAAACTACCTTTGCAGCACTTACAGGGACGACTCAAGGAGGCACAGTCATATTTAATGCTCGTCACACTTCGTATAGATAACACCGGTCCACACCTAACGGAGTCATTAGAAAGGTTTAGTTTGGTGTGTTTAGTATAATAGTGGGTATGAAATTCACATGTGCTGAATGTTAAATGACTCGTAGCTTTTAGTGTACACACGCTACTTCTCACATTTAATGTTACCATCTTTGCATGGTTTACATAAAACATGGCAGTGGTTCCTGCCGCTCACTTTCAACTAAATTTGGCTTTACTTTTGTGGAATTCACTTCGTTTGTCACAAATTACTCTATAAATCCTTTTGCTTAGTCTAAGAGTCTCAGACGACAGTGTATTATGGATAACCTTGCAGAGCTTTGGAGATCGCTTCTTGTTTCGAACGCGTCATGGCCTAACAAGAGAAACTGCCTGAATAGTAGCGCCATCTATTGGCAAAGTCAGGAGATAGGCACATTGGCGTACGGCTTCCCAGTTTGGGAGACCTTGGAGGCCACAGCCCACAGCTTGTACTGCTTGTACCGATTTAGCCACAGATTGGCAGACATGGAAAACACAATGTACAACATGTTCCTGGTATCACTGTGCTACTTCTCACACTCTTTGGACACACGCACAAAGCTTGGTGAATAGATAGAGTCACTTAGGTGCACTATGTATGTGAAATTCAAAGAGTAATCGAATAGTGTCCTGCACGTAAACTACACTATCACGCTATGCTAAAACTAGTACTCCGAATTTGGGAAACAGTAATGGTATTTCCCTTAACACTGATATTATGCTAATGCTAAATTAAAACTGTCTATAGAGAGGCAGTGACAAGGTAATGATTACAATGCACTGACAACATTGCCGATATGTCCAACAACCTAGAAGTGACCTCTGAAGAAGTACTAAAAGAAGTAGTTTTATTTAGCCTTATGTGCTACGTTAGACAGTTGCCAACTCTGTATCACAGTAAGGTGCTGGAATTCCTTGAATGCGCAATAAATACAGTAAAAGCTCGTTAATTCGAACCGCAAGGGGAAGCCGCTTCAGTTCGAACTAACGAAAGTGAAGGAGAGCAACAGTACACTGCGATTTGGAAGCAGTAGGGCATGTCAGAAATTTGGCGTGTCAGAAAGTGATGGCGTGTGCCGCGGGCACACGCCATCTTCAAGTCGAAGCTCTGGGTCCGACTGTACCACACCACCGATGTCCACCGAAACGAACGTTAGCCGAGGCTTAACACTATCACAATGATTCGCGACGGCCGATACCTCCTAAGCTGAAAACAGAGGTGCACAACCGATGAAGACTGCCGAGACAAAGACGCTGAACATGTGAAGGTGGCGAAGGCCCTGATTCCTTGGTTCTTAATTGCAAGCGCAGCTGCGACGTACTTGATTGGCTGTGTTTTGGCGCTTGCCGTGCCATCTCCACACAAGATTAGCAGCTGTACAAGATTTGCAAAGCCTCCGAGATTCGCAACGGGCAAGAAGTCTTGGAGGTTACGTAGAACGGAGAGGCGGCAGCCGCCACTGCCTTCTGGCTGACCCCGCGTCGGTTAGATTTTTTTCCGATTTTGCCTTCTGTCGCCGTTCTCTCCGTTTCGGAGGCAATACAGCCTTGTGTGTAGGCATTAGGCGCTTTTCTCTGGCCGTGTGCCAGGTGAGCGTAGTTTGAATTATCCGCGAGGGAACCTTCTCGCGTTCGAATTAACGGACTTTTTTATACATAGACTTCTGTGGAGCTCGGCCGGACCAAATCGTGCAGTTCGAATTAACGAGCTTTCACTGTATTTAATACTTTATTGCTTTTTAATATGACCATTTCAATATCAGTGCAAGAACCAGTGCAGCTTTGTTGTGTAGGGTGTGCCAACAACTTAACGAGACACTCTTGTTAGTACTAAGAGTGCCCTGCTACATTATGAAAACCGCAGGTACCATATCTACTCATATAATGCTAGCGCTTATTTTAGCAAAGAATTGATCCGAAGTTGGGGGTGCATTAATTAAACGGGGAAATTTTTAAGAGGAAAGGTTCAAGTTGTTATAGAGGAAAATGAGACATGTGGCGACTTTAAATTGCGGTTCCTACTCCCAGCCACTGTGAGTTCAAACGAAATATTACCACCTGGCAACATTCGCCTCTGTATAAAGAATGCAAGTTCTATACTAGCAGGGCTTGCAAAGGCTACTTATTTGCAGGCAGTAGCTGAACCTGAAGTTGCTAAATCAGTAAATAACGTGACTCCGGGCCGACCTATTCAAGGTCAATGGCAACATTAATGTTACTTAATGCTTCTGAATAGGTGGCTGTGTTGCCACTGCCAGCACTGATGTCTGCCTTCAGCTTGAAACCAGCCACTTAGCTTCTATATGGCCCTATGGGGAAGTGGCACGAAGACAAATGATACTGGCATTAGCTATTCATGTGAAGCTCAGAAACTTACGAAATTGCGGAAACCTTACCACTAGCAGCTTAAATTGGATTGAATTGCTAGTCCACACACCGGCTGCCATGTGCTATTGTTATCACCAGCTGGAACAAGCAGACACCAGTCATTGCAGCGATTTATGAGGGTGCAATGATTGCTCATTAAAAAAAAAATTTTTTTTTGATGGCTAATGTGGGGGGTGTAAGCATTATGCGAGTACAAGAATTAAGCGAGTAAATGTTGTGGTATCATAAACGATTGATGCAAGCTATTATGTCAAAGCTGTGATGTCGGCTTTGTGTGGTGACAACATCTCCTGCAGTGGTCACAAGCACCACAGGGACTGTCGCCAAAAGATGTGCATGCACTGCATCAGCCATTCTTTCTTTATTCACTCTGTAAACAGCGGCTGTGAAGTCACTAGGGCTGCCAGACTATTAGGGCGTCCACTAGCAAGTATGACAGTTATCATATCGGAAGAACAAGGTCATGCAAATAGTTTCACAATGTCATGACCCTTCTAACCAAGTTTTTCTGGTCTACAAGTAGTATGTGCTGAAAAATGGTGTTTCCTTCAAATACAGAAACAAAACATATAACGCATTACTGTCTGCTCTACCATTTGCATCGCCTAGTAACCATTCCCTGATATTCACTTGCAGTTGTCTACTCCCTGAATGCTCCCTTTCTCTGTTGCTCTCTGTACCCACTGGGAATCATGTTATCTACTCACCACTGGGTTCTCTTTAAAAACCCAGTATCACTTAAATGAACGTGACGAACTTGCACATCCATCAAGGCAATGCTATCATCAACACTTGAGCCCCGTAATATTCCTATAGAGCAGCTACAAGCCCAAATTATACCTGAAATGCTGCCTGCCCTATCCTTCATCTTTTAAAAAGAACCCCCCACTTTCCTCCCTTAGTTTTGCACAACACTAAACACTAAGGCACTTTGGCAGACTTCTCTTAGACATGCTTTCTAAACAGTGCCTCCGGAAAAAATAGGAGCAAAAAGATGTGTCATCAGTAATGGGCTGGTGGCACCAATCGGTGGCAGGGAACGATAGCAATGAGCCAATAATATTGTTACGTGTAGCTGATGTACAAGTCTATTTACAATATATATTTACACGTAGACCAACGGTGGCCAAGATGACGACGCTACATCAAGCGCGCCCACGTCGTCTTCCTCCTCCTCAGTGCAGCCACACTGTGGCGGCTGTTCCATAGCATCACTCCCGGCAGCAGAAGCACGTCACTGTGGTGGCTGTTCCGTAGCATCACCCCCGGCAGTAGAAGCGCCGTCCCGGTGCTTAATCTACACATCTGCAATTAAAGGTGTGTGGTATGGCTTCAGTCTCGCCACGTGAACGATGTCACTTGCCGCCGACGATGACGCTGAGGTCGGCGGGGATGACTTCATACGTGACATCGGTCACTTGTCGCACCACTCGATATGGTGACAGCAGCTGGTGACAAGCGCGGCGACAGCAGCTTTTCAGAAAGGCCCACACGTCGAATCGGTGGCCAGAGAAGCACCAGAGAACCCGGAGTAAAGTGCACGTCGCGATGGTGGCAATCATAGAGGCGTCTCTGATGCTCCTGTGAGGCCTCGAGACGGGTGCGGGCGAGCTGGCGCACGTGGTCGGCGTGTGCGATTGCGTCGCAGGCATATTTAGTGGCTGAGCGCTTGGCCGAGGGCAACAAAGTGTCTAAAAGCAACGCGGGTTCTCGGCCATATAGGAGATAGAATGGTGAATAGCCGGCGGTGTCGTGATGCGATGAATTATACGCGAACATCACATGTGGTAAGTGAAGATCCCAGTCGTGGTGGTCGGTCGCGACATACTTCGAAATCATGTCGGTGATGGTCCGGTTGAGGCGCTGCGTGAGGTCGTTGGTCTGTGGGTGGTAGGACGTGCTGAACTTGTGCTTCATCGAGCAGGAGCGGAGGATGTCCTTGACGACTGCCGACAGAAAGCTGCGGCCACAGTCAGTGAGTAATTGGCGCGGAGCACTGTGCACTAAAATTATGTCATAGAGCAGAAAGTCAGCAACGTCAGTAGCATAACTTGTCGGGAGGGCTCTGGTGATTGCATACCGCATAGCATATTCAGTAGCGACGGCGACCCATTTATTTCCACAGCCCGAGAGAGGAAACGGTACAAGCAGGTCTATGCCAACACAGAAAAAGGGTTCCGGTGAGATGTCGATCGGCTGGAGACATCCAGCTGCAAGTTGGAGGGCTTCTTCCGGCGCTGACCGGGCTCACAAGCGGTAACATAGCACCGCACAGAGCGGGCGAGACCTAGCCAAAAGAATCGACGTCGTACACGGTCGTATGTGCGCGAGACGCCCAAGTGTCCAGCCAAGGGAGCGTCGTGAAGTTTCTGGAGGACAGTCGAACGCAGGTGCGATGGAATTACGAGCAGAAGGTCAAGGCCGTGTGGATCGAGATTGCGGCGGTATAATGTCCCTCCTTAAGGAGAAACATTCGGAGAGAGGCGTCGCCAGGCGTTGACTCCAGATGGTCGATGAGGGCTCGTAATGAAGGATCGCGGCGTTGCTCGTTGCCGATTTCAAGCAACTGGGACACAGAGAAAACGCAAGCGATGGTATCCACATCAGTTGGTTCGTCGACAAGGTAGGGGGACAAACAATCGACATCCTTGTGGAAGCGTCCCATCTTATATAGCATGGAGAACGTATATTCTTGCAGGCGTAACGCCCAGCGAGCGAGTCGTCCCGTGGGGTCCTTAAGCGAGGATAGCCAGCAGAGCACGTGGTGATCAGTGATGACACAGAAGGGGCGTCCGTACAAGTATGGACGAAACTTCGCAACAGCCCATACAAGAGCGAGGCACTCGCGCTCTGTGATTAAATAATTGCGCTCGGCGGGTGATAGAAGTCAGCTGGCATAGACTATAACGCGATCATGTCCACGCTGGCGCTGTGATAACACTGCTCCTCTGCCGTGACCACTGGCATCAGTTCGAACTTCCATTGAGGCAGACGGGTCAAAGTGGGCCAGAAATGGAGGCATGGTAGTGAGCTGCGAAAAAGATGCGGCATGGTCAGGTCCCCAAGAAAATGGGGCGTCTTTCTTCAAGAGGTCGGTAAGGGGGCGTGCGATGGTCGCAAAATCCTTCACAAAGCGTTGGAGATAAGAGCATAGCTCTACAAAACTACGAACGTCCTTGGTAGACTTCGGAACAGGAAAGTTCGTAATGGCACAAATTTTGTCCGGATCAGGTCTCCCGCCTCTGGCGTCCACGAGGTGTCCAAGGACAGTGATTTGGTGGCGAGCGAAGTGACATTTTGACGAGTTCAGCTGGAGACCGGCGCGGTGGAACACGTCAAGAATTGCTGAAAGACGGTCCAGATGCATGTCAAATGTGGGCGAATAAACGATGACGTCGTCCAGATAGCACAAACAGGTGGACCACTTGAACCCCTGAAGCAAAGAGTCCATCATTCGTTCGAAGGTGGCGGGCACGTTACAGAGACCGAAAGGCATCACCTTGAACTGATAAAGGCCGTCAGAGGTAACAAATGCAGTCTTCTCTCTGTCCGTGTCGTCGACGGATACCTGCCAGTAGCCGGACCGTAAGTCGATAGAAGAAAAATAGGTGGCACCGTACAGGCAGTCTAGAGCGTCATCAATACGTGGCAAAGGGTACACGTCCTTTTTTGTGATTTTGTTCAGGTGGCGATAACCTACACAAAAACGCCACGTTCCATCCTTCTTTTTGACAAGTACGACGGGAGAAGCCCAGAGACTACAGGAAGGCTCGATAATGTCCTTTGCAAGCATCTTTTTGACTTCCTGTTGGATAACAGCTTGTTCTGATGCAGAAACATGATATGGACGTCGGTGTTTAGGGTTCGCATCGCCAGTGTTTATGCGATGGGTCACGACGGACGTTTGACCTAAGGGTCAATTGTCCAAGTCAAAAATGTTGCGATTGCCTTCAATAACGCGGCAAAGAGCTTCAGCTTGAGCAGGTGTAAGTTCAGAGGAAACCATCTTCTCAATGTCGACATCAGTACCGTGTGATGACGTCACGGTATGAGCTGAGATGTGACAATCTTCCGCTTTGAATGGCTCGAACTCATCATCCTGCAATGTGCTAATTATAGCCAATGAAATCCCCTGACGCAGAACTTGCGTGGATAGCGCGAAATTGACAAGGGGAAGGCAGGTGCAGTTGCCAGTAATTGTGAGCACAGTGTGCGGCACGGTAACACCATGTGTAAGTATAACTGCCAGAATTGGTGCGACCACGTAATTACCGTCAGGCACAGCTGGTGAGGACAACAAGTCGACGTGTGTCACAGAGTGAGGTGGTAGGCGAATAAAATCCATGCAGCTCAAACGGCTTGGAGGCGGGTCCGCAGGGCCGGCAAGAAGAGGCAAGTCAAGGCGAAGGGAGCCGCCAGAACAGCCAATGAGGGCAGAATGATTGGCAAGGAAATCTAGACCGAGAATGAGTTCATGAGGGCAATGCTCAATGATGGTGCAGAGAACGACGGTGTGTCTCTCAGCAATGGTGAGTCGGGCAGAGCACATGCCAACAATAGCGACAGTCCCTCCGTCAGCGACTTGTACAACTCGGTTCGGGGCGGGCGTCAGAACTTTCTTTAGCTGACGGCGAAGAGCAGCACTCATAATGGACACATGTGACCCGGTGCCAATCAACGCACACGCAGGAACGTTGTTGACGAGAACGTTCAAAAGATTCTTGTTCGTGGGTAATGTGAGGCGAGGATTTCGTGCTAATGTCGTCGTTGCAGCTTCATCTCCAGAAGCTGCACTGTATAGTTTTTCGGTCGGGGGTGCGGCGAGTAGGTCGGAGAAGGAGCACGGCGAGACTGCGGCGAACGAGATTGACGACGGGAAGGAGAAGGCGAGCGGGAGTAGCGGGGTCGTGTCAAAGGTGGCGCAGGGTCAGATGATGGAGTGGGCATAGAAGGGGCGAAGGAAAAGGATGCGCTAGAGGGGCGAGGGTGGTAATCAGGAGAATAGCGTGTCGGAGAACTCCAGCGGCTGCGGCAGTGGCGAGCGACATGTCCAATGCGTCGGCAGTTAAAACAGATCAGCTTGTCGTCCACAGTTCGCCATTCAGAGGGGTTGCGCTGTCCATAAGAGGAGTAAGAAGGGAGCGGTGGGGACATGCATGGAGAAAGAGGTTCCGAGCCTAAGGAACGAATGGATTGCAGGCCGACATTGGACAACTCTTGATGGATGACGGCCTGGATCAAGGAGATTGCCAACGGAGAATGATCAGGTGACAGGAATGAAGGGGCCACCGGTTGTGCCGCTTCGACCTCACGACGAATGATGTGGGTCAAGTTGTCACATCGCGACGGCTGGTGGAAGAGGTCGTCACAGGATGACGTAGCAGCTGTGTTGGGAAGTCGCATGATGTGCTAGGATACCCAGCGGCTTTTAGCATGCTCAAGACGGTGGCACTCCTTCAGGATCTTATCGATGCTGGTGACCTTCGTAAACACCAGTAAATTGAAGGCGTCGTCAGCATGGCCTTTGAGGACGTGATTAACCTTATCGTCCTCAGACATGGTCGGGTCAGCCTTGGCACAAAGGGCCAAGACGTCGAGAATGTACGACACGTAGGACTCGGTCGATGTCTGTACACGTGTGGCAAGGGCTTTCTTGGCATTGACTTGGCGACCAAAGGGATTGCCAAAAAGGTCGCGGAGCTTCTCTTTGAAGAGATCCCAGATTGAGATCTCCTCTTCGTGAGTCTGGAACCATGCAAGTGGAGCTCCGTCGAGGTAGAAAAGAACGTTCGCAAGCATAATAGTCAGATCCCACCTGTGACTGGTGCTGACACGTTCGTATTAGCGGAACCAGTCGTCAACATCAGGACTACCGACTCTGTTGAAAACACCAGAATCCCGAGGGGGGGAAACGGCGACGCAGGTCGGGGCAGCAGGCGGAGACGGTTGCATAGATGTAGTGCCGCCAGCAGGAGCCGAAGTTGCACTGTCGCCGTTGCGACCGCTGCGAAGCTCCATGACGGGTACGGGGAACAACCACCTCCACCAAATCAATGTTACATGTAGCTGATGTACAAGTCTATTTACAATATATTTACACGTAGACAAACAATGGCAAAGATGGCAACGCTATATCAAGCGGGCCCACGTCGTCTTCCTCCTCCTCAGTGCAGCCTCACTGTGGCGGCTGTTCCGTAGCAATATGGCCTCGGACCAATACAAAAGCACAATGCAACAATGGACAGAGTGCGGCAGGAATTGTTCCGTGTATATGTCATGGCACACAAATTTGAGTGCAGTTGGAATGATGGAAAGATGGGAGAGGCTGTGAGGCTGCGGTATCATTCGATTGCAGACAACCTTGATAATACAAGCTACATTAAAACTTTTGGTTCGAATAAGATTTCGGCGGAGGTATGCTTCAATACTAGATGCATTCCACAACTTTTGTTAAGGTTGTTGCAGGGTTTATTAAAAAACATTTGTCGGTGTCCTGAAGGCATTGGCCTCTTTCTAGACCCAAGAAAAGAAAGTGCTGGTGGGGGCCAGAGCGCAGTTTAACAAGAGAAATATCTGTTGTTGTAGCAATTGCAGTAGCAGCCCGCTACATAACTAATATTGTTGTCAAGGTCACAACCTAGTCCTCAATAAATATATAACTTCTTGCTGTAAAACCAGTTTCAGCTGAGCAAGGTAAACTACAAAAAATATCTCGACCATTTTCACATTATTAAGCAGAAGATTTTTCCTTTGCAATATTATGATGATATATGTAAACAGGGAACACAAGAAAGAATCGCAAACGAAAGAGCAGAAAAAAATGAGATGACTGAATAGAGCACACAGGACAAACAATCCACACACAATAACTCTAGGTTTACAAAGTAGGTACTGTAGAGAGATAAATTAGTTGGCTTCAGCAAGGAAAAGGAAGCCAAGCCAAGTTTAGCAGTAATCGTAGTGGCAGTGCTACGCCCACAAAGTGGTAAAATTCACGGAAACTGCTGATCTTGCCTGTAAATGTTAAAAACCGATTGCAGGTGCTAAAATTTGAATCAGAGTGCTAAATTTGAGGGTAAATGCCAAACTGACAAGGGCTAAACTTTGATAGCTAGCACTAAAACATAACAGTGCAAAAACTTGAAGAAAACTGGTAGTAGTTCGCAGTAGAATGCTAAACTTGATGACAAATGTAGAAAAAACAATGGCAACTGCTAAAATTTGGCAGCAAGCACTGAAAATTGATGGAGCATATCAAAAATTGTCAGCAAGTGCTAAAACTTGAGAGTGCCAAAACCCAACTACGTATGCTAAAACTTGACAGACTATGCTAAAACTCGAAGGCGAGTGCTAGAATAAGCACACTGAACAATGAAGAGTCCAGAGACATAAACCTACTAATTATGCAGCATAAACTGGGACCTCAAGTAAAGTTGGCGAAATTCCACATAATCTCAGCAAGGTTAGTCTGAGATACTTCTTGGTGGCATGCTGCTAGCAAGGCAATGTAAGTTATTCAGAATTGACAATATATTGCACAATGAGCACTAAGCGAATAGAACATTATGCTGACAACTATAAATGAAATTACTGCCCTGTCAACACACACAGCACAATTTCAAGGTCTTTTACGAGGCCAGACATCGTCATTGCAGGGTGCTTTTGCAATGGCAGTAGGTGCAACAATCTCAGAGGCAAAAGCACATGATTTAGGTTATGGGGTGTCTGCAGTCTACCATGGTGGAGTGAGGTAATTGGAGAGGCGTAGGAATAAAACCACCAGCTCACAAGGTAGGTGTTTATACCTTTAAAACAGTGCGAACCAACACTAAGACACATGTGCCATTTAGCTCAATTCAACTTATTTCAAAGGTGTTTATAGCCAAGTCAAGTTTTGGGATTCAAGGCTCCTTTTCAAGAAAGCGTGATTATTAGCTGCCATCACTCCATCCTTTGAAGAATAGTGCCCTTGCACACACAGCCAAAATCACCAAAAGTGGGGGAAAAGAAAAAGAAGATAGTGAACAGCACAAACTGGATGTATTAATAGGAGATTAGAAGATGAATTTGGAAGACCTCTTGCACAAAGTACCCCTTCAACAATGCCCCACAATATGCGGAAGCCTGAGACCAACAAGAAAGGCTGAAAAAAGTATTGTGACGCAGCAGCTCTCACGACATTTATTCCGCGTCAAAGATTGGGCGACCGACCACGCCCACAGCACAGATCACACTCAAGAGCCAGTCCCACAAGCGATGATGAAGGAGAACCCCATATGAACCCCACATGATAATCATGTACAGATGACAAAGAACAGCTTATAAATTCCTACACTAATGTCCCTTCGCGCGAGAGCGGCCATCCTGGCCGCAACTCAAAGGGGCGGTGAACGTCTCGTGAAAGGCTTCACACAGGAAACATGGACAATCTCAGTGGCGCGGCAGCGGCGGTCATTTGGAAAAATAACTGGTTCCACGCGATAATTAACCTGAGAAGTCTGCTCCAAGACTTTGCAGGGACCGATGAACCGAACCTGAAACTTGTCCCGCAAGCCAGGAGTACGAACTGGTGTCCAGAGTAGCACTTCCTCGCCAGGGCGAAAACACACGACGCGATGAGAGGCGTCGTAATGCTGCTTGCGGTCCTGTTGCCGTGCTTCGGTGTTGATGCGGGCGAGCTGGCGACAACGCAGAATGCGGGACACATATTCTTCGCAGGAGGATGGACATTGATGGACAGTTGGCGCGAAGAAAGAGACGTCAAGACAGGAAGAGGGCGAACGACCATAGACAAGGTAGAATGGCGAGTAACCGGTTGTGCGTTGAACGGAGGTATTATGTATATGCAAAAGTCATGAATGGCACAATTGCATCCAAGTTTCTGTGATCCGGGTCGATGTACATGGCTAGCATGTCTGACAGCGTGCGATGAAATCGCTCTGTGAGGCCGTTGGTTTGCGGATGGTGATTGGAGGTAGTCTTGTGGGTGGTTCCGGAGGCTCTGAGTATTTCCTCTAGTAGTTGCGAGAGGAATGCTTTTCCACGGTCGCTCAGGAGGACACAAAGAGCACCGTGACGCAGTATTAAGGATTGAAGTATGAATGCAGCAACTTCAGAGGCTGAGGCAGAACTCACACAAGTTGTTTCGGCGCAGCGTGTCAAGTGATCAACGGCTGTCACAATCCATCGTTTACCGGTGAGAGTCACAGGAAGAGGACCATACAGGTCAACGCGAACGACCTCAAATGGTTGCGACGGACAAGGAACCGGTTGCAGTTGTCCGCTTGGAGCTGATGTAGGGAGCTTTCGACGCTGACATAGGGCGCAGGAAGCGACATACCTCGCTACACTGGTGGACAATCCAGGCCAGTAGAAGCGACCTTTGATGCGGTCATAGGTTTTCTGGAAACCAAGGTGACCAGCAGTCATGTCGTCATGAGAAGCCTGCAGGACATGAGCACGTAGAGCGCGTGGCAGGACAGGAACCCAGCGTTGACCGTCAGGGTGATAGACATGACGGTATAGGACGCGGTTGTCAATCTTAAATTGCGTCAGCTGCCGACGAAGGCGGGCGTTGGGCGGGCGCGAAGCTCCTTGAAGGTGGTCTATGATGCGCCGACAGCAAGAGTCGGCAAGTTGATGAAATTAGAAGGAGTTGTTGTCATGTGGAGGCATCTCGTCGACAGTGGCCAACAAGAAAGCATGTGAGGAGGGATCGTGCGAAAGCCTGTCACGGATGGTAGTTGGAGGTCCATTGCATAGTGTCGTAGGAAGTGGACAGCGAAAAAGCGCGTCTGCATCTTGGTGTTTTTTTCCGCACTTGTAGGTAATAGTAAAGTCGTATTCTTGCAGATGAAGAATCCACTGACCAAGTCGTCCAGACAAGTTCTTCAGCGTTGAAAGCCAGCATAATGCATGATGGTCTGTAACGATCGTAAAGCGGCGGCCGTGAAGATAAGGTTGAAACTTCTGCACACACCAAATGATAGCTAGGCATTCCTGCTCCGTGATGGTGTAATTCTTTTCAGCCTTTGTCAGAACGCGACTTGCGTATGCGACGACCCTCTCACCTAATGTGTCGTCTCGCTGTAAGGAGAATGCCACCAATTCCGTGACCACTAGCATCCGTATGCAGGAGGGTAGGAGCAGCTTCATCAAAATGGCGTAGTACTGGTTCAGATGTGAGAGCGCGCTTCAGATGGGCGAACGCAGATTCACATTCGGGAGACCATACAAAGGGAACATTAGAACCCAGTAATTTCTGCAAAGGTGACGCTATTGAGGCGAAGCCTTGTATGAATCTGCGAAAATAGGAAGCGAGGCCGTAAAATTAAACGCACCACAAATAGTTACGCACATGAAGTCAAATCCAGCTTCACTTGTACAAGTTCAGATGCGATTTATATGCTTAAATGTTTCTTCTGTAAGAAGCAATATATTGGTGAAACAGGACAATCAACGAACATTAAATTAAACATAGATCGTGCGGACACAGCTAAAAAGCTTCCCAAAGCCATCGCCGAGCATCTCGGCCAACCAGGTCATAACCTTGATGAACTTAAACTCTACATCTTACAGTCAAATTTCTGCTCTGAACGAGAAAAAAAATGCACAGAATCATACCTTACCCATAAGTTCAAGACATTGCAACCAATAGCATAGATGTTTCAAAGGGAGCTTTCCAATCTACTCGCTATGCTAAACTTCAAGCTATAGGCAGGAACACTTAGCCTGGTTGCTTAGTGTTTTTATGCGAAGCATATTACTAGAGCTCAACCCAGCTCCTCAGGCGCGGCGGTGTCGCCTTCAATACCACGTGACACCGTGACGTCACGACAGAGGAGAAACGGGGCTCCAACTCGCGCCGTCGCCTTCAAGGCTGACCTCGTGACACCGTGACGTCACGACAGAGGAGAAACGGGGCTCCAACTCGCGGCTTCGCGGCGGTATATAAGCAGCTGCGCTTGCCTCTGCTAGACACTCACGAGGTGAGATGCCTCCTGGAGACAGAGCTGCTCGTTGGAATGAGAAGCGAAGGTTGCGGCGTGCTACAGAGACTGTTTCTAGGTAACTTTGCTATGGCGCAGCGACTACGCGCCCCGCATCGGGCGCGGTGAGCGTCGAGCAACGCAGCGTTCGGCGCGACAACGAAATGTGCGCCTGAGCAAGCGCCGCACGCCTGAGCCGACACCGACGACACCGGCTTTTCTGTGACACGAGCTCCTTAACGCTGTCGCGTTAAAATTAAGGCTAGTATGCTTCGCATCCTGGGCTTAACCTTAGCTAAGCCACAGCCAGTTTTTTCTTTTCCCATTTTCATTTCCTTTTATTTATTTATTTATTCCACTTGAGTATATTATATATTTTTTTTCTTCAGAAGCACCGATTTCTGCTGCTCCTTCTATTATCTCTTTCAGAGACACGATAGCCCATGACTACCAGTGAAACGGGTAATAGAGAGCTGCTGTGCACGCCGTCGACACGCCGACTGACACACGGTTGTTGACTTGTGATTGACAGATGGCCGTGTCACTGGCCTTGTGCACAGCACTTCTTTATTCTCAATCCTACACCCGCGCTGTTGACACACCTTCGCGAATTGCCACTCGCACCCACCTTATGCCCTCTCCCCTTTAGAAGAACCCCACCTATATACACTGCGGCGAGGAAAGCATATGTTGCCTTGAAGAGGGCAAGTTCACTTGTCGAAACATTGGCTTCTGCTTTCACTTTGTTCTTGTTTTGCTCACAGCATTATGATGTGACAGATATGATTTGAACTATCAGGATAAGTCATGCTTGTTATTGCAGGTATGAGGACATGAAGCATGAACACAAAGAAATGGGGAAAATAAGGGTTAATGATTGTAATTTTGAAGCATATGGCATAAACAAGATAAATCAAGAAATTTTGCAGTGGCTTCTATGCTCAAAGTCACGGATTTTGCGATTCGCGAGGACTACTCAGCCAGAGTTCGACAGGAGTGAAGAAAACTTTATCTTCATGGACAACAGAGTGGCAGATCATTTAAACTTCGCTTTGACAGCTTGCTGCTTGATGGCAAGCAATTCACGTACAATTCTGAATCGGATTGTATAGTTGAATTGAGGGCATAGCAGTCACTGCGCCTCTCCAGGCATGCGGGTCCCTCTTCTCCCCCACCCAGACCTGCCTCGCCTCGATTACTGTCCCTGTTTATTAAAATATGAAACGTGCGTAGTTATTTGCCTAAGAAAGACGCCCTAGAAACTATTTTGAAAGGCAACAATACTGACCTCGCTATACTTACAGAATCTTGGCTGCATCCAAATATTGCTGACTACAAGCTTACTAAATGATAGCCTAACGTACACTGTTCACAGGCTTGACAGGTTGGGGCGCAGGGGAAGCGGCATTTTGATTTTTGTGAAAGAAAGTGTTCCTTCCTATGTCACCAAACAGAACTGTCAACACGAAATTTTGTGTGTAAATATATCACTTCGGTCAAGTATGACGGTGAAAATTGCTTGTTATTGCGCGCCTAACTGTGACGTTGCTTTCAACCATGAACTAAATTCTGTACTAGCGAGTCTTTACTCCCGCTACTTGTCTGCGAATTTTATGCTCTGTGGCGATTTTAATTTTCTGGACATTGGGCAAATCTAGAGGCACATAACCGGCAATCCAAAGATTTTCTTTACACAATCCTTACATTCAACTTTACTCAGATGGTTAATATGGCAATTCATGGGGAGAACATTTTTAGACCTTGTTTTTGTTTGTTACCCTGAAATAATAAAATCGCTATCATCCGTTCCGGGTCTAAGTGACCACAAATTACTGCTATTTAATCTCTCCATCGCAGTTCCTTTGAGACAGCCCTCGACCAAACACATTAGGGACTACAACAAAGCAGACTTTAGCAAAATTAACACTGAACTAAACACTTATTCAAATTTTTTTCGTGAGACTGCTTTTTCTCGTACAGTTGATGAAAACTGGTTGCTTTTTGAGAATAAATTATTATGGCTTGTTGAGAGACATGTGCCTCTTGTTCGAATTTGCGGTGATTTAGGAAAACCCTGGTTTTCTAACACACTTAGGGGGCTGTCGGGAAGGAAAAAATATCTGCTTCGTGATGCAAAACGCTCCCAAATCTTGTTCAAAGTGGAACAAGTACTTTAAATGTCTGCGCGAATACACTAGCACTTTGAGACAATCCAAAAAGAAATTCTTCCACCACAATTTGCCTAACATCCTATGTGTCAACCTCAAAAAATTTTGGAATATTCTGAAACCAAACAATAGTTCCAAGAACATTTCCTTGACTCATCATGACGGTTCAAACGTGCCGCTTGATCAGCGGTCAGATGTAATGAACTCATATTTTTCTTCTGTTTTCACTCATGAGCCTGCACTGAAGGACTTTGATTTGCCCAGCCACAGTCTTCCCCTCATTTTTCCCATTACGATTAATTCTCAAGGCATTATGAGAGTTATCGAAAACCTAAAGATTTTTAGTGCCCCCAGACCAGAAAACATCACTGCTAAGATACTAAATGGTACTAAAGAAATTTCGTGTCTGATATTACAAATTTTTACCCAGTCCATTACTGATAGTTCACTTCCAAATGACTGGAAGATTAGTATAAAGTGGTACCGGTATATAAGTCAGGCAGCCACTTTGATCCTTCCAACTATCGCCCCATTTCCCTAACGAGTATTCCCTATAAACTCCTAGAACATATAATATATTCACAAATAGCATGTCATCTCGATGATCATTCCTTCTTTTTTCACAATCAGCACGGTTTCCGGCCTGGTTTGTCATACGATACACAGCTTTTTGAATTTATTACTGAACTTCACCTGAACTTAGACTCATCACTTCAAAATGACGTCATATACCTAGACTTTGCCAAAGCATTTGACTGCGTTCCCTATCAGCGGTTTTTGGCCAAACTTTCATGCCTCGGTCTCAACCCTCTCGCACTGTCATGAATCCATTGCTTTCTTAATAATCAATTCCAGTATGCAGCTGTTGGAAATCATTGCTCAACTACTGCTAGCGTCATCTCCGGAGTACCACAGGGGTCCGTCCTCGGTCCCCTTGTCTTTCTCATCTTCATAAATGACCTTGCTAACGGCATATCATCAACTTTTTGCAGATGACGGCATAATCTATCGTCGCATTACAGACCCAAGCGACCATGCAATGTTCCAAAAAGATTTACATTTATTGGAAACCCAGTGTTCCAACTCTTTAATGAAACTTAACATCTCCAAATGTAAAGTTATGCAGGTATCCCGTAAACACTCTAACAAGGATCACCCGTGCTTTTTAAACTCGACAGCCCTATCCACCGTTGAATCATATCGTTATCTCAGTATCACTATAATAGCAAGGTGACCTGGTCCGACCATATAACAAAATTGGCTACCGACAACAATAAATAACTTGGTTAGGTCAGGCATACCCTTGCGCTATGCCCCTCATCCACAAGAAAACTAGCTTATCAAACTTTCATTTGAAGTAAACTTGAATATGCCTCAACAATTAGGAGCCCGCACGAAGCTTACCTAATTAATATATTAGAATCAGTACAAAACCGTGCTGCTAGATTCATCACTTCCAGGTACAGCCGTGAAGAAAGTGTCAGTGCGATTAAATCATCTCTAGGACTCGAACCATTGGTGTTGCATCGGAAAATTGCAAAACTGTGCCGTTTCCAGCGACTTTTATAACTTGCCTGAACTGCACGGAAGGCTTCTTATCCCACCAACCCGTACATCTTGTCGCCTTTTTAACTCTTGCAGCATCCAGCGCTTGCAGGGTTCCACATTTTCCTTTAATAAATCGCTTTTGCTTAGCGCCATTGCAGAATAGAACCATTTACCACATAGAGTTGTCAATGACCGTAACCCCATTATCTTCAAGCAGCTGCTTACTGATCACCTCAAACCCTCACCTTATAATGACCGTACTGTGCCTTCATTCTTTTGCGATTGCCATATCACATTGTGACTGTTCTGCTGATTTGCTTTTGTATTTTCTTCAGTGTGCCTAGGGGCCTTTTTTCTTTCTCATACGAATCCACAGGCTGAGTTTTGTAAAAAATTGTTCCCATATCTTTGTTTCTATTATCTTCTGTAACCTCCCCCCCCCCCACCTTGTGCAATATGCCGACAGGGGTCCTTAAGGAAAAATAAATGATGATAAAACATCTGCTGGTAACTTGCATTTCAATTTTCATGGCAAGAGAGAGAAATAGTTATTTAAAATAGTGACGTTGTAGCTAGGTTGTGTCCAAGGACGACAAGCTTCAGCTGCTCTCAGGAGACTTCGGCACTAGCTGTGTGGCAAAGCTCACCCTTTGATTTTGCAATGTGTGATTCTACAAAGGGCATTTGGGCACCAACTATTACAATTTTGGCTTTGTAATCAATTCTAACATACATATCACACTTCGATAACTTTTTCTGAAAATGAAAAGTGTACAATAGGATAGAGTAAATATGGTATTTGCATCACAATCTTTCTGGAAAATTGTTTGTCTCCATGTATACATACACCATTCCCATGCTCACAGCACTCATTTCTGTAAACGTGCAGTCGACTGCAAAAGTCTAGAGACCATGGCTCATGCAAAAAAAAAAACAATAATAATAATTTCTTTTAGCTCAGCCGTGAAACATGACATTGCATAAAAGCATGGCACTGGTCAAGCAGGTGTATGTGGGCAGTATACTTGACTTCAGCCTTTAGGCCTAGGCTCAGAAGAAAAAGAAAGAAATTTAGGGGCAACACTGGTCCTTAAATCTTTTGCACTCAACCGTATGCAATAAAAATGGCAATGTGACTGTCTAAAGCACTGATAATGTTTGAAACAAAACACTCACGTCTGCTTGTCGAACCAACTTCCTTGCGAGCTTGATTTTTGCCTTGTTATGGACAGGCGTGCCCGGCTCGAGGTCCACAAAGTCTTCTAGCTCGTCATCGTATATCTGAAGCTAAACCACACATTTCATTTGTAAGTGGAAAAATAACAAATAAGTTCCCGATAGTACACAGTGACTGACTGAATAAACATTATTCAAAGAAAAAAACATTTCACCTCTAAATACCTCAGCTGGCTGGCAGCTACTCCAGAACGGACATATAAAAACTAATGTACAGGGGTGCAGGCAAGCACGTGGCCTTGATCAATTCCTCACTACGCAATATTGGATGTGTATGCAATAAAAATGGCTAATGAATACTTCACATTTAAGTTGCAGCACAGTAGTGCACACACACCTTTCCTACGTCTTACGAGAGAGATTAATTTTGCATTTTAAAAAATGCGCTGTACAGACACGAAGCTGTTTTTTATTAGTGGAAATAGACTTATTAAAAATAATTGACAGCAGAAGTCTATCACATCCGCTCGATTACTTGGAAATAAGGATGCTATTTATACGCGAAATCGCTGTGCGGCGTTAGTTAATGAACAAAGTTTCACTAATTAACTTAGCAATTATTCATGAGGGGCGCATGTTCCGACTCGAGGCTAAGCAATAATGAAGTTTTATCCACGCAGCAAGAATTGTGTACAACAGCAGTTTCGAGGCAGGAGCCTCAAAATCTGCGGTAGAATGCATTGATGTTTCACTCATAAACTCAAAGCTTAATATCTGTTGGATATTCGTTATCTGTGTTTCGCAGAAGCTTCGCTTTCTCGAGCTGTGTTTCTCGCCCGTGCCTCAGGCACGGTCCAGAACTGCGTAGCGTCAGCACTGACAAATCATTTCGTCGTCGGCAGGTGCCTTCATATTTTTGAGCAGGCCCTCATAAGGCCGGGAAGAGTTGTAAGAATTATCGTGCCGTGTAGCTTTCACTAGGCGATCCAACCCGAAACTATAACAAAGAGCGTGTAAACCCTCGTTGGGTTACAAGAGCTTCTTTCGACCGCGATCGAGTAGAGTGCAAATTTCTCGAAACCGAATGGGGTCGATCGCGATCGAAAGTGCCTGTGCGACACAGCAGTATTAAAGTGCAGACACCAAGGTACTTACCAACGTGCTGTCAGTGATGCTTGTAATTGATGACAGCTCCGCGATCAACTCATCTTGAAGACCTGACTGCAGCGTCAACTTTTTCCTTTGGCCATTTTCAAGTATGGCAAGGCAAACAACGCTGGCTACCATAGCTCGCGGTGATCTAAGAAGGGATATTAAAATCTCTACGTGCTCGCTGAGATGTTCACGTGCCAGTCTCCCAGCCAGTGCGGCTCAGATCACCTACTGAAAAGCGCGCGGCGCAGTGCCTACACCATGTGTCACGTTGTGGCGCTAGTGTCTGCTGGAATTGACATGTCAATTGTTGATAGAAAAAATTTGTCATTAACAGCATTGCGTAATTTATTTTCAGGGCATCTCGGCGAAACAACAAAATTATGATTATGATTCGTTCAATTCCGCCAGAAATAATAATCATTCATTTGCAAAAAAAAAAACATTTACTCGAAAAGAGGTTCGTTATGTGTTCTCTGAAAGAGTGGCCACAACATGAATAATTGTGAGCATTAAATATTAAACTAATCGAAAGAAACGTCGCGAGGTGACGCAGAACGCGATGGAACTTCAAGAACATGAGTCTCCCCGCGTCGCAACGGATAATCGAAGAGGCCCAGTGTTGCTTGACGACGTATTCGACGCAGGACGCGGGAGTTTTGAATCGCCGTGGTGAACGAGTGCCGAACCCAGCTGAAAGCGATGTACTCGATGCGCAATGGTCAGGTATATCTTTTTTTCTTTGGAGATGCGTCTAGTTCGTTATATTCATGGATATGACAATTTGACTTCGTTTAAACGAGGTTTTAAATACATGGATCTCTGTTAGGATTCCAGGGGGATTTCGCTTCGTTAAATCCACTATTTCGTTACCACCCATTTCGCTATAACGTGGTTATTGTGTATATTTAAAATTTCATGAAAGTCAGTGGACACTGAAAAATCGCCGGAGTTCCCCTCTAAGTGTATTTTATTCCGCTTGTCGACGCATGAGTCCGTGGTGCAATGGTTTCAATATGGCCGGGCTTATGGGCTAGAGGTATTGTGTTGAAAACATGCTGTCCCGCAATTTAGTTAATGTGTATTACTTAGCTCTTTGTTGGAAATTATCACTTTGCAAAGTCCCGAAGTTTCTTAGAGCCACAAGGTCGAACTTAAGGCAAATCCATGGCTGAACCGACCCGTATAGTATTCTAGGCACCATGGAGGAAGGCACTATACGCCCCGCTTGCATGCAGCTCCCGTAGGATGGATGGATGGATGTTATGAGTGTCCCCTTTGGAACGAGGCGGTGGGTTGCGCCACCAAGCTCTTGCTATTATATCGTCTAATGTCCTACCTAGGTTAAAAAGGGAAAAAAAATCTATGAACTACCACAACCAAATTTTCTGACCCTCTATTGCGAACTTTGCTTTTGTACGTCTCCGTTTTGTTATTGTTGTTGTTGTTGTTATTGTTCTTTCCCTACTTTCCTTTCACCAATCTTCCAATCGCCTTTTACTAATCTCTATTGCGGACATGTTTACTGTCCCCCTGCTCTCGCAGAACCCAAGGGATTCAAGGAGTCCAGTGGTGCCTAAATCGACCGCTGGGTGGGTCTTCACATTCTATTAAAACATTCCCAATCGTTTCCCTAGCTTTACCACAGCAAGCACATGCTTCTTCTTCCTTCTTATAGGCTTTATAGGCGTGTTCCAAGGGTGCAGCGGGGCCGTAGACGTAGAGCATCCGCCTCGCGTGCAAGAGGACTGTGGTTCGAATCCCGGTGCCGCGCAATTTTCCACAGGATTAAAAAAAATCAGCGAGTTGATAAAATTGCATAAACAGGCCTGGAATGCTGCCTGATCCCGGTGCCTAGAACCAGGAACGCACTCCCTCAGCAGAGCAGGATTGACCACCCTGGTGCAGTACTTGGCCACAACTTCCTATATGAATACAACAATCAAATCCCGGCCCTCAGTCCCCAGCAGGGAAGAGTTATTAGTAGACTTTCCTCAACAGAATAATATGCAGATATTGAATGCCTTCTTCCGCATGCGGGATAGCCGAAAGTGGACGTGGAGAAGCCCGAATAGCGAAACTAGAAATGAAATAGATCTTATAGTCTGTGCTAACCCTGACATCATAAAAGATGTGGACGTGCTCGGCAAGTTGCGCTGCTGTGACCATCGGATTGTAAGAACTCGCATTAGCCTAAACTTGAGGAGGGAACGAAAGAAACTGGTACATAAGAAGCCGATCAATGAGTTAGCGGTAAGAGGGAAAGTAGAGGAATTCCGGATCAAGCTACAGAACCGCTATTCGGCTTTAACTCAGGAAGAGGACCTTAGTGTTGAAACAATGAACGACAATCTTATGGGCATCATTAAGGAGTGTGCAATAGAAGTCGGTGGCAACTCCGTTAGACATGATACCAGTAAACTATCGCAGGAGACGAAAGATCTGAACAAGAAACGCGAATGCATGAAAGCCTCTAACCCTACAGCTAGAATAGAACTGGCAGAACATTCCAAGTTGATCAACAAGCGTAAGACAGCTGACATAAGGAAGTTATAATATGGATAGAATTGAACATGCTCTCAGGAACAGAGGAAGCCTAACAGCAGTGAAGAAGAAGCTAGGAATAGGCAAGAATCAGATGTATGCGTTAAGAGACAAAGCTGGCAATATCTTTACTAATATGGAAGAGATAGTTCAAGTAGCTGAGGAGTTCTATAGAGATTTATGCAGTACCAGTGGCACCCACGACGACAATGGTAGATGGAATAGTCTAGAGGAATTTGAAATCCCACAAGTAACGCCGCAAGAAGTAATGAAAGCCTTGTGAGCTATGCAAAGTGGGAAAGCAGCTGGGGAGGATCAGGTAACTGCAGATTTGTTGAAGGATGGTGGGCAGATTGTTCTAGAGAAACTGGCCACCTTGTATATGCAATGCCTCATGACCTCAAGCGTACCGGAATCTTGGAAGAACGCTAGCATAATCCTAATCCATAAGAAAGGGGACGCCAAAGACTTGGAAAAATTATAGACCAATCAGCTTACTGTCAGCTGCCTAGAAACTATTTACTAAGGTAATCGCAAATAGAATCAGGAACACCTTAGACTTCTGTCAAGCAAAGGACCAGGCAGGATTCCGTAAAGGCTACTCAACAATAGACCATATTCAGACTATCAATCAGGTGATAAAGAAATGTGCGGAATATAACCAAACCTTGTATATAGCTTTCATTGATTACGAGAAAGCGTTCGATTCTGTCGAAACCTCAGCAGTCATGGATGCATTACGGAATCAGGGTGTAGACGAGCCGTATGTAAACATACTGAAAGATATCTATAGTGGCTCCACAGCTACCGTAGTCCTCCATAAAGAAAGCAACTAAATCCCAATAAAGAAAGGCGTCAGGCAGGGAGATACGATCTCTCCAATGCTATTCACAGCGTGTTTACAGGAGGTATTCAGAGACCTGGATTGGGAAGAATTGGGGATAAAAGTTAATGGAGAATACCTTAGTAACTTGCGATTCACTGATGATACTGCCTTGCTTAGTAACTCAGGGGACCAACTGCAATGCATGCTCACTGACCTGGAGAGGCAAAGCAGAAGGGTAGGTTTAAAAATTAATCTGCAGAAAACTAAAGTAATGTTTAACAGTCTCGGAAGAGAACAGCAATTTACAATAGGTAGCGAGGCACTGGAAGTGGTAAGGGAATACATCTACTTAGGGCAGGTAGTGACGGCAGATCCGGAACTTGAGACGGAAGTAATCAGAAGAATAAGAATGGGCTATGGTGCGTTTGGCAGGCATTCTCAGATCATGAACAGCAGGTTGCCATTATCCCTCAAGGGAAAAGTGTATAATAGCTGTGTCTTACCAGTACTCACCTACGGGCAGAAACCTGGAGGCTTACGAAAAGGGTTCTACTCAAATTGAGGACGATGCAACGAGCTATGGAAAGAAGAATGATAGGTGTAACGTTAAGGGATAAGAAAAGAGCAGATTGGGTGAGGGAGCAAACGCGAGTTAATGACATCTTTGTTGAAATCAAGAAAAAGAAATGGGCATGGGCAGGACTTGTAATGAGGAGGGAAGGTAATCAATGATCATTAAGGGTTACGGACTGGATTCCAAGGGAAGGGAAGCGTAGCAGGGGCAGCAGAAAATTAGGTGGGCGGATGAGATTAGGAAGTTTGCAGGAACGGCATGACCACAGTTAGTACATGACCGGGGTTGTTGGAGAAGTATGGGAGAGGCCTTTGCCCTGCAGTGGGCGTAACCAGGTTGATGATGATGATGATTATGACTTTATTCTCAACCCTACAATCCTCGCTGCTAACACATCTTCGCTCTTTGCCACACCCACCTGCCTTACGCCCTCTCCCCTTTAGAAGAACCCCACCTATATATACTGTGGTGAGGAAAGCATATGTCGGCTTGAAGAAGACAAGTCCCCTTGTCGAAACGTTTGCTCCTGCTTTCACCTTGTTCTCATTTTGCTCATCATTATACAATGTGAGGCAAACAAGCGGGAAAGAAAAAATATGCTCAAACAATTCATCACACAATGCTACAGAATCGAATACATATATATGTTAGCGGCAAGGCTGCTGTGTAAGTGCATGACATGAGCAATGCAAATGGGCTGAATGGCTGCCGATCTAGCAAGCACGCCCCTGAAACTTTGACTGAATGTGCGTGACAGCACACTGAGAGCCAGGTTGTACAAAAGTGAAAATGCGGCTGGAAATGTGCAATCAAAGCTACTCATCAATACCTTAGGATGCGTGGAGAGTTCGTCAGGCACATTCTTTTTTGTCCAGCTGTCTGACTTGCAGTGATAACAACCCCTAGTATTTCTGGTCTATTCAGCAACAACACCATGCCCAACACCATGCCCACCGCTGACAACCAGCTGTTGGAATCCCACCAATAGCACCGGTTGTTGGATCCTCAGTGCTGACACCCGTTATTGCAGTCGCACCGCTGGCACGAGTTGTTGCAAATGGGTCGCAAGCCCCAAGGGTAGCGTTGGCCTGGCGGCCTGGGGCACAACTGGAAGCATCCGAAGGTCCGAGCAAAGCATGAGTCGACTGCTAACAGAACAACTTGTTTATTCTAGCATCGCAAAAGAGCGGCCGGTCAGGTCGACCGAAGTGGAGACACGGGAGAGCACGTTACTCAACAGAAGAAATCGGAGCCTCTCTCCTGGCGTCCGGGGGCACCTGCTCTTATACTCTCGGAGTTGAGGGCAAGAGGGAACGTCACGGGTCGAGGACACGTGACAGCGAGGCACGGACGAGCTGAGAGACATGTTGAGACGAGTGTAGTGACGCATCAGCCGGGCCGGCGCCAGTCAGACCTCCTGGCTTCACACTTGGGGAGCTCCTCTCCCCGGCTGCCGCGCTTTGACAAGCGTGGGCACCAACATGCACACACACGCACACTTGAAGACACGTGGCATTGAAACATGCCTGGACGCGCTTTGCGGGGAGGCGTCGCGGCAGCGCTGAACGGGCCAAAATGTCCGCTGCTTTGAACGAAGCCCCGGCGTCCGTTGCATCCGCGCCGGCAATACCGCGCGTCGTAGGCGAAACGTAACAGACCGCCCCGCCGGGGAAGGAGATCCCGATGGTCAGGGGACTGCATCCGCTGTCCGGAGGGATGTCGCTCGATGATGCTCATAACCGAAGTCGGTCGTCCCTCGGCGTTTCTTGAGCGCAGCGCACTGAGAAGGCCTCGTTCTCACGTTCAGATTCACACAGGACACTGCAAAGTGACTTCGGGAGAGTTGTCATTTTTCTCTCGTTCCCAGCAAGCGTTAGAACTACGCCGAAACTCAGCCGCTCAGTCAGCAAGCACGGCACAACCCTCACTAAGCCATGCCAGGCTCTTTCCTCTTTTATACTACTGCCTAGTTCCTTACAGTAGTCTAGCAGCACTCAGAACGCGTCCACAAATCGGAAAATTGCACTAGAAAGCATATCATGACATTGAAACACTAAACAAAAGCAATATGTTAAAAATCCTGCCTCAGGAAGAAAAACATCAATAACAAACAATTTTGAGGCTGATTCCCACGTTAGGGGCTTCGACTTAAGCCATCGGCGTTACGGTTGAGACTCCCCTTTTTGTAACGCACCTCAAAGGAATGTTGTTGCAAAGCGAGGCGCCAGCGCAGGAGGCGGCCATTTGTGGAAGAGATGGTCTGGAGCCATTGGAGAGGGCAGTGATCCGTCTCGAAGCATGCGAAGCGGAGATGGCAGCGAGCGATCGTACACTAGCTCAGCTGGCGAAAACCCCGTAGCCGCAGGCCGCGCGCTCTTCAATGCAAACATCACCCCAGGCAGAAACAGCTCCCAGTCAGTTTGTTGTTCAAACCACAATGCTCTCAACACGCGCTTCATGACGGAGTGGAGCTTCTCAACAGAATGCGACTGGGGGTGGTACACTGAGCTGTGTAACAGCTTTACCCCACACTTTTCGAGAAAAGTTGTCGTCAAAGCGCTAGTAAACTCTGTGCCCTGATCTGATTGGATTTCCGCAGGAAAACCAACTCGCGCAAATATGGACAGTAGTGCATTGACTATCTCAACTGAGCTGAGTTCTTTAAGCGGCACTGTTTCAGGGAACTTTGTCGCTGGGCAGATCACAGTCAAAATGTGTTTGTACCCCGTGGCTGTTACCGGCAGAGGTCCCACTGTATCAATAACGAGCCGTCTAAAAGGCTCCGTAATGATAGGTACCAACTTCAACGGCGCCCTCGATTTGTCCCCTGGTTTACCCACCCGCTGACAGGTGTCGCATGTCTTCACAAAGTGGTCTGCGTCCCGAAAACACCCTGGCCAATAGTACTCTTGCAAGAGACGGTCCTTAGTTTTCTTAACTCCTAGGTGTCCGGACCACGAACCCCCATGCGACAAGCGCAACAGATCCTGACGGCACTGAGGCACGATCAGCTGATCGAACTCCACTCCCCTGCGGTCTAGATACTTCCGGTACAGGACCCCACCTCTTTCCACAAAGCGAGCATTTTTCTTGGCGATACCTTCCTTGACAATGCAGCGTATGTTTTCTAGGCTGCCATCCTTCTTTTGCTCGGCTATCAAAGCCGCCCGGCTGACTTTTAGCAACCTATCAAGTCCGTCTGACGTAGGCGCGATGAGCAAATGTGCAGATAGCTCTTCTAACTTTCCCGCATCGGGCATTTCCTCTCCAGTATCTGGTGCCTTCAACGCTACAGGCTCAATTTTATTCAGTTCGGACGTGCTCTGAATATCAGCTTGCTGCGCCTCTGACCCTTTCTCATTGTTCGACAACGTCGGCCCCGCAACTACCGCCTTTGCTGCGAGCTCCCGAACCTTCGATCTGGTTAAGGCCTGAACGCTAGCCACACCAAACAAAAGCCCCTTCTCGCGCAGGAGGTGATCGGACCTGTTCGAAAATAGGTACGGGTACTGGGGGGGGGGGGGGGCAGCATAGATGACACTGCGGCCTCCGTCTCAAGCGCTCCGAAAGGTCTTTCAATAAGCACTTTTGCTACAGGCAGACACGCGCTATGAGCTTCCACGACTTGCTTGATCCATGCGCACTCGCCCGTGAACATATCGGGTTCTGCGTAAGAGGGGTGAACTACATCCATCGTAGCCAGGGGCGTAGCCAGGGGGGGGGGGGGGGCTTATGGGGCTTCAGCCCCCCCCCCCCCCCCCGAAATTTTTTCGTGCTCTCCATGCACCGCCGACCAAAGCGACCCCCGGCGCCAGAAATCACTCTGCATTTTGTCTAGAATTTCTTTTTGACGCTCGAACAGACATTTAACCGCGAAGATTGCAAACTCGGGCTGGATTTCGTGGCAACGCCCATACACCGGGAGTCACATAACGCGAAGCAGTCCCACCCGAGCACAAAGTTTCAAGGGCGCTTTGATGGTGAGCGGGCTCGCCGCGGCATCTCACTGAGGCCACGGAATCCATGGAGCGCATGGATATCAATTGCGAAACTTTATGGGTATAAATCTCATAAGCTCTTGATGTGAAAGGTGCATTGACATTTCCAAAGTTGTGCTTTAGATTTTCAATTGCCGAACTTTGTGGGTTTAATGTTGTTATAAACATTTGACGCCAAAGGTGTATTGACTTTTCAAAAGTCTTACATCGGAACATACAACGAGACAAGCCAAATCAACACACTAGCAGACGAGTTGGCAAAGCAGGCAGTGAGGTCCAATGAGACGAAGCGTTGGGGTGGTTCATTTGTGCCGTCATGTCACATAAAAAAAAATATCAACATTTTTTTTAACCTACGCCAGAACATCCATGTCAAGACACTAAAGCTAGCCAAAGTGACTACGTTCTTATTTATTTTTTCTACTTTTACTTTTATTCGCGAGGACACATTGAGCCTCTTCAATTTTTGTTTGTTCTTGCTACTCTACCCGCGGGCTGCCAGAGCCAGCCAGAGCGCATACGTTTTTCTCGTATGGCCCCGACCACCGTGCGGTGCACTTCGGTGCGCGTTCGGTTTGCTCTGGCCGAGTGGATTTTCACCTGACAGAGTTTTGGACGCTTTCTGGCTAGCAGACGAGGAAAAAAAAAAAAGGTCGCTCGCCGCCACCACTGCGGGGACTCGAAGGATTGCACCGCATTCCTTGAGCGAAACCTTTCCGGAAAGTCTTGTTTCGCCGCTGTAGGATACTGAGCAGTATGCGTATAGTTCTCAGTGGACCAAGCGTCTCATGTTTTCTTCCGTATTCCTTCCGTAGCCCCATTAGGTGCCCGAAGTAGGCATTCGATTCTGGCCAACATACTTTCCTATGCGTTTTTTTTTTTTCATTTTGGTGCCTCCGCCTCACAGAAGAAAAAAATACATTGTTGCGGCGCAGCGAATTGTCGCATGGTGAAAGTTCGATTTTGATACTCCTTTTGCGGAAAGTAATGGGCGACGGGACGCTTCAGTTGCCGGATACGTTTATTATATTATTGCGAAAGCAATTATATGGACACTCCAGGCGCATTCCTGCCGTCGCCGTCGCCCTCATGTTTCGTATAAAGTCCAGGGGTGATAACATCGTGACCACGCGCTGCATGCTGTATGTGCTAGTGAAAGCGTAGGAGGGGAGGTGGAATGGGTGAGCCGACTATGGTGGCTCAGTCTTGTGTGCGCAAAGGAGAAAAGCGGGGAGCAAGCGCGCCGCCTTCCGTCGCGCGCGATACATCGGGGGGAGTGGATGGAATGGGGGCGGAATCTAGGATTCTGTGAATCTATGATTGTGCAACATGTTTATTTGCCTTGTTTGACGCATTGTATACAGTTACTTCTTACATCCATAGACTCATTAGAGACTTATACGTATACTTAAATATCTTGTTGCGAGGTTTTGTGTATACATGCAGTGAACTTTGTTTCCAGTGACACTTTTTTGTCCTTTATCAAGCCGTATTTTCGCATTTGCATATCCCATTGTATCTTTGCATTTCTAATTTACGAGGGCGAGTTAAATGAAAGTGAGCCTACCCTAACCGCGCTATAATGGTTCGGTTCATTATCTGCGAGGCATGCGCGTAGGAGAATGGTATGTCTCATTTACAAAAATGACACGTAGGTGTGAATATAAATGTTCTTTAATGCTCTCATACACTGGGTTGAATATGGTTGCGCCACATAATGGACACTTCAAAAGTTGAACAGCTCGGTGTCGCGAAGTTTTTGACAGCTGAAGGTGTTTCCAAAACAGAAATTAACCACCATATGACTTCCGTGTACATTGAACACTTCATTTCATTGACCACTGTGAAGCGTTGGAGGAAACGGCTCAAAGGACGTTGCAAAGACATTTCAAGACTGGGCCAAAACCATCGTGCAATCACCCCCCACAATTTCAAAGGTTCATGAGCTGCTGAAACAAGAACGGAGGATAAGCATCGATGAACTGGCAGACCATCCGATTATCTGTCACGGTTCGGTTCACGCCATAATTCATGAGCTTCTCGGTTATCGGCTCTTTGGTGCGCAATGGATCCCCAAGATTTTGATCCATCGCGAGAAGACGGAGAAGTTTCGCGCTGCCTTGACTCATCTGATCGGGTATCGCAATGAGGATGACGACTTCTTGTTTGCAACTGTGATCGGGGACGAACCTTGGTGCCACTACTACGAGCCTGAAACACGACGGCAAAGCTTACAGTGGAAACATTCGAATTTACCACGTCCAAAGAACGTAAAGGCCGTCATTTCCACTGGAAAAGTGTTGTTGACTTTTTTTTTCGATCGACAGGGTCCATTAGTGATAGAATTTGCTAAATCTTGAGAGGCTTTGAATTGTTTCCGATATTGTGAAACGCCAGAACGGCAGCCTGTCGCAATCAAGAACGAACAACGTGGAAAATTGACGAATGGGGTCATCTTGTTCCACGACAATGCCTGTCCCCACGTCGCTTATGTGGTTAATACAAAACTGGCAACGTTCAAGTGGGAAACGCTGCAACATCCGCCATACAGCTCAGACCTGTCACCTTGCGACTTCTACATTTTGGGGCAACCGAAAAAACAGCTCAAGGGTACCAGATACAGACTTTTTGAAGCAGCAACCCAAGGAGTTTTATGAGACGGGAATCACGCGACTCGTTAGTCAATAGGACAAATGTCTAAATTCTCATGAAGACTACTTTTAAATAAAGTACCCCGTTGTTGGCTCATTCATTTGACTTGCCCTCATATATCTTGCAGAACTCCTGCTTTTTATACGTGCTCTCTGTCGCGCGACTATAACTTCGGCGCAATTACTCACGATACACGACAAGGGACAGCTACTCCTGCGTAATACATTGGAACAAACGACAGCGTCATTGAGATTTTTCACTGGCCATTGCTTATATACAAGAATGTAAGCACGGTTCTTAAATGACAAAGTTTCATTAACATATTTGTCCTCAACTTGTTCAGTTCATTGCCTTTTAATTTTTCATATCAGCGGCATGCACTGCTTCCCTGGTTTCGAATTGATATAGTTCTAAAGTTCGTGTGATATTTTCTTTACTTAATAAATAGACAAAAAACATGGAAGCATTGACGTCAGTTATGTTGGGCACAATTTTTGGCACACACGAGTATAATATATTATGAAAGAATACATATTTTACTTGTATTTACAGTGCGTAGCTTTCAAGAATTCATTTGCAGCATCTTTGGCAATGACAATGCAATTATTATGCATGTATTTGATCCCTCGATAAATTGTTTAAGAGGAAGCTTTAGCTCGGGCCCAATCCGACGCGGCCTATTCAGAGACTTGTAAAACGCAGAAACGCTTTTCTGAGATAATCCTACAAATCGCTTTTATTGAAATTGGTTGCATTTGAGAGAGAAAGTTAAATACTAGTGTCTGTTGGAAACAGAACTTCGATTTAGGGCCTGAATTTTGTTTAAAATATTTTGAAAAATTCGAAAGTCTGAAAAAATAGAAGCACGACGTGTACAACCTAATAGCTATGCATGAAGAACAGATATTGTGGTTCTGTAAACGGCATTTATTATAACAGTCAAAGCGGACAAGTTTGCTGTGTCAATTTGTATCTTACGTGAATTGTTTCGTTGTGTACAAGGGCTCTGCAAAAGCCGTATTTCCACAATACTAAATTTTTTTGAGATTCATGTGTAGCATATCTATTTTGTCCGCTGTAGATGTGCCATTAGATGCGATTCACAGAATTGTGACATCATTTTTCATTGTTGAGTCACGGAGTTTTAAACTTGATAGTTTCGTTTTCTGAAAATTTTTAATTTTGGCCAATTTTTATTAAATAATTGACCACCTAAATGAAAAATTCGAAACCAATAGTCACTAGAATTAATCTTTTTCCTTTAAATGCAACAAACCTCCTCAAATTTGGTGAAGTGGTTGCAGGGAAAAACGAATTCCCCTTCTACATGTACTAAAATAGGAGCACCCGAGCTAAATCTTCCTCTTAAGGAGCAGGCTGAGCTGCAAGGTGCAGCCATATATATATATATATATATATATATATATATATATATATATATATATATATATATAGGGCCAGTGGCGTAGCCCCCCCCCCCCCGAACAAAATTTCTGGCTACGCCACTGATCGTAGCTGCGGAATCGCGAAGCACTCGGCACTCTTTCCCGTTCACGAGGAGGTCTCGCATGTAAGGCTCGAGAAGCTTCATGTTCTCGTCAGTGCTGCATAATGACAAAAACACGACTTTTGTTTTTGTTTCCGGACACTGCGCCGAAAAGTGACCCGGCTTCTGGCACGTATAACACACGCGCACTTGCCTCGTCTCGAACCGCTTCCTGCGTTCGGCTTCGGTTGCCGCCGTCTCCTTACGTTCGGTCGGACTGCTTTCACTCGCATCCGCACTACGTGTGCCCCCCTTGCTCTCATGGGCGTGAACTTCGGCCTCTCAAACTTGGAGCCAAATTCACCCTTTTGACCGTCCTTAGCTCCGCGAGCCCGACGCGTCACAAGCTCTTCGGCTAGCTCAGTGGCTCTAGCCACCGTACTAACGTCTGGCCTATCCAAGACCCAGTACCGCACGTTCTCAGGTAACCGACTATAAAACTGTTCCAGCCCGAAACACTGCAGAACTTTCTCGTGGTCACCAAACGCTTTCTCTTCTTTGAGCCACTCCTGCATGTTTGACATTAGCCTGTAGGCAAACTCTGTATATGACTCACTTTTGCCTTTCTCATTTTCCCGAAACTTCCGACGGAACGCCTCCGCTGACAGCCTGTACTTTTTTAGCAGACTCGATTTCACTTGGTCGAAATCCTCTGCCTCCTCTCTATTCAAGCGAGCGACTACGTCGGCCGCCTCGCCGGGTAACAAAGTGAGCAAGCGCTGTGGCCACGTTTCCCGAGAGAACCCCTGCTTCTCGCACGTTCGCTCAAAGTTAACCAGGAACAAACCAATGTCCTCTCCAAGCTTAAACGGCCGCATTAGGTCAGTCATTTTGAACAATACTCGTTCTCCTGCACCGTGTGCCTGACTTCCATTACGAGCGCGTTCCATCTCCACCTTGAGACGCTTATTTCCAAAGCGTGCTCGCGCTCTTCTTTTTCTTTCTCTTTTTGTTCTTTTCGTTCACGCTCCTGTCTTTTTGCCGTCTCCCTCTCCTCAATGGTCTCAAGGCATTCCGACAGCTCGTCATCCTCAGCTTCCAACTCAAGAATAGCCCTTAGCAGTTCTGGTTTTCTGAGTTTGTCTGAGACATCCAGACCCAACTCTCTTGCAAGCTCCAGCAATTTCGGTTTGCGCAACGACTTCAAATCCATGGCTGCTCTGAATGCTGCTTTCTCTACTGCCTACTATTGTCTTGCCGCAAACTAACCCGGCAGCAACGACAACCACAATTACGAGCTCTGTTTCTGACACTAACAAAAGCCTGGCGAAACTCAGAAGAAGAAAGTCCCGCACTCACCAAACCTCGCAGCCAAGAATTCAGCGCAGTCGTTCCGCTGGAGGCAACCAGTCATCACACAGGGCTCGTTGCACTGCTCCCGGATGGTCGTTGTGCTGCTCAGCATAGAGTTAACCGCATATCTTCGCTGCTGGCCTCCGTTGTCGCGATCCCACCGCTGACAACCAGCTGTTGGAATCCCACCGATGGCACCGGTTGTTGGATCCTCAGTGCTGACACCCGTTATTGCAGTCGCACCGCTGGCACGAGTTGTTGCAAATAGGTCGCAAGCCCCAAGGGTAGCGTTGGCCTGGCGGCCTGGGGCACAACTGGAAGCATCCGAAGGTCCTGGCAAAGCATGAGTCGACTGCTAACAGAACAACTTGTTTATTCTAGCATCGCAAAAGAGCGGCCGGTCAGGTCGACCGAAGTGGAGAGACGGGAGAGCACGTTACTCAACAGAAGAAATCAGAGCCTCTCTCCTGGCGTCCGGGGGCAGCTGCTCTTAAGGTACGGGCACACTAGCGTCAAAACGCGCGCGGCACGCCGCCGGCGGCGCGCCGCGTGCCGCGAAACCTGCCGCGGAACCGGTTTGGTCTGCCGCGCAGAGGATGGGTCGAGGTGCCATTTTCGGCGGCTTGCCGCGTGCCGCGAACCAATGAGAGACGTCCGGGCTACTCTCGGAGTTGAGGGCAAGAGGGAACGTCACGGGTCGAGGCCACGTGACAGCGAGGCACGGACGAGCCGAGAGACATGTTGAGACGAGTGTAGTGACGCATCAGCAGGGCCGGCGCCGGTCAGACCTCCTCGCTTCACACTTGGGGAGCTCCTCTCCCCGGCTGCCGCGCTTTGACAAGCGTGGGCACACACACACACACGCACACACGAAGACACGTGGCACTGAAACACGCCTGGACGCGCTTGGTGGGGAGGCTTTGCGGCAGCTCCCCAAGTAACCACGGATATCCGTGGGACGTCCGCCATAAGTCCCAACGTCCGTCCATTCGGATATCCAACATGGACGTCCGTGGGACGTACAGGAGAAGTCCATATCCTGTTTGGATGTCCGAAGGACATCCCAATGGGATGTCCATGGGACATCCAGTTTTGAACGTCCGCTGGCTGTCCGTAAATAGGCATGTCCAGGATATATACACTAGCTAACATAATTATGTAAACTAACATGAAAATATTGCCGGAAAATTGTTCATATTATGTTTGCTTGTTTTTATTCTCTGTCAGACACAGTCTACGCTTTGCAAAGGCAAAATAAATATATTTCCAACTTGATATATAATTTGCCCATTTTAACATCGTAGTATTATAATACGTTTCTTTTCTATCAGTGGGTCATATAAATGAAGTTTGCTTTCAAAAAATGCTTGTGGATGACTAGCAGAATAGATAAGCGCCCATTTGAAGCGACTTCAAAAAAAAAAAAATGGAAAGACGCACGTAGGAAACGTACACAAGACGGGAATGAGGCTGGTTCCTGTCTGTCCAGCCTCTTTCTAGTCTTGTATTCCTGCGTGCATTTTTTGGCATGTTTTTTTCTTAAAACAGGAAGTAGTTTCCTGTGTTCAAATTTGCATATAATTATACAATTGCATGCTACAAGTGGAGAATTCTTATTTTGTTTCATTTTGAATCCTCAATCACTATGTGCAGCCAAACAGGTCTAGTAAAGCTTTAGTAAAAATCAAGGAAAACATTCCACAATTCAACAAGACTTTATTTTCCACTTTTGTAAGCTAATTAAGCACCATCATGGTCCTGCACGGAAGTAGCGTCTGGTTTCTGTACAGCAACTGAAATAAACAGACAAGTAATAATTAAACTCCATTTTAAGCGTTAGCTTCAACCTCTAGCTGCCAAATGTTTACTCAAGAAAACCATTTCACATACACTTTCAGTCTTTCTTAGCAGTGGCTGCACACCTTTCTTTTGCCCTGCGCAGCCACTCCTTTATGTGGTAGAGCACGTCGTCTACCGTGCAGTCTTTGTGGTGGCGTGTCCGCCGAGCAGCCGCTAAAAGAAATGGGCGCGCCTTAAGTTTCAAGAAATAGTCAATTTCTACCAGATGTGAAGATGTACACTTACAGAACAGAACTTTGACGAGCTTCAGGTCCCTAAATCGAACCTTGCCTTTGCGGCCGTCCATACTAAATTCCGACGCAGCCTGATCACTCATTATATAAGCCATCATTGACTTAATAGTTGTGTTCAGGGTTCTTGTTCCATAGCCCATAAGGTCCAGAACCTGGAAGAAATTTAGGATATGTATGTAACTCTCAGCTAACATGCAAGTACATAGCATATCTTCTGAGATGTCGGTGTGGCAGTGAAATGGGTTTACACAGATGCAAATGCCAGGGCCACTGAGCACATGTATCTGTGAATGCAAACAAGACGAAAATTGTATGCACTGAAACAAGTGGAGCAAAGTTGGTCATTCACTGGCACACTTTTTTGAAACAGGTTGTACATATGCAAATATTCAGCAAAACCGAGACGCTAGCATCTGAAACGAAATGTCTTACTGAACCATACCAGAGCTTCACTTTTTCCTTCAGTCAGTTCTTCATTGAAATCAAGGACTTCTCGCACACTGTCCAGTGGGCAGCGCAGCACTGGCTCAGGAGTGTTTGAAGTTTCTGCACCTGGAGGACTATTTCTTTGTAGGGCTACTGTCAGCATCTGTATAATTTCAGCCTGATTGTGCCTCACGATATTTAAACTGTTTATAACCCGCCGCTGAAACTCTGTAAGAGGGAAAACAGCATTAAACAAGTAAAGTAAGCCAGAGTACTGCTGTTCGAAAACTTACCAGCACTGCTCAGGGCTGTCCCCGAGGTTTGTCGACAACCTGGAAAGTGCAACACAGCGATTAATGAGCAAGCACCCCAAAAGTGTGTTGGAACTGTGAGAAATAGGCAAAGTGAGTTTTACAATTGGCACTGGGGCTGGCATCCAAATGCTGCTGACTCTCAGCTCCTGCAATAATAGCTGCAGTGTTTGTTATGCAACTCGGTTCTGAACGTGTGCAAGCAAGACAGAACAAAATGACATGAAATTGGGAAAGCCTTTTTACCTTGGGACTGTTGCGCCACCTCAGCCACAGCCACACAATCCCTAATTAGGCCGACTTCGTCCTCATTCCGATTTTCGAAAGGAAGAGCGGGTGTCTCCCGACTAGAACCTGCGGAAAGAGAGGGTCAGTGCAATCAAACGACACCTAGCTGGCAATGAGCTGATATGCTACCTGGCAGTGACGTCATCTCTGAATTTCCTTGCAGAGGCTCCATTCTGCGCTTTTTTGGGACTCTGCAAGCTGAACAAAACCAATGAAACCTCACATTGAAAACAACCACCAAATGGTCTGCCAACAAAAAATATGCGAATTTTATAAGCTCAGGGCCACCATTTAAAATTTTCTAAGTTACTCATGTTACTGGATCCTTATGTAGTGCACCACCTGGCAATCACTTTTCCACACACTAGTGCCACTGAAAGTAGCAACTTGACCAAGGTAAAATACGAAAACAAAAGTCTTACGTGTCTTGTGCTGCATGGAAAGCTGCAAGGGGGCGCGCGGAAGGTCATCATCGGAATCAGATTCCGAACTGTAGCGCAAAGGTCTAATTCTCTTCCGCTTTCCACCGCCATCAGATTCCGATAAATCGGACCTGAACCGGGCCTCTTCCAACTTTGCACGGCCATCTTCATATGTGTCTGAGGTATAGTGCATTGACAATAGTTAGAAGGCCGAAACTATGCACACGATCACATGTATACCATCAACATAAATTAATTGAAGCGCGGACAGTAAAGTGATGACAACGACTGCTACGTGCAATGGCTTTGGAGGCTGTTTCTAAACATGCATGGAGCAGTTCAAAGTAAAAATTTTAGAGTGAAATAACCCACTGGCATGCACATATGCAGGTAAATTTGTAAACCGAACAAAGCAATTAATGCAATATAACTTCGTAACTGGCGTTTGAATTTATAGTGACAGTACACATAATAGTCAAGGGAATACTCACGGAATACACCTTTCACGAGCGCATCATATGAGAGGAATCCCGCATCTGGTTTTGCTGCGCGTCGAACCATTCTTGTGGCTCTATCTGATGGCACTTTTGGCCACAGACATTTGTCACCATTTACCCACGTGCAAGGCACAACCTCCACTTCCTCTGTAGCAGTAAACTCCACAATTGCATACATCTGAAATGATGCCACCACGCGCATATTAAAACAAAAAACCCAACTATACATTTAAAAAAAAAGGTACACTATTTCAGCTATCGCTCTACACCATCCCAGACAGGCCGGGCCACATGCACGCTAATCGTTGTCAAGGCGGATTAGCTGCAGCGCGACAGGTTAAATAATAATAATTTATTTGCTCAAAGACATGAGCCCCCCACCCGGTGACATGCAAGGCTACAAAGGATAGACGCACGTGCGCCGGCTAGCCCATCAACGAAGGGTAATAAATAGTACAAATAACGGCAGCGCTTTGCATAAATATTAATATAAGGACCACTAAGCATAGATGCACTTACCATGCTCTGGCAAACTTCAAATTAAGTGACCGCGCCGACCACGCTCCGAGCTCAGGTTTGAATTGGGCGCCGGGACAGACGAAGTAAATATCTATACGCGTACAAAGGTAGCAAGCGCACAGAAAAAAAAGAAGCGCTACATATATATATATATATATATATATATATATATATATATATATATATATATATATATATATATAGTGGTATAAAGTTTGTAAACAGGGATAACGTACCTCAGACAGGCTGGCCAACGTTTCTACAGGAGGACCTATCTTCGTCAAAGGCGGCCTCGTCATCGTCGGCGTGTTAGTTTTAAAGGGTTAGTGCAGTGACGTCACATGCGGAAGTTGTCGCTGGCGGCTGGTTTTAAAGAGAGCGATTACAAGAGGAAACAAGCGCTGTCGTCCGACGTCTGTGAGCTTCATTCTCAAGACGAGAGGATGAGAGCGTGAGAGTGGGCACGCGGGGAGAAAAGAAAAGAAATAGAAGCAGAAAAAAGGGGAAAAAAGGGGAAAGGGGGGTGGGGTAATGGGCGGCGCAAAAAAAGGGGGGTAGTGAAAGAAAAAGAAAGAGAAAAATGAGATCTTTAAGAAATACGGGGGCTTGGGGGCGTGTTGGAGATGCGAAAGGTTAGGAGGTACTCAGGGGGAGTCGTTGGCGGCATGTTTTTGAGGCATTAGAACGGCCACACACACACACACACAAGAAAAAAAACATGAGTAGGCAATGTTAAAGGCACAGAGCCTGGACGATCAGCGAAGTCTGGTGGACCGGGCCCGGGCTGCAGCATTAGCCAACGGCTTTCTGGACTGAGAGAGCCGCCCACCTAGGGCGAAGAAAGGACACTTTCTCGCTGTTTCTTAAAATAAACGTTCATTCCTCCTGAAAGTGACTTGAGTAGCATAGTAGTAATACGCCGAGTAATTTTGAAATAGTTAAGGTGGCGACGTCGTTTCGTCTGCGGTGCAATGTATGGTGTGACTGCAGGCAGCGGCATGGTCTTTCAAGGGGCACTGCCCCACGCGCTTAACGTAGGTGTCGTTACGGCGGCATCCAGAGATGGCGATACTCTGGGTTGAGGCGCCGAAAAAGGCATATTGACTTCCGAATGTGTTGTCGAGGGGGTTTAAAAAAAAAAGATAAAAAAAGGGGGGAGGGAAGGGAGAGGGGGGCCGAAACCGGTATAACAAACAGGAGGGTAACGCACGCAGAAGCGGGCGGGGGCAAGTGTACATGGAAGGGGATCGTACAGTTGGTATAGACGTAAAAACCTGAAAGAGTACATTAAATTGAGTAGTAGGCAGGAAAAATTTTTTTCGAAATGGAAGAGTAGATGAGGTTAAGAATTAAAGTTGGCTCGTGGCCTAATGTGTTTTGTGTATTGGTTGATGATATGAGAGTTTCAGATTTAAGTTACAGCTTTTAAAGATTCTAAGTTGCCGCGTGCCAAATCAATTCCTGTCGGGTGTAGGCAATTAAACTTGTGTATGAGGTATGATTCCGTATATATATATATATATATATATATATATATACGGGATATACGGCTATACTACGGGAGGCCTAGCTCGCTTGGGCTCACTCGTCTGGTGGCACAACATAGTGTGCGTAGAGCATCGCAACTTAAAAACGAGGAGCAGCTTCTGTTGTGTCAGTCAAAGCTCACTGAATTGCAAGTGCTGGAACTGGTAAAGTACGAGGGAAGGAAAAATTTCAATGTCCAAGAACAACAAAGAAAGAAACGGGAGCGTGACAATATCCCAACGGCCATCAGAGCTGATTCTCAAAGCCAAAACCCTGACTCCGAGGCGACCGATTGTTCTGAAGTAATCAGTGGAAAAAAGCACGAGACGGTGGGCAACGCCTCAAATGTCATAAACTTGTCGAGTAGCCCATTGTCGAGTGCGCAACTAAATCTCCTTTCGAAAGGTCTAACTTTTTGTCCGGCGTCAGGAAGGATGAACGAGTTTCAATTGTTTCAAGATTTGGATGACTTCGCGAGAAATTTGCGACTACGGGAGTACTTTTATGATCGAAAAACTACAGAAGGGTGTCTTGACCAGCTACCTGAACTCTCCGAAAAATCATGGACACCTGGCGAGGCACGCGACAAATACTTGGACATGTATATTTGTGCGGTTCAAAAAGACATTATAAAAGAGTACGAGAGGCATCGTCCCATCCGCAGCAACCTCTCAAAAGAGGAAGAGCAGGCACTGCGAACTCTACGTGATGATAAGACAATTGTCATTAAGCCAGCGGACAAGGGTGGTGCAGTGGTGGTACTTGACCGGAATGTTTACATAGCCGAAGGTTTCCGTCAACTGGGAAACTCTAAATTTTACAGAGAACTCCCAAGCAATCCTACCCAGAAATTTGAAAGCGAAATAAAGGACGCCCTAACCACTCTGCGCAAGGCAGGGCAGATAACCGATAAGACGCTCAAAGCATTGATACCAAGAAACTCTGGCCCCGGCCGTTTCTACCTACTACCCAAAATCCACAAAATAAACAATCCCGGTCGGCCTATCGTTTCCAGTGATGGAACAGTGACTGAGAAAATATCCAGCTTTATTGACAGTCTCATTAAGGACATCCCATCTTCATTTCCCTCGTACATTAAAGACACAAATCATTTCCTTCGGGAGGTATCAAACCTGACGGTACCGGCGGGGGGTTACTTGGTCACTGGATGTCGCATCTTTGTACACCAATTCATACCTCACGCCGAGGGCATAGCTTCCGTAGTTTCAGCTTACGCTGGCTCCAGCCAACCTAGACAATTAGATAAAGACACAGTTGCGACTCTTTTAAATCTAGTACTGAAATATAATCACTTTGAGTTCGAGGACAAGCATTATTTGCAAATCAGTGGAACCGCCATGGGAACGAAGATGGCGCCAAATTATGCAAATATCTTTATGGCATCTTTAGAAATACCCTTCCTCGCAAACTCGGCCGTAAAACCAATATTTTATAAGCTATTCCTGGATGACATTTTCTTTGTGTGGGCCGACAATGAACAAAGTCTCTTAGACTTCATTTCCAATTTCAATTCTCTGCACCCGTCAATCTGCTTTACGCACAACTTCTCCCAAAATAGTATTCACTTCCTCGACGTCACTCTGTCACTGAGTGGCGGTCGCATTTCCCCGTCCCTATACAAAAAGCCAACAGATCGTCGGCAATATCTGCATTTTTATAGTAGCCACCCCCATCACTGCAAAATAGGCATTCCCTACTCCCAGGCCCACAGATACAGAAGAGTCTGTTCCCAATCTGCGCAATTTGAGCGACACGCGGAGGAACTGAAATCTGCTCTCATACGCCAAAAATATCCTCCAAAAATAGTAGACGATGCCATTGAACGCGCCCGCAGCTTAGATCGAGCACAGATAATGGGAGAAAAGGTTAGCAATACCAATACACAATCAGATCGAAACTTGGTCCTCACATACACCACCGGTGCTCCGCGGGTCAATGCCATGGATTCTCACCCGCCATTTTAATATCATGAAACGCTAGAGCATCCGACTCGCTACTATCTTCAAGCAGCCGCCTCGGGTTGTGTATAGAAGAAACAAAAATTTAAGGGATTTGTTAGTCAGGGCGAGGACACAGAAGTCAAACACGCCCGAGGGCTGTCGACCGTGTGGGAAACCTCGTTGCAAGGTATGCCGTCACATGACAACAGCAGACACGGCTGAAGCATCGAACTCGCCCTTCGTATATAAAATTACCGAAAATCTTGACTGTGATTCCAGTAACGTCATGTACAAAATTCGATGCGAGGTGTGTAAGCAGGAATATATATCGGCCAAACAGAGATCCCTTTCCGCCTACGGTTTAACAATCACCGCGCGCATGTGAAAAGTCTCCCCAATTGCACCCTTCTCCAGGCACGTTCGGCTGCCAGATCACTCCTTTGAACGCGTGAGCGTTGTGCTCTTGCAATCTGGTTTCCAACACACCCGTGCACGCGAGCAGAGAGAATCTTTTTTCATCCATAAATTTGGAACGTACACTAAAGGAATTAATGAGAGTCCGGGGCGGATGACGTGCCTCCGAGATATGCCGTGAAAGTGCATGGGAAACGCGAATACATGCTATGTACTGTAAAATTGAGACGCTGGCTATTCACTGCTTACTCACCCCTCCGCATACGCCTCAAGGGGGCGAGCGGAAAACCAATAAATTCAGTTTCCTGGACCCTGCCACTGAAGTGTCATTCTAAGTGACCTATTGCCCTTCCTGAAATACGCACGTGCTGACTTGATGTCAGTTGTCTGTTAAACAACGTTCAAAAACTGGACCACAAGGAGGCTATTTAACTCGACGCCCTAAATCTAAGCCCATGGGCGCACTTGCGTTGCGAATCCCATGCATTTTTTGGAACTATTTTTTTTTCTTTTTGTCGCACCGTAGCTGGACCACAAAGCTGCCGGAACGGGCCGTGCCTTGTATATTTGTACTGTGACACTGTGTTTCTTTCTACAAGTTGCCGCTCTTCTGTCTTCCTTCTGGGCCCCTTCTCTATTGTGTCCCCCGCCACCCGCTCCCGCTACAACGGCAGCCCACGCACTGGAGCTGCGGAGCGACCGCTTTCTCCCTCCTTGCCTCGGGCGCACGGGAACCTAGCTGCCGCTACTTCCCGCCCCCCTCCCTCTCCGTTTTACGTCTCCCTCCTCCTGTGTGATTTTTTCTTTTTCTTTCCGTTTTCTTTTTTTTTCCTCACTTACCTCCTTGCTCTACATACATGTGACTCCGCCTTCCTCTAACTGCCCTGCATAGCTGCCAAAGGCCGCTGTAAATCTGCCAAGGCGCCGAAAATCAATCACTGTCACAACTGTTCCTCTCGGTTTGATGTATGTAAGAACGACCGGGTACCCGGTCTGGTGTCTTCCCTACCACGGCCGAACTGCCATTTTTTTGTAAACCCTGATGAAGATCGGTCCACCGATCGAAACTGTCGAAATTAAATACTTGTTCTGTTTACCTTGTAGCACCACTCAAGTTCTTATATATATATATATATATATATATATATATATATATATATATATATATATATATATATATATATATCACCCATGGTGCTGGCGATGGCACTATCGCTTGTGCGCGACGGAGCATTGGCCCTCGCCAGGCAACAAAAACAAATCTCAAAGGCTATGCTTTTGGTGCCCGCGTGCGCTGAAAGCGAGTATACGAAAGCTACAGTACGTCACAGCCGCCATGTAGTAACAGTAATCTCAGAGGCTATAATTTTCTGCCCTTAAAGTGCCAAAAGCCTTAGCAGAAACACAAAACGCGAAAATCGAACAACGAATATTTCCAAAATAAGTAAATATTTCACTGTGTAATAATAAAATACTTTAAAAATTTATTTAAGTTTGCGTAGATGCACGTTGATGCGTTATAGGCCCTTTGCAAAGCAGAAGCCTTGCAGTGATCCAATCCAAGCCAAGCCATCGTTGTCACGGCGTCTTTCATTGTGCGATTGTTTCAAGGGCAGCGCAACAGCGGACGTGTGTTGATTCGTTTGTCACTTTCCGTGCCTGCCAAAGACTCCTGCTCCTGCAGCTAATAAGGTATGACAGCTACATCTTATTTCTTTTTTAATTCGTTTGGGTATTGAAATGTGCTTTCTGCACAGGTGCCAACATGCTTAGGCTTAAGGAGAAGCCTTATACGCGAAAGAGAGCGTCGCTGGAGACAAAGATGCTATTCGAGGACTTTGGATCTCGCACCGGCAGCCAGCAGTCAACGGCTCGAGAAGTCGCAAGTGCAGAAATGTGCAGTGGCGCATGTACTACTCACGCATGTGTTAACACGTGTGGTCGTGCTGTACCTGCAAACATTTGTGTGCCTTGCGACTCTGGCCGCTGCACCGAGGCGACATCAGAAGTTCAGGCCGCTGGTTGTGACACTGCGCGCACTACGGACAATGTACCTTGCTTCCTTGATGGATCCACTCTAAGCGACTCTTCGGATGGTTCACTTGGCTCGCCTGTGAGAGCGTCACAAGAGGATCCCTTAGGAGAGGTGAGTGTGGGTTCTCTGGTTAGCAGGACCCCGGAGCCTACATTTGATTTAGCTACCGCGGACTCTTCATCGGTGCCCTCTGACTTTGCTGAACGACTGCGCAGTTGGGCTATTAAGGAAAATGTTACGCATACAGCGGTCACATCACTGCTAAAGATGCTCAAGACGAGTAGCTTTGACCCCTCATCTCTCCCAAGTGACGCTCGCACTTTGCTCTCCACGCCCAGGGGTACACAACGTGCACCTGCTTTAACTGACATGGCTCCTGGGCAATACTGTCACTTTGGCTTGCAGTGCAGTCTAGAAAATGCCTTGTCGGAAGCATGTTTTAAGGGCAGCCATGTTTCTTTGTTGTTTAATATTGACGGACTGCCAATTTCTAAGAGTTCTAACATGCAGTTGTGGCCAATACAGTGCATGATTGGTGAGCATGGCAGAGTTTCACCCTTTGTAGTCGGCATTTTTGCTGGGCCTTCAAAGCCTGTTTCAGCGAATGATTTTCTGAGCCCCCTTGTCAGTGAGCTGCAGCAGCTTCTTTCGCATGGAATGGTTTTTGAGCACCGGGTAATTAAGGTTTCGTCAACTTGTTTTGTTTTAGATGCACCAGCACGGTCATTTGTTTTTCAAATTAAAGGACACACTGGATATTCTGGGTGCCCAAAGTGCACAGTAGAGGGCACATACAGCAACAACCGACTCAGCTTTCCAGCGAGGTCCTCCACTTTGCGCACCGATGATTCATTCAGGCGTCAGACTGACCCTGACCATCACCTAGGCACCTCAGTTTTGATGACGCTTCCCATAGACTGTGTCGCCTCTGCACCCCTTGACTACATGCACCTTTTATGTCTGGGCATTATGAAAAAGTTGCTTAGTGCTTGGTTAGGTGGCCGTTTAGAGGTCCGTCTCGGACCTGCAGAACGAAGACGGTTGTCTGACTTAAACCTATCTTTAGCTCCTAATGTACCTAAAGAATTTTCCCGCAAACCTAGAAGTGTAGCAGAGGCTGAGCGTTGGAAGGCCACAGAATTCAGACTACTACTTCTCTACACTGGGCCTGTAGTACTCATGCCTGTTCTACCTCCTGATCTTTACATGAACTTTCTTTCGCTGCACTGTGCAGTGTACATTCTGGCAAGTCCTAGCCTGTGCCAGCAGCATACTGATTATGCCGAGTCTCTTCTTAAGTACTTTGTTAAAACTTTTGCAAGATTGTATGGAAATGACCAGGTTTCCTACAATGTTCACTGTGCATTACATGTTGCAAATGATGTACGCAAGCACGGACCACTGGACATGTTCAGCGCATTTCCTTTTGAAAATAATATGCAGTACCTCAAGCGGCTTCTAAAAAGCCACAAGACTCCACTTGCCCAGCTGTACAACCGCTTAAAGGAGCGAGAGGGAAAGGGGGCGGCAACCTTTCCATCACTGAACGCGATTAAATTTACAAAAGAACATTCAGATGGGCCTCTCCTAGGTACCTGTGCACCACCCCAGTACAAACAGGCCACGTTTGCTAGCTTCATCCTCAGTGTAGATGTTCCTGATAACTGCTGCATAATAGATGGCTCTGTCGTGATTGTAGATAGTTTCGCACACTTTAGAGCTACACAAGCACCTTGCATCATTGGTCGCGAATTCATGGTGAAGGAAAACTTCTATGATAAGCCATTTTCTTCTTGTACCATTGATGTTTATGTGGTTTCACAGCTTTCTGATGTTAAATGTTGGCCATTAAGGAATGTGCGTAAGCTTGTCAGGTTACCCTGGCATGGGAAATTTGTTATAATTCCATTGCTGCATATGTCTTAATCGCAGGTGTTATACCTGTGCCACACGGGCGAGGTTAATGGCATTAAATGTTTAAGACCTAAGTTTCTTAATGCCATTATATTTCGGTCGCTGCTACATGCGCATACTTAATGACATTAAGCTTTACGATGGCGATAGATGCAGTGGAATGGTCAAGTTTGTTTGCAGGGCGAAATGCGAAAACACCCGTGTGCTTAGATTTAGGTGCACGTTAAAGAACCCGAGGTGGTCAAAATTTTCGGAGTCCTCCACTACGGCGTGCCTCATAATCAGAAAGTGGTTTTGGCACGTAAAACCTCAAATATTATCTATTATTATTAAATCGTAATACAATAAAAAACAGTCATCTAGGGAGCAGATGTTTAATTAATTGGCATATTGTATGTAGTTTACTTCTGGAATGTCATTGTTACACCCAGCCGTAAACTGTTTGAAGCCAAAGCTAGCTCGACGGCCAATCCATAGCGTAGCCAAAGCATTGAAATTGGAAAAATAGCACTCACAGCTTCAAAGCTCCCAAGCAGCGATCCTGAAAAATGTGACCGTGTGCTCCAGTTTGTTCTGACATACGTGCTTCGAGTCGAGCATCGTTGAGAAATTCGAAGGCTTCAGTATGAGGCCAACAAGGCAAGTAGCCGCCGCTGTGCAATCGAACAGCTTCTCCTGGCTAATGCGCTCACGATTAGAGCTGTGGCCGTGAGTAGCGCCAAGATCGCCTGCTGATCTCTACGAAAATAAAAAGCTCCTTTTAAAAAAGTGAAGAATGTATTAGTTGTTTTGATCTACAAGTTTGTTTAATATCGTGAGGATATGGTCACTGCAGCCACGGCGGGAACATTGTAAATGAGAGTACGCATTCGATGGCCAAGTGAGTTTCAATAATTGTAAGAACTCACTACGCCGCAAGAGAGAGCTATTTTTTAAAGAAAGTCAAGAATATATTAATTGTTCTTCACTAATAGTTCGTTTAGTCACGTCAGATTGGGGAGACATTGGGAACCAGAGTACGCATTCGACGGCAAAGTGAGTTACGAGAACGCACTACATTGCGAATGGCATTTAAGCTTGAATACCATTAAGCATGTCCGTGTGGCACCCCGCAAATTACATTAAAGTTTAAGGCATTACCCAGTTAATGTCATTTTATGTGCCCGTGTGGCAGGGATATGAGTGCTATTCAAGTGATGTAGTCAAGATTAATTCCTTCATGTCATTTCTGTTGCTTTCGCAGTTTAGTAATGCTAATTCATGTCTTTTTGCTCTCTTTCTTTCAGCATTCTGGGCTCCGTTGGAGCCCAGAATGCTCCGTTGGATTTTGTGTTTGTCTGCGTATAACTACAGCCTTCAGTACAGGCGAGGCCAAGAAAACTTCAACGCAGACGCACTCAGTTGTCTGCCAGCTCCGGGAGACGAAGACGAGCCACAGCTACCTGGGGACGTGCTCCTGTTGGAAGCAGTCGAGTGCGCACCGCTGCAGGCGGCAGACATCGCTGCGCTGATCAAGAAGGACAAAGTATTGTCCATGGTAAAGGACTGGATCCTTAGTGGCTGGCCGTCAACACAACTGGACAGCAAGTTCGCGCCTTACGAGGTGAGGAAGACGGAGTTGTCGTTGCATCGTGATTGCATACTGTGGGGGAATCGCGTTGTAATTCCTCACGCAGCAAGAGAAAGTGTGCTTCAACTCCTACATGCAAATCACCCTGGGATGAGTGCTATGAAAGCGTCAGCTAGAGGGCTCATGTGGTGGCCGAAAATGGACCACGAAATTGAAGAGTTTGTACGACACTGTCAGCCATGTCATAGTAACCGGCAAAGTGATCCCAAGGTTCCAGTGCATTTTTGGATCAATCCAGATCAACCTTGGAGTCGCCTACACATTGATTTCGCTGGTCCAGTTAATGGAGAAGTATTTTTAATCGTGGTAGACGCGTACAGCAACTGGGCTGAGGTCGAAATCATGTCATCCATAAAAGCTACAGCTGTCGTCACCAGCTTAAGGAAGATGTTTGCGACACACGGTATGCCAGACGTTATCGTTTCGGATAATGGCACAGCATTCACTAGCTCGGAGTTGCAAACGTTTTTAAAGTGCAATGGTGTGCGTGCTATTTTCACTGCTCCTTACAATCCCGCCAGTAATGGCAGGGTGGAGAGAATGGTAAGAGAAGTTAAAGAAGCAACAGGAAGGTTCAACGCAGTGCAAGATTTCACGGTTCCTGTTTAAACAGCACACGACGCCGCATTCGGTCACGGGGAAATCTCCGGCAGAATTGATGTTCGGACGAAGGCTGAGGACAGCCTTGGACAGACTTCATCCGGACCGGCAATACGTGCCGGAACCGCAACGACCGGAGATTAAGAGGTTCCATGTCGGTAACGCGGTCTATGCTAAAAGCTTCTGTCCAGGTCCAAGGTGGAAGGCGGTCAGGGTTGTGGCAGTGCGAGGCCTGGTGTCGTACATCGTCCAGTTGGACAACGGCGAACGCCATCACAGGCACCGGAACCAGTTGAGGAGCGCCTGGACGAGGCTCGAAGCCGATCCAGTCTGAAGTGCAGACTACCACGTCAGGCTGCCTCCTACAGCCAGACGACCACAACAGCCGCCGGTCAGCACGGAAGCAGCCGCAGGGGCAAGACCGGGCCAAGCTACCCAAGACCCGGTCGAGACGCGAAGATCAACACACGTTAGACGGCCTATCGCACGTTATGGCATTGATGACTAACCAGACATTTTGCAATTGTGTAACGAATCTTAGGGGAAAGGAATATTGTATATTGATATCGCGTGTCATACTACATTTTCATGATAATCGCTTATCGGCCACGCAAGCATCAGTCGGCAGATCACATGTTCATCACCCTATAAAAAGGGCACGGCATCAATAGACGTCTGTTCCACCCTGGCGTCCGGCTAATACGCTACACTTTCTTTTCGAGAGCAGTTTACTGTTGTTAACAATTTCTCTTCCCCGACTTCTGTTAGCTCTGGTGTGCCACAAGGCAGCGTCCTCGGCCCCTTACTCTTCTCAATCTCCATTAACGACTTACCCGCCCAGATTACTTCCTGCATGCGCCTTTTTTCCGATGACTGCATAATCTACCGTCCTATTCACACGACCGACGAACTTCAAGCAGATCTTAACCTTATCGCTAACTGGTGTAACAAATGGCTCATGACACTAAACTGTACAAAGTGCGAGGTGATGTGCTTCAGCCGAAAATGTGTAAGTTCTAAAAATTCATATCATCTTAATAACACTATGTTTTCCCACACTTCATCATATAAGTACCTTGGTGTTGTTCTTGCAGAGAATCTTTCATGGACCCCACACATCACTTCTACATACACCAAAGCATCACATTCTCTTGGCTATCTACGGCACAACTTGCGAAATGCCCTGCCAAACATTCGAAAACTCGCTTTCCACACATTCATTTTGCCACAGTTAGAATTCGCCTCCCCAATTTGGTCCCCTCATCAAAATTACCTAATAAATATGACGGAAATGATACAAAACAGAGCAGCCCGGTTCATATCCCATAACTACAGTAGAAACTCAAGCATTACACAAATTAGACTAGACCTACTGTTGCTGCCATTAGATGTCCGCCGCAACATCGCTCTTCTCTGCTTATTCCACAAATATATTTACACTAATAAACGAACCCGGTTACAAATACAAATACCACACTCTTTTTCACGCAGATTACATAATCAGTTGAGTTTCATGCGCACATATGCTAAAACAAATGCATTTAATTCATCTGCACTACCACGTGTCATTCGTCTCTGGAATGACCTCCCTGATAACACAGCCTCCATATCTAATCCCGACACGTTCAGCTCTCAGTTACTCATGCTTTTCCCATTTAATACCATTCACGAGTGACAAATCTAGTGTATGTTATCGTGTATTTTTGCCATGTTGTATATCATTTTCAGAAACGGTATTCCTTTGGTCTGTTAACAGTAACAAGTGTTCATGTGCCTTCAGATATTGCTTTGTATTCCTAGTGCCTTCAATATTGTGTAACACGGTAATCTCTTTCTGGCAGTGTTCCTCTTGGAAATTTGAACGTTTTATATCTTTACTGTTTAATATGCCCCCCTTAATTACTTTATGCCCTGCCATAAGGCCTGTAAGGTTCTTTTGAATAAATAAATAAATATTTGCTTTTTGGCCTTTATATGTATATGTATGAGGTGACAATAAAAGATTAATTGTATTTGGAAGTTGGTGTAGGTTCATTTCTTGTTTTTTTAAAACAAGAATGCATTCAAGCACTCGACCAATGTAATATATTTAATGGTCGGGTGCTTGGATGTCCCAACCGCTATTGGTGCTTCAAGGTATGTGTATATCTGGAATATCCCCGGGCACACACGCGCGCACACACACACACACACACATATATATATATTATATATATATATATATATACTGAACGTCCCCTGAATATCCATGATGGATGTCCGCGTCGGACGTACTACGGACGCCAAAGCAGTTACCTTTGGATTCCCCAGGGACGTCCCTCGGACGTACGTCGGATATTCATGGACGTCCCACGGACATCCCGAATATCCAGAAAGGACGTCCGTCGGACGTCGCCTGGATATCCGTGGTTACTTGGGTCCGAACGGGCCAAAATGTCCGCCGCTTTGAACGAAGCCCCGGCGTCCGTTGCATCCGCGCTGGCTATACCGCGCGTCGTAGGCGAAACGTAACAGTGTTTACAGGAGGTATTCAGAGACCTGGATTGGGAAGAATTGGGGATAAGAGTCAATGGAGAATACCTTAGTAACTTGCGATTCGCTGATGATATTGCCTTGCTTGGTAACTCAGGAGACCACTTGCAATGCATGCTCACTGACCTGGAGAGGTAAAGCAGAAGGGTTGGTCTAAAAATTAATCTGCAGAAAACTAAAGTAATGTTTAACAGTCTCGGAAGAGAACAGCAGTTTACGATAGGTAGCGAGGCACTGGAAGTGGTAAGGAAATACATCTACTTAGGGCAGGTAGTCACTGCGAATCCGGATCATGAGACTGAAATAATCAGAAGAAAAAGAATGAGCTCGGGTGCGTTTGGCAGGCATTCTCAGATCATGAACAGTTAATTGCCATTATCCCTCCAGAGAAAAGTGTATAACTGCTGTGTCATACAGTATTCACGTACGGAGCAGGAACCTGCAGGTTTATGAAAAGGGTTCTACTTAAATTGAGGACGACTCAACGAGCTATGGAAAGAAGAACGATGGGCTTAATATTAAGGGGGGGATAAGAAGAGAGCAGATTGGGTGAGAGAACAAACGCGAGTTAATGACATCTTAGTTGAAATCAAGAAAAAGAAATGGGCATGAGCAGGGCATGTAATGAGGAGGGAAGATAACCAATGGTCATTAAGAGTTACGGACTGGATTTCAAGAGAAGGGAAGCGTAGCAGGGGGCGGCAGATAGTTAGTAAGAAGTTTGCAGGTACAACATGGCCACGATTAGCGCATGATTGGGGTAGTTGGAGAAGTATGGGAGAGGCCTTTGCCCTGCAGGGGTCGTAACCAGGTTGATGATGATGATGACGATGATGATGCAAGGCATCCCTACCTTGCTTCGAAATGTATGAGCTTCCATTTGAGTTGTCATAAATTGTTTCTTTCCTGATTTCGTTTTCCTGAATGGTTTTCCTGTACAGATACCTCAACAATCTCCCAGCCCATTTACTTTCTTCCATATTCCTCAGCCGTTCTACATAATCAATCTTACTGCGAGCTTCACTCACCTCAGAACTAGTCCAGCCCACATCACCCTGCACAGCTTCATTTATTGTATAGTCTTCCCGTGAGCGCCCAATGCGAGGCGTCCCACTGACCTTTGGTTCCCACCGACTCCTGATTGTACCCCTTGTAGGATTTGGAGTCGGGCTTGTAGGACGATCGGAAGAACTTTGGGCGACAGGACTAGGCGAGCAGGATTTATTTACATTATTTACAGTTTAAACAAGACATACATCTACAGTCCAATGTGGCTCCCAAATGGAGCCCGCAAGACGAAGCATACAGCAAACGAGCACACAGCTCACGAGTACATTTCGAGCACGACAACGAGCCCAGAGCACGACGACGAGCACACTCTAGCAGCCAACAATCGCTGCTTATAAGCACTCCGTTGGACGTCATCGTTCGACGTCATCGCAGACTACACGCCTTTTTGGAGGAGGAGGGCTCACACACACGTGCCGCACAGGTTTCAGTGCCGCTCTCTCGAGGGCCGACGACCTTTGCAGCGCAGTCGTCGTGGTATCCATTGTCTTGCGTCGCCATAGCCAGGTGGTCACGCCCGACCCCAGCCGGCGCCTCTAAATTCCAGAGCTGCCTTTTTTTTTTCTAGTCGCCACGTGTGTCGGCAGACTGCGACGAATCCTGGGGCCCCCGTACCTCAAAGCGCCCTTTTGCCAGGGAGGCTCCCCCCTGCCGCAGAGAGACCATGACGACCCGGCAAATTAACCAACAATGCACGGGGCGCCAAACGTGGCCAGCCCTGCTGTTGTCAACGATCCTCCAAATGCCACGCATGGTCGCTTAGCGTTGTCGTCCTCGCTCGTTCTCTGAAGGGCGCCGCCATCGCGAGTCGGTCGAAGCACGTGCAGCGGGCTGAAATAGCCGGCACGTTGCCACCCCGGCAGGCCATTGCTAACACCCTGATTTAAAGCAAACAACCACATTTCCAAAAGTAAGGCCTGGAACCATTACACCTTTCCACATGCCTCGGAGCACCTCGTACGTATTGTATCCCCATAGCGTTCTGTGCTTTATTATGGCTGCATTTCTCTTCCCCTTCACTGTTATTGTTTTTTCCTGTGTTTCCATATATCTATCGCCTTCGTTTATCCGTATACTAAGGTATCTATATTCTCTTACCCGACGTATTTCCTGGCCCTGTATTGCCACTGTCTGTTCACTGTTTTCATTGAATACCATAACACCTGATTTTCTAACACTAAATTTCAAACCTAAATTATTGCATTCCTGTTCACTGATATTAACCAGACGTTGCAAATCACTTTGCTTAAGTGTTAGCTAGCAACACATTCTCATCCGCTTAAAATAAACCTGGAAGCTGCTGCTCTACTACTGTACTCGCCTGTTTGTATGAGAGATTAAACCCGATATTACTTCCTTCTAGCGTCCTCTCCATCCTTACCATGTACATTATAAGCAGCAATGGGGATAAAGGCCACCCATGCTTCAGTCATGTGTTCATATAAACTTTCTCCTCGCTCCTCATCCCTTCCCATTCAACGCAAACGGCATTTTCTAGGTAAATCTCTCTCAAAAGCTGTAGACAATCGTGACCTAAGCCTTCCCCTTCCAGAATATCCCGCAAAATGTTGCGGTCTACGTTGTCATACGCTCTTGTAATGTCTAAAAAGGCCACATATAACGGTCTGCTTTCTGCTCTTGATATTTCAATACACTGAGTAAGAACAAATAAGTTGTCATCCAAACGCCTACCTATTGGGAAACCCTTCTGAAGTTATCCCAAAATGTCATTATTCTCTGCCCATGTTTGCAGCTTTAATTTGATTGCCTGCATTGCTAGCCTGTACATTACCGAAGTAATGGTCAACGGTCTATACGAGTGAATTCTATATTTCTTCCCCTTACCTTTGTAAATTAAATTCATTCTACTTTGTCGCCAACTGTCTGGTATTCGTCTATCTTTTGAAGCTTTTTCCACCGTTTTCACCAGAGCTTCCTTACTTTTTGGTCCCAGTTCATTATTCAGCCTAACGGGAATCTCGTCTATCCCTGTGGCTGTGCGCTTAGGAATTTTCTCTTCGGCTTTCTTCCAGTTGAAATTTGTCAGCACCAGCTACTTTTCCACCTGGTTCTCTTTCATGCTCTTTTTTTTCTTCAAGTAAAACCTCGTCATTGCCTTGTCAAGACTCGGCTGTTATTTTTCGGGTGTAGTTTATTGCCGCTTCCCCTTCCATTTTGTTTCCATCTTCGTCTAGGATATGTTGTATTGTTGTTGACTTCCTGCCTAATAAATTTATGTAGTTCCAAAATATTCTAGGTGCGGCCTCCTTTTCCTCACGTGTCTCTGACAACCAACGTTCACCTTCACCATTTATTTTTTGCATGCACCACTATTTGAACCATAGAATTTTTCTCCCCGTATATTTCCAATTTACTTGCTACTTCATCCAGCGGCAACTGCGCTTCTTTGCCTGCCTGTGGTCTCGAGATGCTCTCTGTCGTTCGGCGATCGCTTCTCGTATCTCCCTATTCCACCAGCTTTTCGGTTTCTTTTTTCCTTTTCAAGTAACATGTTGTTTCTCTTTCCGTAGTCGTTATTAGACTTAGAAGCTCACTATATTCCCACTCTAGACCATTTGCCAAGTTCTTCCTCGACTCTAACTATATTTGTTATTTGTCCAGCGTTCAAATTTGGACTGATCATTTTGCATTCCTTGCTCTTTCCCAACTACATATCCCATTTTCAAAATGATGTGTTTATGGTCACTCCCTATGCTGCTATACTCTTCCTCATCAATTACCATTTCCCTCAACTTATCATGAATTCCTTCTGTCATCAGACATTAATCAATGGTTGATTACCGGTTTCCAACTTTCCACGTGATCTGCCCTTCACACTTAAGCCCTGTATTCACGATAACGAGGTTATGTTGCTCACAAAGGTCTAGCATTGACTTCCCGTTGTTATCGGTATAGCCATCTAAATCATGTATGTGGACATTTATGTCACCTAATAGGATAATTTCAGCATCATTCCCGAAACCCTTAATATCAGCACTTATGCATTCCACTAACTCTTTATTCTTCTCTGTGCAACTATTTCCTGCCCACAAATACATAACGCCCAGCCAAGTTTTTTTCCCACTCATTGTACCTGATAACCAAAGATGCTCTTGACATTTTGAATTTACTCTTTTTCGTTGGGCTCCCTGATGGATGAGCATCCTGACTCCCCCTCCCTTTCTTTCCGATTTAGTTCTGTTGCACCCTTCCCAAACATAATTTTCAATCACTGGCGGCTCTTCCGAGTCTCTGAGGTGCGTTCCTGTAACAGCATACACCTCTATTTGTTCTTTGTTTAACTCCTCCTCAATCTCTGCCCACTTTTTCTTTCTTCTGCCGACATGCAGGTTTATGTAGCCTATTGCATGGCGAGCTCTTTTTCCTCCTTTTTGTGTTATTGACGGCGATGCTATTCTGAGGTTCCCTTAGGGGACCTTCTTCATTACTACCTGCATTGGCCTCCTGAGCGCCCGTCGGCCCCTTAAAAAAGCGACAGCGGGACCATGCAAGTTGCCAGCCCACTTCTCGTGCAAGCCTCTAACCGAAGTGAATCCCGTCTCGTTGAAAACGAGCCCACCTTCTCACTCCCCTGCTTACTTCGACAACCTCGAAGCCTTCCTCTCGGCTCAATTTACATATAGCCTCATTAGCAGCCACTACGTACGGCTCTTTGTACGTGACTGTCACGTACAGGCACCTCCAGCACCGTGCACACCACGATCTGCACCTGAGGGAACTGGTCGCGGATGTCGTCCACCCGCTTCGCCAAGCGCTCGGCCAGTCCTGTCCATTTCCTGTTTAGGACATCATTTAGCCCACCTGCTACTATGACAAGGTTGCGCACGTGGGCATTTTCCGCGAGTTTTACTTTTGCTCGCTCCATGACAGAACCGAGTGTCCACCCCGGAAATGTCCTTACCGCCACTCTTCTATCGCCTTTCACCCTCTCCACAATTGCTTCTGAGCATTTTGCCAGGTTTAAGTTGCCGGCGATAATCCCCATTTCACTCTCGCCTACCTCTCCCTGCATCCCTTTGTCCTTTTCCGCCTGATTCGGACTCGACAAAGGGGTACTGACCCCTGCGCTCCTGCTTTTTCCGCGTGGCGGCCTCAACGTAGGTGCCGCTCTTTCCAGCTAACCCCTCACCACGTTGCACGCTTTCCACGTACTTTGCTGTAGCTCCCTCTCATGTCACGTCGGGGGACTGCGTTCCATTGTCACGACCGTACTCGTTCACAATGGCGACCCTGTTCAGCTTTTCCTCGGCTGCTTCAAGTATTTTTTCCCACTGCCTTCCGTGCATCACGCTCCTTATTTAGCTTATCAGGATGGATGGATGGATGTTGTGAGCGTCCCCTTTGGAACGGGGTGGTGGGTTGCGCCACCAAGCTCTTGCTATTATACTGTCTAATGCCTACCTAAGTTAAGAAAGAAAAAAAAGAAAAAAAAACACTGTGAACTCCTACAACCAAATTTTCTGACTCCCTATTGCGAACTTTGCTTTTGTACGCCTCCGTTTTCTTTCATTCCCCTACCTTTCTTCCACCAGTCTTCCCATCGCCTCTTACTAATCTCTATTGCGGACATGTTTACTTTTCCACTGCCCTCGCAGAACCAAAGGGCTTCAAGGAGTCTAGTGGTGCCTAAATCGACCGCTGAGCAGACGTCTTCACATTCTAATAAAACATGCTCTAGCGTTTCCCTATAGCTTAAACGCAGCAGGCACATGCTTCTTCTTCCTTCTTATATCTCGCTTTATAAGTACGTGTTCTAAAGCATCCCGATCTCACTTCGAAAAGTAATGAGCTTCCCTTTGAGTTATCATAAATTGTTTCTTTCCTGATTTCGTTATTTCCTCTTGAGTAGTTACTCATGGCAGGTTTCTTTTCCATTGCCGTCACCCATGAGATTATTCTGCCTTTCCGCTTGACGTTCTTTGTTGCTGTGTTGCCCACCCTACAGGCCGCATACTTGCTGGTAAGCTTCCTAGTTCTTTTCCTACACATGTGAATCAATGTTTTTGCTGTACAGGTACCTCAACAGACACTAGCGCCACAGGGGATAAGACACTAGCGCCACAGATCCCTCTAGTGACTATTCGAGGAAATTATATGGTGCACATGCTCGGAACTCGTGGAAAACAACAGGCTCGCGATTGGATTGGTGCGGGCCCCTTATTTCCCCGCACTTTGCAGCACCCCCCCATTTGCTATCTAGCATGACAGAGACGCCGTGACCGTAAAATAAAGATGTCTGCATATGAATTGTTTTTCGCCACCTCGGTAAGTACGCTAGTTAACGGAAAAACTTTAAGGCACAGTGAATGAGGTCCCGTAATGCAGGGTCCCTTCTCGCCTTTTTTTTCTTTTTCGTTAACGTGTTGCTGTAATCGGCACGGCAATCGTCGATACCGCATAAAGGCACCCTTGTGTACACCGTCTAATTCCCCCATCTTTCTGTTTTGATCTCTTTCATGGAAATCGTGACTGTCTTCTGAGCCAGTCGTCGCTGACAAGCGACGTCGACCGCGTCCGGAATACAGTGGCCTAGAACGAGGGTCTCGAAACTTTTTTGGCCAGGGGCTGGAATGGCGACCATCAATTCGTAAACAAATAAATTCGTAAACATAACTAACTGTACTGGGCGTAGGACTGTAAGCATTAGTGCCCAATTAGTCGACATGCCTTCTTCAAATAACCTTTTATTTTAATTAGTTGCGTTGAGCTTCTGAGAAGCACCATATAACTTTTTTTAGAATTACAATTTCGCGTTTGCCGCCAAGTCTCCAGGGGGGTGTTGATTTGAAATAGGATTAGACATTTGCGGTGGCATACAAGCATGCTCACATTTCCCGGTGACGCGCATTTTTCTTGCTTTTTCGCAGCAATCCTATGTGCACTACGCAGATATCTATCGGACGTTGAGGTTGTTTGGGAAACGCCACCATTCTTTAGAAAGGGCCCACATGTTCTGCTGGTGTGTCGGTGCCCCATGTTGCGTACTCCAGGGTAGCGTACCGTACTGCTGCCGAGAAGTAGCGGCGCCTGCCTAACGAAGCTCGACCGACATTACTTATTGGGTAGCGTGGCGTTATCGGTGGACTGCAGGCATCCGGTAGACCATGGCGACCGAGCAAGGGTGAGACGTTTTGCTAGTGCGAAACTTGCACGGTTTATTCAAAGGTAGTTGAAAGAATTCATGAAGTATATAAAAGTACATTTCGGAGCCCCTTAAATAGGCTCTCTACAAGTGTGGGCGGGATCTTGCTTCCGTCGATGTCACGTGACAGGCACAGAGAGAGGGCCCCTCCTCCTGCATTACCGAGCAAGGAAAGGAGAAGTCACGCCTCATTTCGACGAAGCCTGATTGAAGGCCGGGTGGTAGAAGGTCCTTTTGTGCGCAAGGTGCCTGACATTAACCATCGCAGGAGAAGTCGCCCCTCATTTCGACGAATCCTGGTAGAAGGCTCTTTGTGCGCAAGGTGTCTGACGTTAACCATCGCAGGAGGAGTAACCCTCATTTCGATGAATTCTGGTAGAAGGCTCTTTGTGCGCAAGGTGCCTGACGTTAACCATCGCGAGAGAAGTGAACCCTCATTTCGACGAATCCTGGTAGAAGGTCGGGCGAAATTCCTGTCGCCACGTGGTGTCAGACGCCAACCCTAACACCCAACTCCGGTATTTATACGAATTCGTGTTGACTTTTGTGCATAGACTCTGCGTTTCAGTAGTGTAGAAGAGTATCGGCCAGTTGGCGTAGAATTTGGGGAGAATAACCAATACAAAGCAAAGAGGGCGCTCGTGTCGTGTCGTCTTGCTCTCAGTCCTGTGTGAGGCGCTACTATATCCTCGACAATGTTTACGTTTTAAGAGTTGCCAGAAAAGACGACTCGTGAAGGTAAGATTACAGGCTTACTTTTAATAAAAATGAGCCTTGCAAATGTGATGCGACTACGCTTATGAAAAGCCTTCCCGTCGTTTTCTCTGTACTCTGTTAACCACGCTGCCTTAATCATTATATATTGCGGTATGCTATTTATGATCAGTGGTTAGTGCCGTGCTGGATACCTTATTACATGAAAAAAGGGGTTATTTCAAAATATGCTTCCAGGTGCGCACAAGCATTAGGATGGCACGCTAAGGCAAAGAAAAGGATTTTACGCGGTTCAACCAATTAGCTTGGTTTAAAACTTAACTGCGACTGAGCCACTCAAAGTTACTCGATATATATATATATATATATATATATATATATATATATATATATATATATATATATATATATATATATATATATATATATATATATATATTATTTTTTGTTTGCTTTGATCGACGATAATTAGCGGTGATGTCGACGGCGAATGTTTCATTTTTTCAGCGTTTAGTCGAACGCGAGAGTGGTGAGTTGATGTCAAAACGTTAGCTTGCGTGCACCACTGCTGTTTCTCTGCGTATATAGTACACAGAACACGCAGGTACATGGGTTTGCTTGAGGCGTTGTGGTGCACCATACTTCACAACCCCTGAGACGGTCGAGCATATTCATTGCCTCACGCGGCACATCGCATCGTGGCAGAAGTGTTAGACTTTAATTCAATGATGGGGCTGTACGTGCCAAAAACCGCAATCGGATTATGAGGCATGCCAGTGGCGTACTCCGCATTAATTTTGACTTTAACGTGTCCCTTAATCTAAGTGTTTAGAACTTTTTGCTGGGCGAGCTGTTGAATGGCTATGTTCTAGGAAGAGTGGCGCCTAAAAAAGAACAAAGACAGAAAAAAGACGAGGTAGACGAAAAGAGCGCTCTTTTCGTCTACCTTCCTACCGCAACTCTTCCTAAAACAAAATCTAAGTGCACCAGCGTTTTCTAACATCAACAACGTATCAAGCATAATAAATGCCTTCTAGAGAGCTTGCGAATCGGACAGTATTTACAGAGGAAAGGATATCAATGGAAATGGTACATACGGCTATGACAGTGAGTGATAGCACCGAAATAAAGCATGGATCACAATATGCACGTCGTCGGAAAGAAAGTTTACGTAATTAGAAGGCTTTAAATTTTATACTAAGTACCACGGCGGCCGCCGACTACAACACACTGTCAGAACGGTGCCAATCTGAACGGATACAAATAACAAAAAAAAAAATATGGCGATAAAAATTCTTAGCTAGAAATTTCGGGAGGGATTCACATCGTTGCACTAGAAGATTCATGTATTTGCAATAATAACTTATGCACAAATGGAAAAAACGTGACGACAACATCATGCATGCCGCACAGGGCAATAAGCACAATGTATTATATTTGAAAGCGTGAGAATTTCGTCCCGTTGCCAAGACGTAGGAAGCGGGCTAATGTGAATGACTGACCTGATGCTGTGTAAGCGGTGGACCTCTGCAATAAGCAGAGATCTCGGGCGTTCGTCAGATGAATAATCCAGGTATGTTAACTGCCAATTTTTTTTATGCGAAGCATATTACGAGAGCTCAACCCAGCTCCTCAGGCGCGGCGGTGTCGCCATGAAACCACGTGACACCGTGACGTCACGACAGAGGAGAAGTGGCTTTGGCTCAACTCTTGCAAGACGGGCTGGGTGGGAATCGAACCAGGGTCTCCGGAGTGTGGGACGGAGACGCTACCACTGAGCCACGAGTACGATGCTTCAAAGCGGTACAAAAGCGCCTCTAGTGAATGCGGTGCTGCCTTAGAAACGAGCTGTTTCTAAGGCGTGCGTCTCTTGCTCAGGCGCACATTTCGTTGCCGCGCCGAACGCTGCGTTGCTCGACGCTCACCGCGTCCAATGCGGGGCGCGTAGTCGCTGCCCTGTAGCCCATTGTCTTACACCCCTTGGCGGGTCGACGGGAACGCTGTCGCGTTCCACTCTTGAAGGCGAAGCAGTAATGCATGATTTGTTTCTTCGTCTAGCCGAACCAAATATAGCCAAGCAACAGCAGTTCACCAGGCTAAACAGTGGTTCAACAACTAAAATAAAGGCTATTATGCTTCGCATCCTGGGCTTAACCTTACCTAAGCCACAGCCATTTTTTTCATTCTGTAGAACATTTGTGAACAAAAACGGGCAGTGGCAAGGATTTACAAGTACCCGCGGCAAAATGGTTTTAAGAGGAAGCTTTAGGGGGCGTCTTTCTAAATAAAAACGAAAAGATCGTCTTTCTCTGCAACCACTGCACTAAATTTGATGAAGTTTGGTGCATTTAAAATAGTAAGTTAAAATCTAGTTTCTACAGGTAGCGAAATCTTGATTTAGGGCGCCAATGTATTTTTTAAATAAAAATTGTTGAAACAATTTCCCAAGACGTGACTATCACGCTTACAACTCTCCTATTATAAGGAATAAAAAATCATATCACATTTATTTTACAAGACCTTTGTAGTCACTGTAACAAAGTCACGTAAGCTATAAATTAAAATATTAAGTTTGCCTGCTTTAGAATCTCTAACAGATGCAGCTTACAGAAGTGAGATATATGCATGCATATATCTGTTTCGGTGAAGAATTATGGATTCGAAAACTTCGTGTTGCTGTTTGTTTTTTAACATGCCGGTTCTAAGCAATTTATCTAATGTATTGCACGTCCTCAATCAAAATTTTGTTTCCTACGATCTCTAGAATTTAACTTTATCTCTCAAATGTAGCAAATTTTATTCAAATTGGTTCAAAGGTCCTTTCAAAAAAGCGCTTTTGTGTTTGACATGCATTTGAATAGGCGGAACTGGAGTTGGCCCCGAGTTAAAGCCTCCTCTTAGGTTAAGGAACAGTTCAGAGCCAAGCAATTTAGAGAACGTGATTAGAGATTCTTCTTTGTACTTGTATTTGAAGATGATGTTTGCCTGCAATTCAGTGACTTCCAACTTAAAAGAACCTGGCATTTCATCTACATCGCAGCTAAATGGACTTTGGAACATTTGTAGTTCCTTCTTCCTGGCATCGAGGCCAGAGAATCGCTCGCAAAATTGTGACAAGAATACTTGGCAGATGGCGGAGGATTCTTGTCGCGAAGAGAGAAGGAAATGCCGGTTTTTTGAAGCGGACTCTCCCTACGCGGGAGCTGCGTTCCGCGCAACGCCTGCTGTCGACGCCGCCCGATTTCGCCGCCTACGTCGATACAGCTCACACGCCGACATGGAATATCAAGTCGCAGACACCTCCATCAGCCCTGCCGAGCTTGAAGCTGAATCACGCTGGGTCCGTGCCGTGAAAGCACATCGTGCAGCCGCGGCCCAACAGCCCGTCGTCTCGCCACCGCCTGCCTCGCCACCATCCAAGTATGCCTGCGCTACCACTCTCCGTCGTCACGCTCCCCTACCTCGCCTCCCAGCGGAGGACTTCAAGATCGTCTACAGACCGGGAGGAGGGCTTGACCTCCGCACAACCACTAACGGAGCCCTGCTCCAAATCCTTTGCACTCGTGCGACCATCGACTACGCCAGCGCACGCACCGCCGACCGTGTACGGATAAATCCGTACAACAACTCCCTTACTGTCAGCACCCCATCCGAGCCGCGCGCTCGCCTCTACCTCCGAGTCTCGGAACTCCGCCTGGGTGCCGTATCTTACCCCCTGCGTGCCTACATGGCCGCACCTGACAACGCCCTCCGCGGCATCATATACAACGCAGTGGACTCCCAAACCCAGGACGAGATCGTCCAAGCCCTCCAGTCAATGAACGTTAACACCCCCTACGCCATCGCTGACGCACGCCAGATGGGGCGCTCCCAATCCATTCTCATCACCTTCGTCGGCACTTCTACTCTTCCCTCCACCATCGTCTTCAACTGCGGGGTCTACCGCTGCCACCCGTTCCGCCCGAGAGCCGAAGCCTGCACGAACTGCTGGGCTCCTGGCCACCGAGCGGATGTATGCACCAAGCCCAAGTCCGCCCTCTGTCACCGCTGCGGCCAGGCCCACAAGCCAGTCGAGCCCCCGGTCTGCGTCCCCTGCTGCATCCTGTGCAAGGGAGCCCACGTCACGGGCTCGCGCTCGTGCGGGCTCCGGTTCGAGCGGAACGGCCCGTCATCGCCCCCGGCCACCTCCAAGCACCAGCCTCCTACACCAGTGCCACCCACCGCGCCCATCCTCAACACCTCCCGGCCTTCCCGTCCCCGCCGCCACTCTGTCTCCCGTGGTGCCACGTCTGCCAGCCGCCACCGCTCCATCTCCTTCCCGCCTCTGCCTAGGTCCGAGGCGTCCACCGCCCTCGCCACCACCACCACATCACCGGTAAGCTGGAAACCGCAGCCTCACACGTCGGACCCCCAAACCGCGGCCCTCGAGGCCACTATCGCTGCCCAGCAGCTCCAAATTCAGCAGCTGTCGCGCCAGCTGCAGGCCGCGCTAGTGCGTCTGTCCTTCCCCGCTCCTCCTCCTACTTCCCCAGCTCCCGCACCTCCACAGCCGCCGTCGCTAGATGAGCAGCCGATGAATACGGCATCCTCTGCTGCATCATCGCGCGCCGCCTCCCCCAACCGCAGTCCCCCGCTCAAACGCCGATCACCTTCCTCCGACCCCGTCGCGCCCGAGCGTGACGTGATTCGCCAGACAACCTCCTTCTTGGAGGCGTTTGAGAAGCGCGTCATGGCCCGCTTTGCGCGACTTGAGGAGCGCGTCGCCAGTATCGACACCCGTGTGGCCGCCATCGAAACCCACCTTACCGCCCTAGACACCAGGGTCGCGGCCTTAGAGACCCGCCAAAGCGCGACTGAGGCCACCGTCGCACACCTGTCGCTCCCTGTCCCACTCACCCCGGCACCTACCCCAACTCTGTCGGGGGACTCCGCCATCCATCATGGCCAGACACCCCACGCGCCTTAATTTCTGGCAGTGGAACTGTCGGGGGTTCCGCAGCAAGCGGAACACCCTGCAGCTCCACCTCCAGAACATCCCTCCCGACACTCTCCCCTCCGTCCTAGCACTCCAGGAACCCTTAACCCCCGTGAAACTGCGCGACTACACCTCCTTCCATCCTTCTTCTGAGGTCCGCCCAAACGTTGCCACACTGGTGCAGCGCAACCTTGCTGCCATGCAGCACCAGTTGGACGTTTCGGACTGTGCCCATCTCCTCCTTGAAATCCTTCCTCGCCGTCGCACTGAGACAAGCCTCTTTGTTCTCAATGTGTACAGCCCTCCCAAAGCCCCTTCAACTCCGCTCCTCCTCGTCCTCCGCCGAGCGCTCTCCTGCGCTGGTCGCAATGCCCTGGTCGTTCTTGGTGACTTCAACGCCCCACATACCAGCTGGGGCTACCCCCAGAACACTCGCAAAGGCCACTCACTCTGGACTTTCATCCACAACGAGTGCCTTTCGGTCCTTAATGACTTCGCTTGCCCCACCAGGATCGGGTCTAGTGTTCAACGAGACACCAATCCGGACCTTACCCTCGCCAAAAATGTCGCCAATCCGACATGGACTAATACAGGGGTCTTCCTCGGTAGCGATCACTACGTCCTTTGTACAACTTTCCCACTCCCCTCCCTTGCTCGCGCCTCTACTCGTCTCACCCATATAGTCGACTGGGACCGCTTTCGCTCCACTCGTCTCTCTACTTCCTCCTCTGCTCCTATCACCGATCTCTCTGCCTGGACCGATACCCTTTTGGCGGACGTCCACACTGCCACATCCACGCTCCCTACAGCACCACACTCCACTACGGCAGACAGCCGTCTGCTGCACCTTTGGGAGGCCTATCACGCTGTCCACCGCCGCTGGCAGGCTCACAAATACAATCGCCGCCTGCGCCTCCGTTTGGCCCGACTCGCGTTGGACATGGAGGAGCACTGCGCCTCTCTCGTTAGACAGCAGTGGGGCCAGACCTGCGACCGCATGGCAGGCAACCTGGGCCTCCGCGACACGTGGTCGCTTCTCAGGGTGCTGCTAGACCCTTGTTACGAACTTGTACCGCTGCACCACGATTACGGCTTTGTGGTCCCGTAGCGCTCGTCACCCGTTTCGTGACAGAGCGTTGGTAGCGAAGACTCCGAGCCTGGCGTCGATGAGAATAACAAAAGGGACTTTATACATTATATACAGGTTATCATACAGGACATGAACGGGTCGGCACTGGGGCCGAGTGCTCACAACAAACGCGACTGTTCTCGCACGACGACGTCCGGCGAAAACGCGTGATACATCTCACCCCAGTCGGGAGCGACACTCTCTCCCGGTGGGTTGGCGGATCCTGTTTTTCAGGCAGCGCGTTGCTGCTTTTATAATCCCCGAGGAACCATTGTTACTCAAACGGCCCAATACAAAGTCAGCACACGACGGGCGTCCGAGGGGTCCAACCAGCGACCGCGCTGGCCACCCGGTTCAAAGTTCGCGCGCGCGGTGACCTCCAGGCAAAGGGAGGCGCGGCGCCGGGCTGTCTGGCACACGCTGACACGTCCAAACTTGCGGCTTGCCGAGGCTTCTCCGCTTCTCCCGCAGGACCCGCTGCCTGACGGCTCAGCATCTTGACTTGTGAAGCGAGAATTAGGGCGCTCGCAGGATAGATTCTGCATCTTGCAGATTCGGAATCCGGGCTTGTGGTAATGGCACAACACCCTACACACACTAAAGCTTCCCAGCGCAAGGATATCTCCCATCTCCTTCATTCCTCCCCACTCACTGATACTGACTTCCTGGCGGCCCTCCGGGACCACTACCTCTGCACCGACCTACCTACTCCGCTTCCCACCTACTCCGGCTCCCCAAACCCTGACCTTGAGGCAGACATCTCCGTGGGCGAGGTTCGTGCGGCGCTACTCACACTCCGCACCACCTCGGCCCCGGGGGCAGACCGCATCACCAACAAGGTACTCCGGAACCTAGACACCGCCTCCCTCGAAGCCCTTACTGATCTCCTCAATACACATTGGCAGGCTGGCACTCTTCCATCCTCCTGGACCCATGCACGTGTCTCATTCATCCCCAAACCCGGCAAACCTATTGCCCTCGAAAACCTCCGCCCCATCTCTCTCACCTCCTGTCTCGGCAAGCTGTTCGGGCATGTCATCCTGGCCCGCCTCCAGACCTATCTGAATGATCATGACTTTTATCCGGACTCCATGTTCGGTTTTCGTCCCCAGCTGTCCACCCAGGATGTCATGCTCCAACTTTCCGAGGATGTCCTACACCCCTCCCACCACAAACGCACTCGAGCTATCCTGGCGCTGGACCTTACTAAAGCATTCGACAATGTACACCACACCGCCATCCTGGACGCTCTCTCCTCCCTCCATGTCGGACCCCGTGTCCATGCTTACGTCACTGCGTTCCTCGCCCACCGCACAGCCGAAATCTCATACGGCCCACTTTCTTCTCCTTCCTTCTCCCTTGGCAATAAGGGTACCCCCCAAGGCTCTGTCTTGTCCCCTCTTCTGTTCAACATCACCCTCTTCCCGCTGGCACGTGCTTTACGAGCTATCCCAGCTCTGTCTCATGCTTTCTACGCCGATGACATCACCCTCTGGGTGACCACCGGCAATCTTGGCGACATGGAGACCACTCTACAGGCAGGTGTGGACGCGGTAGCAACTCACGCCCGGGCCATCGGGTTGAGCTGCTCCCCGGCCAAATCGGAGCTTTTGCTCCTTCGGCCTGGGCGGATGGCCCCCCTATCGCCTTCTCCACTCACCGTCTACCTTGACGGCACACCCATTCCTCTCGTCTCTACCCTCCGCATCCTCGGACTCTTTCTTCAGTCCAATGGCAAGCACACCACCCTCATCACTCGACTCACAAACACTGTACACCACACTGTCCGCCTCATACGCCGCATTGCAAACCGCCACCACGGCATGCGCGAACACGACCTCCGCCGCCTGGTCCAGGCCTTTGTTCGCAGCCGCTTCATTTATTCTCTTCAGTATCTCTACCTTTCTCGTACCGAGGAAGACAAAGTCAACAGCCTCATTCGCCACGCATATAAGTCAGCCCTGTCCCTTCCCACATCTACGTCGACGGCTCGGTTACTGTCGATGGGCGCCCACAACTCCCTGACGGAGCTGACAGAAGCCCATCGCACGGCCCAGCTCCTCCGTCTCTCCCGCACCCGCTCGGGTCGCGTACTTCTCTCCACCCTTAATCTCTCCCCTCTTATTCCTCTTCCCACATCACTGCCCATCCCTTCCCATGTCTTGCCCCTCATAACCGTTAAACCCCTCCCTAAAAATATGCATCCCGAACACCACCCCTCCCGTAGAGCAGCGCGAGCCTCCGCGCTCTGGCGTCAGTACGAACGGCAGGCCGCCGTGGCTTACGTAGATGCTGCCCCGCGGTACCGCCGCTACCCAGCACATGCCCTTGCCGTCACTGACAATTCTCTCCGACTCACTCTTACTGCCTCAGTCTACACTTCTACCTCTGTCGAGGCCGAGGAGGCAGCTATTGCCCTTGCCATCACGCAAACCTCCGCGAAGTACGTCTTCAGCGACTCTAAACCTGCGGTCTACAACTACGCGGTTGGACGGGTGGCACACCCGGCCATCTGAATCTTGCGTTCCGATACCGTTCCCTCTCGCCCCATCCAAATCATCTGGGTGCCCGCTCACGCGGCCCATCCTGGTAACGAGGCGGCCAATTCCATCGCTCGAGATTCGACTGACCGAGCAAGCCCGCCCCCGCCGGGAATGGATACGCGCGACGCGCTCCTCACGTACCGCGATATCACGCAGCACTATCGCCTCTCTCGTCTCACTTTCCCCCCTCCGCACCAATCCCTTTCCCAACCCCACCAACACTTATGGCGCCACCTTCAGGCCCATACCTATCTTACTCCCGCACGTCTTGCCCTCTTCCACCCCGGGACGCACTCGCCGGCTTGTCGCTTATGTGACGGCTCCCGCGCCGATTACGATCACGTCCTATTCTCCTGCCCGGCACACTTGCCCCCTGCCTCTTGGCGCCTAAGCAATCCGCAGCAGTGGGAGGCTGCTTTGTCCAGCACCGAGCCGGATATCCAACTCCGGCTGGTGAACTGGGCGGAGGACGTCGCGACTAGGCATGGCCTGGACGCCACAACCGGCAGCCTGAAGGCCGCCCACAACGCTGCTTTTTAATTTTTTTTTTTACTTTTGGCCTTCTCATCAATAAATGTTTTTCACCACCACCAAGGAAATGCCGTGTCCGCACTAGTCCTTGAAGAGCAGCAGACGCGCTCACACTTTCATTTTCTTTTTCCACTGCTTCTCGAAAAACTTCACTTTTGCCCTGAAGTCCCTTTGTTCATGTATCGATCATGAATGAAGTAGGTGTGCCTCTCCTTGCAGATTCACGTTGAGCTTATTCATGTGGTCAGTTCAACGGACGCAAAAGGCAAATTTTGAGAGCTACTCACAGTACAGTAGGTTGGAACCATCCTTCAGTGCAAAGAACTATTTATTTCTTCCCTAAGGCGAAGAAACGATACGAAGCTCAGCCATCAAACCTTCATGCGATGCGTGTACGTGTATGAAATAATAGCTTAGGCTGGGGGCTAACTGGTTGTACATATTGTTAGCTTACACTTGTCCAGTGTCTCTGTGCCCTCTCTGTGCGTCCTTGCGTCTCGTTTCACAGCGAGCCGCGATCATAAAATACGTATTCGAACTCAGATTCTATCGCCTTTAGAAATGTACGGATCTGGTAGTGACTGAGCCGATGCGACTTCGCAGCATTAGCAGCTGAAACAACAGGTTTCAGAATAAAGGGCATGCCCGCGTATTTCCCGCAGAGGCCTTGTTGTGTAATCACGTAGTGCAAAAACGTCGACTCTGGGCAGCGTTTATTACATGCGCTACGAATGTGTTTCTTTAACTCAATCGTGACAGATTTTAGTTTGCCCCACTACAGACTGTACACGTACGCGGTCTTTTCCGATCCTTTAAAGACGCCCTCCCGTGCTATATATTGTACCATGCATGCGTTCAATGGACAGAAGCTTGCCGCTTGATGTGCGCTGAAGAAAGGAGCTTTACATTTCGTACGGCTATTTACATGCTGTAGTTGCGCGGGGGAAGAGCTGGCGAATGCTTCCTGGGCTCCGCACGCCTGCGTGAATTCTATGGAGGCTTCGGCGTGCGTTCTGACGTGGTGGCTTGGGCCCGCCCCCAATCCTCGCGCAATGGTCGTGTACGAGGTATATACTTATCCGTCGATGCTGCATAGAATGAGGTGGCATCGTGGCGTAATTTAGTAACTGCACGGAAGCCGCCTCGCTGGAACAAGCGCATTAATTAGCGCTAGGTCTTGTGGAGAAGCTCCGCTCGCAGGTGGGAGCCTTTGCTGAAAATAACGTCGTCGCCATGTGAACCGCCATCGACCGCAGGCCAGTCAGGGGCCCCCTGCGAGCCGCATTAATTGTGGAGACCCCTGGCAGCAGTAACACCTCTTATTTATTGGCGCAACGTGAACCTTCGCAAGTATAGTGGCTCGCTGTTAACAATAGATGCGGCTCGAGGCAGTTTGCATGTATTCGCGGGCTTCTTTCACGCTTCTTCGCAGGTCATCCTTCTTCACAAAGTGGAAGGGCACCGAGTTTTTTTACGTTTCATATAATCGTACATCAATTTACTAGTCCGAATAAATAAAAATAAACGGTACTGTGTAATACAGCTCTTTACGTACTGTTTTATTAGGAAATTAATCATAGCGACACATGCAACGGCTCTAGCCAGGCGCGTCTTTAAGTTTCAAACATCACTTACAGCGCGTACATAGGCAGGGACCAAAAGAATGACAAAGACAAGCGCTGTAAGTGATGTTTGAAACAATAGAATCCCAACTAGCCCGTACCCAAACCCTGCGTATTTAAGGTGTCCTGGCACTCCGTGAACGATGCCAATCCGCAGTCGCCAGCATTCCCATTCATACAACTAGGGTGCCTGAATGGTTTCTCCCTTGCCACCGCGGGAGGAAGCATTCAGTAACCCTACATACAAGAGCGGAGCAGCGCCAGATTTTCCAGTGAGAAACGATATGCCTGGCGCTAACTGCAGGTGTTCCCTTTGGCCCGCTCTGCTCCATCGAGGCGCGCTCATGAAACAACTGACGCATCGCATCGCAAACTTTCTAGCGCATCGTCGTATCCATGTAAACGGGGCTAATGCGCCAGGAAAACTCGTCACATTAATGAGCCATACAGGGGTGGATTGAGACGAGCAAGTCGACATTCGCAATGCATGTAAACGCGTTCGCATCGCATTTGGAGTTCTGTGAATTGATATTTGCTACGGATCTGCTGCACTCGCCGAGCTGACTGATGCGCTGCTCAGCCTTCGATGTGCGACACCGTGTGCCGACACCATCGCACCAGGGCTGATGCGCTACATGGAAACGTTGGCGCTTCACTCGTGATGGGCTACTGTCGCATTCTGTCGCATTCATGTAAACGCGGTTAATGGAACTTAGCAGGCGCAGTTTCGCTGCTTCAAACTACAGACGCCGTTTTTTTTTTTTTTGCTCAGTGGGCCATTTGACGCTTTCGCATCAATAGTACTGCCGAACAACTCCCGGAACGCGCCCAGGTAAGAAACGTTTCATTGGACATGCTAAGCCCTCTTAAGCATAGTGAATTGTTTCGATATATATTCTGTGCAAGACACCAAGTCACCCGCGACTAGCGTTCACGTGCAGCGCGGCGACCAGCACTCAAATATTGCAGCGTTTGTCGGAGTTCATCGAACTGCCCGACGGGCAGCGGAACTCCTCGGGAAATGCGCCCTGGTATCGAAGCGCCGCGTTCCACGAAACACCGGACTCTGGCGGTGCCTCGTCCCTCGAAGTATTTTTCTCGCAGGACTGGAGCATGAGGTAGACGAAAAACATTTGCGAGGCGCTGACGTTCTGCCGCGGACCCAGGTGAAAGCTCGTGGCTCTTCCTCGAGGTGTCAGCGTCCTCACGAAATGGCCGTACGCGAATCGCAGTGCCATGGCGTCGCGCATCGGCCTCGGTCCGTGGTCCCTGCCGAAGCAGCGCTGCGCCTCGGAGATCTTTGCCACGGTCGCCTGGGTGAGCCAACGCTCCTCCGGGTCTGTCGAATTGACTTCCGCGAAGAGCATGTCCAGCAGGCAGTGGCTGATGCGGACGCCGGCGCGTGACAGTTGGAAGTTGTAGACGCTGTTGTCGAACAGGAGAGTCAGGTTAAAGAGAAGCGCGGGGATGTAGATGCTTCTGGGCCCGCGCTCGTACCAGCAGTTTGTGGTGAAGATGGAGCGGGCCCAGCGTTCGTCGGTGCGGCGTGTCAAAGACGATACAAAGCTGTACTCGTGGACTGCGGCGTACGACTGCAGGGGCATCTCGCTGGAGATGGGAGGGATCCTCTGCGCGTATTCGCCGACGAGAGTCCCGTTGAAGATCCAAGCCGGGGCCAGGGTCTCGAAGCGAGTCGCGGAGACGATCTTTCGAATGGCCCCTCTCGCAGCACCGTCGAGGTACGGAGCGGTGCTCACGCTGCTCACGAATTCCGCCACGATGTCCTTCACGAGTCCCGCGAACTGCTCTGCGGGGACCTGCGCCGTGAGCTTTTCGAGGGAGACCCGATGAAAGAGCGGTGGCATCGCCTTCTCCGCGACGCGCAAGCACAGCTTCCAGCGCAGGTCGGCTTGCCGCCACTTTCCGTATAGCAGGGTAGCGTGGGCGTCGGCAAGGCCGGACTGCGGGATGAATGGAGCCACTTGGACCATTAGCCGGACGCCGAGGAAGTTCATCACTGTGTGAAGATCGGTCCCCTGCACGAGTGCCGCGAGCTTCGCCAGGAATTCGGGCGACCGGCTCAAGACCTCGCAGCCGGGCGCAGTGCAGGCAACCCGGGAGACGCCGTCGAACAGCTCGGCCAGGAACACCTGGAGTGCCGAGGCATTGACGAGCGCTTCGATTCTGGCGTCGCTGTTGCTGGACTGCAAGGAAAGCATCTCGACTTGGCTCGCGAACTTGATCACATTCAGCGTGTGCACTGGCGGAATGAAATCTTTGCGCAGCGCCTTGAAGGCTGCAAATACGACCGACGTGTAGAGGCGGATGGCGTCGTTGATATCAACGCCGTCGATCGCGGTGAACAGCTCTGGCGTTCCGACGGCGATCACATCCTTCGTCGTGACGTTTGGGTAGGAAGCTACGGCCACACCGATCAGCGTGGCCGCGCCAGTCTTCCTCAGAAGCCTGGCTGCGATCTTCCAGACGGAAACGCTGCTTCGAACGGGCGGCGTCAGCGGGAAGCCGTCGAGGTACAATTCGGACATGAATTCTAGAAGGCCGTCCCAACCGGAGTCCTCAATGAGCTTGGTGTTGACGCATTTGTTGTAGAGATCTTGCAGAGGCCCGATGGCAGCGTAAGAGCCGAGCGGCTCGTCTTCGAAGAGCGAGCGAATCTGGCCCTCCAAGCTGCTGGCATAGTCATCGTCTGCGGAAACGCGAAGGTCTGCGGCGGGAAACTGGTTCCTCCAGCGGCTGCAGACGAACATGTAGAAGTTCTCGCACGGGTCGAAATTCCAGTTGAGCAGCTCGTTCAAGTAGACAGTGTCCCGTAGGCAGTTAAGCGAACTGCATGTTTCCGGCATCTTCTCGTCAAATGCTCGCGGCTTCGTTTTCGGTGCGAAGTACAACAGTGCCACCATAAACGCGGCAGCGACCAAGATTAGTGAGAGGGGATATAGACAGAGTTCTTGACGAATCACCGCGGGCAAGCCACCGCCAACCTGGCGAACGTGAGGTGTGCAGTCTTGTTGCGTAACGTTCACGATGTCTGCCACGGCGCTTCGTTCGAGAGGCACTTGAGTATCGCCAACTGCTTCGTCGTTCCGGTATTTGGGGCTTTCGCAAAAAGTATTATCTGACTGCATCATCTCTGCGTCCTTCTCCACCAACTCCACAAACTCTGCGCTGAGTTGGTTCACTAGCGTCAGCAAACTGGTAGAGCACGCCCACTTTCCAGTGTCGGTCGGCCCCGGTGAAATATTTACTGAAGATTTGGCGTTGGACTGTGGTCGGGACATTGGGTGAGAATCCATGCTGCCGGCGTCGCCGATGGAGGTCGAACATTCCGAAGCTGGGTGCTTCGAAGGTGCAAAATTAACTAAGCCTGCGCTGATGTTATCTGGCTCCGCGGGCGCCGTGGACGTCTCAGCAGGCCGTTGGTCACCTTTCGTCTCGTCACCACTGATTAAAGGAGGTCGGGGCTCCTGGCAGCCATCTTGAGTGTTACGACTAGCAGAAGTCCTTCTAGAACGGATGTCTGCCGGTTTTTCGAGGACGGAGTGGTTCTCATCAGGCTCCTGATTGATGTTGCCGCTATTCTCAGACGACGAGGAAAGCTCCGATTTTGACTCGCTGCTGCGGATGCTGCGAGGTTCGCACGCCGTCGCCTTTGACGGCCCCCGAGAGCAACCTTGTCCCTTAGCGAGGGTGCAGTGGCCAGATTTCGCTGTGCCGTCGGCGTTTTCGCTGTCCTCCTTGGACGACTCCTCGTGATCGCCGCCGCTCGTCTCAGACGAGTGGTGCTGCGCCGGCTTTGACTCGTCGTTACGGATGGCGCGAGGTTTCCGCGCCGACGTCTTCCGCGCATTGCGCGATGCGCCCCGTGCGTCGGGTAACGTAGCGTGACCAGATTTCTCTCTGTGTTTGACAGTGTCACGGTCGCCTTTGGGCGCCTTCTCATCAGACGAGCTAGCATCGCCTTGGGTAGTTTTTGGCGTTGAGGAATTTGGAAAACTTGTCTGGGAGCGGTCCTCTTGCATTCCACGTGCTCCCGAGACCTTAGTTCCCGTTGCCGCGGACGACTTAGATGTGCGACGCGATGCAGCTCGAGCTTTAGCAGAGGTACTCTTACGGGGCTTCGCTCGGCGTTCAGAGTCTGCGCTTTCGCTGTCATCGCTGGGCGATTCTTCGTTGATCGAATGTCTCGTCCCCTTTGTTGTCGAAGACCTCAAAGAAGCAGCACGGGAACGAGCTTCTCTGACGCCTTTGTGGGCCACCGAGCGGCGAGGCAAACGAGCGTCGTCTTCCGGATTGTCGCTGTCGTCGTTTGAAGAGTCCGTGTGGTTAGCCGATGAACGGGAAGACTTGTGGCGATAGTGCTTGGATTTGATGGTCTGCGTCGGTTTACCTGGGGCAGCATCACTTCCACCGAAGCTTGCATTGGTACTTTTACTGGACGATTCGACGTGGCGCCGTGCACGACTACGAGGGGACCCTTCCTTGTCGGAATACGATGGCTCGGCGTCTGAAGGTTCCCACATCTGTGCCTCGAGCACCAGTGGATTGAAAACTTCTGCGCTGTAATACGTTGGCCACAGTGGAGGGTGAAACATGTGCCGGTAGTCCTTGTGACATCTGTCTATCTCACCTTTTTCATGAGGGCACTCCATCTGGTAAGGCTGCCACCCTAGATAATTCGCAAACGGTGGTACTGCATCGGCTCGAGCGCCTGCAATTCTTTCGTTACCGGCTTGTTTCGGCTTGGAATGTCCAGTGTGGGAGGCAGTTCCTGTCATCGTGTGAAGCGCCCGCTCGGTCGAACGCTTCTGCTCCGGTTTCTTCTGGTTCTCGGCAGCACCCCTGCGCGCAGGTTGCATCCCGGCGCGCCTGAGGAGCTCGTCCTCGTAGAAGGTCACCTCCGGCGACTTGCCCCGTCTGAGTTTTCCGGCGAGCGTTGGCTGCATCGGCGGCGTCGGAACGGTTTCCCGGCGCGGTCCTGCAGCCGCCGACGCCGCGCCGGTCTCTCGGCGGAACACGGTGCGAGGATCCATGGCCAGCGTGCGTGTTACTCAAAGGGGTTTGCCCGGTGGGCTTAACGTGCGCTGGACGGTACAGCTGCGCCGACGCTGGGTTGCGGCAGCAGGGCCCGTGGAGCGCGCGGGGAACGGCACCAGCGAATTGTGACCTCGTGCATTTACGGCACCAGAGTAGAGGAAGACGAAGATTGCCTCAACAGCCGGATGCGCATGCTCTGTGCATTTTTTTAATCACTCACCGACACTGTTCACCCACACTGTTCAAACGTTTAATTTGGCTGTGATGTCGTTCTTTTAAAATCCCCGTAGTTGGTGGGAGCCGTTTGTCTACAAGAACAAGAGCGTGCCCATTGAGGATCGTTGTTCGAGCGTATTCATTTTGACGCAGATATCCGCCCCATTATACTATTGCCATCGCTGGTTGACGGGTCGGGTGAGGTTGGCGGTGAAAATGTATGTTTGAACTATACGAGATATAAACCAAGAGTAACATTTAGGAATTCTGCTAGAGGGAGCTCTGTCGTTACAGGTCTAAGAAGGAAGAAGAAGCATGTGGTTGCCGTGGTAAAGCTAGCGCAACGACGGAGATCGTTCTTTCAGAATGTGAAGATATCTGCTCAGCGGTCGATTTAGGCACCTCTGGCCTCATTGAAGCCCTTGGGTTCAGCGAGGGCAGTGGGAAAGTAAACATGTCCGTAGTAGAGATAAGTGATAGGCGACTGCAAGATTGGTGGCAAAGTAGGGAAAGGACAAGCAACGGAGGCGTACAAAAAACAAAGTTTCACCTAGGGGTTCTGAAAGTTTGATTATGGGAATACCTCGTTTTTTTTTTCTTTAACATAGGTAGGGCGTTAGGCAACAACAAGAGCTTCGTGACGCTACCCACCGCCCAGTTCCAAAGGGCACGCTCACGGCATCGATCCATCTATCCAACCATCCACCCTACTGGAGCCATAAGCACGGCTGTTTAGCCAACGCTCGAATAAAGGGTATGGAGGAATGAAATTCGAGGTTGGATTGGATTGGAAAAACTTTAATGAAAGTCCTGCAGGACGCACGTCAGCGCGCAGTGGGCGTCTCCCACGCAGGGACCGACAGGGAATACCTGGCGGCTGCTGCGCGAGCCTGCTGGACGGCCCATTGCTGGTCTTGTAGGAGCGGGCTTCTTAGGGTCTTCTCCCACCTGCCGGAGGTAGAGTCGGGCGGAGCGTTTCTGCACTCCCAGAGCACGTGTGCGAGTGTCGCCGTGACCCCGCACGAGGGGCACGCATCGTCTGGGTAGATTATGTGTAAGGTGGCCGGGTTTGGATAGGTATCCGTCTGTAATAAGCGTAGCGTTAGCGCCTGCGGCCTGTTTAGTTTGGGGTGCCGGGGCGGAAAGAGACGTCGTGCCAAGTAAAAGTGTTGGGTTATTTCATTGTAGGTGATTGGGGCATCCCTGTTCGCCTCCAACTCATCGAGACGTAGTTGCCCGGGGGTGACGGCGCGGTCGAAGCGCGCGCGCAGCGTCGTGGGCTGTCTCGTTGAGGTTGGGCGGGGCGCCCGGAATCCGACCCAGGTGGGCGGGAAACCAGATGACGGTGTGGTGTTTGAGGGTGCTTGGATCAGCGCCGCGGAGGATGCGTAACGCCTTGACGGAGACGACTCCTCTCTCGAACGCTTTGATGGCTGGTCTCGAGTCGCTGAATATTGTCGTTCGCTTATCGTCGAGCATTGCCAGGGCTATGGCCACTTGCTCCGCCACCTCGGGATCACGTGTGCGTACCGTGGCGGCGTTTAAAGTTCGTTGCGAGGACGAGACCGCTACCGCGGCGAAGGCTCGGTTGCATCGGTAGGCGGCGGCGTCCACGAAAGCGACGTCGTCCGCTTTCTTGTTTACTCGTTTGAGGAACGCGGTGGCCCGGGCTTGGCGCCTGCCTCTTGTGTTCCGGATGGACGTTTCACGGAATGGGTGCGATCGTGATCAGGTCGCGGAGCTCGCGGGGAACCGGCGTAAGCTCCGGTGGATCCTGGGTGTTCGGTGGGAAGTACCCGAGCTCGCGCAAGATGTGACGGCCGGTCTCGTCATCGTCAGTCGTATCATCTGCGCTCTCGCCTGAGCCTCAGTGATCTCTTCGAGGGTATTGTGCACCCCGAGCTCGAGGAGTCGATACGTCGGCGTCATGATCGGGAGCCCAAGGGCCCGCTTCCCTACCTTTCGGATTAGTGTATTGAGCTTGTCACGCTCCGATTGTTTCCACTTATGCATTGCTGCGACGTAGGTGAAGTGACATAGGACGAACGCGTGTACGAGACGCAGCAGATTGTCTTCTTTGAGGCCATGGAGACGGTTGGCCACCCTGCGTACAAGTCGTATTGCGTTCTCCGTCTTTGTCGTCAGCTTGTGGACCGTTTGGATGTTGGATCCGCCTGCCTCGATAATCATTCCCAGTACTCGGATGGAGTCAACCCTGGGGATTGGGCGACCGTCTCTGGCGCGGACAGTGATGTTGCGCTCGGTCGATGGTTTCCATCCGTTAGGCCTTTTGCCTCATCGTTTTGGGCTGTACAACAACAGCTCCGATTTGGCGGAGGAGCACTTGAGGCCCGTGTGGTCGAGGTAGGATTCGGCAGTTTCGACTGCCTCCTGCAGAGCGGATTCGATAAAGCCATCCGACCCCGCGGAGCAACAAATGGTGATGTCCGCGTATACCGTATGGTTGAGGCCTTGTATCTTCGACAGGCGTTCGGAGAACCCAATCATCACCAGGTTGAACAGCGTCGGCGAGAGGACGGAGCCCTGGGGGGTGCCACGCTGTCCGAGCTCGACTTCTTCCGACGTGAGATCTCCGACACGGAGCACGGCCTTGCGACGGGTTAGGAAGGAGCGGACGAACTCGTAGAACCGGCGCCCGAACCCTAAGGCCATGATCGCCTTTAGTATTGCCGAGTGCTGGATGTTATCGAAGGCCTTCTCCAGGTCAAGACCAAGTATGGCGTGGGTGCCCCAAGTAGCCCCGGCGTCTATGATTTGGTGTTTCAGGAGAAGCATCGTATCCTGAGTCGAGAGCCCGGGTCGGAAGCCGATCATGTGGTGTGTGTAACAGTCCTGGTCTTCGAGATACCGGCCGACTATGTTGAGTACGACATGCTCGGCCACCTTACCCACGCACGACGTTAGCGAGATGGGGCGAAGGTTATCGACGCCAGGCGCCTTGCCCGGTTTCGGAATGAGGATCGTCTGGGCTAGTTTCCAGGCATCAGGTAACTCGCCCCGCCCCCACACGTCATTGATGGCGTCCGTGAGGTACACGACCGAGGGGTCGTCTAAGTTCCACAGGAGCTTGTTGGTTATGCCATCGGGGCCTGGGGCGGAACGGCCGTTTAGTTCATGGAGAGCCCGGCGTATCTCTTCGACGGAAAAATCGGCGTCTAGGAGACTGTTGTCGGTACCGGTGTAATCGGGATATAGGGTCGGCGGGCCTTTGGGTATCGGCAGGTACTTATGCACAAGCGTCTTGACGATGTCATCCGGCGAAGCGGTGCCTTTGGCCTGGTTCGGTTTGGCATGGTTTGGAGCCTATGTGTATGGCCCAACCCACCACAAGGTTTCGACCATGAATCGGGCGGTGAAAGGATAAAAAAAGGAGAAAACCTAAATGGAATATTGTAAATTAAGAATGAGATAGAAATGAATACTAATCGTTAATATCGATTGTAAGGCTGTAATATATTAAAGTTATTTTTTGTTTTTGTGGAGAAGAAAAGAAACACTTAAAAATTAACATAACGATATCGTTGTTTCTTTTACAAAATTAAACATCGCATCACATACGTTTCCGTTGCAGCGTCCTATAGTGGCCACGCCCCACCAGATAGTGGAGAGTTATAGCTGAGCGGGTTTACGGGCCAGCGGGCGAGCGGAGACGGACAGCGGGGCACCACACGAAAAGCGATCCCTCGCTCCGCCGAGCGGAGCGCTTTGCTGCGCCACCAGTCGAACAGGGTGGGAGTTAGCGTGAAAAGATCAGTAGGCTCGCTGCAGGTCCTCGGTCGCGGTCATCCACTTCAAGTTGTCGCCAAACGGTCTCGTCGCCGAAACCTCTCGCCGGATAGAGAGGCCAGCTTCAGTGGCGAAACGCCTCCGAGGCTTTCTCGCCTGCGGTCGAGCCAGCGCCGCGTTTGAACACGACGCCGACGACACATGTTCGTGCGGTGGGTCGCGATGTTTGTTTCGCAAGAAGGAAGGAAGGAAGGAAGGAAATCGACTTTATTCGAGGTCCTGCAGGCCACGAGAGCTTTGGGGCTCTCACGGAGTGGGTGTTTCCCGCGACGGAACCGGGAGGTTGAGTTTCCAGGCGGCGTCGTGGACGTGCTGGAGGGCCCAGAGTTGGGGAGCGAGTTCCTCGCTCCGGATTGCATCTTCAAGCTTGCGCTTGTCCGGTTCGCAGTTTACGTGAGCTTGTGATCACGGCCAGAGTAAATGATAGACGTTAAGGGACGTACTGCAATTGGTGCAACAAGACTTGTCGTAGAGCTCAGGCATGTCGTGGTGTAGTGGACCAGCGTTTCGCAAGAACGCTGGTCCGCTGGGGCGAAGATACCAGCGAGCGACCCGCTGCGTAAAAACACTGGCGACCCAGCGTTCCGCGCATGCGCAGTGGCGTCTCCGCGCGCCCGTTGGACCCCCCCACCCGTAAACCCGCTATGCTATAACTGTCTAGTATCACAGGAAGCGTAATGACCAATCCAAGTTGGGGAAGGGAACCATCCAGAAGTCGTTTTTCTTGCACGTCGAGCCTACGACAGTCTGTAAAGAAATGGTCCGTAGCTTCCAGTTCATTGTAATTTATGGCATTTAGTGGAAGGATCCAAACCAGACCCGGGGGAATAATAATCAAGTATCGGTATTCGGCAATGCGTTCTCATAAATAAAACTTCAAATTTTCTTCTTAAACACCATCTGCTGTGCCAAGGGATTCCAAGATGCTGGAAATCGTTGTTATACAATAGGCATGATTTGGCAAACTCATCTTGACCGCATTTTTTAAAAAACCTCGCTCCGGTAATATGCGATATGCACCGAAGGTAGTAGGATCCTCAGTACCGGCGCCTTTAAGAGATGCTGGCGCTAGTTCGTCTGCTGACTCGTTTAATGTAATTCCCATGTGCCCTGGGACCTGGTATCCATACCAAATGGGCGAGGCTTAAACCGAGCGAACATTGATAGTTCACGTCCACCCCAGCTAAACGTTTTCTCTAACACTAAAGCAGTTTCATGCTGGGGAATAGATGAATAAAAGTCTCGCAGAACGGTAGATGAATTTTGCATTGACATGGATTTGTCTAAACTTTGTCTTTGTGGCTTCGAGTTGAAGCGACCATGTGATTTTTTTTTTGTAGTGTTGTTGAGCGGAAATTACTTCGATGCATCGTGACTTGTGCATCCACGCATGTTCTTTGCGCCTTCTGCCGTCGTGACGTCACTATACCAGATGGCTAAAAATGTCACTGCTTGATTAAACAATATTCGCTCTTGTACGCTTGTGTCTGAACCTGTCAATTTGCCATATATGATCAATTCGCAAATTCATAAATTGATCACGCTGATCTCCTTTTTTTGTAGACATCAGTGATTGATCATATATATAAAAAAAATTGGAGGACGCTTAAGCTTCACCTTCAAGAGTGGAACGCGACAACGTTCCCGTCGACCCGCCAAGGTGTGTAAGACAATGGGCTACAGGGCAGCCATCACTTACGACGCGCCCCGCATCGGACGCGGTGAGCGTCGAGCCATATGGTCGAGCAACGCAGCGTTCGGCGCAGCAACGAAACGTGCGCCTGAGCAAGCGGAACGAACCAAAGAACTCGGTATCTCGGAGGGGGAAATGATGCACGCCAGCCAAACGTCGTGATCGGCACGGGCAGAGAGATAGACAGATAGTGATCTAAAGAAAGGAAGGACGCTTGATTCTGCAGAGGGAGCAAGGCGAAGCGTTGTCAGGGGAGAGGGAGTCCGGGCCGCACAGCTCCAATGCGCGCGTGGCGCGCCATCTGTCGGGGCAGCTCCGTACATGGAGAGGAGGGGGTCTTCTGTGTTTGCCGCAAGATGGCTCTGCGTGTGCGGAAAGCGCAGAAGAAATGCAGCGGAAACGCACTTCGCTACTCGTGTAATTGCGACTTCTGTAAGTTACATGTTCATAACTACCGATATACACCGCAGTATAACTTTCTACGGCTCGTTTCGAAGGCAACACCGCATTCACTAGAGGCGCGTTTGTGGCTGATTGGTAGCGTGGCTGATTGGTAGCGTCTCCGTCTCACACTCCGGAGACCCTGGTTCGATTTCCACCCAGCCCACCTTGGAAGTTGCTTTTTATTTATGAAGTGCCTGCCGTGATTTATCGCTCACGGCCAACGCCGCGGACGCCGACGCCGACGACACCGGCTTTTCTGCGACACGAGCTCCTTAACGCTATCGCGTTAAAACACTGCGTTATAAATGCAACTATTCTCGACAGTCATGCGCGTGCGCCGAGTACGTCTTTATTGCCTTTTGTGCAAAAAAATAGGATTTATTTAAAATTAACGCGAATAACGGCAGGAGAAGCTTGTAATACGAAGCCGCAAGAATGCCTGAAATCGCAAGCACGACCACAACACAGGTCCATGCACTACTCGTCATTATAAGATGGCATAACCACGGTCCTTGTATAACTGGAAGACTGAAACGCCAGGGTTCCCTCAAGTAATTCTACCATTATTTTTCAACAGCGCGAAGGACAAAGACGAGAGGAAGGGCACTTACACAGCGCTGTGTATGCGCACTCGTCTCGTCCTTCGCGCTGTTGAAAGAGAATGTTACACCAACTTGCCCAAGCTTCTACAGTGTCTATAATTCTAGTAGAAACTCCATGCCTCGATGTATGCACGACATGCCCGTCACTTTCGCTGGCAGAGGAAAATAATAACAATAATTTGTAATGTGCGACGAGTAAAAACATATACGTATATTGTTAAGGATGTAGAATGGATCTATTTGCAGTGAAAAGGGTAGGAAAGACATGGGATTGTCCGGAACAGCCGATTACCAAAACTTCCTCTTCTACGCTCCTCCGTTGCGGCGTTACTTTTTCCTCCGGGGCGGACGAAGCTCACCGAGCGAGTCAGAGTGCGCGTTGTTGGTGCGGTTTCAGTCGTGCGCCGTGCACAACTTGCGTCTCGCGTGAACGGCGGTTATAAACCGCCAGTTTAGCGATGGCATAGGTCACTTCACTCAAGCATTTGAGTACGACGAACGGGCCTGTAACGTATGGTAGTTCGAGCATTCAGGCTGATTATGGCCGATTCTGTTGGGAACGCACACACATTTATTTCAACGAAACTGCAGCCATCTGGGAAGCCCCCCTTGAACCCATGAGTTGCCTTCCTTCATTCCAAAGAGTGCTATACATGGACACTACATCATCCCACCAGGGAAGGAAAAAATCAGTTTTGCTTAAACACGAAGTCATTCAGGTGCCTAGCTCGTTGCCTGCATCGTTGGGGGTACCGCCAAGTTTGTATAGGTGTTCTGTGGTACCGCTGTGAGACGGTCTTGGGAGCTGCTGATATGGCTTGGCTAGGAGTAGCTATGCTGGGGGTTGGAAGGTCACTGTTACTCGGCACAGCTTCATCATCCAGATATGGCATGTCGGTCGGTCCTGATGTCGTTCCACTTGAACTGTGCTTGCATCTTTGAAGAAACTTGAGTTGCGACAAATCGGCACTCCATCTCTGGACGCTGTGATTCTGGAGCCATTGACTTTGGTGATTGCGTGTGGGTGTGGCTCATAGTAGGGCGAAAACTTGTTTGACCTGTCCTGTTTGCAGAGGACTTGTTGTCCCACACACAGCTGGTTGTTACTCGTATGCCTCCGAGTGTCGACGTACCACTTGTTGTATGCTTTTCTTTTAGTGTCATTCTGTCTGGCCTCATAGTGAGCCGAGTTGTGAGCGCCTTTGTAACGTATTGTAGTTCGAGCATTGAGACTGATTATGGCCGATTCTGTTGGGAACGCACACACATTTATTATAGAGGCTAGAAGGCTATAGAGGCTAGAAGGCTAGAGGCTAGAGAAGAAGCCTCTGTACATTTATTTCAACGAAACTGCAGCCATCTTGGAAGCCCCCCTTGAACCCCAGGGTTGCCTGATTTCACTCTAAAGAGTGCTATACATGGACACTACAGGGCCCGAATACTTGGAAGGAAGCTTTCGGCGAAGTCCCATTTTCCGAACCGGGGTCCACAGCCACACGAAGACACCGGTGGCGAATCTGACGGGCGAATGCTGTGCGTCGCAGCGAACGCTCGCATGAACATGCGGCGATAGGCTTCTGAGCCGGGCAAGTCGACGTGCTTCTTCGGCACGACGGGATATCTGCGCGACAGAAGGAACTTCGTTAGTTGACGTATGGTGTCGAGAAAACTTTGAGGATGGCGAGCGTAGAGGAGAAAGAAAGGTGCGTATCCTGCGACTTCATGTTTGGCTGTGTCGAAGGCATCCGCGATGAACAGTAATGCGGCATCCCAGTTCTTATGATCCGCTGAGACATACATTGAAGGCTTGTTGACGAGGGTATACGATTGGCGCGCTCGGTTAGGCCGTTGGTTTGCGGATGGTAGGGCGTGGAATGGCGATATTGAGTTCCACAAAGGCGTAGCAACTCTTCCACGACGTCAGCGGTGAACTGCCGACCACGATCAGTTATCACCGCACGAGCAGCTCCGTGGTGGAGGATAAACGAATGTGGAAGAAACCCCGAAATATCGGATGCTGTAGCGTTTTTGTTTCAGTATAACGTGTCAAATAATCCACGCACGCGCTCATCTAGCGGCAGCCGGTGGAAGACTTGGGGAAGGGACAGAGTAAATCCATACCCAAAAGGTGAAGTCGGCGGTCTAACTGGTTGCGAAGTTTCTGCAGGAGCCGTAATCGGTTGTTTGTGGCGTTGGTAGACATCGCAGTTTAATTGTTTTGCACGATTGAGCCCAATAGAAGCGTTGTCGGAGGCGGTGCAGCGTTCGAGCGAATCTAAGGTGGCCGGACGTAAGGTCTGCACACCATATTGACCGCAAATAAAGACGGGGACAGCGGAAGAGAACACAAAAACAACACGGGCGGTAACTTTCAACTGGTTTATTCACGGCAACCCGTGGGCATATATAGACAAATAGAACATGCGCAAAACGCAGCAAACAAGAACACTCATCAGCCTAGCGGGGCAACCAGTTCATTTCATCAAAAAAAAAATCTATTTCCGATTGAGACAACCTAATAGAAGTGTCACTAACACAGACTTGGCCTTTCTTTTTTATGTGATATGCCTCCATCAGTTTGCGTGCAGCATGGTCCTGGCTTCTCCCCAGAATTTTTATTTCCTTAAAAAATGGTGCACAGGGTCAGGCACTGCAGTGCGCGCGCGAGTGCGCCAATTCATCTTTCGTCAACATTTGTTCATGCATGTTCCCTGGCTCGATCAGTCGGGCACCGTCCCGTCTGCCCTATGTAGGACTTGCCACACGCCAGGGGGATTTCGTACACAACTCCTACAGTGCATTTTGCATACGGCTTGGTGTGGTTCTTGCCACAGCCTTGCCTTCCTTTAGGATCACGGGAGGTGCGAGGGCAGAAAAGGGGCTGAAAAGACAAGGAGGACTCCAAACCTGCCTGCCACCTTCCTTAGGTTGAGTGGCCCTGTGAATGTACGGTACCACTTGAGGTCTTACGGCCATAGTAGTCGTCCTCGCCCTTGCTTTGCTCCTAGATCCTTTTACCTTCTGCAGGAGGGTTGCCACCACTGGCGCTACCACCGAGTCAGGAAATCCTGCCGTGTTAAGACAGGAAATCTGATTGTCAAAGGGTAGCTGCATCTTGTGCACACACGACTTGCGGAGAGCCGATTCTAAGCAGAGCATCGCTACTCCTCGTTTACCGATCTTTGACTGGGAGGAGTCATATGCTGACTGGGAGGAGTCATATGCGATGCTCTGTTTGCATATGCCCACACCACTTGCATCAGTATGCAGTTCTGTGAATTCAGTCGGATCGAGATGGCGGAGAAGTGGCCCAGAGGTGAGCAAAAAATTCAGTTGCTCGAAAGCAGATTCGCACTGAGCGGACTATATGTAGGAATTGTCCTTGCGGAGCAGGTCAGTCAGTGGACAAACCAGCTGAGCGAAATATATGATAAACCTGCGAAAATAAGAAGAAAGCCCCAGGAAACTACTTTGGTCCTCCACTGTCTTCGGCTGCCTAATGTTGCGAACAGCTGGAATCTTTTGGGGTCCGACCGTATACCGCCCTTTTCGACGAGATATCCAGACTTGACGCTCACCGAAATGACACTTAGAGTTCACAGTGAGGCCAGCCTGTTGGATACAGTCCAAAACAACGTCGAGGCGCTGGTTGCGCTCGTGGAAAGTTAGGCCGAAAATAATCGCATCGTCTAAGTAACACACGCAAATCTCCCATTTGAGACCGCGGAAGATGGAGTCCATAAATGGCTCGAAGGTTCCTGGGGCACTACATAAGCCAAACGGCATGGCGTTAAACTCATAGAGTTTGTCAGGCGTAACAAAAGCGGTCTTTTCCCTGTCAGACGGGTGCATCGGTATTTGCCAGCACCCGGACCAGAGTTCAACCGACGAAAAGTACGAGACGGAGTGAAGGCAGTCAACAGCATCGTCAATTCGTGGTAAGGGATACACGTCTTTCTTTGTGGCGGCATTGAGGCGGCGGTAGTCGACAAAAAATCACCGTGAGTTCTCTTTCTTTTTCACTAGTATAACAGGAGCTGCCCAAGGACTGTAAGACTCCTGAATAAAGCCTTTCTGCAGCATGTGCGATGCTCTCGCCAAGTGAGCTACCACGGTGCCGTTTTCCCATCCACTCTCTTGGGTATTTACATTTATCTACTAGAAATAAGCTACTAGAACGTGCGAAGCGGTTACCAATTTAAGAGCATCGCATGCGTAATGCGAAGACGTGGGTTTATATCCCTGCCACCAGCGGCCAGTTGTTTCTTCGTCCACTTTCATTTCCATTTACTTATCATTTCTTTAATTTAATGAACTAAAAGTTTTCTCCTATATGGTCTTTGGCTTCTTATATGATTATGAAAATTGGCCCCTCGGTTAACCCTCTTTCTTGTCGTTCGTTACATAGGGAGGGTCTCGAATCCGGCGACACTGATGCCTTGAGGTGGGCTTATTGACCAGGTAATTGCCTCCATCCAAAAAGATCACGTACTCGTGACGCCTGCTACATAAAGGGTGTTCCACATCCACCGCCAAGGTTTGTGAGTGGTGGCGCTGATCAAAACTCCCAGGGTTAATTGTAGTAAGAAAACATCAATACCTAAGAAAGTTAATCGGAAACGGCGCCGCGTTATCTCAATTGGTCATTCCCCGCCTGCGGCAAGTAGTTTTTTCATCCACTTTGATTTCCATTAATTTATCATTCCTTTAATTCAATTAGCAAGTACAAGTAATTTTCCCTATGTTATCCTTGTTGTCTGTTTGTTGGCTTCTTACGATATATATGTATAAAATTTAAACGTTGATACACTTATTTTAAAAAAAGACTTTTTATTGTGTAGACGTTTCGGCCAGAAGCCTGCCTTTCTCAAGATTGAAAACAAAGTGCACAGTGTTTTTACAGTTGTTTACAGTTACAGAGCTGTTAAGTATTGAGAATGGTTGGTCGGTCGGTCTCAGACCGAAACGTGGACGCAATAAATAGTGTCACGTGGTCGTGACGTCAAAGAACACAGTAGCAATACTATGAAAGGCAAAAAAACTAGCTTTTATTGGGTGAACCTGTGCCCACAAAACAGGCTACACTTAAAGCACAACGAGAGCGGCGAACACAGTCGGCGATCGCCGAAAATCTGATCAGCGGGTCAAGCGCGTCGGCTTTTATAGAGCAGTCGTAGAATGTTCCAGACTAATCGTTCGGACCCGCGTGCCTTCCACAAAGTTCTACACTATTCGCGTCACGCGATGAAATCAGATAACGCAGGGTTCGGCGACAACAGACAGCCGGGTAACAGTATCGATAACTTTCCAGAAAATTCGGATACATGCAGGCGCGACCGGCGCTGTGCGATTACATTTGTTAGGCGGCGAAACGTGGTCGCCCGATAAAGATAAGTACACGTGTCAATACCCCCCTCTTAAAAAGCATCGACCCGATGCTGCATACACATGAAAGTAATACGGAAAAATACTCGTAGCAAAGAAAACAAAAATAAGGAAGTTCGTCAGCGTCCGTAAAAGGGTTTCAAACGCACCACGTGGACCACTTCAAATCGTGCGCGGCGCCGCTGTGAATGCGAAATTCCGTCTGGCACGACCTCATAGTCCAGTGCGCCAATACGTCGAACGACCTTGTAAGGTCCGAAATAGCGGCGCAATAGTTTGTCACTCAGTCCTCGTCGGCGTATCGGTGTCCAAACCCAAACACAGTCACCGGACTGCTACTCGACGAAGCGTCGTCGGAGGTTGTAGTGTCGGCTGTCGGTCCTCTGCTGGTTCTTGATCCGCAGGCGGGCGAGCTGTCGGGCTTCTTCGGCGCGCTGGAGATAGCTAGCGACGTCAACATTCTCTTCATCAGTGACGTGGGGCAGCATGGCGTCGAGCGTCGTCGTCGGGTTCCTGCCGTAAACCAGCTTAAAAGGCGTGATCTGTGTTGTTTCTTGCACCGCCGTGTTGTAAGCGAAGGTTACATACGGCAGGACCACGTCCCACGTCTTGTGCTCGACGTCGACGTACATTGCTAGCATGTCGGCGAGGGTCTTGTTCAGGCGCTCCGTGAGACCATTCGTCTGCGGATGGTAGGCAGTTGTCCTCCTGTGGCTTGTCTGGCTGTACTGCAGAATGGCTTGGGTGAGCTCTGCTGTAAAAGCCGTTCCTCTATCGGTGATAAGAAGTTCTGGGGCACCATGTCGCAGCAGGATGTTCTCGGCGGAAAATTTCGCCATTTCGGCTGCGCTGCCTTTTGGTAGAGCTTTAGTGTCAACAAAGCGAGTGAGATAGTCCGTCGCCATGACGATCCACTTATTCCCGGATGTTGACATCGGAAACGGCCCCAACAAATCCATCCCAATCTGCTGGAATGGTCGGCGAGGAGGTTCGATCGGCTGTAGTAATCCTGCTGGCCTTGTCGGTGGTGTCTTGCGTCGTTGACAGTCTCGGCATGTCTTGACGTAACGGGCGACGTCGGCGGTCAGACGCGGCCAGTAATACCTTTCCTGTATTCTCGACAGCGTCCGGGAGAATCCGAGGTGCCCAGCGGTTGGATCGTCGTGTAGGGCGTGCAGTATTTCTGGACGCAGCGCTGACGGTACAACAAGAAGGTAGCTGGCGCGGACTGGTGAGAAGTTCTTCTTTACGAGCAGGTTGTTTTGTAGCGTGAACGAAGACAACCCGCGCTTAAATGCCCTAGGGACAACGTCGGTGTTCCCTTCCAAATACTCGACGAGGCCTTTTAGCTCCGGGTCTGCTCGTTGCTGTTTAGTGAAGTCTTCCGCGCTTATTATCCCAAGGAAGGCGTCGTCATCCTCCTCGTCTTGCGGCGGGGGATCGATGGGGGCGCGCGATAAGCAGTCGGCGTCGGAGTGTTTTCTTCTGGACTTGTATATTACCGTGACGTCATATTCTTGCAGTTTGAGGCTCCACCGCGCCAGCCGTCCTGAAGGGTCCTTTAAGTTAGCTAGTCAACACAACGCGTGATGGTCACTGACGACTTTGAATGGCCTGCCATAGAGGTAAGGGCGGAATTTAGCTGTAGCCCAAATGATGGCGAGCCAATCTTTTTCAGTCGTAGAATAATTGCTTTTTGCTTTTGACAGCGACCGGCTAGCATACGATATCACCCTTTCAAGTCCTTCTTTCCTCCGGACTAGGACGGCACCGAGGCCTAGGCTACTGGCGTCAGTGTGGATTTCGGTATCGGCGTCCTCGTCGAAGTGTGCAAGTACCGGCGACGACTGCATGCGACGTTTGAGTTCTTGAAATGCCTTGGCCTGCGGCGTTTTCCACTTGAACGCGACATCACATTTGGTTAGATGTGTTAGCGGCTCAGCGATGCGTGAAAAGTCCTTGACAAAGCGCCTATAGTAGGCACACATGCCAAGGAATCTGCGCACTACCTTCTTGTCGGTTGGCTGCGGGAATTTAGCGATGGCAGCTGTCTTCTGTGGATCGGGGCGTACTCCTGATTTGCTGATGACGTGGCCTAGGAACAAAAGCTCATCGTAAGCGAAGCGGCACTTTTCCGGCTTCAGAGTAAGCCCTGATTACTTAATGGCCTCTAACACTGTCGCAAGCCGCCTAAGGTGATCGTCGAAATTTCCGGCGAAGACAACGACGTCATCCAAGTAAACAAGGTACGTCTGCCACTTCAGTCCGGCTAACACCGTGTCCATGACGCGCTGAAACGTTGCAGGCGCCGAGCACAGTCCGAATGGCATGACCTTGAACTCGTAGAGGCCGTCTGGCGTGATAAAGGCAGTCTTTTCGCGATCTTTCTCGTCGACTTCTATTTGCCAGTAGCCAGACTTGAGGTCCATCCAAGAGAAGTATTTAGCGTTGCAGAGCCGATCCAATGCGTCGTCTATACGTGGAAGGGAGTGCACATATCCTTCTTCATGATCTTGTTCAGTCGACGATAATCGACGCAGAAGCGTAGGGTTCCGTCCTTTTTCTTCACCCGGACCACAGGAGAGGCCCACGGGCTTTTCGACGGCTGGATGATGTCGTCGCGCAGCATTTCGTCGACTTGTTGCCTAATAGCTTCACGTTCTCGCGTCGAAACTCGGTAAGGGCTCTGGCGGAGTGGTCGAGCGCTCTCTTCGGTTATTATGCGATGCTTTGCAACTGGTGTTTGTCGAATTCTCGATGACGTCGAAAAGCAGTCTTTGTATCGTCGGAGAAGACTTCTGATCTGTTGCTGCTTACTCATAGGAAGACTTGGATTCACGTCGAAGTCTGGTTCGGGGACAATGCTCATCGGGGTAGATGCGACTGAATCCGAGAGGACAAGGGCATTGCTGGTTTCCACAATTTCCTCGATGTATGCGATTGTCGTGCCCTTGTTGATGTGGTTGAACTCTTGGCTGAAGTTGGTTAGCCTAACTTCCACTTGCCCTCCGTAGAGTCGAGCGATCCCTTTTGCGACGCAAATTTCACGGTCGAGCAGTAGATGTTCGTCGCCCTCGATGACGCCTTCTACGTCAAAGGGTGCTTCAGTGCCGACAGAAATAATAATGCTGGAGCGCGGCGGGATGCTCACTTGATCTTCAAGCACACTCAAGGTGTGGTGACTACGACAGCTCTCAGGCGGTATCGCCTGATCTTGTGACAGTGTCATCGATTTCGATTTCAGGTCGATGACTGCGCCATGTTGATTCAGGAAGTCCCTGCCGAGAATGACGTCTCGTGAACACCTTGGAGGATAAGGAAGGTGGCAGGGTAAGTCCGGTCATGAACGGTAATTCTTGCCGTGCAGATCCCATGGAGTCGGCGTAATCAGGTGTGTCCTCCAGCGGTTCGAATTTGAGGGCCTTCCCATGCAGTCTTAACTTTCCTCAACTGGGCGGCGGTGGGTCCACTCATGACGGAGTAATCGGCTCCTGTGTCTACTAAGGCGGTGACTGCGTGGCCGTCGAGAAGCACGTCGAGGTCGGTGGTTCTTTGTCTTGCGTTACAGTTAGGTCTTGGCGTCGGATCCCGGCTGCGTCGTGTTGAACTGAAGTTGAAACGTCGCGTCGTCAAGTCGTCTTTCATCGGTGTAGTCTTGGCTTCCTGATTTCGTCGGGACGGCGGCGTGTCGTTATGTCGTCGAGGTAGTTTCTTCGGTGTCTTCGTCGGCGGCGGAGGATCTTCGTCAGTTCGACGAACAGCAACCGCACCTCCATCGGTTGCTGCTTTTCGTTTTCCGGATATGGGCTCGCTGACCGGCCCCGGGCTGGGCCAGTGTATGGTCGGCACTGAGGCGAAAGGTAGCGGCCTGCATGGTGATGGCGAACGCGACGGTCGTCGAGAGCTCCACTGAGTAGCGGCGAGGTAGTCGGCGATATCGCGGGGGCGTTCACCTTGCTGCGGGCGCGGAGCGTTCACGGCGAAACCTCGCAGTCCCATCTCCCGGTATGGACATCGTCGGTAGACGTGACCCGCTTCTCCGCAGAGGTAGCAGAGCGGGCGGTGGTCAGGAGCGCGCCAAATGTCCGTCTTCCTCGCGTAGGTGCGCTGGGCGACGGGTGGTCGTGCTGGCGGTGGCGGCGGCGGACGACGTGACAGGGCCCTGGCGCGGTCGCGGAGGAGGACCTTGACGGCGTGCGACGGCGGCGTAGGTCATCGCTTGCGGCTCAGGCTGGAGCGATTCAGGGGCTACTCCAACTTGTTGTTGGAGCTCCTCACGCACGGCGTCGGCAATCGAAGCCACTTGAGGCTGTGATGATGGGAACAGCTTTTGTAGCTCCTCCCGCACGACCGCTCGAATAGTCTCGCGCAGGTCGTTGGTGGCCAGTGATTGAACTTCGACGTAGTTTGTCGAGTTCGTGCGGCGGTCGAATTGCCGGTTTCGCATCTCGAGTGTCTTCTCGATGCTGGTGGCCTCGCGAAAGAACTCTTCTACTGTCGTCGGTGGGCTTCGCATCATTGCGCCGAAAAGTTCTTCCTTCACACCACGCATCAGCAGGCGGACTTTCTCCTTAGAACCGAGGTGAAACAGCGCGAAAAAGACGAGGATACAAGGGAACAAATACCACATACAAGCGCTGCAATCGTATATGCAATCGTCTCATTCGGCAGCTGTGCTCTGGTCTCCAGTAGAGCTTGCGCTCGCTCTTTTCGCACGACGCTTGTAAATGTTTGCAGGAAGCCGCTACGGAAAAGTTCCCAGGTCGTTAAGGTGGCTTCTCGGTTCTCGAACCATGTCCTGGCCGCGTCTTCCAATGCGAAGAAGACATATCGCAATTTGTCGTCGCTGTTCCAGTTGTTAAACGTAGCGACTCTCTCGTACGTCTCAAGCCAGCTTTCCGGGTCCTCGAAAGTTGAACCGCGGAACGTCGGAGGCTCCCTGGGCTGCTGCAGCACGACGGGGACGCGAGGGCTGCCATTGGGGTGGACTTGGTGGCCATCTTCCTAGTTGTCTCAGGCAAAAGTCCGTGCTCCGGGGGCAGTCTTTGAAGCCTGCGGCTACCTCGCTGGTTCTTGGCGACGTTGGTGTCTTCCGCGTGAGGGCTTGGGTCACGGCTTTGTGGGGGCGTCCGGTACATGAACGCAAAGCACCTACACCAGATGTCACGTGGTCGTGACGTCAAAGAACACAGTAGCAATATTGTGAAAGGCAAAAAAACTAGCTTTTATTGGGCGAACCTGTGCCCACAAAACAGGCTACACTTAAAGCACAACGAGAGCGGCGAACACAGTCGGCGATCTTCGAAAATCTGATCAGCGGGTCAAGCGCGTCGGCTTTTATACAGCAGTCGTCGAATGTTCCAGACTAATCGTTCGGACCTGCGTGCCTTCCACAAAGTTCTACACTATTCACGTCACGCCATGAAATCAGATAACACAAGGTTCGGCGACAACAGAAAGCCGGGTAAAAGCATCGATAACTTTCCAGAAACTTCGGATACATGCAGGCGCGACCCGCGCTGTGCGATTACATTTGTTAGGCGGCGAAACGTGGGCGCCCGATAAAGATAAGTACACGTGTCAATAAATTTTTTTTAATAAGTGCATCAAGTTTAGAATTACAACCTTGCGACAACCGTAGATACGTCTAATTGCCCTGACGAAGAGAGTTACACTCTTCAAAATGTTGGCATAATGAATTTCAACTTTTCGTTTACGACAACGACTCCATTGTTATGTCGGCGTGGCCGCCATGAACGCCCCGCCGGGCACGCCGCGACGGCGGCCTGAAGGAAGAGGCACAGAGTCGCAGACGAAGACCGAGGCAGAGAGAGTGTTTACTGTAGTGCGCACGCCCTAAATAGGCTGGGCATCGATATTCAAGCGCCCCTGAGGAGTCTCGAAGGTCACGTGTTTGGCCGACTTTTCAAGAGAAAGCGAAAGGAACGACTTCACGGAGAGTTAGCTCGCTAAGGCTGGCTGCATGACGTAGTGCTCCCTCTTTATTGAAGACTTAGCTAACTTTACATGGGTTTGGCGTATGTAGGATTTGGGGATCTTGTAACCACTTCTAGAAAAAAAGGTCTTTTCGCATCTCCAGAGTGCCGTAGCGAGTCGCAAGAGGTTTTGAAATGAAGCTGTCAACGAGACAAGAAACGAAAATTCATTGCAGAGTAGGTAAAATGGACGGTGCGAGCCTAATTAGCGTCAATACGTAAAAATAACCACATTGCACTTTACCCCTGTAAAGGGTGCACCACCGCATATAAAGACACGTTGAGGCAAAGCCGCCCTACGACACATTTTTGGAAATTGAGCGAGTTAGTTTGGAATAAGCAGGGCTCACGCGAGACAATGATGTCTGGAAAGCGGCTTCGGCGGCACCCACCCACAAGAAGCGAGAATTATTCGCAAAATATGTCTAGCTAACGTACGGGCGTAATTAGCGCCAGCATTGTCAAAAATTAATCACATTTCACTATAGACTTCGCTATCTCCAGGATCAACGAAGCTCGCCTCTTGGCCAAAAAAAAAAGGACATGTCAACCAAAGTCAGCGAGAAAGAAGACAAGGTCGACTTATGTCCGCGTGAAATACTGTACAAGTGAGATACGAAATGTGTAAATATTGAATGCAAAAAAAAAAGACAGAATACAAATATATATGCATTTATTTGTCGGAGAAAATACTGCGCAATGTATTCCACTGCGAATACTGCGCAAGAACCGCAGCACCGCTTATAGTTAGCCCTGGCACGGATTGCGCATTGCGTTGGCAAATTGTGCGGACGCTCGGGGCGCATTCGTGCCGTCGGCGCTCGCCGCATGCAGTTGTGGCGCTGGCCCATTGACGGCGAATGCACGGCTCGCGCGCGTGGTCTTTAAATGGACACTAAACAGAAAAATGATTTCTTCTGCATCAGTAAATTACTTTCCTACGACATTGTTACGTTTCGCCTACGACGCGCGGTATAGCCGGCGCGGATGCAACGGACGCCGGGGCTTCGTTCAAAGCGGCGGACATTTTGGCCCTTTCAGCGCTGCCGCCACGCCTCCCCGCCAAGCGCGTCCAGGCATGTTTCGATGCCACGTGTCTTCAAGTGTGCGTGTGTGTGTGTGTGTGTGTGCATGTTGGTGCCCATGCTTGTCAAAGCGCGGCAGCCGGGGAGAGGAGCTCCCCAAGTGTGAAGCGAGGAGGTCTGACCGGCGCCGGCTCGGCGGATGCGTCAGTACACTCGTCTCAACATGTCTCTCAGCGTGTCCGTGCCCCGCTGTCACGTGGCCTCGTCCCGTGACGTTCCTTCTTGCCCTCAACTCCGAGAGTATAAAAGCAGCTGCCCCCGGACGCCAGGAGAGAGGCTCCGATTTCTTCTGTCGAGTAACGTGCTCTCCCGTCTCTCCACTTCGGTCGACCTGACCGCCCGCTTTTGCGATGCTAGAATAAACAAGTTGTTCTGTTAGCAGTCGACTCATGCTTTACCAGGACCTTCGGATGCTTCCAGTTGTGCCCCAGGCCAACGCTACCCTTGGGGCTTGCGACCCATTTGCAACAACTCGTGCCAGCGGTCCGATTGCAACAACGGGCGTCAGCGCTGAGATTACAACTGGTTGTCGGAGGTGAGATCGCGACAACGGAGGCCAGCAGCGAAGATATGCGGTTGACTGTACGCTGAGCAGCACAACGACCATCCGGGAGCAGATCAACGAGCCCTTTGTGATGACTGGTTGCCTGCAGCGGAACGACTGCGCTGAATTCTTGGCTGCGAGGTTTGGTGAGCGCGGGACTTTCTTCTTCTGAGTTTTGCCAGGCTTTTGTTAGTGTCAGAAACAGAGCTGGTAATTGTAGCTGTCGTTGCTGCCGGGTTAGTTTGCGGCAAGACAATAGTAGGGAGTAGAGAAAGCAGCATTCAGAGCAGCCATGGATTTGAAGTCGTTGCGCAAACCGAAATTGCTGGAGCTTGCAAGAGAGTTGGGTCTGGATGTCTCAGACAAACTCAGAAAACCAGAACTACTGGGGGCTATTCTTGAGTTAGAAGCTGAGGATGACGAGCTGTCGGAATGCCTTGAGACCATTGAGGAGAGGGCAAAAAGACAGGATCGCGAACTTTAAGAGCAAAAAGAGAAACAGGAACGCGAACTTAAAGAGCAAAAAGAAAAAGAAGAGCGTAACCACGCTTTGGAAATGAAGCGTCTCGAGGTAGAGATGGAACGCGCTCGTAATGGAAGTCAGGCACACGGTGCAGGAGAACGAGTATTGTTCAAAGTGACTGACTTGATGCGGCCGTTTAAGCTTGGAGAGGACATTGGTTTGTTCCTGGTTAACTTTGAGCGAACGTGCGAGAAGCAGGGGTTCTCTCGGGAAACGTGGCCACAGCGCTTGCTCACTTTGTTACCCGGCGAGGCGGCCGACGTAGTCACTCGCTTGAAGAGAGAGGAGGCAGAGGATTTCGACAAAGTGAAATCGAGTCTGCTAAAAAAGTACAGGCTGTCAGCGGAGGCGTTCCGTCGGAAGCTTCGGGAAAATGAGTCAGAAGTGAGGCATATACAGAGTTTGCCTACAGGCTTATGTCAAACATGCAGGAGTGGCTCAAAGAAGAGAAAGCGTTTGGTGACCACGAGAAAGTTCTGCAGTGTTTCGGGCTAGAACAGTCTTATAGTTGGTTACCTGAGAACGTGCGGTAAAGGGCCTTGGATATGCCAGACGTTAGTACGGTGGCGAGAGCCGCTAAGCTAGCCGAAGAGTTTGTGACGCGTCGGGCTCACGGAGCTAAGGACGGTCAAAAGGGTGAATTTGGCTCCATGTTTGAGAGGCCGAAGTTCACGCCTATGACAGCAAAGGGGGACACACGTAGTGCGGATGCGAGTGAAAGCAGTCCGACCGAACGTAAGGAGACGGCGGCAACCGAAGCCGAACGCAGAAAGCGGTTCGAGACGAGGCAAGCGCGCATTTGTTATACGTGCCAGAAGCCGGGTCACTTTTCGGCGCAGTGCCCAGAAACAAAAACAAAAGTCTTGTTTTTGTCATTATGCAGCACTGACGAGAACATGAAGCTTCTCGAGCCTTACATGCGAGACCTCCTCGTGAACGGGAAAGAGTGCCGAGTGCTTCGTGATTCCGCAGCTACAATGGATGTAGTTCACCCCTCTTACGTAGAACCCGATATGTTCACGGGCGAGTGCGCATGGATCAAGCAAGCCGTGGAAGCTCATAGCGTGTGTCTGCCCGTAGCAAAAGTGCTTATTGAAGGACCTTTCGGAGCACTTGAGACGGAGGCCGCAGTGTCATCTATGCTGCCCCCCCCCCAGTATCCGTGCCTATTTTCAAACAGGTCCGATCACCTCCTGCGCGAGAAGGGGCTTTTGTTTGGTGAGGCTAGCGTTCAGGCCTTCCCTGACGTTGTCGAACAATGAGAAAGGGTGTTGTGCCATTACCACAAGCCCGGATCCCGAATCTGCAAGATGCAGAATCTATCCTGCGAGCGCCATAATTCTCCCTTCACAAGTCAAGATGCTGCGCCTTCGTGCGGGAGAAGCCTCGGCGGAGCAGCGTGTTTTGACGTGTCCGCGTGTGCCCGACGGCCCGGCGCCGCACCTCCCTTGCCTGGAGGTCACCGCGCGCGCGAACTTTGAACCGAGTGGCCAGCGCGGTCGCTGGTTGGACCCCTCGGACGACCGTCGTGTGCTGACTTTGTATTGGGCCGTTTGAGTGACAATGGGCCTCGGGGATTATAAAAGCAGCGACACGCCGCTCGAAAACAGGATCTGCCGACCCCACCGGGAGAGAGTGTCGCTCCCGACTGGGGTGAGATGTGTAACGCGTTTTCGCCGGACGTCGTCGTGCGAGAACAGTCGCGTTTGTTGTGAGCACTCGGCCCCAGTGCCGACCCGTTCATGTCCTGTATGATAACCTGTATATAATGTATAAAGTCCCTTTTGTTATTCTCATCGACGCCAGGCTCGGAGTCTTCGCTACCAACGCTCTGTCACGAAACGGGTGACGAGCACTACGGGACCACAAAGCCGTAATCGTGGTGCAGCGGTGCAAGTTCGTAACACTGCTGGCACCGGTTGGATGTCCGTAATACTGGCGGCACCGGTTGGATGTCGTAATACTGGTGGCACCGGTTGGAAGTTCGTAATACTGGTGGCACCGGTTGGAAGTTCGTAACACTGGATGGCAGCTACGGGATTGACCGGCATCAGCTACCTCGGCACGGTGAGTGCCTGAAGTTTACCTCAAACACCAGACTTTCTCTGACACAGGTTATAGTAGCTTAGGGAAGGATTTGGTGTTGCATTGTGATAACCTTGTGTGTTTCAAGCCTAGTAAGAGTGTTTTGAAAACCAGGGGATGCTGAGGGGGTAAACAGGGCAGTGTGTGATATACTTGCATATGTCTTACTAGTAGTGTTATAGTAGCGTACGGCAGGTATATTCAAAAAGGGTAAACAGCAGGAGGACAGTGTGAACGATGGAGAAGTACAAGGTGAAGGAACTTCTCGAAATTTGTGAGGAGTTGGGCATTGAGTTGGGCTCAACCAAAAGAAAGAATGCGATCCTTGAGGTCATGAGGACTGGGGACGTAACGGCTGAGGAAGCCGCTGAGGCCTTGGCGGGTATCAATGAACGTCGGGAAAGGGAGGAGAAGGAACGTTGCGAGCAGGAAAGGAGAGAACAGCAACGTCGCGAGGAGGAAAGGAGAGAACAGCAACGTCGCGAGGAGGAGGAAAGGAGAGAACAGCAACGTCGCGAGGAGGAAAAGGAGGAAAGGAGAGAGATTCGTGAGCACGAGCTTAAAATGAAAGAGTTGGAGACCCGAAATAGCTCGCCAGCGCCTAGTCTCACTTCTAACGTTCCAAGAATACGCGATCAACTTCCACCCTTTGTCGTCGGAGAGGATATGGCCAAATACCTCGTGAAATTTGAGCACGTGTGCGAACGGAATAGCATTGAGCGATCCCTCTGGGCACAGAATCTGTTAGCGTTGCTTCCTGGGGAGGCATCAGACGTAATAACTTGCTTATCGAAAGAGGCGTTTGAGAGCTACAGTGATGTGAAGGAAGCGCTACTGCGGAAGTACAAATTGTCGCCCGAAGCTTTCCGGCAGAGGTTCCGGTATGCAAAAAAGGGTAAGGAGTCGAATGTTGACTTCGCGTTTCGTCTAAAAGCCGACTTGGTGGAATGGCTGAAGGGCGAAGAGGTTTACGACGACCGCGACAAAATTGTCGAATGCATCGCGTTGGAGCAGTTCTACCGTTGCATTGATGAGGATGTCCGGCTCTGGCTGCAAGATAGGCTAAAGGAGGTTAAGCTAAACAAGGCAGCAGAGTTAGCGGAAGAGTATTACACCCGCCGCAGCTTGCACAGCAAGGCGGTGCGCGTAGAAAAAGCTGATAGAAGAGATGTGTTTTCCGGGAAGTCCGATGAACGGAAGCAAATCACGCGTCGCGAGTTTCGGAAAGATGAGTCTCTTACCAAAGAAACTGTAAGGGAAGGACAGAATGCATCTCAGAATGCTAACGATGGTCCCAAGCAGCGAAACGATACGACGCGTTCTTTTGAAAAGCGAAAACCGTTTAACCTGCTACAATTGCAAAAAGCAAGGGCACATCGCTGCAAGCTGCCCAGAGAGAATTGCTTTTGCAACGATACAGGAAACTCACAAGAACATACGTCTATTGGAGCCCTATGTGCAGGAAATTAAGGTAAACGGCAAGAAGTGCCGAGCACTGCGGGACTCTGCAGCAACTATGGACGTTGTTCACCCGTCTTTCGTCTCCTCTAGTGATTTTACGGGAGAGTGCGTTAGGATACGGCAAGTGGCCGAGAAGGAGAGTGTCTGTTTACCGATCGCAACGGTTAGCATTGAAGGAGAATTTGGGAAACTTAACACCGAAGCCGCTGTGTCAGCCGCCCTCCCGGAGCAGTTTTCCTACCTCTTCTCAAATAGCTCGGAGCAGTTGCTAAGGGATCACGGCAAATCATTCTTTGCCGACGTGGCGTACAGGGCCCCCACGCGATCCAAAGCGCGCCCGCTGTCGAGGGAACTTGACTTAGCGTCGGTGAGCGAAAGGCGGTGCGGCACACGGACCGATCACGGTAACTTGAGTGGCGAGCAGTCACGGGAGAGGCAGAGCTCGGAGGCTGGCCTAGGCGAGCGGGTCCTGGAGGTGAGTGGGAGTGACGCGTGCAGTGCTAGCCGCGATAGAGACGCGACGCCGCAATTAGGCGACGCGGGCTCCACACTCGCTCCGGTTTCCGCCAGCTGGCAGGAGCAGGCTGCAGTTGAAAGGGAAACTCGGATTCGCGAACAACAGGAAGATTGTTCACTAGCCGATCTGAGGAAGAGCGTCAAACGGGGAGTGAAAAAAAAGGAGGTTTCATTTGGCAAGGAATCTGGCTTATTGTACCGCCGCTACACGGATAAGCAGGGTCGCAAATATAAGCAGCTTCGGATTCCGCGAAAATATCGCCGGGAAAAATGAATGACCTCATTTGCTTCCTCAGAAGTATGTTTTCGGTCCAAGTGATTTCAAGGGGACCATTCTATTTGTAATTATTATTGCTGATTAATAATTGTTTCTATTTTGTTGAGTTGTTGATTTGAAAACTGATTGTTTGAGCCTTGTGTGCTAGATCGTACACCTGCCTCTTGTTGCAGCGGGAGAAAAAAAAAGGGGAAAACAATTTAGTTAGGTTGATTTGAATTATGGCCTTGTCTGGTGTTTGACGGGAGACAGAGGGCACTTGTTCGTGTTGGGTGTTGCCTTTTGCCGGTCGGTTTTGCAAGCTGCAGAACGACCAAGCGGGACCAGTGGCGAGAAGCAAGGTCTTAGGAACGACCCGAGCGGAGCTGGTCAAGGTGCCTTGGCGACGACGTGGTGAGCAGAGCTCCTGTCCTGGCGAGTCGGACCTGGGCACGTGAAGTTACCTGGCGTCCCGACACTGGACGTGAACTTGGACGAGCCTGACGAACGTGCGCGCCTGGCATCCGAGCCACGTGGAGGCAGCTCGTCTTCCCGGCGCCTTATCTGAGGGCGGGGATGCTGTTGTGCCATTACCACAAGCCCGGATCCCGAATCTGCAAGATGCAGAATCTATCCTGCGAGCGCCATAATTCTCCCTTCACAAGTCAAGATGCTGCGCCTTCGTGCGGGAGAAGCCTCGGCGGAGCAGCGTGTTTTGACGTGTCCGCGTGTGCCCGACGGCCCGGCGCCGCACCTCCCTTGCCTGGAGGTCACCGCGCGCGCGAACTTTGAACCGAGTGGCCAGCGCGGTCACTGGTTGGACCCCTCGGACGACCGTCGTGTGCTGACTTTGTATTGGGCCGTTTGAGTGACAATGGGCCTCGGGGATTATAAAAGCAGCGACACGCCGCTCGAAAACAGGATCTGCCGACCCCACCGGGAGAGAGTGTCGCTCCCGACTGGGGTGAGATGTGTAACGCGTTTTCGCCGGACGTCGTCGTGCGAGAACAGTCGCGTTTGTTGTGAGCACTCGGCCCCAGTGCCGACCCGTTCATGTCCTGTATGATAACCTGTATATAATGTATAAAGTCCCTTTTGTTATTCTCATCGACGCCAGGCTCGGAGTCTTCGCTACCAACGCTCTGTCACGAAACGGGTGACGAGCACTACGGGACCACAAAGCCGTAATCGTGGTGCAGCGGTGCAAGTTCGTAACAAGGGTCAGAGGCGCAGCAAGCTGATATTCAGAGCACGTCCGAACTGAATAAAATTCAGCCTGTAGCGTTGAAGGCACCAGGTACTGGAGAGGAAATGCCCGACACGGGAAAGTTAGAAGAGCTATCTGCAGATTTGCTCATCGCGCCTACGTCAGATGGACTCAATAGGTTGCTAAAAGTCAGCCGGTCGGCTTTGATAGCCGAGCAAAAAAAGGATGGCAGCCTAGAAAACATCCGCTACAATGTCAAGGAAGGTATCGCCAAGAAAAATGCTCGTTTTGTGGAAAGAGGTGGGGTCCTGTACCGGAAGTATCTAGACCGCAGGGGAGTGGAGTTCGATCAGCTGATCGTGCCTCAGTGCTACCGTCAGGATCTGTTGCGCTTGTCGCATGGGGGTTCGAGGTCCGGACACCTAGGAGTTAAGAAAACTAAGGACCGTCTCTTTACTATTGGCCAGGGTGTTTTCGGGACGCAGACCACTTTGTGAGGACATGTGACACCTGTCAGCGGGTGGGCAAATCAGGGGACAAAGCGAGCGCGCCGTTGAAGTTGGTACCTATCACTACGGAGCCTTTTAGACGGCTCGTTATTGATACAGTGGGACCTCTGCCGGCAACAACCACGGGGTACAGACACATTTTGACTGTGATCTGCCCAGCGACAAAGTTCCCTGAAGCAGTGCCGCTTAAAGAACTCAGCTCAGTTGAGATAGTCAATGCACTACTGCCCATATTTGCGCGAGTTGGTTTTCCTGCGGAAATCCAATCAGATCAGGGCACAGTGTTTACTAGCGCTTTGACGACAGCCTTTCTCGAAAGGTGCGGGGTAAAGCTGTTACACAACTCAGTGTACCACCCACTGTCGAATTCCCTTGAGAAGCTCCACTCCGTCATGAAGCGCGTGTTGAGAGCATTGTGGTTTGAACAACAAACTGACTGGGAGCTGTTTCTGCCTGGGGTGATGTTTGCATTGAGGACCGCGCCGCCTGCGGCTACGGGGTTTTCGCCAGCTGAGCTGGTGTACGGTCGCTCGCTGCGATCTCCGCTTCGCATGCTTCGAAACGGATCACTGCCCTCTCCAATGGCTGCAGACCATCTCTTTCACAAATGGCCGCCTCCTGCGCTGGAGCCTCACTTTGCAACAACATTCCTTTGAGGTGCGTTACAAAAAGGGGAGTCTCAACGGTAACGCCGATGGCTTAAGTCGAAGCCCCTAACGTGGGAATCAGCCTCAGAGTTGTTTGTTATTGATGTTTTTCTTCCTGAGGCAGGATTTTTACCATATTGGTTTTGTTTAGTGTTTCAAAGTGATGACGTGCTTTCTAGTGCAATTTTCCAATTTGTGGACGCGTTCTGAGTGTTGCTAGATGCTAGACTACTGTAAGGAACTAGGCAGTAGTAATAAAAGGGGAAAGAGCCTGGCAGGGCTTAGTGAGGGTTGTTTCGTGCTTGCTGACGGAGCGGTTGAGTTTCGGCGTAGTTCTAACGCTTGCTGGGAACGAGAGAAAAATAGCAACTCTCCCGAAGTCACTTTGCAGTGTCCTGTGTGAACCTGAACGTGAGAACGAGGCCTTCTCTGTGCGCTGCGCTCAAGAAACGCCGAGGGTCGACCGACTTTGGTTATGAGCATCATCGAGCGACATCCCTCCGGACAGCGGATGCAGTCCCCTGACCATCGGGATCTCCTTCCCCCGGCGGGGCGGTCTGTTACGTTTCGCCTACGACGCGCGGTATTGCCGGCGCGGATGAAACGGACGCCGGGGCTTCGTTCAAAGCAGCGGACATTTTGGCCCATTCAGCGCTGCCCCGACGCCTCCCCGCCAAGCGCGTGCAGGCATGTTTCAATGCCACATGTCTTCAAGTGTGCGTGTGTGTGCATGTTGGTGCCCACGCTTGTCAAAGCGCGGCAGCCGGGGAGAGGAGCTCCCCAAGTGTGAAGCGAGGAGGTCTGACCGGTGCTGGCTCGGCGGATGCGTCACTACACTCGTCTCAACATGTCTCTCAGCGTGTCGGTGCCCCACCGTCACGTGGTCTCGTCCCGTGACGTTCCTTCTTGCCCTCAACTCCGAGAGTATAAAAGCAGCTGCCCCCGGATGCCAGGAGAGAGGCTCCGATTTCTTCTGTCGAGTAACGTGCTCTCCCGTCGCTCCACTTCGGTCGACCTGACCGCCCGCTTTTGCGATGCTAGAATAAACAAGTTGTTCTGTTAGCAGTCGACTCATGCTTTACCAGGACCTTCGGATGCTTCCAGTTGTGCCCCAGGCCAACGCTACCCTTGGGGCTTGCGACCCATTTGCAACAACTCGTGCCAGCGGTCCGATTGCAACAACGGGCGTCAGCGCTGAGATTACAACAACATTAAGAACACTGCTCTTACCACGATAAGACGCTGGGTAAGCGAGAAAAAGCACAAGAACGAAAGACGGGTGGCGACGCCTCCTTGATGTTCCCGCACCTGGTCGCTGTGACGTCATGGATTTTGAGGCATCTTCTAGGGCCTTGTTAAGTATATGTCGGTACAGGTTAACGACATTGTGTTCTAAAGGAACCAAACATTAAACATGGCAAGTTTCGGGAACCTTTACTCAGCCAACCCGGCCCAAATGCGAAAACATAGTTTGGATAGTGTGACATCAGGGTTACGGCACGAAATTCAAATACCGATACTTTGACCTTCATTTTCTCGTATAATATTCAAACTATTATTTTGAAATGACTGCCTGAAGAGTTCTCCAACCCATGTTTATTTGTGCTTTATTGTCTTAACTACGTTATTGTCATTGCGTTATTGTCAATGCTTCATTTGTCTAAACTGATTTATAGTTTCGCTTTTGTGTCCCTTTAACGAGGATCACGAGAGACGCGAAGCGCGTTCGGTCGCAGACAAGCGAAGTGGGACGTCTCTCCAGCGCTACGCTCAATGCACTCTGTGGCGAGGCAATGGCGACGTCCTGCCTTCCGGTCTGCCAAGAGCGTTGCATACGCACGCGCACACTACAATCACACTCTAGCATACCTGCTGTGTGTGCGCCTTGGTCTGAGCAGTTGGCGTCAAGCTAACGTTGCCCATTTCACTGCGCCGACTAAAACGCCGAACGTTTCCCTTCCGGCTCACCTCGTGCGTCATCAAGATTCAGCGACGCTGGTAATTACGGCACTGGTGTCGCTCTGATGTCGCGACAAGCCCGACAGCTGGCGGAGCGCCGTTCCTTCTGGCAAGCAGCAGCAGCTTCGCCGTGAGAACACGTCGCACCCGCGTGCGGCTTAGATGTTAAAACACCGTCCGAGAAGTTCGAGTGATGCACTAAATATATGCCGCCACTGTCGGGGCTTCGCGCGAACTGTCAAATTTCGACGCGAAGAATTCTTGGCGAATTTCAACAATGGTTCAACTAACGGCTTTTTTTCTCTAACGACCATCTGCCGACCGCTTTCGTGTGCCGTTCCAGAAGACAGTGCAGTCAAAATGCGTGGGCCGATCCCGAAGGCGGGGCAGCCTAAAATGACGGACGCGTTCCCGCGCGCATGCGCCCCTGAATGTGTGCGCTCCTTTCTGGGGCCAATTTGCACGTGCCGCTCATCAACTAACAACTTTCGCGCCAACTTGAGTATGTGCTGCCGGACAAATTATTACAGCCAAGCTGTCTGTGGCTGGACCTTGAACAAAAAAAAAAAACGAATCGTGTGGGCCGATCGTGCTGAAAGGCTCCAAGCTCAATGGCACATACCCCTTTGGGGTCGGGGACCTATAACGCACCCTTCATTTTATTATGACGATGCGTGCCGAAACGTCAGCGTATATATATAAAGTAACAAAAAGTCAAAATGAAATAAAATTAAAGAATGAGAAAGACGAAAAAGTTATGTGTTTGTGCCCTTCTTCAACGAATGCAGCACTGACACCATATAGAGCTGAATATATCATATGAGCAATACGGCTTCGCTGGTCTTCCACCTTCACATAGTGGAGGGGTTCTGAATTTTTTCCAAAAATGTGGGACATTTGTGCTTCAGTGTATAAAATATCCGTATGCTAAAAAGGCATGTGGAACAACAGTGCATTCTTGAAGTAGTAAAGGCAAGGCGCAGAAGACCAGGACTTAGGAAGAAGAACACAAACGACAAGACCGGCGCCACTCACAACTAAGTTTATTTTCGCAACAAGCCTGCCTTGTGTAGGTCATTCACGCCGAGTCACGCACAAAACTTTAGAAGTAAAAGTAAAAGTGCGTGACTCGGCGTGAATCACCTATATAAGGCAGGCTTGTTGCGAAAATAAACTTAGTTGTGAGTGGCGCCGGTCTTGTCGTTTGTGTTCTTCTTCCTAAGTCCTGGTCTTCTGCGCTTTGCCTTTACTACTTCAAGCATGAACCAACTAGCCCAAGCAAGAGTTCTACTAGTGCATTCTTACCGCTTATCTCCAAACTGGTGTTAGTCTGTAAATCAATATCAAGCGGATATGCCTTGCAAGCTCACCGGCTGCATTTCGTAAATTGCCATATGTGCCGTAAAGTAAATAATTTGCGATTTTTAAAAATTAGTTCAAACTCGGTGTTTCGATTTCGCGTGGATGAAATGTCCGCCTCTCTGAATAGACTAGTTCAAGGACTACAATTGTGTTGTCTGCAACAGGCGACTTTTAAATGTTGTGCAAAACTTAACAGTGACCTGCTGTACAGCTCGGCCGCGGATGCGGCTCGCGCGCCTGGCGTTCAAGGTCATTCAAGGTCAAGGTTCGAAGCCGAGATGGCCGTTGCGATGTGCGCTGTCTCACCGCGCGCTCAGTGTTGAAGTGAGCGACAACACGAATCGCTCACTCCTCGCACCCTTGTTATCACGGCAGCATTGCGAAAGCGAGTGCTCGAAATCATCGAGCGAGACCTGTTCACATTTGTCTGTGCACGAGTGACAGCATGCTTGTTTAGTTATTAAGCGAAAGATTGTTACATACGGCCGATAAAACTGCTAACCCTACTTCGTGTCGATAACCTAATACTTTGATATTGCTTTCCGTTTAGAGTAAAGCTGGGACTGGTATTCTGCAGACGCATTTACCAATCATGTCCCTTTCTGCCACGGCCCCCCTGGGCTCCTTGCAACTCTTGGTACGTTCGGATGTCATCATCATCATCATCAGCCTGGTTACGCCCACTGCAGGGCAAAGGCCTCTCCCATATTTCTCCAACAACCCCGGTCATGTACTAATTGTGGCCACGCCGTCCCTGCAAACTTCTTAATCTCATCCGCCCACCTAACTTTCTGCCGCCCCCTGCTACGCTTCCCTTCCCTTGGGATCCAGTCCGTAACCCTTAATGACCATCGGTTATCTTCCCTCCTCATTACATGCCCTGCCCATGCCCATTTCTTTTTCTTGATTTCAACTAAGATGTCATTAACTCGCGTTTGTTCCCTGACCCAATCTGCTCTTTTCTTATCCCTTAACGTTACACCTATCATTCTTCTTTCCATAGCTCGTTGCGTCGTCCTCAATTTGAGTAGAACTCTTTTCGTAAGCCTCCAAGTTTCTGCCCCGTAGGTGAGTACTGGTAAGACAGAGCTATTATACACTTTTCTTTTGAGGGATAATGGCAACCTGCTGTTCATGATCTGAGAATGCCTGCCAAACGCACCCCAGCCCATTCTTATTCTCCTGATTATTTTCGTCTCGTGATCCGGATCCGCCGTCACTACCTGCCCCAAGTAGGTGTATTCCCTTACGACTTCCAGTGCCTCGCTGCCTATTGTAAATTGCTGTTCTCTTCCGAGACTGTTAAACATTACTTTAGTTTTCTGCAGATTAATTTTTAGACCCACTCTTCTGCTTTGCCTCTCCAGGTCAGTGAGCATGCATTGCAATTGGTCCCCTGAGTTACTAAGCAAGGCAACATCCTCAGCGAATCGCAAGTTATAAAGGTACTCTCCATTAACTTTTATCCCCAATTCTTCCCACTCCAGGCCTCTGAATACCTCCTGTAAACATGCTGTGAATAGCATTGGAGATATCGTATCTCCCTGCCTGACGCCTTTCTTTATAGGGATTTTGTTGCTTTCTTTGTGGAGGACTACGGTGGCTGTGGAGCCGCTATAGATATCTTCCAGTATTTTTACATATGGTTCGTCTACACCCTGATTCCGTAATGCCTCCATGACTGCTGAGGTTTCGACAGAATCAAACGCTTTCTCGTAATCAATGAAAGCTATATATAAGGGTTGGTTATATTCCGCACATTTCTCTATCACCTGATTGATAGTGTGAATATGATCTATTGTTGAGTAGCCTTTACGGAATCCTGCCTGGTCCTTTGCTTGACAGAAGTCTAAGGTATTCCTGATTCTATTTGCAATTACCTTAGTAAATAGTTTGTAGGCAACGGACAGTAAGCTGATCGGTCTATAATTTTTCAAGTCTTTGGCATCTCCTTTCTTATGAATTAGGATTATGTTAGCGTTCTTCCAAGATTCCGGTACGCTCGAAGTCATGAGGCATTGCGTATACAGGGTGGCCAGTTTCTCTAGAACAATCTGTCCACCATCCTTCAACAAATCTGCTGTTACCTGATCCTCCCCAGCTGCCTTCCCCCTTTGCATATCTCCCAAGGCTTTCTTTACTTCTTCCGGCGTTACCTTTGGGATTTCGAATTCCTCTAGACTATTTTCCCTTCCATTATCGTCGTGGGTGCCACTGGTACTGTATAAATCTCTATAGAACTCCTCAGCCACTTGAACTATCTCATCCATATTGGTAATGATATTGCCGGTTTTGTCTCTTAACGCATACATCTGATTCTTGCCGATTCCTAGTTTCTTCTTCACTGTTTTTAGGCTTCCTCCGTTCCTGAGAGCATGTTCAATTCTATCCGTTCGGATGTAATTGGACGTAAAAAGCGATTGTGTGAGGTTCGTGCCGGCCTCACGCGGAGAACGAATCCGGGAACAAAAGGCGTTACAAGCGCGCTCGAATGGGCGAAAAACAATTCGCTCGCGCTCCTGAAGAGGCGCGGTTTATCGTGCCCTTATTTCCGGCTATTCCCCTGCTTGCCCCACACTTTACTACCTCGCATGACAAAGATATTCACACCTCAAGTGGACGCGCGCCGGGAGCGTGAAAGATGTCTGCACAGTTCCGTTCGATCTGACGTACTCTCATGGCATCGTTTTGCACCACACTGACAGGGCCACGAATGCTTGCTTCAACAGTGACGTATTCACGTGCCTGCACCCAAACTTAAGACGTACAAGTGATGATGGGTACCCAAAAAAAAAAATATGCCCTGCCTATACACTGCAGGCGCTCAACCTTGGACAAAATTTGGGGACAATCGGGGCCTCGCCCGAGTGCCGTTCATGCAGACCCGGCACGTGACTTGGTCAGCGGCACGTTCTTGTACCGTGGAAATGTGCGGATTCTCAACTGCACCCACCCCAATAAAGCGCTTACAGTATTCCTTCGAGGCCTCAGCGAGACCTTTGTAAATAAGTTTTCTGCTAGTGTGTTTGGCTTTTATCTCACTCCCTCTCTATTACCCTGCACCATCTCACTTGGAGCAGCACGCCAGGCTTTTTGCTAGGCTAACCTCTTCAGGTGTCACTAAGCTTTCTCTCTCTCTTCATGTAATGACTAGTTACCTAGCCCGTGCGACAAAAAAAAAAAGGTCATTTAATTTCAAGCATTCAAGCGTTACCTGGCAAGTGCATTGGATAAAGGCTGAACGATCGATTGTATATTTCTTGATTTTAAGAAAGCTTTTGATGTTGTTAAGCGTGATTTCTTAATAGAAAAGCTGCCACGGTATGGTATTCAAACTACAGTAATGAATTGGATAAAAAATTATCTGCAGCTTAGACATTTGAGGGCTGTTATGAAAGGAGAGAAATTGGGCGAGACTGACGTGACGTCAGGAGTACAAGGGTCAGTGCTTGGCCCACTGCTCTTTCCGATTTACATGAATGGCATTCTTGATAATATTAACTCTTCCGTGTGCATGTTTGCAGATGATTGTGTATTGTACAGGGTTATTAAGAATTTGAATGATTGTGCAACATTGCAAGGCAACATTGACAGGATCACACCGTAGTGTTCAACATGGCATATGAACCTCAACGTAAAAAAAAAAGACAGTGCACATGTGTTTCTCTAAAGGACAACTTAAGTCTAATTATAATATTAATGATATACAGCTGTTGACTGTCAGAATTTAAATATTTGGGAGTGTATCTCACCACTGATTTATCTTGGACACATCACATTGATCACATTACTGCTAAAGCATCTAGGGTTCTAGGTTTTATGACAAGAAATGCAAGAGAATTTCCAATCAAAGCGAAGGCTCTACTCGTATCTTTCCAGTGTCTCATCAATACTTGAATATGCCAGCACAGTTTGGGAACCTTGAATGTGAACGAACATAGACAAACTGGAATGAGTACAGAGAAAGGCTGTGCACAAAGCATTTTAAAAGTACACACGAAATTTTAGTGTAACAAAGGCTAAAAAGAAAATTGGGTGGAACATGCTGAAAAAATGTTTAATTCATAGATTAAAACTGTTCCATGCTTTTTATTCAAGAACAGGTATCGATGACATGAACTATTTGCATATTCCCGACTACATGTCTATGAGAGTTTAGCACACACTTTATGTAAAACTAATGTGTTTAGGGAGTCCTTTTTCCCCAAGACAACTCGAGACAGGAATCCGTTACTTAGCGATATTGCGAAAATAACTTCAAATGAAACGTTCATGTACTTGCTTCATGATTTAATATTATAGACATGAACATGTTTTGTTTTATCCTATGTTGCCTGTATTATGCATCTTTTTCTTCTTTTGTGGGATTACCCCCCCCCCCCCCCACCCACACTTCCACAGTAATGACAATTGAATGCACCATGGGTACTCTGGTAAATAAACAAATAAATAAGCAACTAAACGCTAGCGTGTTCGGTGTTAAGCATGTCTGGAAGAAACAGAAAAAGTACAACTGCAATCTGTTAGCAGTGCGGCAGGTGCAACTGGGATAGTGCACTGAGTGGCATTCAAGCACCCACAATCGCACTAAGTCTGCATGGTAGTCCATGTGAATCTGCTCACAATTGTTTAGGGTTATGAATTACGATTGAAAAGAAATATTGGGGCAGTGCATACAATTTTGTTTACTTTCATGCTACGCAACGTGTGTAATCTCATGAAATGTGTGTGCGTTTATCCACCGAAAAGGTCACAACTTTATTGTCTGAAACTTTATGTTAAAGGGACACTAAAGGCAAATACTGAGTCGACGTGGACTGTTTAAATACCATTGCAGAAACGTCGCAACGCTTGTTTCATGCAAAGACTAAGTTTACGAGAAATTTGCATCTGAAGGGTCCGAATACTTTTTTTGAAATTCAAATCTCCCGCCACAAAACCCGAGTAGTGGTGATGTTGCATACGCCATCACCACCCTATGCTGTCGTCGGTGAGTAAAAGGGTACCAGTAAGGCAGCGGTACCGAGCCAAGATATGCCACTGCAAGTATTTTTGGTTAAGTGACGTAGACCCTTCGGGCATCCCACTATATCACATGGAAGTTGAATTCTCTGCCACTTGAAGTTCGTGCGAGTTTCGCGAGCCAGCAAAACCAGCGCAGCACTATGCAATAATGAAACTACTGGAACGTGAAAGCGTGGGCGCTGCAGAGCTGAGCAAAAACGAAACCTTTCGACCGCTGAAATCGTTGCCAAGGGAAGTTTCAACAAGTTTTTTTTTTTCTGTAAATGAAATAGAACTAGGCAAGTAGCATTTCACTTCGTCTTGTAATACAAAGAAGAATGTTTTTTGCAAGGAGTAGTTGAGTACTAGCGACAAAATTTAACTGAGGAGTGCGTTCGTCATTGGGCGAGTACTCGAATGTCCCGGGGGAGTCTCTAATCATGTCCTGCATTTACCTCAATTTCTTGATTATTAAGGCTCTGTTCATGACAATATTGACGCCTCCGAGATTCCTGAGCACTGATCTATCACTTTAGCTTGACTTAACATTAGCCTTTAGCGTCCCTTTAATGTATGCATCTTGGGTCCTGTAATCTAAACCTCTCAAATGATGACAGGACACCACTTTGTTGAGTGATGTCTAAGTCGGTGAAGAGCTGCCATTGCGGTAGGGTTGCCGAGCATGAGCCAAGCCATGCTGCTAACAATTGTGCTGCACAAGGCCACAGTGTCCGAGAGGTAACGACATTGACCACTGCACAATTTTGTAATTTTACGAATATCTTCAGTTCAGTCAACTACTCCAAGTCGCACCTTCACATCTCTTTTGGCTCACTCATGAAAAGATCTACAATATCATTCAAGCGGTCCTTACCATGCTCCAACTCAGTGGGATGCGAATGCGGAGCCGTGTTGAGATTGGAGCAAGAGAGAGCCTGTCCCAGCCAAGTGTTTAGCTGCTCCCAGAGCACTCGGAGGAGCCAAGTATAAGATTGCAGTTTCACTCCCAGTTTGAAAGTTAAAACGTTTCCGAGCATTGAGCTGGAACATTGCGTTTTGAATGAACCAGATGGATGTGTTCTGAGCGCTTGATTTTGACCAGCCAAATGTAAACTGCACTGCAAGAATTGCTCGAAGGCAACCAGTCGCATGTGCACTTAAAGTGCGCTTTGAAGTTGCACTACAGTGTAAAAAATTCCCCCTCATCAGGTCCCATAGGAAATTTTGGTTACGCAATGAGAGTTGTAAAGTGCTGTCAAGGGAGCGTCCTAGTGGAATACACATTCAAAGTGCTTCACTATTAGAGAAAATAGAAATTAAAATGTTGCGTTACCATTCTGTCAAAAGGCCAGCTTCGCTGACGTGAGCACTCTCTCCCTTTCCCTCGATTAGCGTCCACAGGTCACAGGGCAAGCAACATTCGTTCCCTGCCAACTCCCACACCCGAGCCGAGGGACCAAGTCACGAAACCTGCCTCCATTTTCTTTTCCTGCTATGTGGCGCATTTCCAGCGGTGCTTTTGTGTGTTCTGCACGGGATGATTTACCGTTGTCGTGTGCCTTAACTGATAACATTACAGGTGTTCAACGTGACACTGTCACCAAGCTGGGAAGCAAGGCTCTCTCAAAGGGAATACAGGATGCCACTTGATTTTACTGTTTTCACAATGTGTATCGGAGTGGCCAGTCGCAGAAAATATTGTTGGTACGCAATCTACCCACTACACTTGTCCATCTGCAACGCTCAAACAGGGTGAGGGATCCATCAAGCTCAAGTTCGGTTCCCACGGTCACTACTGCTTCGTGCCGTAAAAGACTACTACAAAATCAAGACAAGATATTTGCACCCCTTTAATCTGTCAGTTAAACCAAGGGGCCACACCAGGACAGGTACAGTAATTTGCTCTTCATATATTTTCATACAGCAAAAAATGAATGATGTGCACAGACAAAAAAATTGCTCCTGTTTGCAATTAATGTAAAACTGGTACAAGGGTAGGAAAAAAAGAGGAAAAAGCAATGTGAGAAGCACACACAATGACAGGACCGATAAAGACAATGAAACATGAAAAGCTCGTGCAAGTATTACTGCTTGGAAATCAGTATTAAAACAGACACACGAAATCCATTGTATCTTGTAATAAGGCACAAAATGACTTCTTGACACCATTTCTGATCAACTATATACATCATACCTTCTCATCGGACAATGCAGAACTGCTCGCAACGCTCGGTGTACAAGTCCACAAGAAAGTGAGAGAGAGAGAAAAAAGTACAGAATTAAATCATGAAAATGCGAAGGAAAATGATGGTTTGCTTCTCTCCTTTGTTATGACATGAATCTAGCTGTGTGCACGAGCAGACAAGGGCACAGTGAAACAACTTGCAAGGCACTTGTTCCAAGGTCTTTCTAGAACGAAGAATGCATAGCCAACTAATCCGCTAGGAAATGTCATAGATGTTCTAAGAGCCATTCTGAGCTCATTAGCACCATTCAGACGACGGCTTAGGGCAGAAGGTTACAACTGTTGCTGTCGAAAACATTCAAAGGGCACCGAAAGGGCTAATGGTGGAATGTAAAATTTGCCGGCACTTTGCTGTTGTTGGGGAGTGCAACAACACACAGATGACAACTGACCAGCCCAAGCTGCTCATGAGTAACAGTTTATGAGGAAGCCTCAAGCATCAAGCCAAACTGGAAATTTCACCATTGAAGTATGGCAGAATCTTGGTAAATGAAAACTACTTACACAGAATTGCTGGTTAAACGGAGCAACATGCTCTCAATTGGTTGGCTTCATATTTAAACAATTTAAAAACACTTTCCTTAAACGGAACCAAAATGTATACAACTCCTTATAAACGGAACCACAGAATAAGTATCTAAATGAATTGTGTTCCAAGGAGAACCAGAATGTGAAATGTTTTTGCAACGTCTGTCTTCTGAGAAGAAAGTTAAATTTTGCATAAAATTTTGAATGCCATACACCTTGTCATTTTCCTATTTTTTTTAGCTAGCTGCTAGATTCGCTTCTAATACTCAACATTTCTGACAACAGCATTAAGAGGGCATATGACAAAAGGCTTCACATCTATCTCGGTAAACGGAACTGCCGTTTAAAATGTTTCTACTGGATACAATGGGAAACCCAGAAAGTATGTGAACCCTTAAATGGTCTCAATAATCAACTTTGTCGCATATGATTGAGGAACTTAAGCTCCAGTGACTGATTAGAGCTAAACTGTTATTTGCACAATTGATTATTTAATGAATAAAGACCTGAAATGCCGAGTCCACAACTGTGCGGCTTCACAAGAATGCATATAGCAATTTTCTATACCGAACCGGCTACAGCATTAACATCGGGCAGCTAAAACATTCTGCATGGCTTTAGACTTCACTGTATCCCATAATTCAAAGTTTTCCTCAAAATGCTTATTGACAGACACAAGTGCATGCACACAGTAGTGTAAAATGATGTAATCTGCTCTAAGTACCATCAGCTGCTGTTTACAGAGCTGTGGTACCAGCATGTATTGCGGTTACAGAACTTTTAAGAACCTGCCGTTTCATTATAAACTAATATTTCCCAAATTTTTGTGGCATTCTGCATACGTTTATAGTCACTGGAATTAGACTTCATTTCACAATGAAAGTATTTATTTCATTTCTATCGCAGTTCAGTGCGAAAGTCATAGTCGGACCTGAGCCGAAGCTTCCTATTACACTGCAGACAGAAAATAAGGCACGGTCTGACTTCTTAACGCTTTTGTGTGATGCTTTATATAAGGCTACGTGTGGCAACAGTGGACAAATGCACAGGCTGGTGCATCCCCTGAAGAGACCCACTGATATTCCGTTACGTAAAGACTGATGGACAGTGTCAGTTGGAGCCATCTAGGGGTTGACTGTACAAGATGGGCAAAAGCCATCATAACACTTTTTTTAGCTAAAAATACCGATGCGCATCTCGTGCTGCCCGACAACAATGTAGTGTATATAAAATCTTTAACAATGATCAACACAACTAACTGCTAATCACAAGTTTGTCGCATCAGATGAAAGGTACTGTCGACTGCCTTGCAGAAGCTGATAAAAACACGAGGCAGCAATGGGAAAAATGAAAAACAACTAAAAATTAGCAATATGGATACAACAGAAACGTGCTGCTCAAATGGTACAAAGCAAGTATGTACTTTTCCTCGCCCTGAAATCAATATTCATATTGTTAATCTGCTCAAGAAAACTCTCGTATGAACAGCGCTCCCAGTCTGCAGCGGCTATTTTCAGCAGAGGATGTTAGCTGTGAAGCACCACTCCACACTTATCAGTGATTAGATGATAATCAAATGTCATTTCAACACTGTAAAACAATGTATGTTACAGAAGTCTCAACAATTAGGATATGAGCCAAAACCTACAGCACTTGTTTTAGTGCTTGACCTGCTAGGAGCTGCTGACAACTTGTTTACCTCATACTCTGTTTGCTGTCAGCAATCGCAGAACGCAAGCTGTGAAAGTTTGGCCACCGTTCCGAGCCAAATCGTCTTACAGTATTGTCCTCTTAAAGGCCCCTCACCAGGTGTGGCCATATTGAGCTGACAAGGGCGTAGCATACATTGCACCACAACAATCGTGTCTGCACAGTATTACATTGCTACGTCTGAAATTCTGAAATTTCAATCCAAATGCTGTTTCCCTCTTCACTCGCGGCCGCCACGCTCCAAGCCGGAGAGTGACGTAATCATGCCCGTGCGCCTACATAATCTTGTCTGCAGTGTGATGTCGCTTGTGGCAGCACGTGACCTCGAGAATTATTGAAGACAACATCTATTATCTGTGTAATCTGTTGCTTGAATTGACGAATAGGGGTTTAGAGAAATAATAAAACATGCAAATGGAATGTCCGCGTGTTTTTTGTTTTACTTCGCACAGAAGCGAGAGAGATGTACTTCTGGTTTGTCTGCTTGTTCCCACGGTCGTGTGGTTACGTACGCAGGTACTGAAACTATGCTATTTTCTACAGTGTTCCAGTGCTTGATCATGCTCTGTGATCTGCTTGTTCTGCCTCAGTATTCGTGTTGCACTGAATTATACCGCTAGTCATGTGTCCTTGTGCCCAGCGCACAAAATCGTGCGCTGCGCAAACAAGACAACAGCTCGCACGTGGCGCATTCAGCGGAAACGCATAGCTCAGGAAAAGCGAGGAGAAAAAAAATGAAGGTGGGGCCTGAAAACGCGATCCTTGAGGTCCGGTATGGGAGAACGCAGGGAAGGAATGCAGCGAAGGGTAGACGGGGCGAGCGGAGAGAGTGTCTTGCTTGGCAGTGGAGCCTGCCTGCTAAAAACATGGTTTTGCGGCACTGAAATATTTCTATCTTGGCTATTAAGGAGCCGACGTGAAACATTTTTTTGGCAGGACGCTCCCTAGAGGACACGTAATAACTTTCAGCATATAACCAAAATTTGATATGAGGCCTGGTGAGGGGGCTCTTTAAGCAGACCACCTAGTCAAAATTGCGCAACTAACCACAGCTGGTAGTATCTGACATGAAGGCCTGTGCATTACATTTTTACACACACACAACTTTCTAATGTCACAACAGCCACATTTTTTTAGATATTTCAGAAATATTACAGTTTTCATGGCTCATTTCTTAAACTACAAGTGGATCATACTGTATGACAGGCATGAGGTGTAAAGGCAATAATGGCAGCATGCTGCACCAATCATAAGAGTGCGATAAAACAGTGAAAGCCCCAAGAATATCTAAATACAATCTAACAAGTAACTTTAATCTTGAACTTCACATACGAGTAAACACTGCCACTTGTGTGCAAGACTTCATTAGTATTCAAGTGTGCACAGCAACTTAAATTTTGCGCGAGAACCTGCAGGTGAATATTTCAGCAACAGATGTATGTGGTACGCGTAGCACTGGCTACTTTTCCGCTTCAAAGTTGAAAAAAGAATGTTAGAGCTACTTACGGTCAAATAATGGCCTGTGCAGGTTTCTATGTTCTTGTTGCACTAACCTCCAATATAAGAGCAGACCTTGTGTAAAGCTAAATCAGTAAATTACTGAAGCTATTGTAAGACTCCATTAAACAACTACACTTTGAACCAGAAATTGGTAGCATACATAATACAAAAATTTTGCTTGTTTTATGTTAAGTGTTTTTGCACTAGTAGTAGTTGACAATTGGCTCACTTAGGTTCACTTGTTCGCTGCTCTGAGTCATGGCTGTGCAATGCTCAGCTTCCAGTCTTCAAGCAGTGCTTTGCCCCAGAAATAAGCAGGCCTGCTTTTCCTTGAGCATGTGACATTTGGCTAGACTGAAAGCGAAGGGTAAGCGATATGCTTGTAGTCATAAAGGACAAAAGCTGTCTACAACATTACCAGCAATCTTAAATCTCTAAATTTTTATTAGCTTCCACTACTAGCTGTGACCCTACCGCAGTTTCAATGTTAGCCATTACCCAAAGGAAAAGATGCCGTTAATCTCACGACTTCAAGGAAAGACAAGTGCTCTGCACTGCACCCCCTTCCTGCCTTTAGGAAGGAATGCTAAAATGCACTCTACTACAATTGTGGCATGGAAACACAATGAATGACTTCTTTTTACAATTTTCACTACCCCGTATGTGAAAAAAAAAAAGTCTGAATGAGGAAAAACATGACAAACACTGAAGCACCGTAACGGTAAGGCACAAGTTTGGGCATCTTAATTTCACTAACATGGGCACATCTAGCGCTTTCTTCTTGGAGTAATATTCTATGTCTCAATGGCTGGCACATCACATTACCTGTCAAGTCGGGCTTTCCCTACACTGCCGACAAAGAAACCATCACACAGAGCCCTCATACTATGTGGGCTGATGTTCTCACACTTAATGTTGTGCAAAAGTTGCCTTACAACAAAACTGCTACAAACACTTAAAATGCACAAAGGGTGCATCATGTAACTCACACTCCTCTTGCAAAGTGGCCAGAAAACCGACAGACTTGGAGACGCCTTGCTTTCGCCAGTAACCCTCCCCTACAACTTCTGCTACAGGTGTGGGAATGTGCCACAAGATTCAAAAACATCAAATGGGAGAGAATGCAGTTAAGTTTTTTCGTACGATTTGGGCTACCAGGCTGGTGTAGATTGTGCGTGCCCATGATCGTGATAATCTTCATGTTGTTAGACTGGATTCTCCCTCCCCCTGGAATACACAAACGCACCTACAGGACTCACGACAAAACCCAGCACATTTCCAACTGCCTGCTGCTCTGTTCATGCCCAGCTAAGCATGGGCATTGTGCAATGCAGTAACAAAGAATGATACAGAGTGAAGACAAAGAATACATGGTGCGCAAAGCACAGGAGAGGTTAAGTGAGGGTGCAAAGAAGCAAATGTGCTTTGTGGCACCGTAGTGTGTGCTATGAGCTTTCTGTTCAACTTGACATCAATGTTTACCTTCTGCCGGTGGCTTTCTTGTGACTTCATGACCTTATGGGCACTCGCCAAGTTAGTTATGCCAGCAGCCAGAAACTGCCACTTTCCAGTTCAGAAAAAAAAAAAAAACAATGCCAGGCCCAACCTGTTTCCAAGCATTGCTCCAGTTCTTTATCTGTCTTTTTCTTTTTTCTTGCTTCAAGAACTATTGTCATTTACTGAGCCAATAAACAGGCATAATATGCGTTTACGACTAGAGCGAATGCAGTCCGCAGCACTGACAGCACTGGTCATGCGTATTTATGTGAAAGCAGGAAAAGCCATTCTGTTTAGCTACAAGTGCGCAGTCCCTTGAAAATCTTCGGAACCATGAAATGTGTTTGCAGCAATGCGTAACAAGACCGCTGACATTATGCTTTTCCAAATTCCAAGGGCTTTCACTAGCAAATGCGTACTTAACTGACTGCTACTGTCTGCAGTAGGAGTTAGCTAAATAGTTAAAAGTCGCACAGCACTAACATATTGTGGTCCCTTTTGTTATGACAGCACGTGGAAATCAAACAAGCTCAGCCCGCACAACCCATGTGAGTGCCATCCTATTACAATTAGAAAACAATCTGTTTGCTTCTCTGCACCCTCAGTTAGTTGAAACGAGATGGGGGGAATGACGACAATGAGAAGCTAGGACTTTGCGAGACGCAACACGTGTAGAATGACCTCGTCGACAGTCTGGTTATTGAGCAGAGTCTTGACAGCATTGTCGTCGATGACCACTGTGAAGAGCAGCTTGGAGTTCTCACGCAGCCGGTCCATGTAGTTGTAGTCGTCGGGACTAGCCGGGCTGTGGCCGCAGCGACGGATGACCGCTTCGAGCAGTTCGTCCACGGGCTTGTCCGGGTATCCAAAGCCCTTCAACGTTGGCTCATCAACAAGCAGGCCCAGCAGCTCACGGATGCTCTCGCAAAGAGCCTGCGGAAAAAAAATGAGACAAGAGCATAAGCAGGGCTACACATGGTAAACGAGTGAAAAGGATGGGAGAACTCTCGGTTCCTTGGCAGTTTTGACGACTTGAGATAGTATACGAGGGTTTGCTGCCTAACATTTTCAGGGCCAATCTTGTATGCAAAAGTGCAAGATAATGGCTGGAGTGATAGCGCTGCGGTAGCTTAACAGGTAGACTACCACACGCATAATGCAGCAATGTGGGTTTTGTCGAATAAATGATCTTTTTGTACACTTTCGTTTTCCTTTGCTCTATTATTTACAGATTTCAAATAAACCTGAACATTACCTTCCCCTATGCTTTCTCTAAATTTATTGTCATTTTTATGAACACTGTAAATGAGTGACAGAGAGTGCTTTATTCAAACGCAGAGAGCTTTGCCAGTTTAGCAGTATTAGCTTGGACCGCTTGGGCTGTTTGCATTTATTGTCGAGAAAGTATGTCTCGCTTCATTGATACACGAAAATTGCAACCGTATTCCGCTGGCTGTTGAAGGTAGCGGGACAGTGCTAAAGGAACCTTAAGTAGACAGTTCACGAACACTGACCTCTTTCCTATTTCTCAAAATCTGAATTTGTGCTAGGTAAGTGTGTGTCAAGCAGTTCCCTCTGTATGATGTCGAAGAACGGCAATCAATATTTAAAAAAGAAAGGGGAGTATTCATCTAGAAGTTACTCTGCAAGGGCGGAGGAAAAGACAGCCTATAAGACGGAAATAAAGAGAACAACAAAAAATAACATCAGTGCACTTCCACTCTGTGAAGGATGACCAGCGAAGCTGTGTATGCAGGCCCCTTAATGACGAACTGCACCTCTGCCGCGCTTCAACCCGGCATTGCACTATCTTCGGGTTCAGCCCACGTATAGGGAGTGTTTAATGCCTGTTTCACCTCCGCGCATGTCGACCCGGCATAGCACTATCTTCGGGATCGGCCCACGTATGGGGAGTGCTTAATGCCTGTTGCACCTCCTCCACGCTTCAACCCGACATTGTACTATCTTCGGGATTGGCCCACATATGGGGAGTGCTTAATGCCTGTTTCATCTCCGCCGCATGTCGGCCTGGCATTGCACTGTCTTTGGGATCGGCCCGGCATTGGGGAGTGCTTAATGCCTATTTCACCTCCGCCGCATGTCGACCCGGCATTGCACTATCTTCGGGATCGGCCACCATATGGGGAGTGCTTAATGCCTGTGTCACCTCCGCCACGCTTCAACCCGGCATTGTACTATCTCCGGGATCGGCCCACGTATGGGATGTGCTTAATGCCTGTTTCACCTCTGCCGCATGTCGACCCCGCATAGCACTTTCTTCGGGATCGGCCCACGTATGGGGAGTGCTTAATGCCTGTTTCACCTCTGCCGCATGTCGACACGGCATTTCACTATCTTCGGTATCGGCCCACATATGGGGAGTGCTTAATGCCTGTGTCACCTCCGCCACGCTTCAACCCGGCATTGTACTATCTCCGGGATTGGCCCACGTATGGGGGTGTGCTTAATGCCTGTTTCACCTCTGCCGCATGTCGACCCGGCATAGCACTTTCTTTGGGATCGGCCCGGCATTGGGGAGTGCTTAATGCCTATTTCACCTCCGCCGCATGTCGACCCGGCATTGCACTATCTTCGGGATCGGCCACCATATGGGGAGTGCTTAATGCCTGTGTCACCTCCGCCACGCTTCAACCCGGCATTGTACTATCTCCGGGATCGGCCCACGTATGGGATGTGCTTAATGCCTGTTTCACCTCTGCCGCATGTCAACCCCGCATAGCACTTTCTTCGGGATCGGCCCACGTATGGGGAGTGCTTAATGCCTGTTTCACCTCCGCCGCGCTTCAACCCGAAATTGTACTATCTACGGGATTGGCCCACATATGGGGAGTGCTTAATGCCTATTTCACCTCCGCCGCATGTCGACCCGGCATTGCACTATCTTCGGGATCGGCCACCATATGGGGAGTGCTTAATGCCTGTGTCACCTCCGCCACGCTTCAACCCGGCATTGTACTATCTCCGGGATTGGCCCACGTATGGGGTGTGCTTAATGCCTGTTTCACCTCTGCCGCATGTCGACCCGGCATAGCACTTTCTTCGGGATCGGCCCAGGTATGGGGAGTGCTTAATGCCTGTTTCACCTCTGCCGCATGTCGACACAGCATTTCACTATCTTCGGTATCGGCCCACGTATGGGGAGTGCTTAATGCCTGTTTCACCTCCGCCGCGCTTCGACCCGGCATTGTACTATCTGCGGGATCGGCCCACGTATGGGGAGTGCTTAATGCCTGTGTCACCTCCGCCGCGCTTCAACCCAGCAATGTACTATCTTCGTGATCGGCCCACGTATGGGGTGTGCGTAATGCCTGTGTCACCTCCGCCACGCTTCAACCCAGCATTGTACTATCTTCGGGATCGGCCCACGTATGGGGTGTGCGTAATGCCTGTTTCACCTCTGCCGCATGTCGACCCGGCATTGCACTATCTTCGGGATGCCACACTTCAACCCGCGCTTCAACCCGGCATTGTACTATCTTCGGAATCGGCCCACGTATGGGGAGTGCTTAATGCCTGTTTCAGCTCTGCTGCATGTCGACCCGGCATTGCACTATCTTTGGGATTGGCCCATGTATGGGGAATGCTTAACGCCGGCTTCACCTCCACTGCAGGTCGGGCTGGTATTGCACTATATTTGGGATTGGCCTGTGTATGGGGAGTGCTTAACGCCTGCCTCACCTCCGCCGTGCGTCGGCCTGGCATTGCACTATCTTCGGGATTGGCCCACATATGGGGAGGTTTTTGCTCACAACACGAAAATTTCCTTGGAGGGTATATAGCTTTGCTGTAAAAAGTGGGAGCCAGCCAACAGCATAATATTTTTAATGTCACTTTTGGCATTTGGAGTCATGAACTTTTGCCATCACTTTTGTCACCTTCAGTTTGTCTTGACATCATGATTTCACTACACACTTCTTGTAGAATGAAGGAGTCCAAATTAGAGCTAGTTTTGAAATGGAGCCAAATGAATCAAAGTAAGCACACAAGAAATTGAGGGCTGAATGTTATACTGATGGAGAGTGCTGAGGACCTGATTTGTGCTTGTTTGGCCACCTGAGGGTCAAAGGGCCTTGACAAGAGTGTCAGCAAAATTCATAACAGGAAAAAATTGTCGTCCACCCGACTGTGGCATGAAGCTACGAAGGAAACTCGCACAGGTTTCCGAGAAACCACCATTAAATTGCGTGCTACATGTGTCAACTAAATGTAGCCAAGAAGAAAATAACAGAGGGCTTTCCATGAACTAACATTTATTACCTTAGTCTTTCAACAAGGTGCTAATGCATAAGTTGTGAAAATGTTGAGAAATGACTGATAACAGCGTATATAATGGTTCGTTCCTTTTTTCCAACAACAGAGGGGAAAAAGAAAACATGACAACTCGTCCCCGCACCAGTGATGTAAGTGGCCACAGAGGCAAACATTGTCATCAATGCATTGTGTATATTAGGATCGTGCAAACCTGGACAACGGTCTTGCCAGGGTCTTGCAACGGTTTGGAAAGCAAACCGTTACAAGATCGCGCTACTTCACGTGTGATAGGCACCGAGGATGTGCGCCAAAAAACTGCCGATGTGGCGAGAATAACATGCAGCTGCTCGTTCCCAGTGGCCTTATTTGACGAGGTTTGCGTAAAGATTGATACAATCTTCGGTGCACAGAACTGTTGTCATGGTCACAGCATTTCTTTTTTATTTTAATTTCTATAAAAATTTATTTCACGGGCTTTCTTTCTTGTTACAAAAATGTCTTCAGAAATTAAAATTAAACTCTGGGCCAAAACAACGATACGATTACGAGGCACGCCATAGTGGGCGACTTTGGTTTAATTTTGACTATCTCGGTTTCTTTAACGTGCACTCAATGCAAGGTACACGGGTTTTTTTGCATTTTGCCCCCATCGAAATGCCGCCGTCATTGGGACTTGATCCCGCAAACCCGGGCTTAGCTGCGCAACACCAAAGCCACTACACATTACCACAGCGGGTTCTTTGCAAATCCTAGGTTGTTTTAAATGCCAGTGTCGGTTGTTAGTAAACGTCATCCACGACTTTTTCATTGGCATCTTATCGATTAGTTGAATTTATAAATTTAGCTACTTAAACGTACTCGTACACAATGAACCCGAAATATTCACACGGGTCACCATAAATGCCCACCAAGGTAGAGTGAACACCGTTCACGTAGTGACCTCAGGTAATTTTTAATTCTTGATGACCTACAGTTAAGATAGCAGAATACAGTTGAACAAATGTGTAGTGCCATACTGGTGATTGCACGCTCGTTGGCATTTCACATTGCTTGCCGAGAAAAAGCTCCAACATATTTTTCAAAACAATAAAAGGATGAAAACGTTTACTGGCTTTCCGTTGTGCATCGGCGTTTAATATTTTGAATAAGCTCTATTTTTCAGGCTTATTCGCGGTTCCGCCACAGGCACCATAAAGCCAGTGTAAAACGGCAATTGAGCTTTTGTTTGGAAAACAATAGTGCATAAAAGCTTTTGGACTCAATCTGCACAAGTCATATTGTAAACATTGTTGCTGCGAGCGCAATTTCGGAGGTTTGCAGTTTCTCTGAACGTTGAATTATGACCACAATTTGGCTGCTAAGGTTGACTAAATATGAAACTTTACGCGGCAAGAGCCTGATATTGTGTGCTAGGGCTGGGCAGAAAATAGTGTAGCCTGGGCGCAAATTGAGTGACGATAGCGGCTGCCATTGGATATTTGTGACCAAGAAGTTTCATGAAAGCAAGTAGGTTGTTTGTCGGCCCCATGCCGTACTATAAACTCGGCAAGCGGATGTGGTGCACGTGTGAAATAGATTTGCAATGTCACACCGTTTGCCCATTACTTGGCGCAGGTGTACAAATAGGGCGCAAGCTCGAGTGCAAAAATGTGCAACGAAACTGATGAGCTACACACTGAGCAGATTGTACGACCCGTATTCATTCACTGTGGCTTTCCTTCCCAACTGCCCCCGTTAAATGAGCACCAGCTGAACTCACGTTTAGCTGGTCCGCGTATATGCAAACACGTAACACTTTTATAAAATATTTGTAATGCACTGTATAGCATAAAACAGTTTTAATTTTCTTGTAGCCTAGTTACAATTATGAAACCAAACACACTCCAAAAATGCAAATGCTAGAAAGAATTGCTTAGGCTTGGATTGCAGGGCTAAGTGCTAACCAGTGTGTATGCATATGGCTGTGTGGTTGCCACTGGACATGCACATCCTGCTAAATTTGGCAACTTCTTTCGAAATCAGTGTTTTGCTGTTGGTTGGTGCAGCTCGACGATTTGGTGGGATTGGCATAGCACTTCCATCCCTGTGCTTTGCACTGCCATCCTGCACTGCACAGTCGTCGACGGATTTTTCCTGACTCCAAAAATTGGGACTTGATGCATATTCGGGACTTCATAAATACACTGTCAGGGTTCCCATAGAGCTAATGCATCTTAGCAAACGATTTTTTTTAGAACATTAGGCTGCAAAGTTTGATTTTCCTGACTAAATTGCTCGTTTTGAGCCATGCTACTTGATCTTGGGAGCTGCCACCTTGATTTCATGGCTGGCTTGGCCAGGCTTGACTTCCGGTGGCCCGCTCTATAGCCTCCTAGATTGGAAGGCACTTGCTTTCAATAGAGAGCACGCGACAGTCCCCGGTATCAGAGGCCGTGCCCACTTCCTTTTGGCTGACAAAATGCTTTTTTTCTGGTCAGCGCTATTGTCATACTCACTTAAAGGTATACTAAGGGGAAATACTAAGTCAAACTAAAATGATATATTAGTGCTCAAGAATCTCCAAGGCGTCAAAATTATCGCGAACAGGACCTTAATTAATCGCGAAATCGAGGCAAATGCAGGACACGATTTGAGACTCCCTCGAAACATTCAAGCACTTGTTCGATGATGAAAGCACTGCTCAGTTAAATTCTGCCGCTAGTATACTCATTGCAAAATACATCCTCAAATTGTATTATAATATGAGATTAGAAGACGTTGGGGCGGGATGCCCGAACGGTCCCCGGCACTTGACCAAAAAGAAGCTGCAGCGGTGAATCCGCCGGTCTGTCTTGGCTCGGTGCCGCCTTCTGTCGGGCGCCGTTTTACTCACCGACGGCAGAAAGGGTCGGTGGTGGCGTATGCAACGTCACCACTCCCCTGGTTGGGTGGCGGGAGATTTGAATTTCGAAGAACGTATTCCGACCTTTCAGATACAATTTTCTCGTAAGCTTAGTCTTTTCTTGGCACAAAACAAGCATTGCGAGGTTTCTGGAATGGTATTTAAACAGTTTACGCCGACTTAGTATTTGCCTTTAGTGTCCTTTTATTGCGGGATAAAATTTTTAAAAATCTTTCAGTTTCTTTTTACATGTGCTGTCTGTAGAGCAGACGCGCCTCGAAGACATTGCATCTTCGTGTGTGTTTAGCAGCTTTGCACTCGTGTGATTGGCACCACCTTGTGTGTCTTCACGAGAGCCAAGTGGTGTGAAGAAATGTGGCTCGTTTCTTCTATCTCCATGGCGGTCTCCGGCAATAGAGATTTCCAACGCAGTGACGCTCTTGTCAGAATATATACGGAGACGACATCACTGTTGCACAAATCCAAGCAAGTCTGATGACCTCCATGTGTAGTATGAAGTAGGGCATTATTAGAGATCTTTTTAAGCTGCTCTAAGTGTAATAAGTTTTATTTTTTGAGTGAACGAGTTTTTCGGACTGTTCGATTTTTTGTATTACTTTTCGGTCCCCGAGGACCGGAAAATCGGTCACCTACTGTATACTAGACATAATCTTGTAAAGAGACCACCGTTCCCTCTACAGCTGCCGACCAACAATTTGGACACGACAGGGAGCACAAAAAAGCTTAAATAATCAAGAGTCTGAAATACCAGATTTGCCTAAATATAAGCGAGCAGAAAAAGGCGAGCCATATTTTTGGATTGCCACTTTCAGACATACTTTTAATTTCATGTGACTAGCGTGAAACGTGTTGGCACCAGCAAGCAACAGCATTTTTGGCAAAGTGGCTCGCATGCTATCTTTCATGTGACTGGCACAAAACGCAATGACATGAGTGAACCACGCCAAGCCTGACATAGTACCAAGCACGCTATCTTGTCACAGTGCTGCTACCTGTCACGTGAAAATTAAAGTATCTTTGAAAGTGATCATCGAATACAGCCTAAATTTGACAACATTTAGCTGCGCGCACAAGCACTTGCCTTTGGCATAGACATTCCGTGGCAATGATTCTCTAGCAATATCTCTCACACTATTTCTTTTTACGCTTTTCACACTTCGTCAGTGATCGGAGGACGCCCCACACGAATTATCAACAGTATCAGCCGGCCATGAACTGTGGATAATAAGAGTGACATATCATTGAGCGGAAGGCATCACTACAAAACTGAGGCCCATATCTCCGCCATTGTCACGATGTCGCTACAGACAGATGAAAGTACAGTCAATGCATGCACCGAGTTCTCATTGGGGTCTACAAGATTGACTAGGCTTTGCAAATTTCGGTATCGCAGAGCCGTTGGTGACATGGCCGACAACTACGCAGGCGACATCTCAAAATGAAAATATAGGTAATTCTGACAACTTGGTGGCCAAATTAGCACACGGTTGTGCAGTCGTAGTCCAAATTATTGCACAATGCGCTGTAAGGTGTCAAATTTCGGTCATCCTTAATGCCTGTGAGGCTAGTGGCGGTGCCATGGGCTGGCCGAATGATCAGTCAGCGACTATAGTAATTCCTATGAGGATTTCTAGTGACTTCTATGGCCACTGTCACTTAACCTTCTGGTGAGTGTGTGACTCTCTGCAAAGTGAATAATCCAGAACAGTGATTGAAATACGGACGAAAAGTCCAATCAAAGCGAGAACACACACTCGTACCTGTTCCGACAGGATCCGGGCCACAGTGCCAGCCTGGGGGCCCAGCTTGATGCCGCTATCCGTGTTGGCCGTGCCTCCCGGAGTGGCGACGGGGGTCGGGGCGAAGCGGTCATCCTCCTCGTCGAGCAGAATGCGGTCAAGCAGGTCACGGTGGCGCTTGCGCATGTGTCGCATGAGGCAATCCTTGCGAATGAAGGCGCGACCGCACTCATGGCACGACCGGGGCTCTTCCTTGGTGTGGGTCACCATGTGGATCTTGAGCGAGGGCTTGATGGCAAAGCGCTTGTGGCACGTCGGGCACTGGAACGGCTTCTCACCCGTGTGCAGGACTGAGTGACGGTTCAGGTCCTCGCGCCGCGTGAAACCCTTGCCACAGTCCTCGCAGACGTGCGGCTTTTCCTTTAGGTGCAGGTACTTCATGTGCAGGTCTAGCCGAGCCTTGCGGTTGAAAACCTGCGCGTAAAGTAGGAAAATGTGGCCATGAGCATACGCACTGCGTTTTATCGATAGCTCATCTATATACAGTCACTGTCATACTTAATCCAAACATGTCTGAAGCACCGCTTTGCCTATTCCGTGGAGGCTGCTGGAAATCCCTGGTTGCCCTGGTTCCCAACAATCCCTGGTTGCCCAACAAGAAATTTTTGGAAAGATTGGTTGCGCTTTGTAGACGATCACAAGGAAGCCACAATACTTATTGGAATCTAGGCCGATAGTTTTTTTTTTTCAAATAATCATATGCCAAACTCTAGGGTAGGCTTAGATTCAAAGATTTTAACAAACATGCCAGTTTGCAAGTGAAAATTATAAATATGGTGCGTATCTATCGCCATCTAGAACAGTCATCTAGCATCACAACCGCTACTAGTCGTGCCAGTAGCCAAGTGAAGTACACAAGCGATGCCGCCATTTTGAGCTGTGTTATAGAGGCGTGCGCCGTGGCATTATCGTAATGGCACCAAACAGGCGATACCACTATAGTGTTGCTTTCAAACGAAAAGTTGTGCTAGCCGCAGAGGCATCGTCAAACGTTCAAGCCAGGTGTGACTTCACCATTGACGAAAAAAACATTCGTCATTGGAGGGGCAAAGGGAGATGCTTTTTGCGGAAGCCGCAAACGAGGAGATGCTTTTTGCGGAAGCCGCAAACGAGATGACAGTGATAAGGACAATAAGGACCGAGATCACGCCGCATTTCAACACGTACGAGCACTGTCTGCACATGCGTGAGGGAGTGGACGTGAGCTTGCGGGCATCCGCAAGCGTACGAGCATGCGAATGAGGCTAGCAGCGATGACGACGTAGAGTGAGCTCGGATGTCCTCATTTTTTTGTTCAGCTGAGATTCGAGGTGAGCTTTTTTAATTTTTTCGGGCTTCGGACATCTGGTGGCTGGCTTAGAATTGGGGCCGGCCTAGATTCAACTAAATACGGTATGTTCTATACCACAGCAATCAACAACATTCTAGTTGTACCGAATGCCTACACCAATTATGGGTCATTTTCCTTTTCATATGATGCAGATGAGTTGTGCAAGACATTACTGACAGACCAAACAGTGCAACAATAATTTGTCGGTTACATAACTAACCTTCACTCTTTCATGCTTGCATTACTCAATAAATGAAGAAGCAATTGCTTTATAGGGTCGCAAACATTCACTTTTCTTTCGTTCACATACTCAATGTCTTTGTATATAAAACTATCTAGTCTAGGGACCCTTTTCACGGCTCCTACGCGAGCTATGGGATCCCACCTTTATACGTACTTGTAACTTGACTGAATTTCCTTTTCCTTAGCGCCTATTCTGCTGCTCTGGTACTCTGCTAAACCCTTTATGTGACCTGCCCAACTAGCACACTTATTTCTCTCTGATCCACTGCTTCTCTATAATCCATCTTGTCTTCCCGTAACGTCACATCCACCATTTACATTTCACTGCTGACTGTTGGGTCTTAATAGGGAGTTTTAGCATGTCTGATATTCTTGGAAGCACAGGCCGTTCGGGCGAATTGCCAAGTGAGCGGAGGCGCGAAAATGAGCGACCTAGGGAGCCTAGACGCAAGCGCTGTTTTCATGTGGTGACAACACCAAAATTTTGACCGTCATTTAATGCCGAATTTGGTGAGTAGCCATTTTGGTTCCTAACTTCACTAGAAGTTGCGGCGCATTCCTGCTCTTTTTTGTCATGCTCTGCTGTACTGATGTTGGCACGCAATCTTTTAAATTTCGTTAATTCAGCTTTATACCAATGCGCACATGAGACCTACATGCATCTTTAATGTACTAAATGCCTTTTTCTTTTATTTTGAAACATCAAACATATTTTTTCTATTGCATGTCGTGCGACACGTATAAAGCAACAAGATATACAGCAGGGTGATGTGTTCGTGGCAGTATTATCTCACGCCATGACCATGAGCTGCATTAAGCATTGTCGTAGCCTTTCACTTGTGCGTAACATATAAAGGGTGTTTTTCAAAGTGTTTTTTAATGAACACTGTGCTTACTAGCCTGTTTAACCAAAATGTAGATGTGCCATGTACTGCACTCAGACAAGCTGTATGTCTCTGGCTGCTGAAGCCAAAGTGTAGTAAAAAAAAATTAGCTTCACGTCACCAAGGGTTGCGGAGAACACGGCCTGTTGGCTGGTCCTTCGCCATTTTGTCTCCCACAACTTATACCTTGTTGGAAAGTTTAACCTGCCAATATAGCTGGCGGTGGCAATTACTTTTAGAAAGGCTGGCACCACCATAAAACAGAGCTTGCATGTAGGCTCCCCAAGGCGACTGGAGTGGTGACCCTACCTGGCGGCTCAGAGATCGACGAAACACAGAACTCTTATTGCAGTCACCAAGTGTATTCTACTTTGCTGCTGGTGTAAATTTTCATCACCAGTGTAATTGTGGACAAGTTGAGTTTTTATATGTTCTACTTCACCAGCAGTGAAGTAGGATGCACTTGGCAACTGCAATAATGCCTCTGTGTTCGTCTGGTTGGGCTCTGTGCCATCAGGTGAAGTCACCACTCCAACCACTCATGTTTATGGCTACAACTCAGCCAGCAATCTGGCCAAATTACCTGCATTTGTCAGAATTGGAGAAATGTTAAACCTCTCTGCGCTTCTGGAAGCCCCATCTTAAGTTCGGCATTGCTTAGGTTTCTCCAACTAACCAGAGGAAACGGTAATACATTCGAACCCAACTATATCCAACCTGTTTAATCGAATTATTCTATATATCGAACAATTTTTGAACACATATATATGAGTATATACAGCAAAAATTACGCTTACATTGAACAAAAATAGCAGCGACTCCTGATATAGTGAATGTCAAGCAGCGGAAAAGTGCCCCCAAAAGTTGGCTTTCCCTCATGGTGGCGGCCAAACCCGGCTGCCACCACGGCAAACTTGTGACACGGTGCCCCTGGTGCCCGACGCGTACGCACGGCTGGGTACAAGTGGTTCATCTGAAATTGCTTCAGATGTGCCGGCTTCCACGTGCTCGGTGATGACTGTAAATTCTGATGAATGCGACGAAGCCGTTGCCGGCGTTGCCGAAGTTTGGAGTGAGCCGTCAGAATTTCCGGAAGCTGTTGACGAATCAACAGTCGACGAGTTTGTGAGTGCAGATGACGAAGTAACGACCACGGGAGAGCCCGAAAATGAAGACTACATTGCCAACATCATACCATGCGCAAGTGAAAGTGGGCACAATGAGGAAAGCAATGACCATCCTCTGCCCACGTCCTGTGAAGTGACTGGTGCACTCACACTAGTCCGGTGCTTCTGCGCAAAAGCGGAAGGTGGTTGTGGTCTCAGTTGCTCCGACTCCTTAGACAATGTGAAGAAGTGCATGTGTCGCAGGCAGCAAAATTGCCCAAGCAGAAGAAAATACAGGACTATTCCATGGGAGACTAAGCTAGTTTCATCAATAAAGTGATTTTATAAATGGTATCTGCTTTTACGACATCCAATTCTTTAGCAGGCTTATATCGAATTATGGTCTATATCGAACTGATAGGCACTTTTTGCGAGTTCGATATAGCCGGGCTTGACTGTACTTGAAACTACCACTTGAAAACTACTATATATAAAATTAACACAGACCGAACTTAATGTTCTAAACATACTTCCAAAAGAGCTCACTATATCTGAATGGAAATTAAATGGTATAATGTGTAATAATGGCATAAATATGCCGTCTTGTGCTTTGTTTGTGAATGATGATTTACTGAATTAGTACAGTATGTTATGTTTCTTGAGCTAAGCTGAAAGGCGGTGCGTGGGTGGAGCAACCTCCAGCAAGTCTGTGGTTGCCATATTTTTTACATCAAGCGCTCGTGGTTCAGTCTGAGAAGTCGAACAAGATATTGTACAGCGTCTAAAGTTTTGGTCGCTGTCCTACATTATTTCTGTGGAATTGATGGCAAGGCTGGGGGAACTTCAAATACTGCATTTACTCGAATCTAACACGCATTTTTCCCCCTATAATATGGGTCCAATAATTGCATGCCGTTAGCATTGAGTACGACCCGAAATCTACATTACCATATTGCCATCAGCATTTCAAAATGGCTGCCTCATATGCGGTTGGAGCCTAGCTGCCATAGCTTTCTCCTTCTGCTGTCGTACGTGTGCTTAGATTAGTCCACCATTCGTCTTCCCGTCTTCTGCGTTTGCTCCATCAGCGTGGAAGTGCCGATTGTGAAGACATGCCGAGTTGATCATGATGCCACATTAAAAAAGAAAGTGATCATCATGTGTGTGGAGACCAACAGAAATCGGGCAGCAACACGGGAGTTGAGTTCTCGAAACTTGTATGCGAGACTGGCGCAAACAGAAGGAGAGGCTTACTCCGGCAGCTGCTGTGTATGGCACAGCCACGTGGACCCTATTTTCAAAGCGATCTACGACGGGGACAGAGCCTACGCATCGAGGCACACCGAGGGCCGATAGCTTCGTGTGCGCTGTGTTCTTGTCACTTCGTGTACCAAGGCAGCACCAAGGTCAATTCATTCGCTCCCGCTACCGCACTGCCTTACTACAACGCCCTGATAGTGAGTTTTTTGCAGTCATCGAGCGAGACATGTTCATGTTTGCTTATGTGCATGACACCATGCTAGTTAGTTTAGTAAGTAAGCAAATGTTTACAAGTTTATACGGCCAATAAAACTACTATCCTTATTTCGTAAAGCTGTCTACTAATTTGATATCGCAATCGATGCTGCACCTTTTGGGTGAAACTGTGACTTTCTTTATTAATCGCAACTTTAGTGCACTGGGAGTAATGTTTGTTTTTCGAAACAAGAGAAAGTTATATTTCTGTATAAAAGCATGATGCGTGCAGTACTGTAAAGGACTTTTTTGCTTTTGGTCATGGAAAATGGGTACACGTTACAATCGAGGGGGGCACATTAGAATCGAGTAAATGTGGCAATCAACCCGACCTGAGAATTTAGTCCACCATTTGTTTTTTTTTCTTTCCAGTGTTACTTTGTCTGCTTCATGCAAAGACCACAGATACTTGGACAAAAACCTTTAAGCCTTTGCTAATTTAAACGGACGCAAATATCCCAGTTGCAAGCTTTGATTATCAGTTCTCAGATACGTGCAGCTGCTTGTTCTATAATGTCTTGCACGTGTGCAGCCTTTGAAAAATGTTCTTGTGGTTGCAGTGTGATACCGCTTAGAGTGTAGATATTCAAGGCTCTGGTGACTTGCACTATGAGTGGTCTATGCTGTAATGACAATCCTGCCAAAGCAGCACATTCATTCTGCCTTTAACTCAGGGGAGTTGTGCAGATGGCTCTCACAGTTGGCAGTACTTCCCGCATGGTTTCTGGAAGTTAAGTTTGCTACCGAAAAGGCAATATATTTTGCTTCAGCTTCAAACTAAATTTTTTTTATTTCTTTACCCAAGTGTAGAGGAATGTAGCATTAAGCAGCAAGATAGATAAGCAGGCTAGTTAGCCGACATTCATCGTGTGTATGCGGTCTTTTCGTTGCACTAATGAAGCGCACATGACAAATACAGCGTAATTTCAAGGTCTTTTATGAGGCCAGACATCGTCATTGCAGGGTGCTTTTGCGATGGCAGTAGGTGCAACAATCTCAGAGGCAAAAGCACATGATTTAGGTTATGGGGCGTCTGCAGTCTACCATGGTGGAGTGTAGGTAATGGGAGAGGCATAGGAATAAAACTACCAGCTCACAAGGTAGGTGTTTATACCTTTAAAACAGTGCGAACAAACAGCAACACCAAGAAGACACACGTACCATTTAGCTCAATTCAACTTATTTCTAAGGTGTTTATAGCCATGTCAAGTTTTGGGAGTCAAGGCTCCTTTTCAAGAATGCGGGATTATTAGCTGCCCTCACTCTATTCTTTGAAAAATAGTGTCCTTGCACACACAGCCAAAATCACCAAATGTGGGGAAATAAACAAAGATAGTGCACAGCATGAACTGGCCGTATTAATGGGAGATTAGAAGATGAATTTGGATGACCTCTTGCACAAAGTAGCCCCTCAACAACACCCCACAATATGCGGGGAGTTATGTTATTATGTTATGTTATGAGACCAATAAAAAAGGCTGAGCGCTACGAAGATGTGGACTAAAGGAGGAACATGTACGACGGACAAGTAGCGCTCTTTCCTTCAAGTATGATTATGAGGCATGCCATATAGGGGGACAATGAATTTATTTTGACCACCTGGAATTCTTTAACCCGCACCTACATTTAAGTACTTGAGCATTCTTGCATTTCGCCTCTATTGAAATGCACCCGCCACGACCGGCATCAAACAATAGGAAAGGCTGAATTGCCTTAATAGACATGACTATGACTTGCAGCTCAGTAACAGAAAGCTCCTCCCCTCGGGAGGGTGCGAGAAGTCCCATGGCAACGATGCACATGGCAAAGCTGAAAGTGGGAACGTGAATATTGTTACGTAGGAAGATGCAGACGAAAAGCTATATACAAGTATATTTACAAGGGAATGCGCCGCACTTGGCCAAGAGGCAACAGCCCGCGCTATCCTCTAATCGTTGTCGTCGTCTTCTCACTGCTGGCCTCTTCGTCATTGGAAATACTGTTCCGTCGCACTACCCCCGGCGGCAAAAGCGCCGTCCTGGAGCGACTAAAGGCCGGTCTAGGAAGCAGTGTAGTAGGCCTTGAGCCTACTGACGTGCACGACATCACTAGATGCCAGAGTAGAGGACGAGGTTGAACGCACAGGAGCAATTTCGTATGTCACAGGTGTCACCTGGCGGAGCACGCGGTAGAGCCCTGTATATCGCGAAAAGAGCTTCTCTGTAAGTTCGACGTGATGAGAGGGCGACCACAGGAGCATGAGCGCACCAGGCGAAAACTATGTCACAATGGCGGGTGTTGTAATGACGCTGCTGAGTGGTTTGCGAGGCTGTCAGTTGAACACAGGCAAGCTGGCGTGCATGGTCGGCGAGGGCGATGGCGTCTCGCGCATACTCACTTGTTGAGATCGCAGCAGGAGAAAGTGCCGTGTTTAGAGGCAAGGTCAGTTTGCAACCGTACAGTAGATAAAATGGAGAAAATACGGCGGTGTCGTGCCGGGAAGAATTATATGTAAATGTGACGTACGGAAGGGCAATGTCCCAGTCGTGGTGGCCCTTGGAAATGTACTTGGACAGCATATTGGTAAGAGTACGGTTTAACCGCTCTGTGAGGCCATTGGTATGAGGATGGTATGAGGTAGTCAGCTTGTGTTGAGTGGAACAGGAATGCACAATGTAGGCAATAACTTTCGAGAGGAAGTTACGGCCACGGTCAGTAAGCAGCTGTCGTGGGGCGCCATGAAGCAAGATAATGTCACGCAAGAGAAAGTAGGCGACGTCAGTGGTGCAACTGGTAGGGAGAGCTCGTGTGATAGCGTATTGGGTGGCGTAATCAGTTGCGACGGCTACCCATTTGTTCCCGGAAGATGACGTGGGAAAGGGACCGAGGAAGTCTAATCCAACACGAAAGAACAGTTCCACAAGGGTGGTGATCGGCTGGAGATGACCGGCAGGTAGCACCCGAGGTGTTTTCCGATGCTGGCAGGGATCACAGGCAGCAACATAGCGTCGAACAGAGCGAGTGAGACGCGCTCATACGTGCGGGTTACCCCAAGAGGTCCTGCAGTGCGTGCGTCATGCACCTCAAAGAGCACAGTCTGTCGTGATGTTTTGACACGACAAGATCAGATCCGTCAGGGAGGATGTTTCTTCGGTACCGAATGCCGCCCTGGAGGACATACAGTCGCCGACCGATTTTCCGGACTCCAAATATTCGGACATGCCCGATTATTCGGTCAGCTTCGCGGCACCGCCATTCTCCCCATAGACCATAATGTATAACAACTGCCGAAAGTTCGGACACCTTGCAACCTCTCGTCTGATTTTTCGGACACTCCTTGAGCCAACTCAATCGAGAGCACCATGCACCGACTCTGACCGGCGCATGGTTCGACTTGCTGAACGCCATTTTTGTTTTGAACGGAGCCTCCTTGCTGCCCCACGAAGTGGCGCTACTGGAAATCCCCGCTCATCATCATCGTTTGTACCACGACCCACTGAACTCCAGACATGCACAGATCTCCCTCCTCCAGCACGCCTAGTCTAGTTCGCCCCTTTCGCCGCTAGGGAAAGAACGTACGAGCGGAGTGGCGCTAGTTATAACCTGTTCGCTGTCGTCGACTTCTGCGATCTGTTCAGCGCTTGTCTTGCCATTTCGGCAGGCACAAAGCTCTTGTATTGGCGGTAAATGAATAAATTCACAAATATACAAAAGAAAACATATTTGCGAATGCTTTGCGTTTGAATAGTGAAACTACAAGAGGAGGCGCGGTGCAAGAAATGTAAACAACGAGCACAGGTGGCAGCTGCAATGCTAGGTCGACGGCATAAATTTCCCTTTCATAGCCTCCATAAGAGACTGGAAAAATTGTCTTAAAAAGATTCATAGGGTAATCTAGTTTTTTTTTTAATTGTTTACAGATAGCCTAGTGTCGTAGATGGCATGAGAATTTACTGCTGTGTGCCGTAGTGAAAGGCAGATGACCTGGTAAAAGTATATAGTAAAAGTATTCACGAGTATAAGTCCTCCGCCCGATATATGCAATAGGTTGATCGATTCTGTTTCAAGGAAAGGTGAGCATACCTTGTTTTTATTGTCGTTGGTTGCCTAGCTCAGTAGAAAGCTTACAAAAAATTAAGCGATCCCAGTGCTATAAAACGTGCTGCACTGCAAGCCTTAAATCGTCTCACGGGACTCTTTTCAAACTGTAAAGCTAGCTTTTCTGCGTGGTACGGCGGCAGCATAACGGTGGTGCTTAAGATACGCACGCAGTGAAGCTGTGTGTGTAATTCACTTTTTGAACTCACGACGCATTCAGGGACAACTTTTAAGAGTTAAAATGAGTGATAATCGTTCTGTCGTCGAACATTACGGTGGTTTCAAGTTTCTAAAGAGCGCAGAGGCGAATTTTACAACGTGCAGAATAAAACTGTTGTGTACTTTGCGAACTCTATACACAATGTGATTTATAATAATCTGCTTGAAAAAGGCAATAGGAGCGGCTATTTAACGCTATTTTATAGAGCAGCGGACTACACGCTCCGACATTTTTTAGGTTCGGGCAGTCAACTTTTGGAGCCAAGTGACCGATCAAAGGCTTGTGACATCACTGTCACTGTGTTAGCAAAAATCATCAACTAGACAAGCAGTTCGTCACAACACAACAGCTGCCGTACTAATTACAACGCCGCACAGTCGCCCACCGCGTAGCAGACGAACAGGTTATAAAAGCGCCACCTACGGCCGTCGGTTGAACGAAAGTGGGCGCAAGCTGCTCCCATAGAAGCCGGATATCTGTGCAGGTCTGGAGTTCCAGTAGGTCGTGGTTTGTACTGGTTCAATAGAGTGGCTCTACAGCAGTTCCGGTTTTAGCTTAGTAAGCCATGTCAAGACAATCCAGCAGCTGATTTGTTTCTTCGTGCACGACGCTGCGAGCATGCCGCGTTTTTCATTTGTGCGACTGGTGTCGGCACGGTGGTGTTTGCTTTGTGTGCTGTGTCGAGGTTTCGGTGATCCAACGCGGCATACGGAAACATCCCGTCAAGTGTCTAATGGTGCCGACAGTGCGCGCACAGACTGCGCTGGGGAATGCCGGCAAGCGGGTGCCGGGAGGCCTAAGATTTGTCGCCTTCCGATGTGCTCCCTACTGACGCGGAAAATGTTCTGCCGAGACATGCGCAGTGGTTGCATTGCGACTCCGGACACCGCTTCATTTGACAGTTTCACAGGTGCCGACACTGCTGTACTGACGTGCGCAGAACTCGACGACGGCGAGATCATTCGTCAGATTTCTGCTGCACCGCTGGACGATGACTTGAGTCGGAAGATGAACGCACCATGTGCTACGCTGCCGTCGCATGCGGAGCGTGTACAAGCAGTGACTGTGCTTTCAGCCACCTAGAGTGATCGTACGACCCTCTCCGAGATCAGGCTTATCTGATTGCGCTTAAACGGAACGGCGTGCAACGGCGCATTCACGATTTCTTCAAGCCTACTGCCGAGCCCGAATAAGTGCGTGGAAATAAAGGCTTTCATTTTTTTTTCTTAATCTGCTTTTTCGGACACCTGTTTATTCGGACATATTCGCAGTCCCCGTGAGGTCCGAATAAACGGTCGGCGACTGTATTGACACAATGATGTGGGGCTCCCGCACGTGAGACGGCGCGCGTGCGCTGCACATTCTTCTTCTGGCCCGCTATTAAAGAGAAGCGTCTGTTTTGTAAGACTTCAATCTATTATTTGGTGGAGGTGCTGGGTAACTCAGATCACTGAGACGATGCGATTTCTAATGTGGCAATGTCAGTAACGTCAATGATTTTGCAAAGAAATGCGATTGTCGTTCCTCGCGGTACGTGCCGATATTCGTTGCTAAAATCTATTAGCAAGACGACTGAACATTTGTTGCACACCTGAAAAAGCCCTCTGGCTATGCTGATGTGGCGCTCAAGAAGCAGGTGGATGTTCGCCTCAGCAATTCCTTCGGCGTCGTCCTCCATGTCGCATCGTACAAGGGTAAGCGCGCTGCTCTTGGGTGGCAACGTGACGTGATCGTCAGCTACGCGAAGCGCGATGTCACGGTCGTCATTGCTGTTTGCTATGGCTTGTGTAGTAGCGAAGCTGACTCTAGACTCTTGCAAGTCGATGATGGCACCGTTCACCTGAATGAAATCCATGTCGAGTATAAGGTCCTTTGAACATTCAGGAAGAATGACGAAGTCGCCGATGTACGTGAAGCCCCGAATGTTGACTCGTGCCGGGCACCGGCCCATTGGAGTTATGAGGTGCCCTCCTGCAGTACGAGTCTGAGTTTCGGTCCATTGCGTCGAAATTTTGTTCAGTATATGCGCAAGATTTTGGCTCATAACAGACGTGTCCGCACCCATGTCGATTAACACCGTGACTTTGTGGTCATCTATGGTAACCGGTACGTCGCAAGATACTGACACCGAACTACACTGTTTTTTCTGTGTCTCAATTACATCATATCGCAGTCGTAGTGGAGGATCTTCAGCGTTCGCAACGTCAGCAACCTCAGCTCCGCAGGTCGCTGAACTCGGTTTTCCCAGGAGGCAGGGCTTGGTGAGCGACACCTTGTTGCACTCGGCGTGAAAGCGGGGCTGGAGACCTGTTTCGGGCGGGTGACGGTGACCGAGGGACACGGAATCGTGGGGCGAACGAGATTCTGGTGTCCGCGATGTAGGCTTCAATTTCCAGGGGGCGTTCACCATTGCGCGGGCATGGCGAAGTCAGTGAAAACCCACGGAGGCCAGCTCGACGGTAAGGACACACCTTGTAGAGGTGATTGGCTTCACTGCAATGGAAACACAAGGGCCTCCGGTCTGCAGTGCGCCATACGTCACTCTTACGGGGTGGTCGTGTTTCAGCCATGAGTGGCGTGCGGCGAGGCCTGAAGTCGCCAGTTGCTTGTTCAACGGCGGCCACACCATGAAAGTCCAGGACGTCGCGCACATTGTAAAAAGTCGGGGACAACGAACTTCGTGCAGCTCCCGCATACGACATGCGAGGCTGTGGCTGCCATACCTCCTGCTGTGGTGTCTCGCGTTGCTCTGGGACTTGGACTGCCTGCCTGATTTCCTCCCGGATGACCTCAGCCAGAGCGAGTCGCGGTACCGATACCGGAGCCACCTGAAGCTTTTGAAGCTCTTCTCACACAACAAGCCTAATGAGCTCCCGCAAGGCGTCTGTATTGTCCAAGGGCACAGCGAGAGTGTCATGCGATAGGCTGGACACATCGCGGTTGTACTGCCTTGTTCGCTGCTGCAGTGCCTTTTCCATTGATATGACTTCCGCGAGAAACTGTGCAATAGTCTTTGGTGGGTTGATTATTAGGCGAGCGAATAACTCTTGCTTGACGCCGCGCATCAAGTTCCTGAGCTTCTTTTCTTCCAGCATGGATGGATCTGCGCGTCGCAAAAGTCGGCACATATCTTCGACAAACATTTCGACGCTTTCGTTTGGCCGGTGTACTCTCGCCTGAATTGCAGATTCAGCTCGCTCCTTGCGATCAAGGCTGGCGTGCTGATTAGCTGCCGTCAAAATTCGTCCCATGTCGATAGGGCCGCCTCACGGTTCTCAAACCCGGTCCGCGCATAGTCCTTGAGGGCAAAGTAGGCGTTGCGTAGCTTGCGCTCTGGAGTCCAGCCGTTGAATTCTGCGACACGCTCAAAGTGATCAAGCCAGTCCTCTACGTCCTCGAAGATGTCCCCTTGGAAGGACGTGGGGATTCGTGGATGGTTGAGAACGCCCTCGGTCAGCGCGGTGGAGGAAGAAGGTGGAACCGATGTATTCATCCTTCTTACTTGATTGGGCTGAGGCTCATGCTCAGGCGGCAGTCCTTGAAGTCGACGGCTGATCCGTATATGAACTGGAGTCAGCTCGACCGGACTTCGTACTGGGCTTGTAGGCGGTGTTCGATCTGGGAGTGGTAGCATGTACCCAGCACCTCAACCAGAAAAATGTAACGTAGATATAAGACGGAGTCTTACAAAACAGACACTTCTCTTTAATGGCGGGCCAGAAGAAGAATGTGCAGCTCACGCGCTTTATCGTCTTTCATGGCGCCAACCTATGCGCGTGCCGTTTCGTGGTGAGGGAACCCCACATCATTGTGTCAATATCGGCGAAAGAACGTGTCGGTGGGTGCAGAGCACAGACGCTCGACGAGTCTCGGTACTGCTCATCGGCGATTTTTGCAAAGGCAGGCACAGAGAAAATGCTGTTGGCGGTACTACTGTCGGAGTCGTCAGGCTTGTCTACCAGGTAGCGAGACAGGCAGTGAGCGTCCTGGTGTAGTCGGCCAGATTTGTAGGTGACAGTATACGAATATTCTTGGAGGCGTAAGGCCCAGCGACCAAGTCTTCCTGTAGGATCTTTCAGTGAGCATAACCAGCAAAGCATGTGATGGTCTGTGACAAATGAAAAGGGTCGGCCACATACTAAGTATGGGCGGAACTTTGCAACCGCCCAAACTAGGGCCAGACACTCACGCTCAGTGAGTAGTTGCGCTCCGAGAGTGAGAGGAGCCTGATGGCGTAAGCGATTACAGGGTCGGTGCCGTGCTAGTGTTGTGCCAGTACTGCGACCCAGCACCTCCACCAGATATGTTACGTAGGAAGACGCAGACAAAAAGCTATATACAAGTATATTTACAAGGGAATACGCCACACTTGGCCAAAAGGCAACAGCCCGCGCTGTCCTCTAATCGTTGTCGTCTTCTCACTGCTCGCCTCTTCGGCATTGCAAGTGCTGTTCTGTAGCAACATGTAGGACTGAGAACGAGACAGAGACAGGATCCTCTGGTGCACGTGCAATGTGCTACACTTTTGGAGAGAACGCTGTAATAAGCAACTCACTAGCTGCGGGTATTGGCTGAAGCTATTGGTACCTTCGGTTGACGACACTCGTGATGTTATCAGTGCACTCATGTGGTGCTGCATGTTCGTCTGGGTGCCACGCCTATTTTGGTGGAGCACATTCGGCTGGGGCGAGCACAACACGCATTCGCACCACATCGCAGAGATCGGCGGTGAAGCGCGATATGATCCTGTCGTGCAGAGCACGCCTGCAGATGGCGAAGAGGGGGGTCGTTCAGTTCAGGCTCCATTTCGTAGCAGACGGCTAAGATGGAAGCCATGTCGCTGTGTGTCCTGCACAAAAGCGCTTTTGCTGCTAGAATCCAGTAGCTCACTGGTCAACGAAGACGACGAAATTGATTATCGCCGCTACCCTAGAGCACTGACGAGAGCAAATGTCAAAGGTCGCCAAGGTTTCGGCATCCTAAATATGGTATTTACTCGCATAATGATCTCACTTTCCTGTAAAAAAAAATTGACGCAAATTCAGGGGTGCGATCATTACACGGGTTAAATTGCCCGCGAAAAGAAAAACACAATTTTTTTAATGCCACATTTGCTGTGAGATCACAACCGGTCATCAAGCAAGCGGCTGCTGCTGAACAGTGTGGGACACCAAAACAAAAATGGCGGCCGGCGGAGCAAGTCGAACGCGACGAATGCGATTTTTTTCTTCTCCTGAGTACATAACGCATACTGAAACAATTTCTTCTGTATTAGTAATGAATATCATCGTAAATATTGGCAAGTTTGCAGCAGTAATGTAGCCATGTCTACTTTTAGGAGACAGAAACAGAGGTCGGCATAGAAACACATGGCAGGCATGCTGTGGAAACTGTGGCCGTTTGTCTTCACTACTATCCTAATATGGCACGTTTCTGTTAAGGGTGGGTGAATATTGTAGCTGTGTTACAAGCATCGGCGTATGAATAGAGTACACTGCTAACGTATCAGCGTAAACATGGCCACTATCGTTGTCGCTCGCGATTTGTTGCGTGCCCACAAGTGCAGACGAGAAGAATCGAAAGGCCTTTTTTGTTGTTGTTGTTGACCAGAACCATTAGGAAGCCTACAAATAATAAAGCCAAGGTAAATTTGGTTGTAGGTTTTTCTTCATGGAAGTGCGTAAAGTGATGAAAGGAATGAAATGGAGCATCTGCTTAAGAATGTTTGGTGCGAGCAGATCGCTTGGTATGTCTTCAAGAGTCGTTCGTGTGGCATTCGACAGAGGGTAAGCGCGATCATCATTAGCTAGACTTGGCACACGACATATCTCTGTGACAAGTTTGGGGTGCGATCATTACGCGAGTGTGATCATTATGCGAGTAAATATGGTAGTTGAGGAGGCATGAAGCTGGACTATTAGGTTCTGCGTTTGATACTGCAACTTTTGTATTTCAATCGTTTCTTTTCAGTCTTGAAGGCAGTTTTGGCTTAGTCGGAGTACATGCAATGTGCTGCCAACGCAGTCTGCAGCCTGAAATATTGCAGTACCTTAAGAATCATTCGTCATTACACATTCTAAACATTTTTCATCAATAAACAACTTGACCTTGTTTACGTTGCTGAGAATCAGGGCAAGTGCAATTCCATATGGCCTCAGCTAAGCTGTCGTCTACCGAGTTTCGAATTCCGCATGTCTTTCGCAGAGGGTGCTACAGTCGCAAACTCGCATTTGGTGGCTCATACATTCGCCTGGCAGGTAGTAAAACGCGAAACTCGGGCGGTGTTCGATGTAAATTCTGCTGCACTGCCACAGTGCCAGGGTGGCTCAGCCGAAGCCACCACATGTCTATGCACTGCGGCATAGGAAGGTGCCAGCAACCACTCAACACAAGTGGCTTGCTACAGGTGAACTTACCACAGAAAAATTCGCACGCACTCTGCACTGATGTGTTCCTTTTCAACAGTGGACTACTAACACACCTTGAAAAAAGTACAAAACAGAAAGCAAAGCAGTTTTATCTATATGTTCACAAATGTAGTGGTTGCCAATAGGGCACCAGGGAACAGATTGTCCTAGAATGCACACAACGCTGTGCTTTGACCGGAGGGAAGCCGCTATTTATTTTTATTTTTTATTTAGAACATACTGCAGGCCTACGGTAGGCCCAAGCAGGAGGGGCGAATACATAATATATGCAAAAAGAACAGGATTAGCAAAATTGAAAAATGTTAAATACAAGTTGTAACACAAAATACAGCAATAAATACAAGGCTTAGATGCAAAATACAAAAAGTAAACGTAGAAATAAATGGCTCTCAAATTAAATGCTGTGAAGAAAACATTGAGTCAAAAGAATCAGCTCTGGTTAAAAGATCTGGCGGACACCTGTTCCACTCCTCAATGGTGTGTGGAAAAAATTAGTATTTAAAGGCGTTAATCCTAGCACTGTAAGGGGTTAATGATTGTGCATGATGATTTCGTGTTTGGCGCGTAGTGTTAGGTTTAAGGAAGGGGTCTGCATTCATAGACAGTTTATGGTTTTTTAGTAAGAAAAGTAGTTTCAGTCTTTGAATTTTCCGGCGCAGCTGTAATGTTTCAATACCGTGAGTTCGCATGAGGGTCGTTGGTGAGTCAGTTACACGATACTTTGAAAAAATAAAACGGACGGCTTTGTGTTGAATCATTTCAAGGGCCTCGATGTTACGTTTAGTGTAGGGATCCCAGACGGTGCACGCATATTCTAGTGATGGCCTTATTATTGAAAAGTAGGTTAATTTTTTAAGTTCAGGTGGGGCAAGTTTTAGTTTATGTCTAAGAAAGCAGAGTTTACAAAAGGCTGAGGAGCATACGTTTGATACATGTTTATTCCAGCTAAGGTTTTTCGTTATTGTAACTCCTAGATACTTGTACTCGCTGACTTCGGTCAGAAGGTGAGATGAAATATTGTAAGGAAATGAGAAGGAAGCCTTTTTGTTAGTTATCGTCATGTATACTGTTTTCTCTAAATTTAGCTTCATGTCCCATTTATTACACCATGTATGTACGTTCTGAAGATTGGAGTTTAGTAAAACTTGATCATCTTGGCAAGTAATTTGGTGAAATAAAACGCAGTCATCTGCAAATAATCTAATTTGAACAGGGGTAGTTATAACGTTAGTAATGTCATTGATATATATCAAAAAGAGGAGAGGTCCGAGGACGCTTCCCTGTGGGACGCCTGAAGTGACCGGCAGGTGGTTTGAATAGCAATCATCAATACAAACAAATTGTGTGCGGTGAGAAAGGTATGAGGAAATCCAACGAATTATGAAATTAGGAAGACCAATAAGTTCAAGTTTGTAAATTAGTTTGGCATGAGAAATAACATCAAAGGCTTTGCTGAAGTCTAAAAAAATAACATCCATTTGACCAGCGCTATTTAGTACACTTGCAAAAGTATGAATGACAGACGTTAGCTGAGTGACAGTGGAAAAGCCTTTTCGAAACCCGTGCTGATGGGGGGTAAGTACCTTGTTATCGTTTAGAAATGTAGTTATGTAGTTAGCTATGATATGCTCAGCAAGTTTGCAACATGTGGAAGTTATTGATATGGGACGATAATTAGCAATCAAGGCAGGATCACCCTTTTTCAGCACGGGCACAATCCGCGCTTCCAGTCGAAAGGAATGCTTCCTGTTTCAAATGATTTGCGGAAAATAACAACCAGGAACTCTGTGATGGCTTCTGCACAACGGCGCAAAAAAATGTTTGGTATCCCGTCAGGTCCAGCGGACGCTTTAGTTTTGAGGTTGAGTAGCATGGAGAATACGCCAGATGAAGAAACAATGCCGGGGGTCGAGTTGGGAGACATGGTACTGGGTTGAACAAATAAACCATGATGGGAAAACACACTCTGAAAATACTTATTGAATGCCTCAGAGATTTGCGATTTATCAGCAAGCTGCACACCTTGACATGAAATGCGCGTATTTGTTTTTTTCTTTATCGATAAAAATTTCCAGAACTTATGTGGTGAGTCACGAAGAAAATTTGGCAGGGTATACTGAAAGTAATTTTGTTTAGCCTGGCGCAAAGCGCTTGTGAAGTTAGCCTGATGTATTTTAACTATATTTCGACAGGCACCCCCACGCTTCAGTCGTTTGATTTTTCTTTTCAAATGTATTATTTCTCGCGTGATCCAAGGAGTTTTTTTACACGTTTTCTTTGTTCTATTAGGAATGTAGTTATCAATGCAGTACGTACAGATTTCTTTAAATTTATTCCAGAGTTCATCAACATTAGTTCCTCGAAACATGTCAAGGTGTAAGCTGAAGTAGTCTAACACACTTTCATCATTAGCTCTGGAGAAGTTTTTCGTGGAAATAATTTTTGCTGGTTCACTGTCGACATTTTGTTGAATGGGACAAGTAAAAACCACCATGCAGTGATCAGATAACCCAGTTTCAACTGAAACAGTAAAACGTTCTGTTTCTTGGCTGAGAAAGACGAGGTCGAGAATAGATGCAGCTTCACCGTGTATGCGCGTTGGGTGCTTAACTCCTTGTTGCAAATTATGAATCAGCATAATATCACACATGTATGAAGCATTTATGTCATTGTTTGTACTAGGGAAGGGACTATTCCAGTCAATATTTGGGAGATTAAAATCACCGACAAGGTATATTTTATCACGGTGAAATTTAGACATGTGATCGGCCAGATCACATAAATATTGAGGTGGTGAATCAGGTGGTCTGTATACAGCAAAAAGCACAAACGATCTACCCCCGTACGACAGTTTTAAAGTCACACTTTCATGGTTAGCTATTTGCTGTAACATGTGTGCCTCTGTGTTTTGATTCACCAGGACCGCAATCCCCCTCCACGTGTTGCTCTATCATGGCGAAAAACTTGATAAGAGCGGGGGAAAACAGTTTCATCATCAATATCATCTCTCAGCCAAGCCTCGGTTATAACTACGGCGTGTGGATTGTGAATCAACAAGATAGCCTCCAAAGCCTCCGATTTATTTACAACACTACGTGCATTTATATTAAGTAAGCGAAATTCCTTAACACGAGGTTGTGAAAGTCAGTCTTTGCCTTGATAACTGTTTTTATCACCGAGTTGAACTCTGCTGTTATCGCTGTCATCCTGCTATCAGTCTTGGCACAATACGATCTGGCGTCCGTGCAGTCCGAAAGGCCCTACTCTTGCGCAACAGGCTAGCACTCCAATTTACTCTAATAGTTTCATGGGGCGACAGAGACAAGGCAGCCTGTCTTTTCAAAAACTCACAACTCTCTTTAACTGGGTATACATATCCATCAAACGCACTGTGCACGTTCCCATAGGATATGGGGACCATGGAACAGTAGGGCACTCGCCACTTCACTTACGACTTGTCACCGACTATGGTACACGAGACACCGACCAATGCACTCACTGGCAAAAGGTGAAACAACACGCACACTGGCAAAGCTGCTCACCTTGTCACAGACGGTGCACTTGAAACCGTTCATGCCCGTGTGATGGAACAGGTGCGCCTTGAGTCCGCCACCCTGGATGAACTCCTTGCCGCAGTACGGACACTTGTGCGGTCGGATTCCCGTGTGGATGCGCGTGTGGCGGTTGAGCGTCCCCTTGAGTGAAAATCGCATGCCGCACTCGGCGCAGGCGTACGGCTTCTCTCCCGTGTGGATACGTCGGTGCTTGTTGAGCGCCGTGACCGACGGGAAACCCTTGTTGCAGAAGTCGCAGGGGAACGGCCGCTCGCCGGTGTGCACGCGGATGTGGATCTTGAGCAGCGAGATGCCGTGGAAGGTCTTGCCACAGTGGTCGCACTTGTACTTCTTCCGCCGTGTCACCTCACCGGCATGTGCCCGCAGATGCTCCCGAAGGTTGTCCTGGGAGAAGGCATACATGTTTCAAGCCTGTTTCGAGCTCAGCAATTTTCTTGCACAGCGGTTTCAGAGCCCCATCAACGGCATGTGCAGACTTACCTTTGAGCTTCGCATGCACTAACTGCCCCAACTACAGTTATGACATTTTGGAAGAGTCACTGTGTGGTTTATTCAGTGCACTATGTTATTATTGTAGCCTTATTAAATACCACTATCCTTGAGAAGAAAAGTGTGCAAACATTGCATTCTACTAGTACCAAGACATGGGGTAGAAAGTTGGAGTTTAACAAAAAGCTTGAGAAGTTAAGACCACACAAAGAGCAATGGCACAAAGAATGTTAGGCATAATGTTAAGAGACCGGTAGCAATGTAGATTAGAGAGCGAACACGGGCAGACGATACTCTAGCTAACATTAAAAGAAGAAAATGGATGTGGGCAAGTGATGTAATAAGTAGGACAGATAACCGGTAGTCTGTTAGAGCTACAGAATGGGTGCCAAGGAAAGGAAAGTAAGTACAGCCAAGGGTGGCAGAGAATCAGGTGGTGTGATAAAACTAAGAAATTTGCTGGCATGACTCTGAATCCGCTGGAGCGAGACAGGGGTAATTGGAAATCATTAGGAGAGGCCTTCATCCTGGAGTGGATGTAAAAATAGGCTGATGATTAATAAGTACACATTGATTGAAAGCAAGGCAGAACTAATTAAGAACAGTTCCCGCAAAACCTCACGATTTGTGTGACAAGCTGTGTTCTTGCTGGTTCCCCATTCACGGCACACAAGTGATTTAAACAGCAGAGTTCAACACTTCGAAACATTGAAAAGTCGCATGCACAGAGTGACACAACAGCAATGTTGCACGTGCAAAACAACAAGCAAAACTGCACCATGTGAAACGTGCTTAACTGCTATCACTGTGCGAAGACAAGACAAAGAAGAAACGCAGCCTTGCTATTTCTCTATGCGCACTGCTTTCTCACAATGACCATTAATCAACATACCAGCAGCTAATTTAGCATTAAAAGCAAAGAATGCTCGAGTTAGATGCCAGACAACTAAGTTCATTAAGAGAGGCATCACATAATGTCAAGATGAAAGATGGGAGGAACTCGCACAAAGCCTGGCTAACAATCGAGTTTGAAAACTGGGCATGGTGTTGTTCCTGAACAGACCAGAAATATTAGGGGTTGTTATCACTGCAAGTCAGACAGCTGGACAAAAAAGAATGTGCCTGACTAACTCTCCACACATTCTAAGGTATTGACGAGTAGCTTTGATTGCACATTTCCAGCCGCATTTTCACTATGGTAGAACCTGGCTTTTCAGTGTGCTGTCATGCACATTCAGTCAAAGTTCAGTCAGTCATTCAGCCCATTTGCATTGCCCATGTCATGCACTTAGAGAGCAGCCTTGCCGCTAACATATATATGTATTCGATTCTGTAGCATTTTGTGATGAATTGTTTGAGCATATTTTTTCTTTCCCGCTTGTTTGCCTTACATTGCATAATGATGAGCAAAATGAGAACAAGGTGAAAGCAGGAGGAAACGTTTGGACAAGGGGACTTGTCTTCTTCAAGCCGACATATGCTTTCCTCGTCACAGTATATATAGGTGGGGTGCTTCTAAAGGGGAGAGGGCGTAAGGCAGGTGCGTGTGGCAACGAGCGAAGGTGTGTTAACAGCGAGGATGTAGGGTTGAGAATAAAGTCATCATCATCATCATCAACCTGGTTACGCCCACTGCAGGGCAAAGGCCTCTCCCATACTTCTCCAACAACCCCGGTCATGTACTAATTGTGGTCATGCCGTCCCTGCAAACTTCTTAATCTCATCCGCCCACCTAATTTTCTGCTGCCCCCGGCTACGCTTCCCTTCCCTTGGAATCCAGTCCGTAACCCTTAATGACCATCGGTTACCTTCCCTCCTCATTACAAGTCCTGCCCATGCCCATTTCTTTTTCTTGATTTCTACTAAGATGTCATTAACTCGCGTTTGTTCCCTCATCCAATCTGCTCTCTTCTTATCCCTTAACGTTACACATATCATTCTTCTTTCCATAGCTCGTTGCGTCGTCCTCAATTTGAGTTGAACCCTTTTCGTAAGCCTCCAGGTTTCTGCCCCGTAGGTGAGTGCTGGTAAGACACAGCTATTATACACTTTTCTCTTGAGGGATAATGGCAACCTGCTGTTCATGATCTGAGAATGCCTGCCAAACGCACCCTAGCCCATTCTTATTCTTCTGATTATTTCCGTCTCATGATCCGGATCTGCCGTCACTACCTGCCCTAAGTAGATGTATTCCCTCACTACCTGCCCTTAGTAGATGTAATTTACGTATTGTAAATTGCTGTTCTCTTCCGAGACTGTTAAACATTACTTTAGTTTTCCGCAGATTAATTTTTAGACCCACCCTTCTGCTTTGCCTCTCCAGGTCAGTGAGCATGCATTGCAGTTGGTCCCCTGAGTTACTAAGCAAGGGAATATCATCAGCAAATCGCAAGTTACTAAGGTATTCTCCATTAACCTTTATCCCCAATTCTTCCCAATCAAGGTCTCTGAATACCTCCTGTAAACACGCTGCGAATAGCATCGGAGAGATCGTATCTCCCTGCCTGACGCCTTTCTTTATTGGGATTTAGTTGCTTTCTTTATGGAGGACTACGGTGGCTGTGGAGCCACTATAGATATCTTTCAGTATGTTTACATACGGCTCGTCTACACCCTGATTCCGTAATGCCTCCATGACTGCTGAGGTTTCGACAGAATCGAACGCTTTCTCGTAATCAATGAAAGCTATATACAAGGGTTGGTTATATTCCGCACATTTCTCTATCACCTGATTGATAGTGTGAATATGGTCTATGGTTGAGTAGCCTTTACGAAATCCTGCCTGGTCCTTTGCTTGGCAGAAGTCTAAGGTGTTCCTGATTCTATTTGCGATTACCTTAGTAAATAGTTTGTAGGCAACGGACAGTAAGCTGATCGGTCTATTATTTTTGAAGTCTTTGGCGTCCCCTTTCTTATGGATTAGGATTATATTAGCGTTCTTCCAAGATTTCGGTACGCTCGAGGTCATAAAGCATTGCGTATACAGGGTGGCGAGTTTCTCTAGAACAATCTGCCCACCATCCTTCAACAAATCTGCCGTTACCTGATCCTCCCCAGCTGCCTTCCCCCTTTGCATATCTCCCAAGGCTTTCTTTACTTCTTCCGGCGTTACCTGTGGGATTTCGAATGCCTCTAGACTATTTTCTGTTCCATTATCATCGTGGGTGCCACTGGTACTGTATAAATCTCTATAGAACTCCTCAGCCACTTGAACTATCTCATCCATATTAGTAATGATATTGCCGGCTTTGTCTCTTATCGCATACATCTGATTCTTGCCAATTCCTAGTTTCTTCTTCACTGTTTTTAGGCTTCCTCCGTTCCTGAGAGCATGTTCAATTCTATCCATATTATACTTTCTTATGTCAGCTGTCTTACGCTTGTTGATTAACTTCGAAAGTTCTGCCAGTTCTATTCTAGCTGTAGGGTTAGAGGCTTTCATACAATGGCGTTTCTTGATCAGATCTTTCGTCTCCTGTGATAGCTTACTGGTATCCTGTCTAACGGCGTTACCATCGACTTTTATTGCACACTCCTTAATGATGCCAACAAGATTGTCATTCATTGCTTCAACACTAAGATCCTCTTCCTGAGCTAAAGTCTAATACCTGTTCTGTAGCTTGATCTGGAATTGCTCTATTTTCCCTCTTACCTCCTTCAGAAGAACTTCAGTTTGGCCGTAGTTGGTATTTGCATTTTCCCTCTTACCGCTAACTCATTGATCGGCTTCTTATGTACCAGTTTCTTCCGTTCCCTCCTCAGGTCTAGGCTAATTCGAGTTCTTACCATCCTGTGGTCACTGCAGCGCACCTTGCCGAGCACGTCCACATCTTGTATGATGCCAGGGTTAGCGCAGAGTATGAAGTCTATTTCATTTCTAGTCTCGCCGTTCGGGCTCCTCCACGTCCACTTTCGGCTATCCCGCTTGCGGAAGAAGGTATTCATTATCCGCATATTATTTTGTTCTGCAAATTCTACTAATAACTCTCCCCTGCTATTCCTAGTGCCTATGCCATATTCCCCCCTGCCCTGTCTCCCGCCTGCTTCTTGCCTACCTTGGCATTGAAGTCGCCCATTAGTATAGTGTATTTAGTTTTCACTCTACCCATCGCCGATTCCACGTCTTCATAGAAGCTTTTGACTTCCTGGTCATCATGACTGGATGTAGGGGCGAAGACCTGTACAACCTTCATTTTGTACCTCTTATTAGGTTTCACAACAAGACCTGCCACCCTCTCGTTAATGCTATAGAATCCCTGTATGTTACCAGCTATATTCTTATTAATCAGGAATCTGACTCCTAGTTCTCTTCTCTCCGCTAAGCCCCGGTAGCACAGGACATGCCTGCTTTTTAGCACTGTATATGCTTCTTTCGGCCTCCTAACTTTGCTGAGCCCTATTATATCCCATTTACTGCCCTCTAATTCCTCCAATAGGACTGCTAGACTCGCCTCACTAGATAACGTTCTAGCGTTAAATGTTGCCAGGTTCATATTCCAATGGCGGCCTGTCCGGAGCCAGTGATTCTTGGCACCCTCTGCTGCGTCGCAGGTCTGACCGCCGCCGTGGACAGTTGCTTCGCAGCTGCTGCGGACTGAGGGCCGGGGTTTGATTGTTGTGTTCATATAGGAGGTTGTGGCCAAGTATTGCACCAGGGCGGCCAATCCTGCTCTGGTGAGGGAGTGCGTTACAGGTTCTGGTCACCGGGATCAGGCCACACTCCAGGCCTGTTTATGCAATTTTATCAACACCAGATTTCTTTCTTTTTTTCTTTAAAAAAAATCCGGTGGAAAATTGCCATCACCGGGATTTGAACCACGGATCTCTTGCACGCGAGGCGGGTGTTCTACCTCTACGCCACCACTGCACCTTTGAGAATAAAGTGCTGTGAAGAAAAATTTGCCCCGGAAAGGCAGTGGTTCCGGGTTCAAGTCCTGAACCAGGACAAATTTTTCTTCAGCTTTGAGGCTTTTCTTTCGAGGAACCTGTATGGGTTTCCTTTGTAGCAATTGCTACGACTGGGTGGATGTTTCACTTTCCCTTAATTAATTACTTCTCTCCACCTTGTGGGTTTCCACAGAACTATTACGTCAACCTCTTGCATTTGCTTTGATTTGTTGACAAATTCAACTTCGCCCTGCCATCTGCTAGCCGCTTGCTCAGATGATAGAGCAGCTGCCCCAGAAAGGCCGTGGTCGTGGGTTTGAGTCCCGGACCAGGACGAATTTTTCTTCAATCGCGAGGCTTTTCTTTCGAGGAACCCCTATGGGTTTCCATTGTAACAACTACTATGACTGGGTGGATGTCTCATTTTCCCTTAATTACTTCTCTCCCCCTTGTGGGTTTCCGCACAACTATTATGTCAAACTATGCTTTTTTATGTCGTAAAGTTAGTTTGACCTGTACAATTACTTTTGCTCATAAACATATGTTTTTCTTTTCCTACTACCACAAGTTGCACTTTTATGCTTGCATTTGCTTTAACAGCTTGTTTACTCATTGTCCCTTCCAGGATCCTGCAATGCATATTAAATAAGTTATGTAACTATATTGACGGCCACTTGTTACGACACAATGTGCTAGTTGCCTGCCCTGTCAAAGCACTTGACAAGAGCGACACCGAAAATCAAAAGCAATTGAAAGGGACTGAGTGACTTGTGAGAGATGCCACAGTGAAAGGACTCCAGATGAATTTAACAATACAAAATAAACGGCAGTGCGACTACCAAGCAAGTGGGCATGCTACCCAATTTAAGAACATAGAGCAAGAGCACGATCTAAAAGCACTTAAAACAAAAATGCTTGCAATAAATTTTGCAGGACATTAACACAGCAGAAAATAAATTAAACAAAATACTACTTTCAAATATTTTAACTATGCATCAGCGTGAATACTGAACCGATCTCAGTATAGTCAAAACAAATTTTGGTCTAGCAGTGGCTCTCCCTTTATCTAAAAAGAAAATGTTATTGCTAGTCATAAGCTCAGTCGGCAAATCGTCGCATTGATATGAGTACAAGAATTTTGACCACCTGAGGCTCTTTAACGTGCACCTAAATATGAGTACACATTAGTTTGTATCCTGCCCCCATCAAAATGCCATTGCAGCAGCGAGATTGTGAATTAATAACTAGCATGGATCCCAACTAGCCTTGAGCTAGGGATCCAGATGTCCTGTACAACATTTCCTGTGTACTTTCCTATTTTGAATAAACTTCTATTGATTGATTGATTGATTGACCGCACCCACAACCTGGCCAGTGAGGCACCGCAGCTGGTCTGATGTAAAGCGCATCTGCAATCAAGCTTCGTTCATCGCGTCTAACAAGCATCAACATGCATCAACATAAAAGGAACTCCTCAAAGCAACTTGTAATGCTATGCCATTAGGCTAGGTTTTTGGTGTTCTTTACAAAAACTACCTAAAAGTACCACTTCGGTGCTGTGCATGCATGGGAATGCTAGGATGTAAAGGGCTTTGGATTGGCTTGTTTTTTGGGGTGCCAGGACGCCCCAGAGATATGCCGCCTGGTGATCCGTCTCAATGGCTCGCTCTCCGAGCTTACGATGGTCAGTGCAGTGGTTTCTTTGCTGCATAAGTGTGTGTAAGCATTCATAACTAAAACACAAGCACCGGCTCCAGAGTTATGTTGTATGTGCAGCTTCACCGACAGGTTGCCAAGTCCGGAAAAAGGGTAAGTCCTGCGATCACCGTGCACCCGGTTGCAGTGAAATGTTTCCGTGTTCATTAATTTCTACGTCATATGTGAGCAAACATTATTGCAACGTGTACCACGAGAGAATGAAGACTTGCCACTAAGACATGACTTTAAGAAAGCTGTATTTACACCTAACAGGACCCATGTTCCAGAACAAGGCACTTGTCAATCAAAGACGAGCCAAAGTATCCACATCCCGACACTCCCACAATGTCACAACCCCCTCTTAGGAAACCTGCATTGACCAGTGGAACCACATTTCTGCAGTGGCCAAAACAACAGTGCATGCAGTCAGCTGTGCCACGCCCTACTCACCTTGCGGGAGTAGACCTTTCCACACACTTCGCAGGGATGAGAGGGAGGGGGCTTGCCCGAGCAGACGGTCATTTGGAGGTGGCGCTGCAAGTAGTACTTTTTGGTGAATTGCTTGCCGCAGACAGGGCAGTCCAGGTCCTTCTCAATGGTGTCGTCCGGAGGCGACCCCCGCCTTCGACGCTTCAGCTGCTGCAGACGCTGTTCAGCTTTGGCAGCCTTGATGACGTCTGTTACTGCTTGGATGTTCTTCACTGGGCCGTCCTCGCCCCCTTCTGCTTCATTTTCCTTCTCAGGGGAGCCACCGTTGACTTGAGCAGAGTCTTCATTTTCCCCTTCCTAGAAGTCACCAGCCACACAGAAGGACTATGTCAGGCTCTCCATGAATTCACCCATATGTGGATCTCTCCCCTGGCACTACGCCATACAACACCTAATGCACAACTGCCTTGTCACGCGCTTTCACATTGTAGCTCATACTGAGCACAATAGTACCACTCACACTGAAGCATTGCTAAAGAGCACACAAGAATGTTGTGCATTTTCACTCCATTCATGCTACAGGTAGTTTTTTCAACAATTGCGTTAGTTTTTTGGCATGCGTGTTGGAGTTGAACAGTGTTTGTATGTGTGTGCCCAAATATGTCGTGGCACCAATGTCTATCATTAGAAGGAAGAAAAAACAACTAAATTAACAATAATGTGTTTGTCTCAGCTTCTACACTACTTAGATATCACACTCGTACACGGATCTTAACTCACCCATCACAATTTATCTACTGGTATAACACAGTAGTTTACTTTTTCTTAACTTGCATTTGTGGATGGTATAACATTCTCCCCCCCCCCACCCTCCACTTAACTTGATTTATGGTAACACAGTGGCCACAAGTATGCAAACAGATAAGCAACAAACAATAATAATAAAAAAAGAATGTCTAGAGAGATTATGGAGCAGATGGATATGTCTAACATTTATGAAAACAAGCATGATGTACCATAAATGAGCTGTAGCATTTTAAAACTGCCCAAGACAGTAGAGAAAGAAACTGAACAAGGAGAGACACCCTATGTCGGACCAGGTGACCTCACACATTAATGTGCATGCCTTAGTTGACCTCAAATGCATTTATATCAATGGAAGAAACTTTCACTACCAATTACATCTTTGCACTCATAGAGGAGCCATGACACAGTAGACAGACATATTGGAGCTTGACACGAGAGTGAAACGCATAGGGGCCTGAAATGTTTCGCAACTCTACGCACTTTAGTTAACCACAAATCGAGTGACTCAGATCACAACCTGCCATATCGTCCTACCAGGACTGTCACGACAACACTCAGTGTGTGACATCACAAATTGCATCTCTCCGAGTGTTTCCAATGCAATGCTAACAGGTCACAATGAGCTGCTGGTGCAATATTAAACTACCTTTGCAGCACTTACAGGGACGACTCAAGGAGGCACAGTCGTATTTAATGCTCATCACACTATGTATAGATAACGCCAGTCCACACCTAACGGAGTCATTAGAAAGGTTTAGTTTGGTGTGTTTAGTATAATAGTGGGTGTGAAATTCACATGTGCTGAATGTTAAATGACTCGCAGCGTTTAGTGTACACACGCTACTTCTCAGATTTAATGTTACCATCTTTGCATAGTTTACATAAAACATGGCAGTGGTTCCTGCCACCCACTTGGCTTTACTTTTGTGGAATTCACTTCGTTTGTCGCAAATGACTCTGTAAATGGCTTTCGCTTAGTCTAAGAGTCTCAGACGACAGAGTATTATGGATAACCTTGCAGAGCCTTGGAGATCGCTTCTTGTTTCGAACGCGTCAAGGCCTAACGAGAGAAACTGCCTGAATAGTAGCATCATTTATCGGAAAAGTCGGGAGATAGGCACCTTGGCGTACGGCCTCCGAGTTTGGGAGACCTTGGAGGCCACGGTTGACAGCTTGTACTGCTTGTACCAATTTGGCAACAGATCGGCAGACATGGAAAATACACTGTACAACGTGCTCCTGGTGTCATTGTGTTGCTTGTCACACTCTTTGGACACACGCACAAAGCTTGGTGAATCGATAGAGTCACTTAGGTGCACTATGTATGTGAAATTCAAAGTGTAATCGAATAGCACCCTGCACGTAAACTACACTAGCACATTATGCTAAAACTCGCAATCCGCATTTGGGAAACAGTAATGGCATTTCCCTTAACCCCAATATTATGCTAATAATAAATTAAAACTGCCTATTGAGAGGCAGTCGCAAGGTAATCATTACACTACACCGACAATGTTGCCAAGTGACCTCTAAAGAAATACTGAAAGTAGTAGTTTTATTTAGCGTTATGTGCTAAGCTAGACAGTTGCCAACCCTGTATGAAAGTAAGGTGCTGGAATTCCTTGAATGCGCAGCAAATATTTCATACTTTATTGCTTTTTGATACGACCACTTCAAGATCAGTGCAAGAACCAGTGCAGCTTCGTTTTGTAGGGTGTGCCAACAACTTAACGAGACGCTCTTGTTAGTACTAAGAGTGCCCTGCTACATTATGAAAACCGGAGGTGCCATATCTACTCACATAATGCTAGCACTTCCTTTAGCGGAGAATTGATCCGAAGTTGGGGGTGCATTAATCAAACGAAGAAATTTTTAAGAGGAAAGGCTCAAGGTGTTAAAGAGGAAAATGAGACCTGTGATGACTTTAAATTGCGGTTCCTATGCCAGCCACTGTAAGTTCAAACAAAATATTACCATCTGGCAACATTCACCTCTGTATTAAGAACGCAAGTTCTACACTAGCAGGGCTTGCAAAGGCCACTTATTTGCAGGCAGCAGCTGAACCTGGAGTTGCTAAATCAGTAAATAATGTTATTCTGGGCCGACCTATTCAAGGTCAATGTCAACATTAATGTTACGTATTGCTTCTGTATAGGTGGCTGTGTTGCCACTGCCAACACTGATGTCTGCCTTCATCTTGAAACCAGCCACTTAGCTTCCATATGGCCCTATGGCGAAGTGACACGAAGACAAATGATGCTGGCATTAGCTATCCATGTGAAACTCAGAAACTTACAAAATTGCAGAAACCTTGCCACTAGTGGCTTAAGTTGGATTGGATTGCTAGTCCACACATCGGCTGCCACGTGCTATTGTTATCACCAGCTGGAACAAGCAGACACCAGTCACTGCAGCAATTTTTGAGGGTGCAATGATTGCTCATGAAAAAAAAAAACAACATTTGTTTTATGGCCAATGTAGGGGGTACAAGCATTATGTGAGTACAAGAATTAAGCGAGTAAATATTGTCGTATCACAAACGATTCATGCAAGCTGTCATGTCAAGCTTTCATGTCATGTCAAAGCTGTGATGTCAGCTGTGTGTGGTGAGAACACCTCCTGCAGTGGTCACAAGCACCACAATGACTGTCGCCAAAAGATGGGCATGCACTGCATCAACCATTCTTTCTTCTTTTACTCTGTACACAGTGGCTGTGAACTCACGAGAGCTGCCAGACTATTAGGGCGTCCACTAGCAAGTGAAAAAAATTACATTTGAAGAACATTTAGTTGGCGATTAGTGACTCAAATATGACAGAGTTATCATATCGCAAGAGCATGGTGATGCAAATATTTTCACAATGAAAATACAATGTCATGGCCCTTCTAACCGAGTTTTTGTGGTCTACAAATAGTAAGTGCTGAAAAATGGTGTTTCATTCGAATACAGAAAGAAAACATAATGCATTACTGTCTGCTCTACCATTTCCATCGCCTAGTAACCATTCCCTGATATTCACTTGCAGCTGTCTACTCCCTCAATGCTCCCTTTCTCTGTTGCTCTCTGTACTCACTGGGAATCATGTTATCTACTCACCATTAGGTTCTCTTTAAAAGCCCAGTATCACTTAAATGAACATGACGAACTTGCACATCCATCAAGGCAATGCTATCATCAACACTTGAGCTCCGTAATATTCCTATAGAGCAGCTACAAGCCCAAATTATACCTGAAAGGCTGCCTGCCCTATCCTTCAGCTTTTGAAAAGAACCCTCCACTTTTCTCCCTTAGTCTTGCAGAACACTAAACACAAAGGCTCTTTGGCAGACTTCTCCTAGACATGCCCTTCTCCTAGCAGTGCCCCCGGAAAAAGTAGGAGCAAAAAGATGTGTCATCAGTAATGGGCTGGTGGCACCAATTGGTGGCAGGGAACGATACCAATGAGCCAATAATATGGCCTCGGAGATGGCCAACATGATGAAAGGCCATGCCACACAATTTCTGGATCAGGCCAATACAAAAGCACAATGCAACAATGGACAGAGTGCGGCTGGAATTGTTCCATGTATATGTCATGGCACACAAATTTGAGTGCAGTTGGAATGATGGAAAGATGGGAGAGGCTGTGAGGCTGCGGTAGCAGCAGCACTCAATTGCGGACAACTTTGACAATACAAGCTACATTAAAAACTTTTGGTTCGAATAAGATTTTGGAGGAGGTATGATTCTATACTAGATGCATTCCACAACTTTTGTTAAGGCTGTTGCAGGGTCTATTAAAAAACATTTGTTGGTGTCCTGAAGGCATTGGCCTCTTTCTAGACCCAAGAAAAGAAAGTGCGGGTGGGGGCCAGAGCACAGTTTAACAAGAGAAATGTCTGTTGTTGTAGCAATCGCAGTAGCAGCCCACTACATAACAAATATTGTTGTCAAGGTCACAACATAGTCCTCAATAAATACATAATTTCTTGCTGTAAAATCACGCCCACTTCCAGAATTTGTTTTTTTTGCACGGTGGTACCACCACTGTGCTCATTTGCCGGTGCTGCCGGCAGCTATACACATACGAATAAACTGAAAATGTTTGCAAAGATAAATAAGAGAGAGGGAGAAGGAAGAAATAAGGGTAGTATTTTGTACATGGTTTGCAAGATAATTATTGTATTGTATTGGGTTTTATGGCGCATAAGCAACTCAGGCTATCATGCGCCAAACACATGGTATAATTTATTTCAAATTGGGTATCCTTAGCGAAGGTCCTTGTCCGGACAAGGACTCTGAGGAGCCCAATAAATCAAATGGAGACCTCAGCCTTCTTCTCAGAACTGAGAAAGTGGGTGAGGTGCATCATAAGATGCATGAAAAAACTGGGTAAGAATATTTAGAATTAGCAGTTCTGTGATGTATTATATTTCGTTTAAGAGCGCTGCATCTTTCAAAAAACTAAAAACAGATGAAGTTCCTACAGGTTGGTTATCTCCTAAAAGTAGACTGGGATGGAAGGGAATGCGTTCATTGTAAAATACAGTAAAATATTTTTTCCTTAGCCGTTCGAGTTGTGTGCATGAGAATAAAATGTGATTTACAGTGAGTTCATCTCCACATTTTTCGCATAAGGGTTTGTCTTGTTTTGTCAGCAGAAAGTTATGTGTTACGTGTGTGTGTGTATTTATACAAGTAATAAAATTACTTCTATAAGACGTTCCTGATGCCTGCATGAGCTCCATTCTCCCAGAATAGGTTTTACTAAATGTAGTTTGTTATTTTCTTCGCTATTCCATGTACACTGCCATTTTTCTTTAAGCTTATTTCTTACTAACTTCAAGCAATCTGCATAGGGTATATTTACAGTACTGACATCCTTATGGCAGGCTTGAGCAGCGCACGCGTCAGCTCTCTCGTTGCCTCTAATTCCATGATGGCTTGGTATCCAACAGAGCTTAATTTTGTGCCCTTGAGTTTGAGCAGTTATTATGTCATGGATTATATTTCCTGTTAAAGGTTCCCTTACGTTTCTGGCTTTCACTGCTGTGATTGCACTCAGCGAGTCCGTGTAGATAACGCTGTTTTGAATGTTCATCTCGACTATTTTTGATACAGCCACCGAAATGGCATAACATTCAGCTGAGAAAATTGATGCGCACTGAGGCAACCTGACTACCTTTTCCCATTTATCTTGCACTACAGCACTTCCGACGTAGAGTGATGTTTTAGAACCGTCAGTATAAAATGCTGTGTATTCTTTGTACTTTTCGTCTAGCGCCGAAAATTCTTGTATTATATGTTCACGTGGAGTTTGCTTTTTATGAAATTGTGTCAGTGTGTAGTCATCTGCACTGGGAAAGGTGTGCCAAGGTGGCAGTGGTTCGGGTCTCTGGGCAACATCAGGCAGTGTGTCTAGAATACCTAATTCCTGGCAAATTTCTTCAAATCAGAGAATAAGGGGTCTCGTCGTATTCGGTTTGTTGTTAAAAAAAGCTGTTTAGACGGGCACTTCGTAACTATGGAGTAGCAGAGATGTTTTGGTAGTGAACGGGTTCTTAGGACATATGCACATGTGAGCATGGCTCTTCTATCTGCGAGGGCTGGTTCGTTACATTCGACATATAGACTGTTTATGGGTGATGTCCTGTATGCCCCACTTGCAAGGTGCAGACCTGAGTTATGTACTGGATCTAGTAATTGCTTCACGTAGGACGAACGAGCTGAGTTGTATACTATGCACCCATAATCGAGGCAAGAGTGATGCAGTTCAAGTTGTTCTTTGGATAACATGGTTTCTACTGTGCTAGAAAATGGAGGCCTTTAAAAATTGGTACTTGGTCAATTTAAAGAAAATTGTGCTTCTGTCCCAACAAAGAAGAACATTTAATAAACATCTATTCAACCAACTTGAGCGTGTGAACTAAAAATGACGAATGGTATAAATATACTAAATAAACACAGCTAATAGCTCCACAAAAGCAAAATCGATTAATTTTGACTTTCTAAGATCAGCTTCCAAATGTTCTCATTGTACAGAAAACTTGAGAAAACAGTTTCCGCTGAGCAAGGTATACTAAAAAAAAAATCTAGACTATTTTCAAATTATTAAGCACAAGATTTTTCCTTTGCAATTTTATGATATATGAAAACAGGGAACACAAGAAAGAATCGCAAACGGAAGAGCAGAAAAGAAAAAAAGATGAAATGACTGAATAGAGCACACAGGACAAACAATCCACACACAATAATTTTAGGTTTACAAAGTAGGTACTGTAGAGAGGGATAAATTAGTTGGCTTCAGCAAGGAAAAGCAAGCCAAGTTTAGCAGTCATCGTTGTGGCAGTGCTAGGCACACAAAGTGGTAAAATTCATGGCAGCTGCTGACCTTGCCCGTAAATGTTAAAAACCGATTGCAGGCGCTAAAATTTGGCTCGGAGTGACAAAACTTGAAGACAACTGCTAAAATTTTATGTAGAGTGCTAAATTTGATGGTGAATGCCAAACTGACAAGTGCTAAATTTTGATAGCTAGCACTAAAAGATAACAGTGCAAAAACTTGAAGAAAACTGGTAGTAGCTCAGAGTAGAATGCTAATTTTGATGGCAAATGTAGAAAAATCAATGGCAACTGCTAAAATTTGACAGCAAGCGCTGAAAATTGATGGAGCATGTCAAAAATTGTCAGCAACTGCTAAAACTTGAGAGTGCCAAAACCCAACTCCACATGCTAAAACTTGACCGACTACGCTAAAACCCAAAGGCGAGTGCTAGAACAAGCACACTGAACAATGAAGAGTCTAGAGACATAAACTTATCAATTATGCAGCATAAACAAGGACCTCAAGTAAAGTTGGCGAAATTCCACATAATCTCAGCTAGGTTAGTCCGAGATACTTCTTGGTGGCATGCTGCTAGCAAGGCAATATAAAGTATTCAGAATTGACAATATACATGGAAATGAGCACTAAGAGAACTGAATATTATGCTAACAACTATAAATGAAATTACTGTGTCAACACACACCTTGCAGAATTCCTGCACCAGGCACTGGTATTTCACTAACATGACTAATCATGAACAGTTGGACAAAGAATGTGTTGAGTAAAGCAGAAAGGATCTTAAATATCCTATGAGCAAAGATGGTGCGTTGTAGATATCACTAATACGAAGGAAATAAGTGCATAAAATAATGTTAATGCTCAGACCATTCTTTCTTTCATCCTTGATGCACTTATAGTGAGGCTTGGATTGAAAAAGCAAGTTCCAAAGATGCATTTGCAGGCAAGGACAATTTCTTGCAAGTGCCACTACATTTTCACCTGACCATCCTTTTGCTATACCTAGGATGAAAGACACTAAGTGGTAATAAACCAATCCATGTCAATGGAAAATCAGTGCCTTGAGCACCTAAATGTTAAGTTTAAGGTTATTACGCTGTTACCACACCACGACCAATGCAATCGCCACTGCTGCATGCAGCAGCGGTATTGCATCATAATCGTAATGCTGTACATGACCTCGTAACAAATTAGCTTCATGGTAGAAAATAATCCTGGAATTCATTTCAACATTATGTGATGTGCCAACGCTTGAGATATCGTAGAACCAGTAATGTACAGTCCTGTAAAAAGCATAAGCCTATGCGAAAGATGGTGCAAAGGCCAGGAATTTGCAGAGCAGACAGAGGACACCACATAGACATGACACATGAGGAGAAATGAAGGGAAAAAAACTCGTGCTTAAAGAATTGGCCATCGAAGCATGTGCAACAGTATGCTGTACGTTTGTGTACTTGGTGCTTTGAGAATTTCGTCTTCGGGACAATGAGCACAAAATGCATCTGAGCACCCTTTCTGGTGCCACTGAGGTCACTTGGAACAGATGTACCGCAGCGTGGAGAATGTCAGGTTGACTGTGAGAAGTACACAATGCATCAAATGAACCTCCTTGCACAGCATGCAGGCAGAAACCCAAAAAGATACGGGGGTGTGCAAATTCACGTGGTTTACGTACAACCTGTCAGTTACAGTATCTGTGCCATTGCATGCAGCGGTCAATGAAAAACTAACAAAGCAAGGCTTAAAAAAAGATTTAAGGAAAAAAAATATATATGTTTACGGTGAGACATACCACATTTTGCTCAGGCCCTCCGTGCGGCCGAGTGGTTCCTGGCACAGTGCGTGCGCGAGTTCGCCAGCTCCCTGTCCCGCCATTCTTCGCACCGCAACAAAGTTCTCCCACAATCTGAGCTGATGTGTGTCACTGAGAAATGTTGCGGGCACTACACAAGAAGCTTGACAGTCCACCCTCTCGAGTGTGCACGAGAACTTATGCTTCGGCACTGCAAGCGCTTGAATTCATCAAGCAGTACGCGGCATCTCCTATAGAGTCCAGAGGCAGCAACACTCACTGGCCCCTTGCACGGCTTGCGATGTTGACAAGCCGTCTGCTACATGAAGTAGGTCCATCCCCGAATGTTTTGACAACTAATCTTGCACGAACATGACACAGGCGTCGTGACAAATTCGAGCACACATGGCAAATCTCCCGACCCGCTGCATTACAGAGCCCAATTTGGCAACAGTGAATATTCGGTTCTCGAATCGAACTGACACCATATCTCCTGCACTCGCGCTCTTTCACCCTGTGGTAGGTAGGCTGGCAAATTTGCACACCCCCGTTCCTTCTTCCTCTCCCCCCACCCAGAAAAACAAGAAAAACTTAGTGTTGGAAAAAGTGTGAGTTGATGTCAAGCAACAGGATGGTGTTGCACAGTGATGCATGGCAAGATTTGCTGAACTACGTGATGCATTTCGATTCGTGAATCGAATTTCACATGTTGAGAAGGGAAAAAAAATGGGGGGAAAAAAAGAACACATGCTTCAACACCAATGACAAAAGATCCAAGGCACATATGAGTCCCTTCACATTTCAAGCTATCAGTGTAGGTTAGAGAAGAGCAGGCGCACGCGAGTTAGTAGCTCAGGCATCGGTTAGTTCCAAGAACAGGATGCATACAATTTTTCATGCTCAGAAACAACAAAATTTTCAAGGCAATGAACATGAACGTGCATGGCACACGAGCTTTCAAAGATAACTTTGGTAAACACCAATATGAATTCAAGCTGAGTTTCTAGAAAGCAAAATCTAAATAGATAAACATTCAAGGCCGAAATACAAAGTGTAAACTGCCACCACAACAACTGGATACACAACTTCATTCAAATATCGTCAATGTCTCGTTTAACAGGCAAAGGACTTGTTGAAATGGCAGTGATATGTGACATGACTGTAATAAGTACACTGCAGCCGTGATACAAAAATAACTTATGTTCACTAAATGTTATGTAGGCAAGCTACATATTATGTTTAGGAACAGAAACCAGTGACATCTAGGATGATGCCACTAATTGCACTGTGTTTAAAAAATTGCTATCGGCATTCATTGCCTTCTGTTGTGAAAGTTATGATGCTGTTAGTATTAACTACCACAAACAGCACACTAAAAGCGTGCATAATTTTTTTTTAATAATATGGGACAGCATGACAATATTGCAGGTGTTTGCTTCACCACTACCACAATAGTGATTAACTAGTATTGCTCATCCTCCAAAAGACATGTCATCATCTTTTCATGCTCAGTGGCCGGTAGTAACTATGTCGTGTGGAACTAAAGCCTTTTTTCTAGTTTCTCGTAATGCCCAAGTGACATTAGGAATGACTAGTCTTCTTTTACATCTCACAATAACTAGTTCAAGTAGTAATGGCACTAAACATCCACTGACTAGATGGGCTGACTGGTTCACAAATTAGTTAATGTATCAGAACTAATTCATATGTGCTGGGTGCCCAATTTGTCTGTTAGAGTGCATATTTTCTTAAGGAGGCACTAAATGCAAACAATGGTCAATCTAGACTGTAGGATTACAGTTCTAGAAATGCTGCAACATTTGTTTTATGAGTGACATGGTCGCAGAGAAAGTCGCGACTGAAGGCGGTTGCACAATTCCACGACTCAAATCGCCCGAGACGAATGGGATCGCTACATAGCTGCCTTGGCAATCTTTGCTAGCACCTGCTACGAGTCAGATGCTCATGTACAGAGGGCACCACATTCCTGTAAAATAAGCCAAGATGCACTTGCATGTTGAATTGCTATGTAATTACCTTCTTTGTTGGCTATCTCTGAGGCCATGCTCTACCAGGTTCTCCCACCTGCTTTTAGTCGCATGTTCACACAGAGACGGCACCACACTTCAGTAACTATGTTTGTCATTATTTAGATACAAAGGGGATGCCACTGGATGTCATTATCATCAGCATCATCATCATCAAGATGCCATCACAGCAATGTGAACAGGTAGCACCAGCGAGTTCAAATCCAGTTAAATTTTCCAACTTGCATGTCTTTTCATGACGAAACGCGAAGTAACTGCTTTGTTCAAGCACACCAATTGTTAAGTTTACCAATTACAAGTGGGAAATGTCAAGGGAGTCGACACCAGTGGCAATGTCAACCCTAACCTACATTTACATAATTTTACCACATAAGCTCTACTCTTGGCAACAATGACAGTTTAAACACATTGCAGCACTCATCCGCAACTGCAACACTCTTGAAGTTCCCAAGCCAAGCCCCAAGGGAACACCAATATAGACGATTCGTTGCCACAGTTCAAAAGAATGAACGGTGCTAATAAAGCAATAAACCTAAAGAAGGAGTATGCTGACATACTTTTCTACAAGTACCCTGCCAAACACGAATAGGGAAAAGGCATTACCCTCATCTACATAAGTGCAGATGCACAAACAAAAAGCTACATCAACACACAAGCATGCGCATATATATATATATATATTAAATTTTGTACTATACACAACGTAGGCATTCAGACTCAACAATAAACTACAGCCACTTACAAGCAGCTCTTACTGCCAGCCAATGCATGCTATAGCTGTTGCCTAACACGACGTGCTTAGAAAAATCCTTACAACACACAGAGGAGCAGAACAGCAGATGGTGGATGTGCGATGAAGGCAGCACATGTATGATGTGAAGTATGAAGTACAGCATACAGACATATCCTGATTTCAGTACAAATAAATAAATGTCCTCGGTAATAAATGGCACGCCCTGTACCCAGGACATTCCGATCATCACGTCACACAAAGAGAACGGAAGGATAGATTGTTAGGAAGGATGGATGAGCGATTCACCTACGGGGTTTATTGTTTATAGAACACAGTGGAACCTCAATAAATGGAAATCGCTTAAATGGAACTGCCTCTTAAATAGAACACCATCTCATGGTCGGTTGGTTTTGTATTCATGCAATTGTATTCAGCTTTGTCTCTCGGTAAATGGAACTGATAAATGGAACCAGTTTCCCTGGTCCCTCGAGGTTCCGTTTAAAAAGAGTCTACTGTACTTGGGGTATGATGGATGCTATAGTGGAAGGCTACACAACAATTCTGACCACCCAAGCAGGGGCACAGCTAGAGGGGGTCCGGGTGAACGAACACCCGCCAAAATTTTTTTTTACTATGTCTTAAAAATAACACGAAAGCTTTGAGGCCTATAAGTAACTGAAATTGTTTGTTTACTGCAATTTTTTTTGTAGCTGTACAAGCGGGGCCTGACACCTGCCCAGAAAAATTTTTGGCTATGCGACTGTACCTAGGGTTCATTAAGATGTATGCAATGCTCGAATGCCAGGCAAGTGATTTCGTATTTCACCCTTGTGAGTGTGCAGCTACAGAAGTCGGGAATCAAGCCTGCAACCTTCTGCTAGACTCTTAGCTTGTAAGTGACCGTAGTTATCTTGCACACAGTGTTGCATAATGCAATATCACAGGTTTTGGTCAGATGTACAGCACAAGATGAAAAGACCTAGCAATGAATATGGCATGTGCCGAGTGGAACCTGCCGTTAAATATCCAATTACAAAGCACGCCACATTATAAACTTGCACACCTGCAATTTACACTTCAGTTACCACCAAAGATGCTCGATCTGGACCACGCGCAAGCCATGCACTATGGTGTGCTAGGCACGCCGTAGCACTAAGATTCTCACAAGTATCCCGCTGCGTCTTTCGTCAAGCACACCGCCTGCTGATGCTATGCAATTTTAAGTGAGAAACCAATATACTATAAAAATGCAGTAACTATGGCAATAGAAGGTAATGTTTCACAGTCACAACTCATTTACTCAGTGCAGTTTAAGCCAATTTATAACAATCCACATATAGCTACTGGCTGCACTGAACAAAGTTGCATTATGACGCAAACGTGCATAAAAGTTTTTTTACTGCTGATGTCAAGGCGCGTCTTCACATTCCGTGACGAGCCCTGAACGAAATCGGAGGCTTGGAGTGCTCTGCCAATGCACTCACGAAATGAGCTGTAAGGGCACGACAGCAGGACGCAAACTCATGAACTCGTTGACATGACTGTGCATTTATGGCAGTTCGCTGAGGCTGCACTCAAAGTGCATGACCATGGGTGCTTCTTTTATTTTTTTTCGTTTGTTTTGCAGTCCTTCAGCATTGGGTGGAAAAGGCGTTTGCATTGGCTTTGGCTCACCTGGTGGTAACACCCGTCCTTGTTGGCCACGAGAGCTGGACAATGGTTATAATGAAGCAATGGCAATGGTTATAACAAAATAATTTCAGGATGTTATTCCCCCATGAGCTGCTCGACTTCTTATCAGCTGCCCTATCTTTGCTTTTCACATACTTTGAGACTGAAAGTTCAGACACTATAAGCTGTCCACACAAAAATCAATTGTCTGTATTATTTGGTTCATTATAAGCAAGTCTGACTGCGTGTGTAAATGAGTTCTGACTGCGTAAACATCTAAAGATTAGCTATTCTTCTATTCCATACAGCAGTTGATCAAGAACCTGGCTTGAAAAAAAAAGAAAAAAAGCCACAGTCAAGTTTGGGTGCTCAGGATTAGAAGAAAGCATTCTGTAACAACTGTGTTATATAATCTCTTTTCTAACAGGAACAAACCAACTGCAACAACAGTATATTAATGGTCATCTATCCAGAGCGGCAAGTTTGTCTTTTGCCATTTCAATGCAACCACGTTCTTGGCTAAAGTCAACTAAGAAAAAACTTTCTTACAAGATAAATGTCTAGCACTCTGTCTTGCACACAATGAAATCATAAAGAAACAATAAAACAAAAAGAAAATGCTCAAGTACTCTAGCCAAACAAGGACAGTAAACATAAAACGAGCGTATTATAAGCCAGCCATGTGTCTTCAACCGCACAAAATACAAATTCTGGAACAATGATATGTATGCATGGCACAATGCATGGTGCGGTCGACAAAAATGACTACCGCGAGGGGAACAACAACAACAAAAAAAAGTGGTAAATGAGGATGGGCCTCAGGATGGCAACAGCAACTTGAGTGCTTGCCCTACAAAATGTCTCTCACACTATAACCTTCAAATGATCACACATCAACTGGCATGAGAACTCCACAAAATAATACTGTCAATGGCTCCCATTTACAGACAGTTTACCTCAGCCCTGTGCATTAATGAAGTTGTTAGTTACATAGAAAAGAGATACACTGCTCCAGATGTCCAGCAATATGCAGTCGGCCACAAAAGTTTACGGGGCATTGGTTCCATGAGAAATGTGAACCTCTCCTAAAGCATGGCCGTTCTAATCCAATTGATCAGTGGATCACTATGTCAGTTGCAAGAGCTAATAGCAGACTGAAACTGATTTTGGGACTGTGTGCCCATGCCTTGCAGTAATTCAGCTATTTCGCAAATCCTGCAAATATTTTTCTCCCTGTCGCTTGTTGAGTGATCCTTACCTTTTGTTTTTTAAGTTTCTTTGTTAACCTCCGAGTTTCTGCCCTATGTGTTGGTATCGGCAGAATGCAATCATTGAACACTTATCTCTTCAAGGATGGCGGTAAGCTGCCGGGCATGACTTGGCAATGCCTATTGTACGTACTTCAACCAATTTTTTAAATATAATGTAGGGTCTGATAAAAATTCACTAGGTCAGATGTTGTTAAGAAATTATTGCAATTGATGATTAAGTGACACTGTTAATGAAAACAGTTTCTTACAGAAATGAATAAACGTAACTCGGACACTACTGTCGATAAGAGCTGCAAGTTTGGTGGTTTAGCCGGCACTGTTAGTATGTGGATTTTGCCTTAACTTCTTTCTTGTGGCCTCATACAGTTTTGCAACTTTGCAAATTGGTCATTTTCTTCACAATATTACGTCACAGATGTAACAAATAGCTCTGATTATGCACAAGCACTTATTGCAGTGTTGCGTTTACAAAACTATGAGGACTTCGAAATTTACAAACGAAGTGTGATAAATCAGATAAATCCATGTGTCAACTATCAGTTACACGGCAGCTAAGCAATTCCAGCATTTGTGTGCCCTCCAGTAGTTTCTGTAGAAACTCTACAAATTAAGAAATGTTTGAAGCACTTACAATTTTCTTGGTCCCTACGCTGGACAAAGGCAGTCAGAAAAATTATGCCCAGTTATGGAGTTAACACCTACATTTGGTCAGTGAGCGCAATAATTTCTTCATAAGAAGCAAGGACTAAACAATGGTATTGAACTTTAAATAAAAAAATGTCATCAGAATGCCGAAGACTAGACCCCTCAAGGGGGAGGTGGGCCCTAGACCAAACATATTTTATATCTTTATTCTTCGAGGTATAGTGCTGAACACTTTGACATATATGCAATGCTATGCGCTTATTTCGAATATAAGGTCCATTTTCGTTTACCCTCGTTTGGTTAAAACTGTATGCAAGCTTCCTTTAAATATATTCTGCAAAAATTTGCAACATATGTGTTCCTTAGATATTGCTAAATAGGGTATCAATGGCTTCTACACAATTCAAGGAATGCAATAAGACCAACCTTGTTTCTCTGCCTAACCAAGAACACGAGTTGCGAGGTATTGAATTTGAGGCTCAAAAAAGTGTTTTTCTGTTAACTAACTTCTAGAAAACTTCTAGACGTCTAAAAGTCTAGAAAACCTTGTTCTAGGTATGAACGAGAAGAGAGGGGGTAACCGAGGGTCTTCTTATGATATTGTTCTAGGTATGGCAGAGCAATAAGGTTGGTCTTATTGCATTGCTTGTATCATACAGAAGCCACCCATACTTTATTCAGCAATACCTAATGAACACATATATTGCAATTCCTTGTGGAATATAATTAAAGGAAGCTTGCATAAAGTTTAAACCAAACGAGATAAACGAAAATAGATCTTACTTTCAAAATAAGCACATAACATTACATACATGCACACCTTTTCAGTGCTATACTTCGAAGAGTAAAGATTTAAAAAAACTTTTGGTCAAAGAGCCACCTCAGCCCTTAAAGAAAGAGGAACTTTACTAGTGACCTGCAAAGCTGCAGCCAAAAGGGTTTTGATTCACGGGGAATGTGACACCTCAATAGCAGGTGCCATCCCGAGGCCTCACCTTAGATGCCGATGATACATTAGTCAGAATGCAATACAAAAACAATAAAAAATGAAAGGAGGCCAATAGCACCACTACTCAAACACGTTGAGTGGTGCGAATTTGCCCGCTGTGAACGAAAAAAGGCCATCAAAGGCCGAGGGATCGTTGTGCTGACTCCACCCATAGAGTTCCTCCTGCCAAGAGCGCGGAGAGCGGCTGCCACTTGCCTTGTCGTCCTCGTCGCCGCTCTCGTCACTGTGCTCGTTGTCCCGCGTGCAGTGCTTGCAGCGTGGACCGTCCCGCTTGGGGTCGTAGCTGAGCCCACAGCGCTGGCAGATGAGCTGCGGCTTTTTGCCCGAAGCCAGCTTGCTGGCGAGCCTGCTGGCGAGCCTGCCCTTGGGGTGGTCCGGACTGCTCTCGACTTCGTCCTCGAGATCAGCCTTGACCTGGATCCCTCTGCCGCTTGCCACTTTACCCAGCGGCACGTCGGAGTCGGAATCAGAGTCCATAACATCATCCAATGGAAGTCCGCCTGATGCATCATCATCATCGTCTTTCTAGAAAGCAAATACGATGGTTTCTTTTACACATGGTAAGCAGATGATAGATATATAATACTAGGGACTCGCAGTAATTATCTCTACTGATTGATTGTTTGATTCACGGGGGTTTAATGTCACAAAGCAACATTATAGATATATGCTGTAGTGAAGGGCTCTGGATGAACTTGACCACATATTGGTTTCTCTAACATGCACCTGAAGCTACTGGCTCATCAGCATATCACCTAATCTAAATCTGGCCGAGAATCTATCCTGTGGTCGTACCCGATAAGTCTGTTTTAGTTGTATCCATTAAAAGGGTAATTTGCTGCAGGAAAAATTATAGGCAGACCAAACCAGGTGAGAAGAGTGGTCTGTTACATCTGAAAGAATGTTGTACGTGGAATTGTTGTAACAGGCTTGCGTGGACTGTACAACTCCATTGTAACCAATATAGTAAAGGTAAATTTGGCTGCAGGTGTCCTTCAATTAAGGACAGTGTACACACATGACAACTGAAACAAAAACTTGTGGTCGAAAAGATAAGAAAAGAAAGAAAGAAAGGAATGTGCTTCAAGTGCACAGCCGTGAAAACACACTCACGGCAGCATCCAGCTTGCAGGGCCAGCGCTGGTGCACCTTGAGACCTCGCTCGGTGGAGAATGTCCGTAAACAGCGGTCACACTCGGGACCGCCAGTGCCATTCTTCTGGGGAGTGGCGGCAGCAACCGGCAACACGGGCGAGGATTTCTTGGCACTGCCCTCTGTTGCCAACTTCTTCTTGCCCGATCCAGGCGGCCTTCCCCGGCCTCGCTTGACAGGAGTTGCGGCCTTTGCAGGAGTGGTGCTCACGGCTTTGGCCTTTGCAGCAGCAATGGCCTTGGGGGGCCGGCCCTTCCGCTAGACAATGAACAGCCAATGAGTGCCCAGATATCCCATCACTGCTTCCCGCACGGACAAACAACTAAGATACTGAGGCCTTGGTAGCACTCCAGAACAGACACAGAGTGAAAGAATCCTTTCCACTGAATACAACATGTCTAAACTGTCCCTTTCCAAGGAGCTGCACTAAATTTTCAGTCCTTTAGAAAGAAAAATGTCACTAGCTGAGAAGATGAAGGTAGAACTTTCCTTTCTTGAATTTTGCAATGAAAACTTCAGTGCCATTACTTCAATGTGAGGACGGATTTCTAAATATTTTTTCACACTTATGCCAAGTTGGCACTGAAAAGCTTCCTAAAAAGCAATTAGGTTCCTTTAGAATGCAGTGTGATCCATGTTTATAACGAAATAATTAACCACACCTAAAAGGTGCGATGACCTGGTATGCAAGCTGCAAGTTTACATACTAGAACGTGGTGTCATTGCCCATTTTCTGTTTTTGACTGCTTCCTGGCTTTTAGAGCTGCTTTCACATTGAGGGTTTTAGGTATTGTAGAAGGCATCATCATCGTCAGCAACAGGCATGCATGCTGGACTTATTTCCGGGGGGGAGCGACCCAAGGTAACTTTTCTATGCAAATAAGGGGGGGGGGGGGTACTTTTACTTGTACAAATATGAATAATGCCCACCATTGACCATAAAGATGCGTAAATCCGCAAAAGAGAATTGAAATAATGTGTATCTCACAGGCGTACCTGTGAGATGCACCTTTCCTTAGAATTAGAAATATCAAACTTTTGCAAAAAGTTCCCAGGACTGACTCTTATTAAGGAAGTTCCTGTTAAAAAGCACAATCACGTCATTGCTTTGACCTGCACTTCACACTCCTGCTAGATGTATGCTGCTCATTCCAAGAAATGCCTTCTGCCCTACAGGAAGCACACACATTTGTTTTCTCCAGCGTACCATGCTGTTTCATGATGGCACTTTGTGACCCCCACCGGGAGTCGGTGGGAGGTATGGAGAAAGCACACTACGCCCCCTTCCGACCACCTATGCAACACTGCAACATGCATTTTTACCAGACTTGTCAGAAGGTTCCCACTTGTCAGAAGGTGCCCATCTTTCCATGAGCAGGAATGCCCTCTCACGAAAATAAAAAGGCATCTCCAGGGAAAGATTGCATGCCTGTCCTGCAAGTGATACTGTCACCCAGTCGACCACGTGAGACAAGATGTCAGCCAGCTCGTAACTATTACGGAGTTGACTTCCCTCTACAAGTGTTTACTGCTTATCTTACAGCTCTTAGTAATAAATGCTGGAGCCTACACGACTGTGTTGTCTTATTTGTTTGAGCCCACTGAAGCTACGATTTACCTCAATTGGAGACACGACAGGAAGTAAATAATGCGGCTAGAACTGGAGCGTGCCTTCAACCCTCGCCACATGCTGAGCGTAAACCATAACCCTTCAGCTTGCACCATTCTAAGCTGGTGAAACGCACTCTTTCATTCGCCATCATGAAGAATGCGCTTGTCTCAACAGTGCTGAGCATCCATGAATACTTTGTTTAGCGCAAAACAACAGACGCAAGAAAAAACGACAGGACAAGTCCTGTCGTCTTTCTTGTGTCTGTTGTTCAGCGCTAAACAAAGTATTCATGGATTCGCACCAACTAGCCCGCCAACACATTGTGCTGAGTGCTGAGCATGTGCATTCACCACTTGCTTGTCCTGCCTTTCGTGCAATTCCCTTCAAAGATTATGTCGCGGGTGCCTCCTCTCTTCTTGCTACACAGCCCAAATCCAGAGGCAGTTTCGCAAGCTGTTGTGTTCCCCAAAAATCCGCGAGTGGTTCACATTGTTGCTGGGAATGGCGACCGAAGAGAGGACATGTGATTTCATGTTTTGGTAGCTCAGCGAATTATAGTGTTAATGCTTTTATTTAAATCTGCAACTGCTTATGTGCACAAGGGTAATATTTTGCAGGCACAATCATTACTACGTAACCTATTCTTCACTGGCACAAATAAGTCTAAACAAGACAAAAAGAAAAGTAAAAGCAAGTTTCGGGCTGTTGAGTGTTCACTAGAACATTCACGCAATGAGCAGTTTTCTTCTAGGGATAGTATAACCACAGCATTAGCTATTGCACTACTATAAACTGGTGCAACTATCGAATTAGAAAATAGGTACTTGAAGCATCGCGTTTGCAAAACACCTGAAAGTTGTGACACCTGCGCCTTGTGAAACACATGTGCATTTCTGCGTGAGAGCATGTGCCAATACAGAGCGAGAAAGTTGTACTTACTCTCATTAGTACAAAAGGCTCTGCCACTAAGCTATCTGGTAAAGATGCATGGTAAAGCTCAGGACATGACATAAGATTTATATCTCCAGGAGAGGATACAGACAACACTCTTTCATGCTGCCCAGACTAGTGATCACAGTATCACCATGCATCACATTTTTCATGAGCGCATTTCCCAGAGACGCGAGCAACGCAAGTGATGAGCATTCAGCTTGGCTGCAAGAAGCCCAGTGAACCCACTGTCATGTTTCACTCGGCTGACTCGGCAGCAGAGAAAGGGCAGCATTCTGCCCACCATGGTTCTAGCTTCCGCTGCTGTCTGGAACAATGTATGTGCCCACTGACAGTTATACCACACGACTGTGTACAATTTGTATGAAAAAGACTCCAAAACAGTGCACATTTCCCATAGAAAAGCATCACCGCCTCTCGCAGACCTATGATCAGAGTCATCTTGTGGCGTCATTTAGCACCTGAGAACATTATCGGCACCTCCTGCAAGGCGTGCCTGTGCACACTTAAAGAGTATCTTACACCAGGGTTCAAACACAGCAAAGCTACTGTAGATCATTTTTTTTTAAATGAACACAACAGTACATATCTTTACATGTTTGTATCAGGTGACTGTGCCAAGTCATACGGGCATACACACACACACACACAACCTACATTGTTGCTTCGGTTACCTGCGTCGAGGTTGTTCAAATGTTTCTTTGACGCTGGTAACAAACACTAACAGCCATAACAAAGAATTTTAGTATAAGCATGTCTCTTTTAATCTAATGTCACAATTAAAACACAGCTTGGCTCTACGACTGATATTGTAAGCAGTAGCATGGTAAAAGCAATCCCAAAGGGAAAGCAAAGAGTGATTTCAAAGTAATGGGAAGTGCAATAAAAATAAAGGCCACCACAAGTGCTACTGTGGTGTCCTGTCTTCCGTGTTTTGTTTGTGTTACACTGGCTTCCTCAGGTATCAATCAACTTGCCCGAGAACAAATTAATGTAAATATATCTATCAATATTTGCAAACAACGCGGCTACACTACAAGTAGAACACATCAAATAAATTGTACCACATTTAATACATCGTAAAAAGCTAGAGTGGATAAAAGTGATTGAGCGCCATCGGACCAGAACCTTGATGCTGCTGTTAACAGGCGAAGCTGCTTCCCGACCAAGCTATGCATAAGGTCATCACAGCAATAAGGTAACCAGAGATGCACCAAAGGTGGGGACAACTGTCACTATACTCCAGCTATCATTATCCTCTTAAAGATTTTTTCAGCACCTCTGCCTCATAAAGAAGGACAAAAAACATACCCCCCCCCCTTTTTTTTTGAAGTAGTATGCTGAATAATATCGAACACAGAGATATGACTGCAGTACTGAAAAAAATGTAATTAAATAAAAGCAATTATAGAACGTCTGCCACTATCTACCCTTTGAAAAAAAAAAAATGGAGCCCTGCTTCCTATGGATGCAACAAGTGGGGCAGAAAGTGGCAAAATATTTATGACGAGATCATCATAAGTGGAAAAGTAACGAATGCTCATGACAATCTCAGGTTGTCAAGATCCCTGAAGGGGTTAACAGATGCACTGAAGTTTCTGCTCCTTTAGCCCTTTTTTGTTCCTGTGGCTGACTGTGACTGTTTGTTAATGTCCTTGTAGGTTATGATTAGCTTCAATGATCACCATGCAGAAGTTGTCTACACTGTTGCGATGTTATGCACATCATCCAACTCTGGGAAACCAAAAGCGAACCAGCTTGTGAAAAGAAAATGTCACAACCTGAGGGTGTGCCGTGGAAGTCTATTTTATGCTCTATGATTAACGACTGCATTTAGATTTTTTTCTAAGCAAAAGACCAAAATCTGAAACCGAAACACTTGCTTCTGTCACACACGTTTTCCCAAACTATTACATTCACTAAGTAAGCTGCTATATACTTAGTTGTGTGCAATCCCTGATCACTGTGACAGTACAGCATATTAAGGATTTTAGACAAGCTATTAAAAAGAGAGAAGGAGAGGGAGATTGAAAGCTACCTAGTTGTGGAACACTTGCCTAATGTAGAGTGGCGATTCATCACATTAACTGAACAATGAAGCCAAGAGCCACGTAGGCCAAGCAACCGTGTTGCACATTAAGAGAAGCAGTGCAGGTGCGAACTACATATGGGAAGAGTTGCGAAACTCGGAAGACGGTCGCCTCTTTTATTCTCCACGCGGTCTTACCAACTATAGCATCAAGAAAAGCAGCCCACAATGGAGATATACGGTGACGCATTTGACACTAAAATGTTGCAAGCTTTTTATCTTTTTTTTTTCCTTTCCCTCCAGAGAGTTAGAATTCCACGACACACGCATGTCAACCTCGCCGCTCAGGCACATGTGAAAATAGTGAGAATGCGACAAAAAAAGACGAAATGTGCAGAAATGAAAGTACAAAAATTAATTAACGAAAAGTAACGAACAAAAGTGGCTGCGTTACCTTTTTATCCATGGCTAATAAAAAAGTGGCTCGGTTCTACAAAGAAAACAAAAGAAAGTAAGGCGTGTAAGCAAGACATAACTCAAGATTTATAAGGAATAAACAGCAACGGTACGCAATAATAAGTGTCCGAAAGAAAGCAATCGAGCAATGTAATAACAAAGCGATACAGAGGGGCAAACACCGCGTTAAGACGGCACGGTACAAGCTGCAGCTCGTTAGAAAAAGTATCGCCCGAAGGTTCTGTGAAATCAGTTGCGGACATTCGGAATCGGCGCCAATTCTGATTAGAATACAGGTCGAGCGTTAATAAGCATTGGCTAACGCGTCGCTGAAACCGCCTAGACGGGGAAAATTTGTTTCCTAAACTGGCGCGACCCGGGCATGCAAACATTGGCGAGGTACGCTAGCCGGCGCAAATACAGCTACAACAATCGGACCGAGATGCACGGTTTTTTCGTCGAAATCGAATTTCAAGAGCGGCAAATCAGAACCGAACAAGCTCTCAACGATGATAAAAAAACACTCGTCCGCCATCACCGAACTGTGGCTGCTGGGATAGGCATTCCACCATATCACCAAAGCCGTAGGGAGAAGCAGCGATGTTTACCGGTCGCTTTTGACGGGGCTTCCACGGCTTCGTCAGTGCAAAACAACGAGGCGCCGTTCGCGTAGCTTTGGACTCGAGTTCTACAGTTGCCGACAAATACGAATAGATCGCGCGCACACGACGCAAAGTGCTAAATTAAAGCATCTCTCCCGCGCCCGCCTAACCGTGTTTCCTGGGAAGCTTCGAAGCCAACGGACAATGCGCCCTGTGACCTAGCTCCGCTAACGCGAACGAGAGCGTGCAAAGCCTAAAAACTTGACCCGCTCCTCGCGGCAAACCAACGATCGTTATCCCACGAATGTCGCGAAATTACGGCGCTAATGTGAAATTTCTAAAACAGTGGCGTCCAAACTTACCCTATATACGAGTCCTAACGCGATAATGACACAACAAATAAAACAAGGAATAATAAAAAAAAAAAGTTAACTTTATAGCGTGACCTCCAGCGCCGCCACGCACCTAGTCGAGGCCCCCTTCGGCAGAACAAATTTCCTTTTATTACTTCTTATTTTACAATTTTATTCCTGAAAAAATATTAGTTTCTAATTTAACTCGGTCAAAATTATTTCTGAAGCCAAATTATTTGCGAACGTACTTTTGAGTTGCACGTCAATGCCAGCATAGCCACGTTTTGCTTGCTGGGTTGTAAGCAACCATGGCGACCACCTGGCTTTTTAGAGGAAAGTCCCTGCGTTGCTTTCGCGGCCGTGTCAATTTTCTGGGTGGTTCTGTCGCCGTGCGACTGTTTGGACCGTAACGTCCAAACAAAAAAAAATTGTCCGATGGTTTTAAGAATGTGTTAAGCGAACAACTTAGGACTCCTTATGTGCCTAGAAGTCGTTAACGAACATCGCAGTTAAATTTGTCGCGAAATGTTGGTTAGCTTGGTCGCTTTCTCAAGAGAATCAGAAAATTATTCCTTCGTAATTTTTGGCCTCGAAATTATTGCCGCAGTTCTTCTAATAGTCAGATTCATTCACTTGAAACTTCAGCTGGTGGTGACGCTGCAAGAGACGAGTGATGTGTTTGAAAATGGAAGATTAATCGGAATATCAGTTCGCTCTGGATTTGCGTCCGCCTCCATCCCGCAGCAGTAACATCTTATTCGTTTCTGTATGAGCTTCAGTACGGTAAGGCAGGCAGCGTACTAAACGGCGGTATGGTGCAAACCTCGTCACGAAAACCGGATTTCGGGTCACTGTTGCCGTGGTCTATCGGCAGCGGATGGTTGCGAGTGGGTCTTACTTTTGCGCCAGTGCCGTGTCAAATGACAGACATCTGAAGTGTACATCGGAACACTTACGCCCTGACAGCCTCTTAATTTGAAATTTGCGTGGAAAGCTGACCCACACTAGAATAGAGCGGATAACCGGCGCAGGTTAGAGTCTGCTGCCGTCCCCTGCTCGGTTTGTTTTCCTGTAGAAGGAAGCTCGCTGCAGGGAAGTGACATTGCGAGGAAAGCTGACAGCGCTCGACGCACGCAACAGTCGGTCACGCTTGGACGCGTTCCCTCGTGCCTCGTAAACGGCTATTGGCCTCGAGCTCCACCACTGGAAAAGCTGGCGCCACCGTCGGCGTGACGTGCTAGGAGGGATCACGTGGGCATAGCGGCCACGTCGTCTGCTTCGGGCGCGCCGAAGCGAGCTGAAAACGAGCTTAAATTCCCTCGTACGCTGCGGTTTTCATTTAGTGGCGAAATTTTCACGCTTCGAGTGTCTCCTCTACAACGCTTGAAAGCACTACAATAGGTAGTGGCTGCCTTTGAAGGCGCGCGACATGGTGGGCTACTGCTCGGTGCCGCAGAGCCGGACGCACGTAACGGAGGCCGGTGTCAACCTTATTCGCACGTAGCCGCAGGACAAGAAGCTGTGTGAAGCTTGGCTCGCGAAACATAAAACCGGCAAACAGACATCGGCTACAACTCGGGTATGCAGCAAGCACAGACGCAAGGAAGATTTCTGCTACGGCGCCGGGCCTGCGATGTTCTGGAAACGCGCACTGAGACGCTCGCCCGAGTCCGCTGCCCGACTAATGTCATGACGGTTTAGTCTATGAACTTGTCGATACTATAGATACTGGCAAGTTCAGTGGAGTGGAAAGGCAGCGGTAAGAAGCACATTTAAAGAAAGCATGGCATATGGTCATGTTTGTGTTATGAATTAATGCGCTGGATTACAAAAAAAGGAGCAGCGGGAAATTGCACGCTGAGAACGCCGATAAACATACAGTGCGACGCAACTAGAGAAATAGTATTGAAAGGACAAAGAATTTAGAAGAAAAAAAGATTGAATCGTCGCGACGGCACATCACAGTCCCGTAGGCGTCGAAGTCTCTACAATGAAATTATTTTTGAACAGCTCTGATAGCGCCCACGCAACAATGGTTGCTTGTATACTGTCAAATGCTCATATTCTGCGGCCTTAAGCTCATGGCACGGTGCGAAAACGCGCGCGCGCAGAAAGCGAAACAGTGCGCGGACAAGCATGCAGACGCGCAGTCGGTCGCTGCGAATCTGCGCGATCGCTGCATTGAGGCTTCATTCTATTACGCTCCATTTAGTTATACAAACACTATAAGAACATATTTCACATAGTTTGCTCTCAGCGTTTACCTACCTTTCACGCAAGAAGCCGGTTCGGGAGACTCCATCGCGGCGACCGCGCGCAGTGGCGTTCACTGTACGTATTCGGTAAAGAGATAGCGGCTGTAAACGATTGTGTGTTTTCAGTTTGCCCAAGATTATTATTTAGACAGTAAGAAACTTCTCTCGTTTCGAAAGTACTCACAGAAATGTCCGGGAGAGCTCACGCGTGGTGTTTTCAGTGAGCGCTGACAGCAAAACCTATGAGGAGCGCCCCACGTGATCCCTCATACTACGCCAGCGAGGCGCTTCCGATAGAGGGCGACTCCGTAACTCCTCGCCGCCAATAGTGGTCGCCCGCAAGGACCGCTGCGCTCGTGAGATCCAGACGGGCCGTTGTTCGCTTCGGCGTGAGCCACCTTTGAGCGCATCAGTACTGTTAGGTGGTGGCGTAGAATGCAAGGCATGCGCTTGCATGTCTACTTGCGCGATGAAATGATTCGCTGCGGTGGTCGTCGATTGTGACAGCTTAAATATTTTACTCGGTTTATTTTACCGCGGCTCAAGAAGCGATCCGCGTCACTTCCAGCAGCTTAGCATTACACTCTACGTCACCTCTCTTTTTACCCCATATACTTTTTTAGTTGATGCACACACGGCTTTCGTTCGATACTCGCTTGCACCTCGCGTTGATTCAGGTGTGTTTACGTTGGCGTTAGCGGCATTTGTTTAGCTTTCTTGTCAGCATCATTAGGTCAGTCCCCAAGCGCTTGCCCAAGAAGTGCGCATTCAAGGAAGAGAAACCGCGGCATGGCCGCGATGCAGCGCGACTTCCGAGATCGCGCGCGCTGTCACAGATCATATCGCCAGCACGACCTCCTTACTGAACTCCACCAGACCTCCACAGTGGTCTAGTTCAACACTTTTGCCGCTAGGGACAGAATGTACGGATAGAGTGGCGCTAGTTATAACCTTATCACGCGAAGCCAACACACCAAGGAACACATGCGAATTAAATTACTTGCACTTGCTAATTGAATTAAAGAAATGATAAATTATGGCAATGAAAGTGGATTCGCACGCGTAATGCGAAGACGTGGCATCGTTCGCCACCTGCGGCCAGTTGTTATTTATCCACTTTCGCTGCCGTTAATTTATCATTTCTTTAATTCAATTAGCAAGTACAAGTAATTTCCTCTGTGTTTTCATTGGTGTCTTTGTTTGTTGGCTTCTCGTAGTATGATTGATAAAAATCTGGCCCTTCGGTTAACACCCTTTCTGTTAGTTATAGCCTGTTCTTCGCAGGATCTACAATTCATAAAGTAGAAGCTTCAGCAAAACTATACCTCTCTATACTTTCAGGTTGGCTAACAAAAAATAAACTAAAACTAAACACAAGAAAACTAAATTTGTTATGTTCAGGCCTATTAACAAGCACATCCGCGGTAATGTAATAATTTATTATAATGACCAACGCATCGAACAAGTAAACACACAGAAATTCCTGGGAGTCTGGTTCCATGAACACCTGTCATGGACACCACACGTGAAATATCTCTTAACTGATCTGGCTCGCTCTGTAAGATGTCTCAGTAGAATCGCTTCCCTTCTCCCTTCATCATCATCATCAGCCTGGTTACGCCCACTGCAGGGCAAAGGCCTCTCCCATATTTCTCCAACAACCCCGGTCATGTACTAATTGTGGCCATGTCGCCCCTGCAAATTTCTTAATCTCATCCGCACACCTAACTTTCTGCCGTCCCCTGCTACGCTTCCCTTCCCTTGGAATCCAGTCCGTAACCCTTAATGACCATCGGTTATCTTCCCTCCTCATTACATGTCCTGCCCAAGCCCATTTCTTTTTCTTGATTTCAACTAAGATGTCATTAACTCGCGTTTGTTCCCTCACCCAATCTGCTCTTTTCTTATCCCTTAACGTTACACCTATCATTCTTCTTTCCATAGCTCGTTGCGTCGTCCTCAATTTGAGTAGAACCCTTTTCGTAAGCCTCCAGGTTTCTGCCCCGTAGGTGAGTACTGGTAAGACACAGCTATTATACACTTTTCTTTTGAGGGATAATGGCAACCTGCTGTTCATGATCTGAGAATGCCTGCCAAACGCACCCCAGCCCATTCTTATTCTTCTGATTATTTCTGTCTCATGATCCGGATCCGCAGTCACTACCTGCCCTAAGTAGATCTATTCCCTTACGACTTCCAGTGCCTCGCTGCCTATTGTAAACTGCTGTTCTCTTCCGAGACTGTTAAACATTACTTTAGTTTTCTGCAGATTAATTTTTAGACCCACTCTTCTTCTTTGCCTCTCCAGGTCAGTGAGCATGCATTGCAGTTGGTCCCCTGAGTTACTAAGCAAGGCAATATCATCAGCGAATCGCAAGTTACTAAGGTATTCTCCATTAACTTTTATCCCCATTTCTTCCCAATCCAGGTCTCTGAATACCTCCTGTAAACACGCTGTGAATAGCATTGGAGAGATCGTATCTCCCGGCCTGACGCCTTTCTTTATTGGGATTTTGTTGCTTTCTTTATGGAGGACTACGGTGGCTGTGGAGCCGCTATAGATATTTTTCAGTATTTTTACATATGGCTCGTCTACACCCTGATTCCGTAATGCCTCCATGACTGCTGAGGTTTCGACAGAATCAAATGCTTTCTCGTAATCAATGAAAGCTATATATAAGGGTTGGTTGTATTCCGCACATTTCTCTATCACCTGATTGATAGTGTGAATATGGTCTATTGTTGAGTAGCCTTTACGGAACCCTGCCTGGTTCTTTGCTTGACAGAAGTCTAAGGTGTTCCTGATTCTATTTGCGATTACCTTAGTAAATAGTTTGTAGGCAACGGACAGTAAGCTGATCGGTCTATAATTTTTCAAGTCTTTGGCGTCCCCTTTCTTATGGATTAGAATTATGTTAGCCTTCTTCCAAGATTCCGGTACGCTCGACGTTATGAGGCATTGCGTATACAGGGTGGCCAGTTTCTCTAGAACAATCTGCCCACCATCCTTCAGTAAATCTGCTGTTACCTGATCCTCCCCAGCTGCCTTCCCCCTTTGCATATCTCCCAAGGCTTTCTTTACTTCTTCCGGCGTTACCTGTGGGATTTCGAATTCCTCTAGACTATTTTCTCTTTCATTATTGCCGTGGGTGGCACTGGTGCTGTATAAATCTCTATAGAACTCCTCAGCCACTTGTACTATCTCATCCATATTAGTAATGATATTGCCGGCTTTGTCTCTTAACGCATACATCTGATTCTTGCCAATTCCTAGTTTCTTCTTCACTGTTTTTAGGCTTCCTCCGTTCCTGAGAGCATGTTCAATTCTATCCATATTATACTTCCTTATGTCAGCTGTCTTACGCTTGTTGATTAACTTCGAAAGTTCTGCCAGTTCTATTCCAGCTGTAAGGTTAGAGGCTTTCATACATTGGCGTTTCTTGATGAGATCTTTCGTCTCCTGCGGTAGTTTACTGGTATCCTGCCTAACGGAGTTACCACCGACTTCTATTGCACACTCCTTAATGATGTCCACAAGATTGTCGTTCATTGCTTCAACACTAAGGTCCTCTTCCTGAGTTAAAGCTGAATACCTGTTCTGAAGCTTGATCTGGAATTCCTCTATTTTCCCTCTTACCGCTAACTCATTGATCGGCTTCTTATGTACCAGTTTCCTCGGTTCCCTTTTCAGGTCTAGGCTAATTCGAGTTCTTACCATCCTGTGGTCACTGCAGCGCACCTTGCCGAGCACGTCCACATCTTGTATGATGCCAGGGTTAGCGCAGAGTATGAAGTCTATTTAATTTCTAGTCTCGCCGTTCGGGCCCCTCCACGTCCACTTTCGGCTATCCCGCTTGCGGAAGAAGGTATTCATTATCCTCATATTATTCTGTTCCGCAAACTCTACTAATAACTCCCCCCTGATATTCCTAGTGCCTATGCCATATTCCCCCTCTGCCTTGTCTCCAGCCTCCTTTTTGCCTCACTCACTATACTCAACTAATCTCTACTCTACTCTAATCTCTACTACTACTCTAATAATCACTCTACTATACGTTATTATACTCGAAACTACTATACGGAATGCTGGTGTGGGGAACGACAACTAAAACAAATTATGATAGGTTAATAATCCTGCAGAAGCGCGTGCTTCGTATCCTGGATAAATATAAAGGTCATGCCAAGTACCCAGCCACTGAACCACTTTTTCTCAAACATAAAATCCTATCCGCAAAAAAGTATATAATCTAAAGTTGATGCAACGCATACATAAACACAAATTACAGGATGCCTTCCCAAGCACTGTATCCACGAAATATGAGTTCAGAAGCTCTAGCCGAAAAACTAAAAAAATACGCATGAACTATGGCAAACAGGCCATTGAATATAAAGCAGTGCAATTATTAAACCTCCATGAATCGAATATTGACCTTACATTACAAGCCAAGAAGCTCAAGCGCAATTATAAATCATTCCTTCTGACTACTAACCTCATAGTCGATCCATAAATGTTGTCAAATTATGTTTTGTATGTTTTGAGATGAATTTCTGTCTTTCTTTTGCTGGAAATCGCAAAAATTTTAACAAAATTGTTAGATTCCATTTCAATGTATCTTTTTTAAATGTATAATGTATTGTAGAGCGTGTCGCATATACATGTATAAACAAATACGTATGTGATCCGATGTAGAGAAGCAGATGCATTGTACTTAAGGAAGTGTATATTGAGTCATGTCAACTGCTGTAGACTGTTTTGTTGATCAGGGGGTCAAGACCTCGTCAGGCTTTCTCGCCTTTAGTCTTTGCCTCCCGCAGGGAAATTTTGTATTCTTCGTGCAAAATAAACATGTTTGATTTGATTTGATTTGATTTGATTTGCTGTCGTCTGCTTGCGCGATCTGTTCCAACGCTCGTGCTGCCATTTCGGCAGGCACACAGCGCTGGTGGTGGATGAATAAATTCACAAAAATAAAATGCAAAAAAAAATTTGCGAATTGTCTGCGTTAGAATAGCGAAATCAGAGGAGGAGTACAGCGGTACAAGAAAGGTAAACAACGAGCACAAGTGGCAGCTGCAATGCTAGACGGCATACATTTCACTTTCCTAGCCTCTGTAAGAGATTGAAAAAATTGTTTCGGAAGATTCATAGCATAAACTAGCTTTTATGAGTTCATTACAGATAGCTTAATGTCAGAGATGACATTAGGGTTTACTGCTGTGTTCCGTAATGAAAGGCAGAGGGTCTGGTAAAGTATTGACAAATAATTCCTGCGCGCAATGTGTGCAAGAAACTGACCGAGTCTGTTTCAAGTAAAGGTGAGCATAGCCTTTTAAAAATGTTGTTTGATGCCTAGGAGAGCTGATAGCTTGCAAAAGCGATCTCGGTGTTTTAAAACGTGCTACACTGCAGGCCTTGTATTACGGAACTCTTTTCAAATTGCAAAGCTAGCTTTTCTGCGTAGTACGGCGGCAGCATAACGGTGGTGCGACAGATACGTACGCAGTGAACTTGTACGCGTAATTAGCCTTCTGAACTCACGACACATTTACGGCCATCAATTAAGAGTTAAAATGAGCGGTAATGGTTCTGTCGTCGAACGTTACGGTGGTAACCCAGTTTCTAAAAAAGCGCAGAAGCGATCTTTACAATGTATACAATGAAACTGTTGTGAAATTTGTGAACTCCATAAACAATGTGACTTAATGCGCAAGAGCTGTGCGGTTTGCTACTGAATAAAAAAGACAATAGGATCGGCTATTTAACGCTGGTTTAGAGAGCAGCGGATTGTAGGTACTGGCGTTTTTCAGGTACGGGCAGTCAACTTTTGGAGCCAAGCGACCGATCAAAGCCTGCCTTGTGACATCATTGTCACTGTGTTAGCAAAAACCAGCAAAAACCATCAACTATGCAAGCAGCTCTTCACAACAGAACACTCGCCGTTCTAAATACAGCGCCGCCCCCAGCCCCAGTCAACGTTCTTAGACACACTTCAGTTTTCCAGCTCCCACTGGCCGACGTGGCCACAGCGGCTGTCCCGGGAACTACAGGCGCTGCAGTCGCGTCTTTCTTCACGCGCCGCGCGTCGTCTGCTCTAGCTGCGATGCGTCGTTTGCACGAACTGGCCTGTACAGCATCACGTTCATTTGAAGCTTCAGGCATTTTATGCGAAGCATATTACGAGGGCTCAACCCAGCTCCTCAGGCGCGGCGGTGACCATGAAATCACGTGACACCGTGACGTCACGACAGAGGAGAAGTGGCTTTGGCTCAACTCTTGCAAGACGGGCTGGGTGGGAATCGAACCAGGGTCTCCGGAGTGTGGGACGGAGACGCTACCACTGAGCCACGAGTACAACGCTTCAAAGCGGTACAAAAGCGCCTCTAGTGAATGCGGTGTTGCCTTAGAAACGCGCTGTTTCTAAGGCGTGCGTCTCTTGCTCAGGCGCACATTTCGTTGCCGCGCCGAACGCTGCTTTGCTCGACGCTCACCGCGTCCAATGCGGGGCGCGTAGTCGCTGCCCTGTAGCCCATTGTCTTACACCCCTTGGCGGGTCGACGGGAACGCTGTCGCGTTCCACTCTTGAAGGCGAAGAAGTAATGCATGAGTTGTTTCTTCGTCTAGCCGAACCAAATATAGCCAAGCAACAGCAGTTCACCAGGCTAAACAGTGGTTCAACAACTAAAATAAAGGCTAGTATGCTTCGCATCCTGGGCTTAACCTTACCTAAGCCACAGCCATTTTTTCTTCATCGTATTGCCCATACTTATGTTTCTGTAGTCGCTTGAGGGTTGTGTTTGGAGGCTTGCTCGGAACAAAGTTGCCTCTGCAACACATAACGCTTAAGCTTTTCCAAGTACTGCACTATACACTGTTTGTGGTGCACATATGATCTTGTATGTCGCTGTTCTACTTTGGCTTGATATTATGCACACCGGGCCGTGCTTAATTGTCAAGCCGTCTGCTTCCCTAAGGATGATTTCAATTATGATTTTGAAAGTAGTATAGCCGCTTGAAATAGCATTTTGTGGATTTTGTTGCAGCTTTTCATGCAGCAAATTAGGTGCGATACTCTTCAACGACAATACTTTCCATAACTCAAAAGATTCAGCCCAAGAACTGGTTGCTGAATTCACGTAAAACGATTCCCATACCGTTGCTGCATAGCGTCATCTTCAATAAATTAAATCTTTCAGAGTACAGAAGGCAAGATCACGGCCGCGAACACAGTAGTGCATATTTCGAAGGCAAGTGCAACACCATTTCATGTACAATTGGTTTGCCACCTGCATGAAGTGCATCCCTGCAAGCTTCCGCCGAAGTGCCTTCCAACACTCGATCGAGCTGCTTCTGTTGGTGAACTTAGCTTTTGCATCACATTTATTGGCTTTGAGATGTGTTCGCGAAGACCGGGAATAACTATAAGTCGTGGCGTCGTGCCGTGAACAAGCGTCCATGTTTCCAGTGAGGAATCATTATGTATTTGTTCTCAAGAATTAAAATATACATCGTCGTCCTCAACATGACATTCACACACGTCGGATTTATCTGTGGGGCATTCTTTTTTTTGGTGCAGCATGTGTTGCCATATAAAAACTCTCTGCCGTCGTCGCGGTGCGAAAAAAAAAAATTGGAGGACGCTTAAGCTTCGCCTTCAAGAGTGGAATGCGATAGCGTTATCTCATCTCATTCGCACCTGCTTCTAATTGGCGCCAGACCCGTTCATTAAAACTAGCGCTCATTTTGCGCATGCAGGCGTGACATAAAAATTGTTACAGCGCAAACACATGCAACCACAATATATGAAGGACGGGACACAAGCGCTTTCTGTTACAATTTTTATGTCAAGTATGCACCAACTCGCCCAGAAAGAAGTTTTAATGTGCATGCAGGATCTGGTGAGAGAAGACTTAAGGCATGACATGGCAATTCCATTTTTTACTACTTTGGAATGCTTGGACTGAAAGTTTAACAACGGCTTCGAAGATCTTGGGGAGTACTGCCAACAAACGTGATTTTGTTCGAAAACCAAGGAAATGTCCAGAAACTGAATTACGAGTCGCTGAGGAAATTTCTTCGTAAACTTTAATCCTCCTACTGGAACTCCAGACCTGCACAGATATCCGATTTCTACGGGAGCCGCTTGCGCCCACTTTGGTTCAACCGTTGGCCGTTGGTGTCGCTTTTATAACTTGTTCGTCTGCCACTCTACGGTTGACTGATGGTTGTGATGGTTGATTGATGGATTGATTGATTGAAAACTTTATTATTCCACCGAACTGGGGTACCCACCTCTTACCCTACACGCAGGTAGTGGGGGAGGGCAAGCAGTCTCCGCGCTTTGAGGATGGTGAGTGTTCACGGCCTCAACGGCCAGGCGAATTGCTCGGCGCTGGTCGTCTTCAGCCTCGCTCTAGAGAAAGGCTGTGTTGTGATGAACTGCTTGCCTAGTTGATGATTTTTGCGAACACAGTGACAGTGACGTCACAAGGCTTTGGTCAGTCACTTGGTTGCAAAAGTTGACTGCCCGAACCTGAAAAAATGTCGGTGCGTGTAGTCCGCTACTCTCTAAAGTAGCGTTACATAGCCGCTCCTATAGCCTTTTTTAGACAGTAGCAAACCGCACAGATCTTGCACATTATTATAAGTCACATTGTTTATAGAGTTATAGAGTACACAAGAGTTTCCTTGTATGTACGTTCTAAACTTCACTTCTGCGCCCCTTAGAAACTGGAAACCACCGTTACGTTCGACTGTAGAACAATTACCATTAATTTTAACTCTCAAAAGTTGTCCGCGAATGCGTCGTGAGTTCAAAAAGAGAATAGCGCATACATCTTCACTGCTTACGTATCTGTCGCACCACCGTTATGCTGCCGCCGTACCACGCAGAAAAGCTAGCTTTGCAGTTTGAAAAGTGTTCCGTGACACAAAGGCCTGCAGTGCAGTACGTTTTAAACCACTGGGATCGCTTTTAAAAGCTTTCTACTGATTTAGACATCCAACAACATTAAAAACAAGTGATGCTCACCTTTCCTTGGAACATACTCGATCAATTTGTTGCACATATCGGGCGCAGCACTTACTTTAACCAGATCCTCTGCCTTTCCCTATGGCACAGTATATCCTAATGTCATTTACGACATTAGACTATCTGTAATGAACTCACAAAAGCTAGATTATTCTATGAATCTTCTAAAACAATTTTTTTCAATCTTACGGAGGCTAGGAAAGGGAAATTTAGGCCGTCTAGCATTGCAGCTGCCGCCTATATGCTCGTTGTTACCTTTCTTGCCCCGCTCCTTCTCCTGTAATTTCACTATTCAAACGCAAAGCACTCGCAAATTTTTTTTCTTTCTATATTTGTGAATTTATTCATTTACTGCCAGTACAAGCGCTTTGTGCCTGCCGAAATTGCAACGCGAGCACTGAACAGATCACCGAAGCAGACGACAGCGTACAGGTTACAACTAGCGCCACTCTGCTCATACGTTCTGACCCTAGCGGCAAAATGGGCAAGCTAGACGAGGCGTGCTGGAGTAGGGAGATCTGTGCAGGTATGGAGTTCAGTAGGTCGTGCAGACGGCATAATGGCTGCGCGTCGTCGACAGACGCTTTTGACGCTTCGGCGCGTGTCAAAGCTTTCCGACGCGTGCCAGTGGTTGGGGCATTAGAAAACTATCCTTATCTTCAGGCTCACCACAGCAGCCTGCTGAAAGCCACATATTATGTGTGCAGTTGAATGCTCAAGCTTCATTTCCCTGCAGGGTGAAGGGGCAGAAACTTGCCAAAAGCGGAAACAGGATACTGATAAAAGATGTTTGTGGTAGCTTACATAACTGCAGTGGTGGACAAAGAGGATGCAGTGACCACCAGGTACAGGTATAAAGACGATGAAAATGACGTAATCAAGCAAGTGTACTTACTATATGCCAACATTGTCAGCGTCGAGAACTTCTTTTCTCCTTTTTGTCCGAGCCAACTATAGTGAACAGCCACTTCCTGGGTCATGAGCGCTTCAAGAATGCGCTGTGTAGACAAACTAACATTTCTCGCTTTTAACGCAGGGGGTTCCCACATTTGCAGTTTACAAGGTTTTTTACCATTAACAGGAATCACAACAGTTCAGATAACACTAAGCAATTTTTTATAGCAAGTGAATTTTCAAGCGACCCACTGACTGATGGTGACTTTCAGGCTGCAGTGCAAAGTTCAGTAAAACATGATTAAAGATTTTAAAGAAGAATAACAAATCGTAAACAAGATCCAAATTTTGTACCCAACAGCATGCAACAAGTTTCTAGCGTCGTACTATGCTTTTCACAGGCGTTTTAGAGCCCAGATATCAGTGCTTAGTATTTCACAAAAAAGTGCAATGGGATTGGAAACGACAGGCAAAGTAGTGTTGTTTTATTTCATTTATCCACTTAGAAAGCCCTACAATAATGCTATTACAAGCCTTAACGTCTTTGCTATCCCCTCCTCAGACCCACTCTCCCCAACCGTGGCCAACTTTCATCCTTCTCATAAAAAAACAGGAAGCGATCGGCTAATATATTTGGTATAACGGAAAGCTGAGGGCAGGTGGCAGCATGTGTCAAGCGTATAATACCTTTGTTGCATCCATTTTTCCAAAAGATTGATACTTCGTACATTATGTACTGCTGCACCTTCGACAAAAATTAATAATGTGCAGCACATTTTCAGTGCTACTACACGAAGTGATGCCCATGATGAAGACAAACACAAGATGCTTTAATCTCAACAAGCTCTGCAAATGGGCTCATTGTCCACGCACATGGAGGTGCTGATATGAATAATTTCCGCACCATCTGTTCAAGGAAGTAACCTTCTCTAGGTTTGCAAGAGACCGGTTGACAAGAATGCTCGCTTTGAAAGGTATTGTGTCATTAGTATTTCGTTGTGTGTGAGCAATATAAAAGTACACTGTTCACGAAATTAGTCCTTTAAGATATATTCATTATACATTAGTCTTGTTTTTTAATTGTGAGAAGCAAGGTACAGTGGCGAGCAAAAGTTTAGGGTACGAAGGTGACACAATTCTTTCTTTTTTTTTTTGCAGCCTGGGCATTTCGGTTGAAATCCAAAGCGCACGCATAAGTGCGCTTCATTGACAAATACGATGTATAAAGCGATTTCAGGCCGCGGAGCTGCGCTTGAATATATTAAAATTTTGGTTGATGCTGTGGTCTCCAAACTCTTGCTCGCGACTGTACATTTCACTGATTCAATGGTGGCAAACACTTTTTCTACGTAGAACTATGAACTGAAGTGCACGCAGAACGTGCTTCATATATACTTCAAGCAAGGATACTTGCTTATTTAGTACGCAGAAAGCTGGAATTGTTTACTGTGAGATATGTGAGTCAGCTTCACGCTTATTAAATTTGTGCATAACTGTTTCTGCAGAGATAAAAACCTATCAGTACGCCACGAAAATTCTTACCAACTTTGTCTTCCTTGCAGCATTTTCTTAGACGTCTTGATAAAACAGCTCGAACACAGTGATGTCGCAGAATGGTTTTTCTAACAAATCGGCTTCAGGCTGAAGTTGTCGGTCACAAAGCTTCTTTTATAAAGTCTAGTCGGCTTTCCAGGTGCTCGACATTTAAGATTACTGTTTGTAGAGGCCTGGTGATGTGCTTGATGCCTGAAATTCACGAAGAAAATGTTTGAGGACACTCTAGCACAACCATTAATATTCGTGCAGTTGTTGGGTTTAGTTTGCCTTGTATAATGCGATGCACCCTTTCATTCATAAACAATAACTAGATCCTCATAGTCAGTGTCAAAATCGGAGTTGATTGTAATGGAACTTAGCACAGTATAGTCACCCGTCCTGCATCCTTGCAAAGCCCACAAGCGTGGTTGTTTTGCTATTACGTGAGTTTCACTAATACAATTGAATTTATTAAGCTTCTTTATAGTTCCTTTGTTATGTTGAGTTCATTTGCTGAGCACTGGGAACCCAGAAACATTGCTCTTCCAAGCAGTCTGCCCACGTTTAGCCAAATCCCGCGCAGTTGTGGCACCACATCTATAATCTATACCAACACACCAGTGTGACTAGGTAACACAGGTAAGGTCTTTTCATGAGGAAATACGATTAAGTTAGTGAAACCATTTTCCTTACTGAAACGCAGCAAATCTTTCAATCAGCAACTGCCACAATACCAATTATAACGGCAACATGTTACGTGAAAAGAGCTGGTACTGCATTCTATAAATGTCCCTGCCACTCATGTTCTGTGTTTACATTATGAAAAACAGAGGAGAGGCTCTAATCTTACACCGGTGTCACAGGGCCATTTCTGATCATGAGTGAGCCCCATCCTGATAGAAATTCTCAATCAAAATTGGCTCCCTCCCGCCATATTGCAGAAAGGAGCCAATCATAACCGAGACTTTTGGTCTCAATCAGGCTTGATCACGATCGAAAGTGGCCCATGTAACACCATCATTAGTGCGCAGAATCCGGTTCAAAACAGCTGTGATTATTGCAGAGATCCTCTGCCTAAAGTGAACCAAAACGGAAAAAACTTACTGTTGGAGCATCGGGTGCACATCGCGAATTGATCACATCAAACGAAAAGATAGTGACGTTCATACGCTCGTCAAGAAGCAGCAGTCAACAAGTTAACAGAGTACCCACATGGTACTCTAGCTCAAAGTAACATTATTCCGAGCCCCAAAGAGCAACTGGCTCCATTAAGCGGAAGCTTTAGCTTGAGGGGTGGGTGGGGGGGACAGGGCTCTCATCTAAACACATGGAAAAGGATAAATCATTTTCCTTGGGAACCATTGTACCAAGTTTGATTAGGTTGGCTCCATTTGAAAGAAAGCGCATACCATCTAGTGACAGTTGCTTCGAAATTTTTTGTTTGTCATCAATCCTTAAAATAAAAATTGCAAAAAATCGCAAATTCTGAGAAGACGAGACTAGCATGTTTTACAACTGTGTACCTCAGCAATAAAAATATCAAAGTTCTATCAATTGCCCCTAATAGTCTATCTAACGCAGACAGTATGGATATATTACACACGGCTCTCACAAAAACGATTGATATGCGAGTAGAGCTTTTGCAAAGTCCTTGTAAACAAGGTAACAAATTCACGCAAGATAAAAATTGACTTATCAAGTTTTCTGCGTCAGATAATTCAACGGATGAAGTTTGCATGACTCTGATATCTGCCATTGGTTCAGAGCAAAAAATTTGTAAACCTCTTGCTTCTATTTTTCACGCTTACAAATAAAAATATTTTAAAAGGATCAGGCCCTTAATCGAAATTCTGCTTCTAACAGTCAATATAATTTAACTTTCTCTCTCATATGCCGCAAATTTTATTAAAGTCAATTTAGGGTTTTTTCAGTGAAGCATTTATACGTATTACAGGTATATGAATAGGCAGCATTGGAGTTCAGCCTTAGCCAAAGCTTCACTTGCCCATAAATAACTTCCACTGCACTTTTAACAGAATGCTACAGCAAAATATTAAGTCAAGTGAGATGACGCTATTAGGCTTCTATAAAAAATAAATTTATAATTTGTAGCGAGAAAATAACGAAAATTAAAATCATGCCAAAAGTTGCGGACTACGGTACCTATCATGCAACGTCGGCACTGGCCGACTTGTAAAGAGCAGACTAGATCACGCAAAGGATAACGTGTGTAAACTCGTTCATTTTGACGCAAGCAATTCAAATTGAAAAAAGAGCAGCAGGACAAATGGCTGCAATTTCCTTCACAAAAAAGCGATATAATGAAATAAAGAAAGAAACGATGAACATCTCGAGAAATCATACATTGATGAAACTCAATATGTTCCTTAACGTTTGGGCAGGGCATTCCTGGAGGTTTTATCTTGACTACTTTTGACACACAACACAAAAACACCAAAAATATGGATACATACTGTACACCAGAACGCGAGAGGTGTTATCTACAACCCCGTGACATGCAGGAACCTTCACACAAATACAATATAAAGGTGCTGTGCGTTCAGAAGACGCACTTCAGACGAAGACAAAGAAACTTCCTTAGGCAATACACTATTTTCTGGAAAGACCGCGACGTCTCACTCGCTTCGTCGGGTGGAGTTGCATTCATACAGGAAAAAGGTGTTGCTTGTAAGCAGTTACTTCTCCAAACTCCTGTTGAGGTAGTTGCAATCTCAGCGGTGATCTTTCACATGTTGCTCGTCGTATGTTCACTATACAGCCTCTTTAATTATCAACTTTCCTAACCAGACATTTTATTTATTTTTTATTTTATTCTACCATCAAGACCGAAGTATTACGGAGGGGAGTGAGTAAAAACATACACAAGTAAATAACAAAGCAGCAGGAAATAGTTAGTTATTACAGCAATTGATTAGTTAATGGTATCCGGGAGTGATGATGTCTGATAAGGCTAAACGAAACTTTGAGTTGTCCTTGATTGCATCAACAGCGCCGGGAAGGTGGTTCCATCCCTGAGAGGTCCTAGGAATAAATGATTCGTTACAGGCTCTGGTGCGGCATTGAATGATTCCAACGTTATGGCTATGATCAATGCGAGAGGAAATGTAGGTACGAGATGATATATCATATAAGATTATCGCGCAGGAAGAAATTGTGAAAATATAGTTTATGAAATAAGCTATATTTCATTATTTGTAAGCTTTGCATAATTTGCACTTTGTAAGCCTCATCGCTAAACCTCCTTAACCATACATTATTGTTGGAGATCGAAATGCACATCGTGTATATAGCACACTGTCGTTTGCTTGTTACAATATTTACTCAGAATTCACTGTAATCATGAGCATCCGTGTTCTAATACTGTTAAAGATATGACATGTGCTACACTTTTTCACAATCCCCCCTCTGTAAGACAGCCTTTCTCACTGTGTGTGAGGTAGCTTTGCGAAAAAAGTGGTGTTCCACTCCTTCAACATGGCTTAATACCCCCAAACAAGCTGTTATCACCTTGGGAGTAGCAAGTGGTAGATTGTAAATATCTTTTCTACAAGTTACAAAGAACGCTCCAGAGCTCGAAATCTGAATGACCCGCTGGGGCACCTGCGTCAGCAGGCGTTTGGTGTGCTGCGACACCACGACACCAGCAGCAAACGAGGGTTGGACCCTCCCGCGTGTAGCCGTGCGCGGCTTAGCCGTGTCTGGGGAAAGGAGGATCTTGGGGGGTAGCAACACACCTCTTTGGCCTTTCCTTCACATAGAAGGCACCTCCGGACTGACTCACCCGGGGGAAATCGGGTGTTGCCTTTTCCCCTCTCTGTCTCTCTCTCTCTCTCCAACCTTCGTCTTTCTTTCACTTTCCACCTTTCCACTCTTCTCCTGGCTTCCCTTTGCTTCCAATTTTTTCAGGCAGCAAGGGTTAACCTTGTTTGAAAAGCCAACCTAGATTATTTCACATTTGGTCATAGTGATAACGTACTGCTGGCGTTAGCAAGACCTGTTTTTACAGTCCATTTAGAGCATGCATTCCCTTGTTGGGCACCACACCACGGTGGGTGGCTAGCGTTATTGCCGAAAACTATACATTCCTTTATTGATAGCTCCTTTCCTCCACTCCCTGACCGCCCTCCGAAAAGAGGGCGCACCGTTGAAGGTTTCAAGTTTTTCAGACGCCAAGTCCACAAATTCCCACGTTTCTATGTAGTTCACTCGGAAAAACCCGACAAACCAGTGCGCACCATTTCACCGTTCCTTGTATCAAAGTCTTATGTTTTTGGTCCCGGTTATAAGGCGACGAGGATGGCAAGCGGTGATCTCCTCCTGGAGCTCCGCAATCAGAAGCTATATGAGAAACTTCCGAAACTAGCATCATTTGGGGAAACCCAAGTAATTGTAACCCCACACCGTACTATGAATATCACCCGTGGCGTAGTTTCATATGATGATCTGTTGGAGCTAACTGAAGCGGAACTCATGGAGGGCTTCAGTGAGCAAAATGTGATCAATGTCAGAAGAATTAAGATGAGGTGGCCTGGCAAAGAAATCCAAACCAAGCACCTAACAATCACCTTTGGTTCAAGTGTCCTGCCCGAGTCAATCGAGGCCGGGTACATCAAACTCTGTGTTAGGCCATACGTGCCAAATCCCCTCCGATGTTTCAAATGCCAGCGTTTCGGCCACAGTTCGCAGAGCTGCCGAGGCCGTCAAACTTGTGCGAAATGCAGTTCTTATGAACACACCTCTGAATCTTGAGAGAACACTCTCCACTGTGTAAACTGCGATGGCGAGCACGCCGCGTACTCGCGGTCGTGCCCATCTAGGAAAAATAAAGGAAATTGTGACAGTTAAAGTAAAAGAGAACATAAGTTTCAAGGAGGCATGCAGGTGGGTTTCATACCAACCCAAGAACACAACGGCTTCCGGCGGCTGTCCGACCCACAAGGAGTGAGTGAGCAGTTACGCCATCTGCCCCCGCAGCGGTTGCAGCTAGCGCTGTTCCGCCAACCCAGCAGAAGGCACCATCTACCTTCGGGCAGGTGGCCCCAAAGGTTTCGCCCAACGTGCCGAGGCCTTCACGTCAAACAAAGCGCTCGGAAGAGCGCGTGTCCAGTGCCTCGCAAGAGGCGATGGACACAACCACCAGCAAGGCGGCGCCACCAGTGCTTAAGTAGCGGCGAGGCTCTGTCGATCCCTCCAAAAAAGACCAAACTCGCATCCCGGTGCCTCCAAAGGCCCCGTGAACTAATCTCAATCTCTTAAACACACATCAGCCAACAAATTTATTATAATGGAAACACAAATACTACAGTGGAATGTACGATGACTTCTAGGTAACCTCGACGACATTAGGGAACTACTACACAAACGTAATCCAAGGTTGCTGTGTTTTCAAGAGATACATCTGAAACCCACAGAAACTTTCTACGTCAGTACATAATCTATCGTAAAGACCGCAACGAGGCTAACGCCTCCGGCGGTGTTGCGATAGTTGCGGGCAAGTCTGTAGCTTGCCAGCAGATCGCCCTCCCGACGTCTCTTGATGCAGTGTCAGTTCGGGCAATCCTTTTTAACAAACTGGTGACTGTGTGTTCTATATACATACCGCCTAACTATAATCTGAGAAAAAAACGATTTCTATAACCTAATTAATCAGCGTCCTGACTCCTACATAGTCGTAGGAGATTTTAATGCCCACAACACGATATGGGGAGATTCGCAATGCGACGCGAGAAGTCGACCGATTGAAAATTTTCTTCTTACCTCTAGTGCCTGCCTATTTAATAAGAAGGAGCCGACGTATTACAGTGTCAAACACAACACATATTCAGCAATAGATCTAGCAATTGGTTCTTCTTCTCTTCTGCCTCACCTAGAATGGTCCGTGATCAATAAATTATATGGAAGTGACACTTTGCTGTAACTTTAAACTTGATAACTGTGAGCACTTTAAAGAGTCATCTTATTTACCACCAGATTGTATAAATAATTTTACTAAAGATGATCCCGTTGCATATTTTACCGCCTTTATTATTGATGCAGCCGAAATGTTTATCCCGCAGACGAATGGTGGATCACTAACAAGACGTGTTTCCTGGTGGAACTAAGACTGTAGAGAGGCGCAAAGGAGAAATAACAAGGCATAGGGCGTATTGCGCAGATCGCTTAATGCCGAAAATCTAATCCAGTTTAAACAAATTAAATCACAGGAAAGGCGGACACGACGTCAGGCAAAAAGAGAAAGCTGGGTGAGGTTCCACTCCGGCATTAATTGATACACGCAGGACGCAAAAGTGTGGAATGTATTGAAAAAGCTAAAAGGGCAACAAATCCATCCATTGCTGCTGGTGAACGACCAAGGGAGAATACCTTGCAAGACCAGGCAGACTCTCTTGGGGAACACTTTGAGCGTGTGTCGAGCTCAGTACAATATTCTGAATCTTTCCTAAAACACAAAGACATAGAAAACTTCAGCCATTCGTACGTAAATACAGACACGACGAAGCATATAACCGGCCATTCAGTATTGCCGAGTTGAGAGCTGCCTTGATCTCATGCAAGAGCACTGCACCGGGACCTGACTGAGTCATGTACGACATGATCAAAAACTTGCAGACTGATACACAAGTTACACTACTCGCACTTTTCAACACTATTTGAGCGGCCAGATACCTTCCACACACATGGAAAAAAGCGATTGTGGTCCCTGTTTTGAAGCAGGGGAAAGACCCATCCTTGGCGGCAAGTTATCGCCCGATAGCTCTTACAAGCTGCCTGTGTAAGCTTTTTTGACAAAATGATTAATCGCAGACTCATACATTCCCTTGAAATCAACAATATACTTGATCCCTATCAGTGTAGCTTCAGTGAAGGTCGTTCAACAACAGATCATGTAAGCATTGAAGGATTATGTCCGCGATGCATTTGTACATAAACAGTTTTTCTTATCAATATTCTCGATATGGAGAAGGCGTATGACACAACATGGCGTTACGGGATCTTGCGAGAGTTGTCGGGAATGAGCATCTGTGGAAATATGCTGAATATAATTGAAAGCTGTTTGTTTAATCGTGTTTTCCGCGTGAAAATCAGCAACGTATTGTCGCGACCTGTTACACAAGACACAGGTGTACCCCATGGAGGCGTGCTTAGTTGTGCGCTCTTTATCGTGACATTGAACACACTTCGTGCTTCATTACCATCTGCCATTTTTTATTCCGTCTACGTGGATGACATTTAAATCGGCTTCAAATCCTGCAACCTCCCAGTATGCGAGAGACAGGTACAGCAGGTCTTGAACAAGGTGCCCAAATGGGCAGACAAAAACGGATTTAAAATCAACCCCCCCCCCCCCAAAAAAAATTTCTTGTGTACTTTTTACTAGAAAGAGAGGCCTGGTTCCACATCCTTGTGTTCCACTGTGTGGACATGAAATACCTATCAACAAAGTGCACAGATTTCTAGGTATTACACTTGACTCCAAGCGTACATTCATTCTGCACATTAAATATTGTTACGCGAAGGACGTACAGGTTATATTTACAACAGCGGTTGCAGCGCTGACCGGTTAGATTCACAGCGCGAGCCCAATTTGTTCTTCCTCCTATTTCTCGAGTGATGGCGCCCACGTACCTCGTTCAAACAAGCAAATATCACACGCGTGTAGCACAATCCCCGGTGGCAGAAGCGACGTCCCGGAGCGTCTAAATGTCATCACTGGGAGGGTGATACTGCTTCAGTCGTGTAACATGCACGATACACTGGAATGGGAAGCAGATGGGGCGTCAGGTGCGATCTCGTAGGTGATGGGAGTCACAACTCGAAGCACTCGGTATGGGCCTCTGTAACGAGACAGCAGTTTTTCTGACCGGCCAACCTGACGCGACGGAGACAATAGAAGCACCAAAGAACCAGGCGGGAAGCGCACGTCTCGTTGTCGCTGGTCGAACAAACGCCTTTAACTCTCTTGGGACTTGAGAAGGCGGTCACGGAAAATTTCCCGTGCGTTGGCATAGCGGGCGATGGTGTCAAGTGCGTATTAACTGGTCGGTGCCGCGTGAGTAGGGAGGGTTGTGTCGAGGGGCAGCGCTGGTTCTCAGCCGAACAGGAGGAAAAATGGGGAATAAGCAGCTGTGTAGTGGCACGAGGAATTATAAGCAAATGGGACAAACGGTAGAGCGAGGTCCCAGTCAGTGGGGTCTGAAGAGATTTCGCGAGCATGTCTGTGAGAGTGTGATTGAGACGCTCCATGAAGCCATTTGTTTGCGGATGGTATGACGTGGATAGCTTCTGCCTCGCGGCACAGGACTGCAGGATGTGCGCGATAATTTTTAATAGGAATGTTCGACCACGGTCAGTGAGAAGTCGTCGCGGAGCTCCATGTAATAAAATCACGTCGCATAGAAGAAAATCGGCGACATCTGTGGCACAGCTTGTAGGAAGCGCTCGGGTGATGGCGTAGCGCGTGGCGTAATCCGTGGCCACAGCGATCCACCTGTTCCCAGAGGTAGAAAGAGCGAAAGGGCTAAGTAAGTTCAAACCAACCCGGAAGAATGATCCCGCGGGAATGTCGAGTGGTTGAAGGTACCCAGCAGGGAGCGTCGATGGTGTCTCGCGTCGCTGGCATTTCTCACACGCAGCTACGTATCTTCGAACGTAGCGAGCGAGCCCTGCCCAAAAGAAGCGCAGGCGGATCCGGTCGTAGGTACGTGACACACCCAGGTGACCTGCCGTGGGGAGGTCGTGAAGTTCGTGGAGAACAGCAGGGTCGTCGGGGTGAATGTTGTGGCGGTAGAGTACGCCATCTTGAAGTGTGAATAAGCGAACGGAACTGTCGGCGAGCGACGCTTCCAGGCGGTCAATTATGACACGTAAGGACGGGTCACGGCGCTGCTCGTTGGTAGTATGGAGCAGTGGAAGAACAGAGAATACAGGCGTCGGTGTCAGTATCAGACGTAGAGGTCGCGTCTTCGACTGGGTAGAGACAGAGGCAATTTGCGTCCTGGTGTTGGCGTCCCGACTTGTTAGTCCCTGTGTAGGGATAGTCCTGTAGTCGGAGGGCCCAACGACCAAGCCGGCCAGTAGGATCCTTGAGCGATGAAAGCCAACAGAGCGCATGATGGTCCGTGATTACTGAGAAGGGCTTGCCATATAAATGGGCGGAACATTGAAACAGCCCAGACGAGAGCAGGATACTGGCGCTCGGTAATGGAATAGTTGCGCTCTGCAGTTGTCAGGAGCCGGCTAGCGTAGGCTATAACACAGTCGTGTCCGTGTTGGCGTTGCGATAAGACGGCGCCGATCAAAAAACCAATGGCATCGGTTCGGACCTCTGTAGGTGCGGACGGGTCAAAGTGGGCCAAGACCCGTGGATTGGTGAGAATCGTGATAAGGCGTAAAAATGCGGTAGGGGAGCCCCACGTAAAAGGCACGTTTCCAGAAGTTCAGTGAGCGGTCGAATGATTGTTGCCAAATCTTTAACGAACCGTCGGAAATTAGAACAGAGCACCACAAAACTCCGGACGTCTTTGACAGACTGAGGTACAGGAAAAGTCGTTACCGCTCGAACCTTGTCCAGGTCGGTTTGTACTCCGGAAGCATCGACGAGATGGCCTAGCACTGTAATCTAATGGCGCCCGAAGTGGCACTTCGATGAGTTTAATTGGAGCCCAGCCTTGCGGAAGACGTCAAGGATAGCTGCGACGCGCTCAAGGTGCATCTCAAATGTAGGAGAGAATACAAGGACGTCGTCAAGGTAACAAAGGCAAGTTGACCATTTGAAACCTTGAAGCAGAGAGTCGATTATCCATTCTAACTTGGCGGAGGCATTGCATAAATCGAAAGGCATAACCTTGAATTGGTAGAGGCCATCTGGAGTGACGAAAGTGGTCCTTTCTTGGTCTTGCTCATCGACGGAAATCTGCCAATAACCAGATCGAAGGTCGATGGACGAAAAGCATTTGGCACCATGAAGACAATCAAGAGCGTCGTCGATTCGTGGTAAAGGGTAAATGTCCTTTCTAGTAATTCGGTTTAGGTGGTGGTAATCGACGCAGAAACGCCACGTGCCATCTTTCTTTTCGACGAGCATGACCGGCGACGCCCAAGGACTCAACGAGGGCTCAACAATGCCTCTGGCGAGCATCTTGTTGACTTCCTGCTGAATGACTTGCCCCTCTGCCGTGGACACGTGATACGGTCGGCGGTGAATGGGAACAGCATCACCAGTGTTTATCCGATGCTTAAAGGGACCCTGAAACGATTTTGGCGATTTTCTACAAACGTAGTGAGTCGTTAGAGTAGGTTCTTCTGATCATTAATTGATGCACCTAAGTGCTCTGCGTAAAGCGTGTAATTTATTATAAGGTTTTAAAAATACACATCGCTGCCGATTGCAGCGCAATGCTCGGCGGAATTTTAAGCCGCCCCTACCCATATGATGCAAATAACCCATATTACGTCACATGGGCGAGCTATCTGATTGGCTGACCAGGGCGCGTGGTCGATAATTTTTCCAACTTTATGGTGAACAAATGATGCTCGTAATAGTTGGAATGTTAGTTACTTTGTTTTTGTAAAAAGAAAATAACTTAAAGAGAATACACAAGAATAGTTTTTTAGTACACTTCAGCACTTCCGGCACACAGCAAGTGTCGTCTGCTTGTGTTACAACGTACTCCATTTTGACGAGAGCTCCGCGGTCAGAGTCGGTCTCAGTCTTTTCGCGAGCACTATGATTCGACTTTGTTGCCTTGTGGACTGCAAACCTATCGACCTGCAAACCGCGAGTCCAGTATTAGGGCAAACGCAAGCGCAAGGGGACAGGGTCTGGCCGCTTGACTGTGCCGGGATGAGCCACGAGATGAGCAGAAGGGCAAATGTGAATGGTCTGCACGGTGCAGCCACCTGGTGGCACGGAGCTCAACCATACACAGTAGCAGCAACGAAGTGTATTCTGTGCTGCTGGTGTGTATTTTTCGCAGGAGTGTAATCATCAACACGTTGATTTATAAATGCTTAAAATGCTTTATACTTGGTTAGAGCAATATTAGCGCTTTGTTTGAGTGGTTAAGCGCTGCGCCAGCAAGTGTCTGGACCGTGCACACCGATCAGGCTGCTCACGTACGTCTACCCTAAAGTTCCTTCATCTGCTTGAGTTTATGCCTCCAGTCATTTGCCGAAATGACCAGCTTGCCTGTTTTTAGCGGAGTACCGGACACGTTCGGCGCTACGACAGAATGCTCGCAACGCACGCTGCTTCGATAGCTCTCGGTCGACGGCCAAGCGGCTAGCGGAGAGGTCTCGCGCGAGAGGGGGCGTGCTCCTAAACAACCGGAAGTGAGCGATGTGACGTCGCATCGTGACGCTGAACCAGTGAAGGCGGAGCTTAGAGCCGCTCGCTCGGCGAGCGAGTTGAGGAGGAAAAGCATAGCTAGGGAGGAGGGTAACTTCTAATCGCTTGCAGCTCCATTAATACGTAACGCTTCACTTAAATTGTGGTGCGAATGTTCTACTTAAGCTGTACCCTACGCGCCTACAAAATTTGTCCGAACCGTTTCAGGGGCCCTTTAACAAGGGAAGTCTGACCAAGTGATCGATTGTCAGTGTCAAATATGTCGCGGTAGGAAAGCAAAAAGGCGATATAGGGTGGCTGATTGTTTAGGGGGGAGGTCCGGAGCGACCATGGGTCGTAATGGGCCGTCGAGGTTCAAGGCATCCTGCGGGTAGTCAGGAGGATCTGGAGACGCGTCGGCTGCGAAAGAAGTGACGTGGTTGTCTGTCACTGACCGGAGCGTGGCCACCACGACCGGAGCGTGGCCAGGTAACACTTGCTTCGTCAAGCCAAAATTGATAACGGGGAGACATGTGATTAGCGACAGGGGTTACGACGGAGTGTGGCACAGAGACGTCGCGCGCAGGGAGGACATCACGAATAGGTGCGACAACATAGTCGCCATCAGGCACGGTTGCCGTTGAGGCCAATTCGACGAAGGTTAGGCCTTTCGGAGGTAAGCGAACAAACGCTGTAGTGCAGAGCGTGTTCGGTTGTTCGGGGCGAACGTCTGAAAGAGGAGGAAGCTCGAGGCACAGCCTACCGGTGGAACAGTGGATGAGGGCAAAATGCGTCGCCAGAAAGTCGAGCCCGAAGATAAGGTCATGAGGGCAACTGGTTAGCACGGTGAACAGGGCTGGAACTTGGCAGCCAGCAATTCCTATGCGAGCAGTGCACATACCCCTGACGGCTACAGTGGCGCCTTTTGCGACGCGTACGGCTTGAGTGATGGCAGGCGTAAGAACTTTTTTGAGGCAACGACATATGTAAGTGCTCATTAGTTGGGCTCCAGTATCAGTTAATGGCGTCAACGGAAAACCATCTACGTCTACTTCAATTAGGTTCGTGTTGGTGAGGAGCGTCAAAGGAGGATTTAGACACGACGAACGTGATGCAGCACTACATCCAAGAACTGCATGGCCTAGTTTTCTGTCAATCGGCTTGGCAAGGAAAAGCGGCGAGGCTGGGGTGACGGGGAGCGACGGCGTTGAGGCGACGGCGATCGCACGGAGGAGCGGCTGTCAGGGGCATTAGAAGTAGGGTACAGACGGTGAGGTGAATAACGGCGAGCGTCGGCATATGAGCGAGGAGCAGGGAATGAGCTCCAGTACGGCAGCATCCAGGTGGTGCGGCAGTAGCGGTATACATGACCAATGCGGCGGCAGCGGAAGCAGATCGATTTGTCGTCTGGGGTCCGCCATTCGGTAGGATTGCTTGGTATGGGAGCGAAATACTGGTCATTACAGGTTGTGGATATAGGAATGAGTGCCGAATCAGGTCGCGAGGCAGCGTAGGTGGTAGGATGCCAAGGTGTGCAATTTCTTGCCGCACAACTGCTTGGATAACCGAAATAGTGGGAGCCGCTTGGTGAAAGGTACCTTCAGGCAGGGGCGTAGCCAGGGGGGGGGCTTATGGGGCTTCAGCCCCCCCCGAAATTTTTTCGTGCTGTCCATGCACCGCCGACCAAAGCGACCCCCAGCGACGGAAATCACTCTAGATTTTGTCTAGAATGTCTTTTTGACGCTCGAAAAGACATTTAACCGCGAAGATTGCAAACTCGGGCTGGATTTCGTGGCAACGCCCATACACCGAGAGTCACATAACGCCAAGCAGTCCCATCCGAGCACAAAGTTTCAAGGGCGCTTTGATGGTGAGCGGGCTCGCCGCGGCATCTCACTGAGGCCACGGAATCTATGGAGCGCATGGATGTCAATTGCGAAACTTTATGGGTATAAATCTCATAAGCTCTTGATGTGAAAGGTGCATTGACATTTCCAAAGCTGTGCTTTAGATTTTCAATTGCGGAACTTTGTGGGTTTAATGTTGTTATAAACATTTGACGCCAAAGGTCTATATTGACTTTTCTAAAGTCTTACATCGGAACATGCAACGAGAGAAGCCAAATCAACGCACTAGCAGACGAGTTGACAAAGCAGGCAGCGAGGTCCAATGAGACGAAGCGTTGGGGTGGTTCATTTGTGCCTTCATGTCACATAAAAAAATATCAACATTTTTTTTTAACCTACGCCAGAACATCCATGTCAAGACACTAAAGCCAGCCAAAGTAACTACGTTCTTATTTATTTTTTCTACTTTGACTTTTATTCGCGAGGACACATTGAGCCTCTTCAATTTTTTTTTTGTTCTCGCTACCCTACCCGCGGGCTGCCAGAGCCAGCCAGAGCGCATACGTTTTTCTCGTATGGCCCCGACCACCGTGCGGTGCACTTCGGTGCGCGTTCGGTTTGCTCTGGCCGAGTGGATTTTCACCGGACAGAGTTTTGGACGCTTTCTGCCTGGCAGACGAGAAAAAAAAACAATGGTCGCTCGCCGCCATCATTGTGGGGACTCGAAGGATTGCACCGCATTCCTTGAGCGGAACCTTTCCGGAAAGTCTTGTTTCGCCGCTGTAGGATACTGAGCAGTGTGCGTATGGTTCTCAGTGGACCAAGCGTCTCATGTTTTCTTCGGTATTCCTTCCGTAGCCCCATTAAGTGCCCGAAGAAGGCATTAGATTCTGGCCAACATACTTTCCTATGGGTTTTTTTTTCATTTCGGTGCCTCCGCCTCACAGAAAAAAAAAATACATTGTTGCGGCGCAGCGAATTGTCGCATGGTGAAAGTTCGATTTTGATATTTCTTTTGCGGAAAGTAATGGGCGACGGGACGCTTCAGTTGCCGGATACGTTTATTACATTATTGCGAAAGCAATAATATGGACACTCCAGGCGCATTCCTGCCATCGCCCTGATGTTTCGTACAAAGTCCAAGGGTGATAACATCGTGACCACGCGCTGCATGCTGTATGTGCGAGTGAAAGCGTAGGAGGGGAGGTGGAATGGGTGAGCCGACGGTGGTGGCTCAGTCTTGTGTGCGCAAAGAAGAAAAGCGGGGAGCAAGCGCGCCGCCTTCCGTCGCGCGCAATACATCGGGGGGAGTGGATGGAAAGGGGGCGGAATCTAGGATTCTGTGAATCTATGATTTTTTTTTTTAATAATTGGGGTTTTACGTGCCAAAACCACGTTCTGATTATGAGGCACGCCGTAGTGGAGGACTCCGGAAATTTTGACCACCTGGGGTTCTTTAACGTGCACCTAAATCTAAGCACACGGGTGTTTTCGCATTTCGCCCCCATCGAAATGCGGCCGCCGCGGCCGGGATTGAATGAATCTATGATTGTGCAACATGTTTATTTGCCTTGTTTGACGCATTATGTACAGTTACTTCTTACATACATAGACTCATTGGAGACTTATACGTATACTTAAATATCTTGTTGCGAGGTTTTGTGTATACATGCAGTGAACTTTGTTTCCAGTGACACTTTTTTGTCCTTTATCAAGCCGTATTTTGGCATTTGCATATCCCATTGTATCTTTGCATTTCTAATGTACGAGGGCGAGTCAAATGAAAGTGAGCCTACCCTAACCACGCAATAATGGTTCGGTTCATTATCTGCGAGGCATGGGCGTAGGAGAACGGCATGTCTCATTTACAAAAGTGACACGCAGGTGTGAAGATAAATGTTCTTTGATGCTCTCATACACTGGGTTGAATATGGTTGCGTCACATAATGGACACTTCAAAAGCTGAACAGCTCGGTGTCGCGAAGTTTTTGACAGCTGAAGGTGTTTCCAAAACAGAAATTAATCACCATATGACTGCCGTGTACGTTTAACACTGCATTTCATTGACCACTGTGAAGCGTTGGAGCAAACGGTTCAAAGGACATTGCAAAGACATTCCAAGACCGGGCCAAAACCATCGTGCAATCACCCCCCACACAATTTCAAAGGTTCATGAGCTGCTGAAACAAGAACGGAGGATAAGCATCGATGAACTGGCAGACCGTCTGAACATCAGTCACGGTTCGGTTCACGCCATAATTCATGAGCTTCTCGGTTATCAGCCCTTTGGTGCGCAATGGATCCCCAAGATTTTTATCCATCGCGAGAAGACGGAGAAGTTTCGCGCTGCCTTGACTCATCTGATCGGGTATCACAGTGAGCATGACGACTTCTTGTTTGCAACTGTGATCGGGGACGAACCTTGGTGCCACTACTACGAGCCTAAAACACGACGGCAAAGCTTACAGTGGAAACATTCGAATTTACCACGCCCAAAGAACGTAAAGGCCATCATTTCCGCTGGAAAGGTGTTGTTGACTTTTTTTTTTCGATCGACAGGGTCCATTACTGATAGACTTTGCTAAATCTTGAGAGGCTATCAATTGTTTCCGAAACTCCAGAACGGCAGCGTGCCGCAATCAAGAACGAACAACGTAGAAAATTGACGAATCGGGTCATCTTGTTCCACGACAATGCCTGTCCCCACGTCGCTTATGTGGTTAATGCAAAAGTGGCAAAGTTCAAGTGGGAAACGTTGCAACATCCGCCATACAGCTCAGACCTGTCACCATGCGACTTCTACATTTTGGGGCAAACGAAAAAACAGCTCAACGGAACCAGATAGACTTTTTGAAGCAGCAACTTGTGCAATCATGAAGCAGCAAATTGTGATATCATTTTTCATTGTTGAGTCACGGAGTTTTAAACTTGATAGTTTCGTTTTCTGGAAATTTTCAATTTTGGCCAATTTTTCATAAATAATTGACCACCTAAATGAAAAATTCGAAGCCAGTAGTCACGAGAATTAAACTTTTTCTTTTAAATGCAACAAACCTCCTCAAATTTGGTGAAGTGGTTATATATATATATATATATATATATATATATATATATATATATATATATATATATATATATAGAGAGAGAGAGAGAGAGAGAGAGGGCCAGTGGCGTAGCCCCCCCCGAACAAAATTTCTGGCTACGCCACTGCCTTCAGGGGGTCGTGGATGAAGGGGGCCGGACTCGCCGCTTCAATCTCACTGCGAACGATACGGGTGACGTTCTCTTGAAATGGTCGTGTGGCGGTAAGAGAGCAGCAAGGGGTGTTTTGGAGCCGGGAAAAGTGCGGGACGACGCGGCGCCTTTTGGTTACCTCGAAGCGGCGGTATTCTTTTACGATGGCGTCGACGGTAGAAACGTCGTTATAGACGAACAAATTGAAGGCGTCGTCCGCGAGGCCTTTTAGGATATGGCCCACCTTGTCAACCTCGGTCATGTGCTCGTCAACTTTTCGGCAAAGCGCGAGCACTTCCTGTATATAGGAGACATACGATTCGGTCGACTACTGGACACGGGTGGCAAGCTCTTTTCGCGCAGCCTGTTGGCGACATGACGAGTTGCCAAATAGGTCGCGAAGCCGCTGTTTGAAAATGTCTCAGCTGGAGAGCTCGTCCTCATGGGTGTGAAACCAGACAAGTGGTGTCCCGTCCAGATAAAAGGTCACATTGGCAAGCATGATGGTAGGGGCCCAGTGTTTGCTTTGGCTAAACCGCTCATACATGCTGAGCCAGCCGTCGACGTTAACGTCATTTTAGGTGGAGAATGTCCCAGGATCACGGAGACTAGGAACAGTAACGTACGTTGTGGTAGGCGCCAGAGGTGTAGGTGGCGACGGGTTGGTTCTTTTGGAAGCCATGGCTGAGAAGACGACGGTGCGGCAGCTTCGGAGCTCCGTGGCGAGGACGGGGAACGTTCCACCTCCACTACAATGTTACGCGAAGGGCAAGTCAGTAAGATGAGCAACTATTTACAGGTTATATTTACAACAGCGGTTGCAGCGCTAACAAGTAAGATTTGTTGTTGTTGTTGTTGTAGCCTGTGGCACGTGTGGCTCCTAAGTAAGATTTACAGCGCGAGCCCAGTTTGTTCTTCCTCCTCTTCTCTGGAGTGATGGCGCCCACGCGCCTCATTCAAACAAGCAAATAAAACACACGTGTAGCAATATCTTAAAGAAAAATGTCTAAGGACAACGAACTTACTCAAAATTCTATCCCACACAACATGGGGTAGTGACATTAAGTGTCTGATGAACGTTTATGAGAGCCTGATTTGATCACGACTGGACTATGGTGCCGTCGTATACAACTCAGCCTCTCCGAGCGCACCAAATATTATAGATCATGTCCACCATCTAGATATCCGTGTAGCCACTGGCGCTTTCAGGAGAAGTCCTATTGAAAGCTCATACATGGAATCAAATGAATGGTCACTTCATCTGCAGAGAACTTACATCAGTCTCACATATTTCCTGAAAATACACTCCAACGACCAACATCCATGTTTTAACACTGTTAACGATATGATGTTTGCTACACTTTTACGTAATCATCCCTCTGTACGACATCCTTTCTTGCTGCGTGTGGGGGAGCTTATTTATGAAATGCATGTCCCACTCCTCGACCTTCGCTTAATGCATCCAACCAAGCTGTTACTACCTTGGGAGTGGCAGGTGGTAGGATGTTACATATCCTTTCTAGAAGTAACAAAACACGCACCAGAGGTGCCTTGCCAATGCCTTGTCGACAAAATAAGTTCAGCAAAACTGGAAGCGTATGTCGAACGCTCTGCACAGCATATTCTACAAAAAGACACTTCCCAACAACAAATGTTACGCGTGGCACGCACAAGTGTCCTGGTTTATAATTCTACCAGAAAAAGTAGCGTCTACTTATTATTCTGTAAGCTTTCTTTTGAGATTTGCTAGAGCTTTGCAGATTTGCACGAGATTTGCAGATTTGCTAGAGATTTGCAAATATGCTAAAGGTTTGCAGATTCGCTAGAGGGTTGTACATTCGCTTGAGGATGGCGGATTCGCTTGAGGATGGCGGATTCGCTTGATGTTTGCGGATTCGCTTGAAATTCGTAGATTCGCTGGGAGTATGCAGATTCGCAGGAAGTTTTCAGGCTCGCTGCACGTTTCCAGACTGCAATTCGTTGAACTACAGTCCAAGCACTCTTGCACAGAGTTGTACGCAGACGCTTCAAAGTCACATGCTTGGGTATTTATAGAGCCGTCGGTTTATCCTTCAATCTTCAATTTATTTCAATGGGAATGAAGGAAGGCCCGAACAAAAAGTGGAAATGTTTCCACTTGACAGAGATTCGGGCCCCTGTAGAAGGCATACAGCATGACATGACATGACAAGAACTTTATTTGAGTCCTGAGGGACTGAGACCTCGGGGAGCCAAAACCGAGGGCTCCCGAAGATCAAGTCGGTGGTTCCGCCCACGATGGAACCGGGAGATCAAGTCCCGCGGCAATGACTTGGGCCCTCTGGACAGCCTGGAGTTGAATTTGGAGATTGCTGCTCTTGAGAGATTCCTGCAATTGTTCTTTCGTGATGGGTGGAGAGGCGTTAAGGGCTAGACACAGCCAGAGCATGTGGTCAAAGGAGCATGAGTCATGACCACATTTGGGGCACGACTGTGAGTGTTCAGGATCTATCCTGTTAAGAGACCGAGGAGTGGGATATGAACGGGTTTGGAGGAGTCTTAGTGTGGTAGCCTGAGGTTTGTTCAATTTGGGGTGAGAGGGCGGAAATGTCCTCCTGCCTAGTCGATAATGGGAAACAATTTCGTGGAATGTACTTAATGGATCTTTGCGGATGTTGACCTCGTTCCAAGCCTGGCTACCCGCGACAGCGCGGTGCGTGAAATCACGCGCTCTCCAATGGGCCTGCTCGTTCGGATTACATCCAAGTGGGTTAATTGAGCTATATAGATGGGCTGGGAACCACGAGATTTGGTATCCTTCTTCGGTACTCTCCCTAGTCCTTTGAAGTGCTTTGATCACAATACTGTACGCCTGTTCAGATATGAGGGCGGACGAGAAGGATCTAACCGCTGTGCGCGACTCCGAGAAGACGATAGCGGGAACTTTTGAGCTGTGAAAAGCCAGAGCGATCACCGCTTCCTCCGCCACATGGGCAAACTTAGTATAAACAGAGGCTGCATTGACCAGGTTGCCCCCCGCGTCTACCACCGAGACAGCAAACTTATCCCCGCTGTCATATCTGGCAGTATCGACAAAGAGGGCATCTAGTTTCTGCTGATTGATCTTTTTAAGGATGGACTTAGCTCTCGCGAATCTTCTTCCCTGGTTATGCACTGGGTGGATGTTTCGCGGGACGGGGTCAACCATGATGCGAGCTCTGGTTTCCCGGGTCAAGCTAACTTTGGTCACCGGTTCATGTCTGGGTTGGATTCCTGCTTCTTCTAAAATCTCAATCCCTGGCTTAGTGGATGAAAGTCTCATTATCTGAGCCGCTGTGTGAGCTTCTATTAGATCATCGATGGTGTTATGGAGTCCTAGCTCCAGCAGCTTCTCAGTGCTTGTGGACTGCGGAAGGCCGAGCACGCGCTTGAGACCGGTTCTGATCAGGGAGTCGAGCTTGGCCTTTTCCGCTTTACCCCAATTAAGGTACGGCGCGATGTAGATGACATGACTCAGGAAGAATGCCTGATAAGCTCTCAGCAAATGATCCTCTTTAAGACCGCTTCTCCGATTTGAGACGCGGGCTACAAGTCTTAGGACATTACTAGCCTATCCAGGGGACGTATTCTGAAACGTTCGCCGCAGCGAAAGTTTCGCCCTGGCCACGCCTCCGCCGTTGCGGCGCGCGCTGAAGGCTGCTTTGACAAAACCGGAAATTCACTTGCGCCACCTGAATTTCCGGTTTTGTCAAAACAGCCATTCAGAGCGCGCCGCAACGGCGGAGGCGTGGCCAGAGCGAAACATTCGCGGCGGCGAACGTTTCAGAATACGTCCCCAGTGAGCCTGTTGAGGGCCGTCGAGTTGCAGCCCTTGGCATCAATGAGGAGACCCAGTATCTTGACCGAGTCCTTCCTCGGTATGGGATGCCCATTTTTAGCTCGAATGTCTATCGGCAGAGTTTCCAGAGGCACAAGATTTCTTAGCCCCTGTCTGGACTGGCGGTATAACAGTAGCTCTGATTTAGCGGGGAGAGTTCAAGGCCCGTGTTTGAAAGAAAATCTTCGGTAGCCTCCAACGCGCTTTGTAACGAGCGTTAGAGCATGGCCAGCGATCCGCCCAGCGCCCAGATCGTAATATCGTCCGCATAAATGGCGTGACCCACGCTCGGGATTGCAGCGAGGCGAGTGGAGAGTTTGTGCATGGCTATATTAAATAAGAGTGGGGAGAGGACTGAAACCTGCGGGGTGCCGCAGGTGCCTAGTTCGTAGGGTCCTCCCGTGACCATGCCTAGTCGAAGGTGTGCCTAGCGATCCGCGAGGAAAGATCTGGTGTAATCATGAAACCGCTGGCCCAGGTTGAGAGACTAAATCTCTGTCAGGATGTGTTTATGCGCGACCCTGTCGAAGTCGTTGGAGAGGTCCAGTGCGAGGATTCCTCTCACGTCGCGAGTAGGGTTATCAACGATTGCTTTCTTAAGCAAAAGCATATACGTCCTGTGTGGACAACGCCTGTCTAAAGCCGATTAGGTTGTGTCTAAAGAGCTCCTTGTTTTCAATATGTTCAGTGATCCTGTTATGTATCGCGTGCTCCGCAACCTTGGCAAGTAAAACATTTAGTCAAACGTAGTAGTCTTTCAAACAAAATGGGAAAAAGTTGATTCTAGCACATGCACCTTTTTGTTCTGTGCATACTTTAAAAGCTACACAAGTAGCAAACGAGAAAAATAGCACAAAAACCCACCTTACACACACACGCGCGCGCACACACACACACACACACACACACACACACACACACACACATATATATATATATATATATATATATATATATATATATATATATATATATATATATATATATATATATATATATATATATTGTCGCGAAGCACTTTGAGCACTAAGCGTTCGCGACTAGAACGTTGGAGCAGCGAGAGGTGGAGTAGCCGACCGAGCACCTAAACAAGGTTGTTCTTTCTCGTCGTCGTTGTCTCTCTCCTAGCCACAGCCCCACTGCTCCCTATTTTACAGTACAGTTATCTCCCCCGCGGAGAAGGAAGCCGTCCCGGCGACCTACGGGTAGGACAGCACAGGCGGATCATAGTAGGGCTTGAGTCGCTGGGCATGCACAATTTCGCGTCCACGACGGCGATGATCCAAAGATAGCTCGAGGGGTTCCACAATATAGTTGACTGGAGACGTTTGTTTGATCACGCGGTATGGGCCTTGGAACTTCGACGCGAGTTTCGGTGACAGTCCAGTGGGAGAGGCCGGAACCCAAAGCCACACTAGCGAGCCAGGAGCATAGGATACAGGAGCATTGGAACTTTCTCGACGGTGCTTCTGGCGTTGCTGGTCTTCTGATGTAAATATACGGGAAAGCTTGCGACACTCTTCTGCGTGTGCAGCAGCTTCGGATAGGGTAGTTGTTTCCGTGGAGTCAGGGCGGTACGGAAGGATAGTATCCATTGTGGAAAAAGGTTCGGGTCCGTACAGGAGAAAGAAGGGCGAAAATCCCGTGGTAGTCTGCGCGGCGGTGTTGTATGCGTAGGTCAGAAAAGGTAGAACATGGTCCCATTTGGTTTGGTCGGATGCAACGTACATGGCCAGCATGTCACCAAGAGTGCGATCAAAGCGCTCGGTCATACCATTAGTCAGCGGATGATACGCAGTAGTGGTGCGAGGAATGATACGGCATTCTTTGAGGAGAGCCTCGATGACGTCGGAGAGGAAGACGCGGCCTCTGTCACTGAGTAATTCCCTGGAAGCTCCGTGGCGAAGGATGATGTTGCGCAGGAGAAACCAGGCGACGTCACGTGCAGAAGCGCTGGACAAAGGGGAAGTTTCCGCATAGCGCGTAAGATGGTCGATGGCCACGATTACCCAGCGATTGCCATCTGATGTGGTTGGCAGAGGTCCATAAATGTCGATGCCTACTCGATCAAAACCACGTGCTGGGCAAGGCAAAGGCTGCAATGGAGCGGTTGAACGACGAGGGGGATCTTTACGGCGTTGGCAAACCAGACAGGAGCGGACATAATGATGGATGAATCGATACATCCCCCGCCAGTAGTAACGAAGGCGTAGACGCGCGTATGTCTTCAGTACCCCCGCATGCGCGCACTGGGGATCATCGTGGAACGCTGCGCAAATATCCGAACGCAGGTGTCGCGGGATGACAAGCAACCATTTGCGGCCGTCCGGGAAGTAGTTGCGACGGTACAGGAGCCCGTCGCGAATGGAGAAGTGATGTGCTTGGCGACGTAATGCGCGATTGTTAGTGGGTGTACAAGAATGTCCGTGGCAGCAAGGGAAGACTCGGACAATGAGGCCCTCGGGAAGCTAGCTTCGTCTGTTAGGGGCGAACGAGACAAGGCATCCGCATCCGAGTGTTTTCAGCCAGAACGATACAGCACGCGAATGTCGTACTCCTGCAGTCGAAGGGCCCATCGAGCAAGACGACCGGACGGTTCTTTTAAGGACGACAGCTAGCACAGCGAATGGTGATCAGTTATGACGTCAAACGGGCGGCCATAAAGATACGGACGGAATTAGGTTATGGCCCAAATTATAGCGAGGCATTCCTTTTCTGTGACAGAATAGTTCGATTCAGGTTTAGTGAGTGCACGACTGGCGAAGGCAACGACGTACTCATCGAAGCCAGCCTTTCTCTGAGCGAGAACGGCCCCAAGGCCAACGCCACTGGCATCCGTGTGTATTTCAGTTGGAGCACTGGGGTCGAAATGGCGCAGGATTGGCTGTGACGTCAAGAGACGACGCAGCTTTGTGAAGGCGGCATCGTAATCCAGTGACCAGGTTGAAAGGTTGGGGCCACCATGAAGAAGCTGCGTTAAAGGTGCTATTATAGTGGCAAAATTGCGGATGAAACGGCGAAAGTATGACGCTAATCCAATGAAGCTGCGCAGTTCTTTCAAAGTTGTTGGTCGGGGAAACTGGGCAACAGCTTGTAGTTTCGCCGGATCAGGGAGTACACCTTATTCTTTCGACACGACATGGCCGAGGATGACCAGCTTCCGGGCAGCGAAGTGACACTTTTTCAAGTTAAGCTGGAGGCCAGCATCGGCGATGCACTGTAGGACGCGTTCAAGTCGAAGTAAGTGGGAAGGAAAGTCCGGTGAAAAGATAACGATGTCGTCCAGATAACACAGGCATATCTGCCATTTGAGGCCGCGCAAGATGTTGTCCATCATTCTTTCAAATGTGGCAGGCGCATTACACAGGCCAAATGGCATCACGGCGAATTCAAATAAACCGTCAGATGTGATGAAGGCTGTTTTCGCACGGTCTGACTCAGCCACTGGCACTTGCCAGTACCCGGATCGTAAGTCTAAGGAGGAGTAGAATTCAGCGCCTTGGAGGCAGTCTAGCGCGTCGTCAATACGGGGTAGTGGATAAACTTCCTTGCGTGTGATCTTATTAAGTCGCCGGTAGTCCACGTAAAAGCGAATTGTGCCGTCTTTCTTTTTTTACCAGCACTACAGGGGAAGCCCAGGGACTGTGTGAAGGTTGTATGACACCGCGTTGGAGCATGTCTGCAACTTGCTCAGCGATCATGCTACGCTCCGTGGCGGATACACGATACGGCCTGTGGCGTAGAGGTGCATGGTTGTCGGTGTCGATGTGATGGACAACAGTGGAAGTACGGCCTAAGCGAAATTGTTGTAGGTCGAATGACGTGCGAAAGCGGTCTAGAAGATGGACGATCTGGGCGTGCTGCGCTGGAGTGAGGTTGGGATCAATACTCTGGTAAAATGTTGGGTCACACGGCGGCGTGGGAGGAGAAACTTGAAGGGCCAGAGCGTCAACCGGAGGAGCAGCCGGGTCGTCAGGCACATCGTAAAGAAAGCTTGGTTCGATTTCGTCGGCATAACCAAGACACTCATTGTGGTGCAGCCTAGCAGGGCAAGGAAACCGGTTCGATACATAAAGTGCGCTCGAACCTTGTCGAATCGCAAGAAGGGCAAAAGGAAGCAAGAAAGGATGGCGGCGAGCAACAAGCTTAGACGGCGTGAAAAGAACTGTGGAGTCGGAAAACCCAACGCAGGAAACGGGTACAAGTGCGGCAGAGTATGGAGGAAGCTCGGTGTCGGTGGTGACGAACACACGACGAGAAGTGTCATCAGTATCTTCAAAAACGTTGGTGCCGAATGGCGACAGCGCGAGTTCAGCACGGGCACAATCTATAACGGCATGATGAGAGGACAGAAAGTCCCATCCTAAAATCATGGCATGGGAACAGCGAGGCAGAACAACGAACTCAACATTGTATAAAGCGCCGTTTATAACAACACGCACGGTACACTTCCCTAAGGGTTCAATCGGCGCAGCGCTTGCTGTACGTAAGGAAATGGCAGAATATGGCGTCGCGACTTTTCTAAGGGTAAGACGAAGCTGATCCGAAATCACTGATATTGCTGCTCCCGTGTCTACAAGCGCATGAACGGCAATGTCTTCTGCATAAACTTCAAGGACGTTCGCAGGAAATAAATGAGGTCTTGAGGAGTTGGCTGAGATCGCAGTTCTTGCCTCCGGAACTGTGGTCCTTAGTTTTCCTCTCGGATAGCTTCAGGACGACGGATAAGCGGCGACAGAGAACGCCGACGGGGAGACGGAGACCGACGGGTATTGAAGGGTCGGGAAGGAGGAGGCGAGGCTTCGAAGGGCTGAGCGGCAGTAGCAGAACGGGACGGAAAGTCGAAACCGTTACTGCGTGCCCTCGGAGAATCAGAAGGATACCATCCACGTCGGCGGCAAAGCCGTGCCACATGCCCAGGTAGGCCGCACGAGTAACATATAGGCCGATGGTCATGGGTGCGCCATGGATTGAGAACAGCCGGCGGAGATTGTTGGAAATACTGCCGAGGTGGGCGCACGGGCTGCTGTGGCGGCCAGTAGCTGCTTGGTGGGGCAGAATATGTTGCAGCTGCTTGCGGAGGTGAGGGAAAGCCGCTGGTAGGTCTGGATTGATTATCTGCAGAAGGAGGCCTTGGATTAGCGACAACGGCAGCGTACGTAAGTGGCACAGGCGTAGGAGGTGGTTGATGAGCAAGTGGTACTGCGGTAGCGACTTGTTCTTGTATCATGTGACGGAGATCTGGAGACAAGCGCGGCTCTGAGGCTGGAGCGACAGGTAGAAGAGAGAGTTGGCGCGCCGCTTCTTCTCGTACAAATTGCTTGATTCTGTCGAAAAATGCTGAACTGCAAGGAGTAGAAGTGAGACCATCACTCAGAGCTGAAATCGCGACGTCCGGAGCGAGTGCTTGGCGCGTAGAAAGCCGTTGTTTGCGCAGCTCCTCATAGCTCTGGCAAAGCGTTATGATGTCGTTGACCGTTTGAGGATTCCTTGCCAAGAGCATTTGGAAGGCGTCATCGTCTAAGCCTTTCAAGATGTTCCAGACCTTGGCATCTTCGGTCATATCTGGGTCTATACGCCGGTAGAAGTCAACTACATCTTCAATGTAGCTCGTAAAAGTTTCACCCTTTTGTTGGACACGACAGCGAAGCTGTTGTTCAGCCCGAAGTTTGCGCACAGCAGGGCGACCGAATACATCTTGAAGTGCCGTTCGGAATGCTGTCCAGCTGGAAAAGTCAGCCTCATGGTTGCGGAACCAAAGATGGACGACCCCGGAAAGGTAGAACGGGACGTAGCCAAGCTTGTCAGCTTCAGACCATTTGTTGTGGGCACTCACTCGGTTGTATGATGATAGCCAGTCCTCTACGTCATGATCATCAGTGCCATTGAATATGGGAGGATCCCGTTGGCGAGGCGCACCAGGACAGACGACTGGAGGCGGCGCCAGGGGTGGCGTGGTAGGACTAGTCTCCTCAGGCATGGGAGATGTGACAGGGATCGTCCGGCTTCGGAGTTCCAGGTTGGTAATAAGTCCAGCACCTTCCACCAAATGTCGCGAAGCACTTTGAGCACTAAGCGTTCGCGACTAGAACGTTGGAGCAGCGAGAGGTAGTGCAGCCGACCGAGCACCTAAACAAGGTTGTTCTTTCTCGTCGTCGTTGTCTCTCTCCTAGCCACAGCCCCACTGCTCCCTATTTTACAGTACAATATATATATATATATATACAACCTTATAATGAAACAAAGAGAACGGAGATGAATACATGAACGGTCAACGCAACATAATGTCCTGAAAAATTGTTGCCATTGTACCAGTGTTGACCAGTTGCAGAAATCGGATTTTGAGAGGTTACTAATATTAGTGCCTTGTCGACAAAATAAGTTTAGCTAAACTGGAAGCTTATGTCGAACGCTCTGCTCAGCATATTCTACAAGAAAGGCACTTCCCAACAATTGTTACGCGTGTAATGCGCAGGGATCTTGGTTGATAATTCTGCCAGAAGAAGTAGTATCTACTTATTATTCCGTAAGCTTTGTTTTGAGATTTGCTATAAGTTTTCAAGTTTGCTAGAAGTTTGCAGGTTATCTGGAAGTTAGCAGATTTGCTAGAGGTCTGCAGATTCGCTAGAGATTTGCAGATTCGCTAGAGCTTTGCAGATTCGCTAGAGGTTTGCATATTCCCTGGAGGTTTGCAGATTTGGTAGACGATGACGGATTAGCTTGAGGCTTGCGGATTCACTTGAGACTTGGAAATTTCCTTGAGGCTTGTCTACGAAGCGTCTGTGTAGAACTCTGTGCAGGAGTACTTGTGCTAGAGTTCTAGGAAATGCAATCGGATTTCAATCTCTGGTGCGTGCTTTGTAATTTCTAGACAGGATATATCACATTCTACCACTTGCCACTCCCAAGGTTATAACAGCTTGGTTGGATGCAATAAGCGAAGCTCAAGGAGTGGGACATGCATATTATCGCTAAGCTCCTTCACACGCAGCTAGAAAGGCTGCCCTGCATGCAGAAGGGCGATTACGGAAACGTCTAGCACAAGTTATATCGTTAACGGTATTAAAACATGGGTGTTTCGGGTTAGAGTGTATTTTTAGAAAATATGTGAGGCTGATGTAAGTTCTCTGCAGATGCAGTGACCACTCATTTGATTCTGCATATAAACTTTCAATAGGGCTTGCCCTGAAAGCGTCAGTGGCTATGCGGATACCTAGATGTTGGACAGGATCTAGTATCGTGGGTGCGCTCGGAGCGGCAGAGTTATATACGATGGCACCATAGTCCACTCGTGATCTAATTAGGCTCTTATAAACATTCATCACACACATCCTGTCGTTACCCCATGCTGTGTGGAATTTTAGGTATGTTCATTGTTCTTAGACATCTTTATTAAGATATTTCATTGCGGAATGAAAGAAAGCCTAGAGTCAACTATATTGCCTAGAAATTTATGTTCTTTCTTGATAGGTATTTGATTTCCACACAGTTGAACACAACGATCTGGAACCAGGCCTCTCTTTCTTGCAAAAAGAATAAAATAACTTTTGGGGGGGTTGATATTGAATCCGTTTTTGTCTGCCCACTTGGACACCTTCTTCAAGCCCAGCTGTACCTGTCTCTCGCATACTGCGAGGTTCCTTGATTTCAAGCCGATCTGAATGTCGTTCACGTAGATGGAATAACAAATGGCAGGTGGTAATCAAGCACGAAGCGTATTCATCTTAACAATAAAGAGTGTGCAGCTGAGCACGCCTCCCTGGGGTACACCAGCTTCATGTATAAAAGGACGTGACAGTACATTGACGACTTTTACCCGGAAGGTACGGTTGGACAAATATCTTTCTATTAGGTTTAGCATACTGCCATGAATTCCCATTCCTGACAAGTCTCTAAAGATCTCGTAACGCCATGTTGTGTCATACGTCTTCTCTATATCGCGGAATATCGATAAGAAAAACTGTTTATGTACGAATGCATCGCGGATATATCCTTGAATGCGCACAAGGTGATCTGTTGTCGACCGGCCTTCTTTGAAACCACACTGATAGGAATCAAGTATATTGGTGAGTTCAAGGAAATGTATGAGTCTGCGATTAATCATTTTTTTTTTCAGTAAGATTACACAGGCAGCTTGTAAGAGCTATCGGGTGATAACTTGCCGCCATGGAAGGGTATTTCTTCTGTATCAAAACAGGGACCGCAATAGCCTCTTTCCATGTTTGCGGAAGGTATCTGGCCGCTCAAATAGTGCTGAAAAGTGCGAGTAGGGTAACTTGTGTGTCATTTTGTAAGTTTTTGATCATTTCATACATGATTCTGTCAGATCCCGGTGCAGAGCTCTTGCATGAGATCAAGGCAGCTCTCAACTCGGCAATACTGAATGGCCGGTTATATCCTTCGTTGTGTCTACATTTACTTACGAATCACTTATGTTCTTCTATTTATTAGTATTTAAGGAAAGATTGAGAATAGTGGATTGAGCTCGACACACGCCTAAAGTGTTCCCCAAGAGAGTCTGACTGGTCTTGCAAGGTATTCCCTTCGTCATTCACCAGAGGCAGCGGATTGATTTGTTGTCCTTTTAGCTTTCTTAAGCCATTCCACACTTTTGCCTCCTGCGTGTATCAATTAATTCCGGAGAGGAACCTCACCCAGCCTTCTCTCTTTGCCTGACGTCGTGTCCGCCCTCCCTGTGATTTATTTGTTTAAACTGAATGAGGTTTTCGGCATTAGGCGATCTGCGCAATACGCCTCACGCCTTGTTCTGTCTCTTTCGCGCCTCCGACTTCGTTCCACCAGGGAACTCGTCCTTCATGTACAAAATTAACGGAAATCTTGACTTTGACTCCAGTAACATCGTGTACAAAATTCGATGTGAGGTGTGCAAGCAGTAATGTATCGGACAAAGAGAGACCCCTTTTCGACTGCGGTTCAAGAATCACCGCGCGCATGTGAAAAGTCTCCTGAATTTACCCTTCTCCTCCTCCAACGCACAACGCGTGAGCGTTGTGCTCTTGCAGTCTGGTTTCCAACACACCCGTGCATGTGACCAGAGAGAATCTTGAACGTACGCTAAAGGAATTAATGAGAGTCCAGACAACTGACGTGCCTCTGCAATATGCTGTGAGTCTGTATGGGAAGCGCGAATCGTCATCATCATCATCATCATCATCCTGATTACGCCCACTGCAGGGAAAAGGCCTCTCCTATACTTCTCCAACTAGCCCGGTCCTGTACGAATTGTGGCCACATTGTCTCTGCAGACTTCTTAATATTATCCACCCACCTAACTTTCTGCCGCCCCCTGCTACGCTTCCCTTCCCTTGGAATCCAGTCCGTAACCCTTAATGACCATCGGTTATCTTCCCTCCTCATTACATGTCCTGCCCATGCCCATTTCTTTTTCTTGATTTCAACTAAGATGTCATTAACTCGCGTATGTTCCCTCACCCAATCTGCTCTTTTTTAACCCTTAACGTTACACCCATCATTCTTCTTTCCATAGCTCGTTGCGTCGTCCTCAATTTAAGTAGAACCCGTTTCGTAAGCCTCCAGGTTTCTGCCCCGTACGTGAGTATTGGTAAGACACAGCTGTTATACACTTTTCTCTTGAGGGATAATGGCAACCTGCTGTTCATGATCCGAGAATGCCTGCCAAACGCACCCCAGCCCATTCTTGTTCTTCTGATTATTTCAGTCGCACGATCCGGATCCGTGGATACCTGCCCTAAGTAGATGTATTCCCTTAGCACTTCCAGTACCTCGCTACCTATCGTAAACTGCTGCTCTCTTCCGAGATTGTTAAGCATTACTTTAGTTTTCTGCAGATTAATTTTTAGACACACCCTTCTGCTTTGCCTCTCCAGGTCAGCGAGCATGCCTTGCAATTGGTCCCCTGAGTTACTAAGAAAGGCAATGTTATCAGCGAATCTCAAGTTACTAAGGTATTCTCCGTTAACTCTTATCCCCAAGTTTTCCCAATCCAGTTCCCTGAATATCTCCTGTAAAAACGCTGTGAATAGCATTGGAGCGATCGAATCTCCCTGCCTGACGCCTTTATTTATTGGGATTTTGTTGCTTTCTTTATGGAGGACTATGGTGGCTGTGGAGCCGCTATAGATATCTTTCAGTATTTTTACATACGGCTCGTCTATACCCTGATTCCGTAATGCCTCCATGACTGCTGAGGTTTCGACATAATCAGAGGCTTTCTCGTAATCAATGAAAGCTATATATAATGGTTGGTTATATTCCGCACATTTCTCTATCACCTGATTGATAGTGTGAGTGTGGTCTATTGTTGAGTAGCCTTTACGGAATCCTGTCTGGTCCTTTGGTTGACAGAAGTCTAAGGTGTTCCTTATTCTATTTGCGATTACCTTAGTAATTACTTTGTAGGTAACGGACAGTAAGCTGACCGCGGATTAAGTCAGCGTTCTTCCAAGATTCCGGTACGCTCGAGGTCATTAGGCATTGCGTATACAGGGTGGCCAGTTTTCTAGAATAATCTGCCCACCATCCTTCAACAAATGTGATATTACCTGATCCTCCCCAGCTGCCTTCCCCCTTTGTATAGCGCCCAAGGCTTTCTTTACTTCTTTCGTCGTTACTCGTGGTATTTCAAATTCCTCGAGACTATTCGCTCTTCCATTATCGTCGTGGGTGCCACTGGTACAGTACAAATCTCTGTAGAACTCCTGAGCCACTTCAGCTATCTCATCCATATTAGTAATGATTTTGCAGGCTTTGTCTCTTAACCCATACACCTCTATACCACCTCCTATATAAAGCGCAAATACATGTTCTTTACTCTAAAACTGAGATGCTGGCCACTGCTTGCTCCTCCCTCCACGTGCGCTTCAAGGGGGTGAGCGGAAAACTAATCAGTTTCCTCGACCCTGCTACGCAAGCAGTCATTCTGAGTGACCTAGCTATTGCCCCTTCTGGGAATTCGCACGAGCTGACGTGATGCCATTTGTCGGTTAAACGTTCAAAAACTGGACCACAAGGATGCTCCTTAACTCGCTCCCTAAACTTTAGCCCAGAGGCGCACTTGCTTTGCGAATCCCATGTATATATTCTTTTTCGAATTATATATTTTTTTCGCACCTTAGCTGTACCACAGATTTGCCGGAACGGGTAGTGCCTTGTATATGTGTACTGTGACACTGTGTTACTTTCTACAAGTTGCTGTTCTTATGTCTTCCTTGTGGGCCCCTTGTCTATTGTGCCCTCCGCCACCCGATTAATATTGCTTTCTCTCCGGCTACAATGGCGGCACGCGCACTGGTGCAGCGCAGCGACCGTTTTCTCCCTAATTGTCTCGTGTCAATGGGAACCTAGCTGCCATTATACCCTGCCCCCTTGCACTCTCTTACTTATGTCTCCCTCCTCCTGTATGTTTTTTCTTTTTTTTCACTGATCTCCTTGTCCTACATACATGCGACTCCGCCTTCCTTTTGTTTTGCATCGTTGCTAATAAGGCAGCCGTACATTTGCCAATGCGCCGAGAGAAAGTCAATCACTGCCACAACTGTCCCTTTCTGTTTGATATATCTGATAACGACCGGGCACTCTGTCTGGTGTCTCGACTGTCAGCGCCGAAGTGCCATTTTCTTGTAAACCCTGATGAAGAGCGGTCCATCGATCGGAACTGTTGAAATTAAATACTTATGTTTACCTTGTAGCACTGCTCAAGTTATATATATATATATATATATATATATATATATATATATATATATATACACAAACGTAGCAGCCCTACAGACCACTGACATAGAAGTTATGCTGAAGAAAAATCTGGCCAAGATAATTAGTCTAGAGGACTACAGCACAATATCTAACCTAGTTGTGTTTGGTATTCCGAATATCCGTTACGAATCTGAATCCGACTTATGTGACAAGGTTATTACAGAGGCTTATGAAGGCATCATAGGCGTCGGCTGGACATGAGTCAGTCGCATACAAAGGCTTGGTGAAACGTCACTGAAACAGCCCATAAACGTTCGCTTTCAAGACCATAGAGAAAAAGAAGCTGTGTTGACCAATGCATATAAACTGAAAGGAACAGATATTTCCATCGAAAACGATTACAGCGCTGACACTCTTAGAAGACTCAAATTGCTTTGGCGCACTGAAAAATGACAAGAAAGGAAAGAAAGTTCGGCACATTCACGACAAACTGTGCATAGATGACCACTTATACGCGTGGAATAACGAAACTATGTTTCAAAACTATAGCCGTCCTCCCCCTACCGAGAGATAGCAGTTAAAAACAAGTCAGCTACGCTTCATTTCTTTTAACGCTCAAAACCAGGTAAATAATATAGATGCCTTAAAAGCACTTCTTCTTTTGTACGATCCGCACTTCTGTGTCATTACTGAAACCTGGCTTCACGAATCTGTACGGGATGATGGAATTGTGCCACCCGGGTACAAACCTTTCAGCGTGATAGAAGTTATCGGGTTGGTGGTGTAGCAGTTATTGTAAAAAGGTTATTTGAAGTTACTTCAAGTGAAGAATTCGCTGGATACGAAAGTTTATTATTGAAAGCCAGGTATTCAGAATTCACATTCTTCCTTTGCGTGGTATACCGTCCCCTTAACGTAGATTCTGTGTTCATGACTAATCTATATGACAAACTTGTGAGGCTACCAGGGGAAAACGTTGTAGTAACTGGCGACTTTACCTTGCCTTCATTGGACTGGAACCATAATAATTATGGAACTTCCTTACATAGCGATGTACTTCGACATATCATGTTTTCATTAAACTTGGATAAAACGGTGCACGAATACACTTGTGGCAACTCCATTCTAGATCTTTTATTTATTAGTGAAATATTTGAGGGAGCGTCTGTAGAAGTTGAGAATGGAATATCGGATGATAAGTTAATATACTTCTGTTCTATGTTGTCATCTAAACAAGTTAAGCTGCCTTATACCCGTGTCACACGGGCAACTGGGATCTCCTTCAACCGTCCTTCCCTTAAAGGACCGCAATGGAGTTTCACCTCAAAGGAGTTAGCTCCATGTCACACGGCCTATACGCCTCGTGTGCCGCCTATAGAGGCGCCACTGAAAGCCACCTAGCGGACGCTTCCAACAGTACACACGGGAGCAGTAGCAGACGACAACCCTTTGCAGCAAGGATGGCTGAAGTTCGCGGCTGCGATTTCTCCTTTGTTCGGGTGCCAGGCTGCTTTTTCTGCGGTGACAGCTGTAGGGAAGATGCTGAGCTCTGTGCGAGCGGGCATGAACACGATGTTACCGGTGTTTGGGACAACATGGTCCACATACGTGCAAGGTGTGTCCAACAGACAAACGCCATGAACCCCATTTACATGACGTGGAGCTCATGTTCACTAACCGATAAATTTTGTTGAGTGATGCGATCTCTCGACGGTTTTTTTTTATTCTACCCTTACCGCAATGCTGTTTCTGTACATGAGTAATAAGCACCCGTCGTTAGTGCAGACTTCCACACGGTGCAATCCACACGGTGCAATCCACACGGTGCAATCTCTGCATATGCCGTTGTGATTTTTCTACCGATGGATACATGTGACATCGCCGAATAAGTGCAGTCGAAGTCGCCTCAAGAAGTGTAATTGCCAGTTTATTGATGGAAACGCGTGCACTAGGCAACGAAGTCACCAAACACACGGGTTAATAAAAGCGCGTGTTAGTGCTGTACCGCCGACGCAATTCTGCTGCATACGTCGATGAACTACCATTCCCGCTGCAGTTTGTGCAATTTTAAATTCTTCAAGTGAGCTGCTTGGAAACGTACAAAGCTAAAGACTGACTAACTTTTCAGTACTTTTTATATTACTAGAGAGAGGTGCCACATGATGTATTTAAACGCAGAGCAGCGCCAGTCATAGTAGATGAGCGCTGGCGGCAAGCTAGGCCCGGTTTAGTCGTCTGCAGCGTAAGTATAAGAAATAATTCAGTTGAGTACAAAACTCACATGCAAGACGGGACTACGTTGTGAAACAAACAAATCACTCGGCGTGTTAAGTTTGCTCAGGCAACATCGAGGTGTGATGACTTCCCAACGGGACGCGAACTTTTCAGCGAGAAGTGGAACAAAAATGCCATATGCAGCAGCTCTTAGCAATTCTTGCCCTGAACTACCTATTTTCTAAACACATTTCCAAAAACGCAAACAATATCTAAGATGCCCTCGGGCGAAAAGAATAAAGCTTTTAAAGAAGCACTGAATTCCTTGGTATCATTCCGATAAGACAAAGCGTGATTTATACCCTTTACAAAAAAGGCAGGGTGCAAACTTCGCAGCTCAAAAGAATCGACAAGAGTTGCGCATGGAGCAACTAGCAGCAGTTAAACATTTGCGAAGCCACGCATAAAATATATGTAATAACATGAAGTGCGTGACACCTGGTGCGAGGATTTACCGCGCCAAATGAAACCAACAATTTCAGTTCTTGCAAACTTCTGTAGCTTTAACATACAACGCAATGCGCTCGTGCAGTCGTGCTGCCTAGCTAGCGCCACGCGGTATAAGAAGCGGAAAACAATATAAGCGGCCAACAGCATTCCGAACTTTAGCGAAATGCCTTTAAACCTCATGCTGCTCTGCAGACGAATTTCGTTGCTCACGCGTCTAACTATGATCGAGTGGAAAAAAACACCGACGAGACAAAGGAAAGGATGAGAACAAGAAATTTCCCTTCAAAGCGACGATCCATTTTTGCTACCGTTGCTCCCGCTGATGAGGCTTTGTCGGGAATGATTAGAACCGTATCGCCGGCACGTTTTCACCGGTATTTGAGCCCCCCACCTTGCAACAATTCTTCTTCGACATTCCCTCAAGCTTTGGACACCCCACACGTGAGAATGGTGTTGCCTATCTTGCTCTGAAAACGTGAATAAGACAGAGCAGCACGATCAACGACACAACAAACTACGGCGCGCGCCAGGCTCCTCTCCCGCGTGTTCTGCGCAAGGCCGCCACCAGTGGCGCGTCCGTCGGCGTGCACGACGCGTATAAGCGAGCGTTTGAAAGCTGCCGCTGGGAGCCCATTAGGCGCTGCTCACTTCGTACGCATAAAGTCCCTCAATCATTTAAAAGTACCGCCAGGCTTTGATCCAGCCGACAACGCCCGCGATAGGCTGATCGGTGACATGTGACCTTGCTCCGCCCCTTTGCCGCCATGAAAGTTCCTGCGCGCCGGGCGAAGTGCGCGCGTCTAGGCTGTTGTGCTATGCACATCGGTGCGATAATTTCGTTCTGGGTGGTCCGAAATGCCCTGTTGCTGTGCGGTTGAGTGCCGAAACCGGACGAAGGATGGCAAGAAGTTATTCTGCATCGCGCGCGGCAACCACAACCTAACCAGACGAAAAGTATGGTTACACAGAATCGCACGGTCGGACTTTGAACCATCGGACTTTGAACAGCAGGACTATGCGAGGCAAGTAACATACAACGATACAAAGGTGCGATAGAAAGTATACACGTGCGTGTGTCGAGCGGTGATAGTATTTCACTCGCGTGCATGAATGTTGAGGGCCGAAGTTTGTGGAGATTATTTATTTTAGTTCGCTGTGAGCCCGCTGAATAGATCGGTATGACCTAGGATGCGAAGGACCGAAATGCCTTGTTGCTGTGCGGATGGGTGCCGAGATCAGACGGAGGACGACAAGAAGTTATTTTGCATTCCGCGCAGCAAACAAAACCTAACCATAAGGTAATTCTGGTTGCATAGAAATGGACGGAAAGACTGAACGGTCGGTATATAACTGCACGACTATGCGAGGAAAGTAACGTAGAGGGATATGAAGGTGCGAGAGAAAGTATATATATACCTGTGTGTGCAGAACTGCAGTATTATTCCATTCGCGCGCATGAATGTTGACGGCCGAAGTTTGTGGAGATTACTGATTTTAGTGCATTACGAGCCCGTTGACTTAGCAAGTGCAGTATGACCTAGCATACAAGTAAATAGTGGGGCAGAAACGCATTAACTCGCTGACAAATATCCGCATTGCGTTACGTGCGATAAAAAATAAAATTCAGCAGCGAATTCTACTTTTACACTTTCCTGTGTTTGTGCGCGCGTTGTTAACTGCGCTTTACAACATGTCCAAAAAGTAATTTCCAATATCCTAATCGTATCTTGTGCATTGCATATGTGAATAAATATATTGCTAAGTGCCTGCATTATGCTATTTTTAAAAACGAATACTGCATAGCCACTGCTACTGGCCGTCAAATAATAACGCGCAATACAGTATACCAAAGTACATTACATACAGCCTGCGAGCTCGTTCCAAGTTTCCCTTACACTCGAAGATGTTTCAGTAATCGGCAATGCCATTTTACTGATGAAAAACACACAACTGCAAATGAACATAAGAAAACGCCACAAGCGATACACGGATTGCCAGCGAAACACAGTGCAGTAATAGCTGGGCCAATCCGCGTCCGTTTCGCATGAGGGATCTCTAATTCTTACGGGGCTTTAGCGGTGCACGGAGGCGAAAAGGGATCAAGACAACAATGCGCGTCATGATTCGAGTTTACGCGGCGACGTCGCACGGTTCACGAGAACAATCAAACGCATTCACACACGCGCACACACTACGCTTGATATTGGTGTGCCGCGAGATCAGATCGCCCTGGCAGCCAGAACACGATCGAGGAGACACGCTGACACGATCCATACCGCCTCTTCATCATGTCACGACAGTTGCACTGGCTCGTAGCATTGAACCACAAGACACAGCAGTCGTCGTGTAATCGCTACACGACAGACACACTCAGTGGCAAGAAGACTGTTGGCGCACTCGTTTCCACACACACACAGGATGTTGTTTAGTTGCCGTGAGGGTCGCGCGCTTTGATAATCGCGCGTTTGAGCGACGTTATGTCGAAAGTTTTTCGGTCCAAGCGACTGTCAGCCTTCATTTTTACACGACTTCTTCGTTCAGTGCAACCGCTAAATGTACGCAGCACACTTACATGCAAAAGATTTCACTGTGCATACGGGATTAAGCGCAAGCAGTCACCGAGGCTCGCGCGGTGATTGAGCACAAACGAACGAAATGTAAACACGCAGAATCGAGGCGATCCAGCCCTCATTACGCTCTCTTGAGCTATTTTCTTGGAGCGCTCATTTGAAATTAAAGGACTAAATTTAGCAGTTCGGCTCCTTCTTTCGTTTTTCGCCAGAGTCAGGCACCAGTACGTTTTATTTCCGCGCGTATGCAGATATTTTTTCACCTCCCGAATGCCGCGGCTTAGCGTGGGCGCCGTCTGCTACAGGAACTTCCTAGGTGGCGCGCGCGGCAGATGGCGCTACCTTGGAAATTATAGAGGGACCTTACGTACGCAGTCATGATAGAAACACGTTATATATTGCTAAACAGTTTCCGCTTCGGTCCACGTCGTTCGTGGACTTGGCGGCCCTCTCTCTGTGCCTGTCACGTGACATCGACGGAAGCAAGATCCCGCCCACACTTGTAGAGAGCCTATTTAAGGGGCTCCGAAATGTACTTTTATATACTTCACGCTTTTCTTATTTTCTTTCAACTACCGTCTGAATAAACCGTGCAAGTTTCGCACTAGCAAAACGTCTCGCCCTTGCTCGGTCGCCATGGTCTACCGGATGCCTGCAGTCCACCGACAACGCCACGCTACCCAATAAGTAATGTCGGTCGAGCTTCGTTAGGCAGGCGCCGCTACTTCTCGGCAGCAGTACGGTACGCTACCCTGGAGTACGCAACATGGGGCACCGACACACCAGCAGAACATGTGGGCCCTTTCTAAAGAATAGTGGCGTTTCCCAAACAACCTCAACGTCCGATAGATATCTGCGTAGTGCACATAGGATTGCTGCGAAAAAGCAAGAAAAATGCGTGTCACCGGGAAATGTGAGCATGCTTGTATGCCACCGCAAATGTCTAATCCTATTTCAAATCAACACGCCCCTGGAGACTTGGCGGCAAACGCGAAATTGTAATTCTAAAAAAAGTTATATGGTCCTTCTCAGAAGCTCAACGCAACTAATTAAAATAAAAGGTTATTTGAAGAAGGCATGTCGACTAATTGGGCACTAATGCTTACAGTCCTACGCCCAGTACAGTTAGTTATGTTTACGAATTTATTTGTTTACGAATAGATGGCCGCCATATTCCAGCCCCTGGCCAAAAAAGTTTCGAGACCCTCGTTCTAGGCCACTGTATACCGGTCGCGGTCAACGTTCAGCGACGACTGGCTCAGAAGGCAGTCACGATCTCCATGAAAGAGATCAAAACAGAAAGATGGGGGAATTAGACGGTGTACACAAGAGTGCCTTTATGCGGTATCGACGATTCCCGTGCCGATTAGAGCAACACGTTAACGAAAAAGAAAAAAAAAGGCGAGAAGGGACCCTGCATAACGGGACCTCATTCACTGTGCCTTAAAGCTTTTCCGTTAACTAGCGTACTTACCAAGGTGGCGAAAAACAATTCATATGCAGACATCTTTATTTTACGGTCACAGCGTTCTCTGTCATGCTAGATAGCAAATGGGGGGTGCTGCAAAGTGCGGGGAAATAAGGGGCCCGCACCAATCCCATCGCGAGCGTGTTGTTTTCCATGAGTTCCGAGCATGTGCACCGTATAATTTCGTACAATAGTCACTAGAGGGATCTGTGGCGCTAGTGTCTGATCTCCTGTGGCGCTAGTGTCTGTTGAGGTACCTGTACAGCAAAAACATTGATTCACATGTCTAGGAAAAGAACTAGGAAGCTTACAGCAAGTATGCGGCCTGTAGGGTGGGAAACACAGCAACAAAGAACGTCAAGCGGAAAGGCAGAATAATCTCATGGGTGACGGCAATGGAAAAGAAACCTGCCATGAGTAACTACTCAAGAGGAAATAACGAAATCAGGAAAGAAACAATTTATGATAACTCAAAGAGAAGCTCATTACTTTTCGAAGTGAGATCGGGATGCTTTAGAACACGTACTTATAAAGCGAGATATAAGAAGGAAGAAGAAGCATGTGCCTGCTGCGTTTAAGCTATAGGGAAACGATAGAGCATGTTTAATTAGAATGTGAAGACGTCTGCTCAGCGGTCGATTTAGGCACCACTAGACTCCTTGAAGCCCTTTGGTTCTGCGAGGGCAGTGGAAAAGTAAACATGTCCGCAATAAAGATTAGTAAGAGGCGATGGGAAGACTGGTGGAAGAAAAGCAGGGAAACGAAAGAAAACGGAGGCGTACAAAAGCAAAGTTCGCAATAGGGAGTCAGAAAATTTGGTTGTAGGAGTTCACAGTGTTTTTTTTTTCTTTCTTAACTTAGGTAGGCATTATACAGTATAATAGGAAGAGCTTGGTGGCGCAACCCACCGCCCCGTTCCAAAGGGGACGCTCACAACATCCATCCATCCATCCTGATAAGCTAAATAAGGAGCGTGATGCACGGAAGGTAGTGGAAAAATATACTTGAAGTAGCCGAGAAAAAGCTGAACAGGGTCGCCATTGTGAACGAGTACGGTCTTGACAATGGAACGCAGTCCCCCGACGTGAAATGAGAGGGAGCCACAGCAAAGTACGTGGAAAGCGTGCAACGTGGTGAGGGGTTAGCTGGAAAGAGCGGCACCAACGTTGAGGCCGCCACGCAGAAAAAGCAGGAGCGCAGGGGTCAGTACCCCTTTGTCGAGTCCGAATCAGGCGGAAAAGGACAAAGGGAAGCAGGGAGAGGTAGGCTAGAGTGAAATGGGGATTATCGCCGGCAACTCAAACCTGGCAAAATGCTCAGAAGCAATTGTGGAGCGGGTGAAACGCGATAAAAGAGTGGCGGTAAGGACATTTCCGGGGCGGACGCTGAGTTCTGTCATGGCGCGAGCAAAAGTAAAGCTCGCGGAAGATGCCCAGGTACGCAACCTTGTCATAGTAGCAGGTGGGCTAAATGACGTCCTAATGAAGAAAGGGACAGGACTAGCCGAGCACTTGGCGAAGCGGATGGACGACTTCCGCGACCTGTTCCCTCAGGTGCAGATCGTGGTGTGCACGGTGCTGGAGGTGCCTGTACGTGAGTCACGTACAAAGAGCCGTACTGGCTGCTAATGAGGCGATATGGAAAATGAGCCGAGAGGAAGTCTTCGAGGTTGTCGAAGTAAGCAGGGAAGTGAGAAGGTGGGGTCATTTTCAACGAGACGAGATTCACTTCGGTTACAGGCTTGCACGAGAAGTGGGCTGGCAACTTGCGGTCGCGCTGTTGCTTTTTTAAGGGGCCGACGGGCGCTCAGGAGGCCAGTGCAGATAGTAATGAAGAAGGTCCCCTAAGGAAACCTCAGAATAGCATCGCTGTCAATAACACAAAAAGGAGGAAAAAGAGCTCGCCATGCAATAGGCCACATAAACCTGCATGTCGGCAGAAGAAACTCAGGAGGCCAGTGCAGGTAGTAATGAAGAAGGTCCCCTAAGGAAACCTCAGAATAGCATCGCTGTCAATAACACAAAAAGGAGGAAAAAGAGCTCGCCATGCAATAGGCCACATAAACCTGCATGTCGGCAGAAGAAAGGAAAAGTGGGCAGAGATTGAGGAGGAGTTAAACAAAGAACAAATAGAAGTGTATGCTGTTACAGGAACGCACCTCAGAGACTCGGAAGAGCCGCCAGTGATTGAGAATTATGTTTGGGAAGGGTGCAACAGAAATAAATCGTAAAGAAAGGGAGGGGGAGTCGGAATGCTCATCCATCAGGGAGCCGAACGGAAAAGAGTAAATTCAAAATGTCAAGAGCATCTGTGGTTATCAGGTACAATAAGTGGGAAAAAACTTGGCTGGGCGTTATATATTTGTAGGCAGGAAATAGTTGCACAGAGAATAATAAAGAGTTAGTGGAATGCTTAAGTGCTGATATTAAGGGTTTCGGGAATGATGCTGAAATTATCCTATTAGGTGACATAAATGCCCACATACAGGATTTAGATGGCTATACCGATAACAACGGGAAGTCAATGCTAGACCTTTGTGAGCAACATAAACTCGTTATCGTGAATACAGGGCTTAAGTGTGAAGGGCAGATCACGTGGAAAGTTGGAAACCGGCAATCAACTATTGATTACTGTCTGATGACAGAAGGAATTCATGATAAGTTGAGGGAAATGGTCATTGATGAGGAAGAGTATAGCAGCATAGGGAGTGACCATAAACACATCATTTTGAAAATGGGATATGTAGTTGGGAAAGAGCAAGGAATGCAAAATGATCAGTCCAAATTTGAACTCTGGACAAATAACAAATATAGTTAGAGTCGAGGAAGGACTTGGCAAATTGTCTAGAGTGGGAATATAGTGAGCTTCTCAGTCTAATAACGACTACGGAAAGAGGAAAGAGAAACAACATGTTCCTTGAAAAGGAAAAAAGAAACCGAAAAGCTGGTGGAATAGGGAGATACGAGAAGCGATCGCCGAACGACAGAGAGCATCTCGAGACCACAGGCAGGCAAAGAAGCGCAGTTGCCGCTGGATAAAGTAGCAAGTAAATTGGAAATATACGGGGAGAAAAATTCTATGGTTCAAATAGTGGTGCATGCAAAAAATAAAAGGTGAAAGTGAACGTTGGTTGTCAGAGACACGTGAGGAAAAGGAGGCCGCACCTAGAATATTTTGGAACTACATAAATTTATTAGGCAGGATGTCAACAACAATACAACATATCCTAAACGAAGATGGAAACAAAATGGAAGGGAAAGCGGCAATAAATTACACCCGAAAAATAACAGCCGAATCTTTACAAGGCAATGACGAGGTTTTACTTGAAGAAAAAAAAGAGCATGAAAGAGAACCAGGTGGAAAAGTAGCTGGTGCTGACAAATTTCAACTGGAAGAAAGCCGAAGAGAAAATTCCTAAGCGCACAGCCACAGGGATAGACGAGGTTCCCGTCAGGCTGAATAATGAACTGGGCCCAAAAAGTAAGGAAGCTCTGCTGAAAACGGTGGAAAAAGCTTCAAAAGATAGACGAATACCAGACAGTTGGCGACAAAGTAGAATGAATTTAATTTACAAAGGTAAGGGGAAGAAATATAGAATTCACTCGTATAGACCGTTGACCATTACTTCGGTAATGTACAGGCTAGCAATGCAGGCAATCAAATTAAAGCTGCAAACATGGGCAGAGAATTATGACATTTTGGGATTACTTCAGAAGGGTTTCCCAATAGGTACGCGTTTGGATGACAACTTATTTGTTCTTACTCAGTGTATTGAAATATCAAGAGTAGAAAGCAGACCGTTATATGTGGCCTTTTTAGACATTACAAGAGCGTATGACAACGTAGACCGCAAGATTTTGTGGGATATTCTGGAAGGGGAAGGCTTAGGTCACGATTGTCTACAGCTTTTGAGAGAGATTTACCTAGAAAATGCCGTTTGCGTTGAATGGGAAGGGATGAGGAGCGAGAAGAAAGTTTATATGAACACATGACTGAAGCATGGGTGGCCTTTATCCCCATTGCTGCTTATAATGTACAGTACTCACGGATTGAAATAGGACACTCGGAGCGCGTGGCCGTCGCTACATGCAGCGCCCCCCGTGGATGCTCATGGAACCAAGGTGCTGCATTGTGGTATAGCGTGAGGGGGAGAACATCTCCGGAGCAGAATTACTCCTTCCGGTCGCCAAAGAGCCGGCCTGTGGTTTAACATACTGCCAGTGTGGCGCTGCAAGGCTTGCGCGCTTTCGTGTGCTGATCGAAATGGCTCGACGGTGCACACCTGCGCGAGCAGACGACGCTCTCATTGCACGTGCTTTGGCGATGCGGCACGCATGCTGTGCAAGCAAGACACGGAATCCAGCTGCGAGATTGCGCCTTGTGTGCGTTCGTAGATATGATAAACATCTCCACAAAAGAATAGCTTATTTCGTGCGAACACCTGTGTAGTAGCCGACGAGAAACTGCCTTCTTTATTCAGCCTCGAAATGATAACACTCGGCATTGTTGGTCGTACTGACGTCAGCAGAAGCGCCTGTCAGCAGAGCGCACACCAAAAAACTTTTCATGAGCGCCTTGTTTCGTGGGTTGGACACAAGCAGTTCGTAGAAATGGTCACTAAAGCAGTGCATTCTGCCAACATTCAAGAGCCGGACCCCTATTGTCGCGGTTATCAATCGCAGTGAAGTAAAATAATGTCTTGTGTTCTTTCCGCTTCCTTCGGCCAGGTTCGACACTCCAAATCTGCATCGTGTTGCAAGCAGCGGTCGATGTAGCGTGAACGTGTGGGGGTGTATTTGCAAAGACAGCTTGGGTCCGCTTGTACGCCCGGACAGCCGCTTTGATGCCGCAGCATACTTAGACCTCCTCGACACTGTCCTTATGCCGTACGCCCTGGTTGGCCCATCTAAGGACGGCTTGTTTTACTTCGAGCACGACCGGAGCCCAGTTCACACCGTAGCATCCGTGACTCGCCTGCTGGAAGACAAGTGTGTGATGGTGCTAAACTGGCCTCCGCAAGGTGCGGACGTTAATATTATTGAGAATGTATGGGCTGAAATAAAGAAGGCCCTGTCTCGTCGGCCATTCCACAGGTGTTCTTCGGACAACCTGTACGCGGCTCTTCAAGAAGAATGGGAGAAGCTAGCGCCTTCTTCCTTGGGCGATAGCCTCTACGAAAGCTTGCCACGCAGAATTGCCTCCGTATTCGCTGCTAGTGGCGAACCAACAAAATACTAAGACTTCGTTTAAATGTTGCACGAGGACAGGCCTGTGACTGCTTCTTTTCTTTTTTGTCGTTACAAAACGGACAAAATAAACTTTCTTTTCTTTTGTGCACGTGTTGATCATGTCAATGAAGGCACGTACGGCGCTATCACGTAGCTTAATCCTGTGTCTTAACTGCACAGCATGCGTGCCGCATCGCCAAAACGCGCAAGCAAGATCCGCAAGCAGACGCCGCCGCAAAACGGGCAATGCGCACCGCCGAACCATTTCGGTCGGCACACGAACGCGCAAGCCTTGCAGCGCCACGCAGGCAGTGTGGTAAATCACAGGCCGGCCCGTTGGCGACCGGAAGGAGTAATTCTGCGCCGTAGATGTTCTCCCCCTCGCGCTATACCACAATGCAGCACCTTGGTTCTATGAGCATCCACGGGGGGCGCTGCATGTAGCGACGGCCACGCACTCCGAATGTCCTATTTCAATCCGTGAGTACTGTACATGGTGAGGATGGAGAGGACGCTAGAAGGAAGTAATATCGGGTTTAATCTCTCATACAAACAGGCGAGTGCAGTAGTAGAGCAGCAGCTTCCAGGTTTATTTTAAGCGGATGAGAATGTGTTGCTAGCTAACACTTAAGCAAAGTGATTTGCAACGTCTGGTTAATATCAGTGAACAGGAATGCAATAATTTAGGTTTGAAATTTAGTGTTAGAAAATCAGGTGTTATGGTATCCAATGAAAACAGTGAACAGACAGTGGCAATACAGGGCCAGGAAATACGTCGGGTAAGAGAATATAGATACCTTAGTATACGGATAAACGAAGGCGATAGATATATGGAAACACAGGAAAAAACAATAACAGTGAAGGGGAAGAGAAATGCAGCCATAATAAAGCACAGAACGCTATGGGGATACAATACGTACGAGGTGCTCCGAGGCATGTGGAAAGGTGTAATGGTTCCAGGCCTTACTTTTGGAAATGTGGTTGTTTGCTTTAAATCAGGGTGTTAGCAATGGCCTGCCGGGGTGGCAACGTGCCGGCTATTTCAGCCCGCTGCACGTGCTTCGACCGACCCGCGATGGCGGCGCCCTTCAGAGAACGAGCGAGGACGACAACGCTAAGCGACCATGCGTGGCATTTGGAGGATCGTTGACAACAGCAGGGCTGGCCACGTTTGGCGCCCCGTGCATTGTTGGTTAATTTGCCGGGTCGTCATGGTCTCTCTGCGGCAGGGGGGAGCCTCCCTGGCAAAAGGGCGCTTTGAGGTACGGGGGCCCCAGGATTCGTCGCAGTCTGCCGACACACGTGGCGACTAGAAAAAAAAAAAGGCAGCTCTGGAATTTAGAGGCGCCGGCTGGGGTCGGGCGTGACCACCTGGCTATGGCGACGCAAGACAATGGATACCACGACGACTGCGCTGCAAAGGTCGTCGGCCCTCGAGAGAGCGGCACTGAAACCTGTGCGGCACGTGTGTGTGAGCCCTCCTCCAAAAAGGCGTGTAGTCTGCGATGACGTCGAACGATGACGTCCAACGGAGCGCTTATAAGCAGCGATTGTCGGCTGCTAGAGTGTGCTCGTCGTCGTGCTCTGGGCTCGTTGTCGTGCTCGAAATGTACTCGTGAGCTGTGTGCTCGTTTGCTGTATGCTTCGTCTTGCGGGCTCCATTTGGGAGCCACATTGGACTGTCGATGTATGTCTTGTTTAAACTGTAAATAATGTAAATAAATCCTGCTCGCCTAGTCCTGTCGCCCAAAGTTCTTCCGACCGTCCTACAAGCCCGACTCCAAATCTTACAAGGGATACAATCAGGAGTCGGTGGGAACCAAAGGTCAGTGGGACGCCTCGCATTGGGCGCTCACGGGAAGACTATACAATAAATGAAGCTGTGCAGGGTGATGTGGGCTGGACTAGTTCTGAGGTGAGGGAAGCTCGCAGTAAGATTGATTATGTAGAACGGCTGAGGAATATGGAAGAAAGTAAATGGACTGGGAGATTGTTGAGGTATCTGTACAGGAAAACCATTCAGGAAAACGAAATCAGGAAAGAAACAATTTATGATAACTCAAATGGAAGCTCATACATTTCGAAGCAAGGTAGGGATGCCTTGCATCATCATCATCGTCGTCATCATCATCATCAACCTGGTTACGCCCCCTGCAGGACAAAGGCCTCTCCCATACTTCTCCAACTACCCCAGTCATGCGCTAATCGTGGCCATGTTGTACCTGCAAACTTCTTACTAACTGTCTGCCGCCCCCTGCTACGCTTCCCTTCTCTTGAAATCCAGTCCGTAACTCTTTATGACCATTGGTTATCTTCCCTCCTCATTACATGCCCTGCTCATGCCCATTTCTTTTTCTTGATTTCAACTAAGATATCATTAACTCGCGTTTGTTCCCTCACACAATCTGCTCTCTTCTTATCCCCCCCCCCTTAATATTAAGCCCATCGTTCTTCTTTCCATAGCTCGTTGCGTCGTCCTCAATTTGAGTAGAACCCTTTTCGTAAGCCTCCAGGTTTCTGCCCCGTAGTTGAGTACTGGTAAGACACAGCTATTATACACTTTTCTTTTGAGGGATAATGGCAACCTGCTGTTCATGATCTGAGAATGCCTGCCAAACGCACCCCAGCCCATTCTTATTCTTCTGATTATTTCTGTCTCATGATCCGGATCCGCAGTCACTACCTGCCCTAAGTAGATCTATTCCCTTACGACTTCCAGTGCCTGGCTGCCTATTGTAAACTGCTGTTCTCTTCCGAGACTGTTAAACATTACTTTAGTTTTCTGCAGATTAATTTTTAGAACCACTCTTCTGCTTTGCCTCTCCAGATCAGTGAGCATGCATTGCAGTTGGTCCCCTGAGTTACTAAGCAAGGCAATATCATCAGCGAATCGCAAGTTACTAAGGTATTCTCCATTAACTTTTATCCCCATTTCTTCCCAATCCAGGTCTCTGAATATCTCCTGTAAAAACTGTTACGTTTCGCCTACGACGCGCGGTATAGCCAGCGCGGATGCAACGGACGCCGAGGCTTCGTTCAAAGCGGCGGACATTATGGCCCGTTCGGAGCTGCCGCAAAGCCTCCCCGCCAAGCGCGTCCAGGCGTGTTTCAGTGCCACGTGTCTTCGTGTGTGCGTGTGTGTGTGTGTGCCCACGCTTGTCAAAGCGCGGCAGCCGGGGAGAGGAGCTCCCCAAGTGTGAAGCGAGGAGGTCTGACTGGCGCCGGCCCGGCTGATGCGTCACTACACTCGTCTCAACATGTCTCTCAGCTCGTCCGTGCCTCGCTGTCACGTGGCCTCGACCCGTGACGTTCCCTCTTTCCCTCAACTCCGAGAGTAGCCCGGAGGTCTCTCATTGGTTCGCGGCACTCGGCAAGCCGCCGAAAATGGCTCCTCCACCCATCCTCTGCGCGGCAGACCAAACCGGTTCCGCGGCAGGTTTCGCGGCACGCGGCGCGCCGCCGGCGGCGTGCCGCGCGCGTTTCCTCTCCTCTCGCGCGTTTCCTCTCCTCTGGTAACCTCCTCACCCGGCGCTCCGGAAAGCGATGGGGGCGTGTCCGCGGGGGTGATTTAGAAAGCGATTTCCGCCCCTTATATTAACAAAACAAAGAAAAAAATGTCGGAACCGTAAATTATTAGGTATGTTCTTCCAAATCCCAGCCATTCATGGAAATTGAAAACCGCTTCAGCTCCCCTTTAAGAGCAGCTGCCCCCGGACGCCAGGAGAGAGGCTCTGATTTCTTCTGTTGAGTAACGTGCTCTCCCGTCTCTCCACTTCGGTCGACCTGACCGGCCGCTCTTTTGCGATGCTAGAATAAACACGTTGTTCAGCAGTCGACTCATGCTTTGCCAGGACCTTCGGTTGCTTCCAGTTGTGCCCCAGGCCGCCAGGCCAACACTACCCTTGGGGCTTGCGACGTATTTGCAACAACTCGTGCCAGCGGTGCGACTGCAATAACGGGTGTCAGCACTGAGGATCCAACAACCGGTGCCATCGGTGAGATTCCAACAGCTGGTTGTCAGCGGTGGGATCGCGACAACGGAGGCCAGCAGCGAAGATATGCGGTTGACTGTATGCTGAGCAGCACAACGACCATCCAGGAGCAGTGCAACGAGCCCTGTGTGATGACTGGTTGCCTGCAGCGGAACGACTGCGCTGAATTCTTGGCTGCGAGGTTTGGTAAGTGCGGGAATTTCTTCTTCTAAGTTTCGCCAGGCTTTTGTTAGTGTCAGAAACAGAGCTGGTAATCGTGGTTGTCGTTGCTGCCGGGTTAGTTTGCGGCAAGACAATAGTAGCCGGTAGAGAAAGCAGCATTCACAGCAGCCATGGATTTGAAGTCGTTGCGCAAACCGAAATTGCTGGAGCTTGCAAGAGAGTTGGGTCTGGATGTCTCAGACAAACTCAGAAAACCAGAACTGCTAAGGGCTATTCTTGAGTTGGAAGCTGAGGATGACGAACTGTCGGAATGCCTTGAGACCATTGAGGAGAGAGAGACGGCAAAAAAACAGGAGCGTGAACGAAAAGAACAAAAAGAGAAAGAAAAAGAAGAGCGTAACCACGCTTTGGAAATGAAGCGTCTCGAGGTGGAGATGGAACGCGCTAATGGAAGTCAGGCACACGGTGCAGGAGAACGAGTATTGTTCAAAATGACTGACCTAATGCGGCCGTTTAAGCTTGGAGAGGACATTGGTTTGTTCCTGGTTAACTTTGAGCGAACGTGCGAGAAGCAGGGGTTCTCTCGGGAAACGTGGCCACAGCGCTTGCTCACTTTGTTACCCGGCGAGGCGGCCGACGTAGTCGCTCGCTTGAATAGAGAGGAGGCAGAGGATTTCGACCAAGTGAAATCGAGTCTGCTAAAAAAGTACAGGCTGTCAGCGGAGGCGTTCCGTCGGAAGTTTCGGGAAAATGAGAAAGGCAAAAGTGAGTCATATACAGAGTTTGCCTACAGGCTTATGTCAAACATGCAGGAGTGGCTCAAAGAAGAGAAAGCGTTTGGTGACCACGAGAAAGTTCTGCAGTGTTTCGGGCTAGAACAGTTTTATAGTCGGTGACCTGAGAACGTGCGGTACTGGGTCTTGGATAGGCCAGACGTTAGTACGGTGGCTAGAGCCGCTGAGCTAGCCGAAGAGTTTGTGACGCGTCGGGCTCGCGGAGCTATAAGGATGGTCAAAAGGGTGAATTTCGCTCCAAGTTTGAGAGGCCGAAGTTCACGCCCATGAGAGCAAAGGGGGACACACGTAGTGCGGATGCGAGTGAAAGCAGTCCGACCGAACGTAAGGAGACGGCGGCAACCGAAGCCGAACGCAGGAAGCGGTTCGAGACGAGGCAAGTGCGCGTGTGTTATACGTGCCAGAAGCCGGGTCACTTTTCGGCGCAGTGTCTGGAAACAAAAACAAAAGTCGTGTTTTTGTCATTATGCAGCACTGACGAGAACATGAAGCTTCTCGAGCCTTACATGCGAGACCTCCTCGTGAACGGGAAAGAGTGCCGAGTGCTTCGTGATTCCGCAGCTACGATGGATGTAGTTCACCCCTCTTACGCAGAACCCGATATGTTCACGGGCGAGTGCGCATGGATCAAGCAAGCCGTGGAAGCTCATAGCGCGTGTCTGCCTGTAGCAAAAGTGCTTATTGAAGGACCTTTCGGAGCGCTTGAGACGGAGGCCGCAGTGTCATCTATGCTGCCCCACCAGTACCCATACCTATTTTCGAACAAGTCCGATCACCTCCTGCGCGAGAAGGGGCTTTTGTTTGGTGAGGCTAGCGTTCAGGCCTTAACCAGATCGAAGGTTCGGGAGCTCGCAGCAAAGGCGGTAGTTGCGGGGCCGACGTTGTCGATCAATGAGAAAGGGTCAGAGGCGCAGCAAGCTGATATTCAGAGCACGTCCGAACTGAATAAAATTGAGCCTGTAGCGTTGAAGGCACCAGATACTGGAGAGGAAATGCCCGATGCGGGAAAGTTAGAAGAGCTATCTGCAGATTGGCTCATCGCGCCTACGTCAGACGGACTTGATAGGTTGCTAAAAGTCAGCCGGGTGGCTTTGATAGCCGAGCAAAAGAAGGATGGCAGCCTAGAAAACATACGCTGCATTGTCAAGGAAGGTATCGCCAAGAAAAATGCTCGCTTTGTGGAAAGAGGTGGGGCCCTGTACCGGAAGTATCTAGACCGCAGGGGAGTGGAGTTCGATCAGCTGATCGTGCCTCAGTGCTACCGTCAGGATCTGTTGCGCTTGTCGCATGGGGGTTCGTGGTCCGGACACCTAGGAGTTAAGAAAACTAAGGACCGTCTCTTTACTATTGGCCAGGGTGTTTTCGGGACGCAGACCACTTTGTGAAGACATGCGACACATGTCAGCGGGTGGGCAAACCAGGGGACAAATCGAGGGCGCTGTTGAAGTTCGTACCTATCATTACGGAGCCTTTTAGACGGCTCGTTATTGATACAGTGGGACCTCTGCCGGTAACAGCCACGGGGTACAGACACATTTTGACTGTGATCTGCCCAGCGACAAAGTTCCCTGAAACAGTGCCGCTTAAAGAACTCAGCTCAGTTGAGATAGTCAATGCACTACTGTCCATATTTGCGCGAGTTGGTTTTCCTGCGGAAATCCAATCAGATCAGGGCACAGAGTTTACTAGCGCTTTGACGCCAACTTTTCTCGAAAGGTGTGGGGTAAAGCTGTTACACAGCTCAGTGTACCACCCCCAGTCGCATTCTGTTGAGAGGCTCCACTCCGTCATGAAGCGCGTGTTGAGAGCATTGTGGTTTGAACAACAAACTGACTGGGAGCTGTTTCTGCCTGGGGTGATGTTTGCATTGAGGAGCGCGCCGCCTGCGGCTACGGGGTTTTGCCAGCTGAGCTAGTGTACGATCGCTCGCTGCGATCTCCGCTTCGGATGCTTCGAGACGGATCACTACCCTCTCCAATGGCTGCAGACTATCTCTTCCACAAATGGCCGCCTCCTGCGCTGGAGCCTCGCTTTGCAACAACATTCCTTTGAGGTGCGTTACAAAAAGGGGAGTCTCAATGGTAACGCCGATGGCTTAAGTCGAAGCCCCTAACGTGGGAATCAGCCTCAAAATTGTTTGTTATTGATGTTTTTCTTCCTGAGGCAGGATTTTTAACATATTGCTTTTGTTTAGTGTTTCAATGTCATGATATGCTTTGTAGTGCAATTTTCCGATTTGTGGACGCGTTCTGAGTGCTGCTAGACTACAGTAAGGAACTATAGGCAGTAGGATAAAAGGGAAAAGAGCCTGGCATGGCTTAGTGAGGGTTGTGCCGTGCTTGCTGACTGAGCGGCTGAGTTTCGGCGTAGTTCTAACGCTTGCTGGGAACGAGAGAAAAATGACAACTCTCCCGAAGTCACTTTGCAGTGTCCTGTGTGAACCTGAACGTGAGAACGAGGCCTTCTCGGTGCGCTGCGCTCAAGAAACGCCGAGGGACGACCGACTTCGGTTATGAGCATCATCGAGCGACATCCCTCCGGACAGCGGATGCAGCCCCCTGACCATCGGGATCTCCTTCCCCCGGCGGGGCGGTCTGTTACGTTTCGCCTACGACGCGCGGTATTGCCGGCGCGGATGCAACGGACGCCGGGGCTTCATTCAAAGCAGCGGACATTTTGGCCCGTTCAGCGCTGCCGCGACGCCTCCCCGCCAAGCGCGTCCAGGCATGTTTCAATGCCACGTGTCTTCAAGTGTGCGTGTGTGTGCATGTTGGTGCCCACGCTTGTCAAAGCGCGGCAGCCAGGGAGAGGAGCTCCCCAAGTGTGAAGCTAGGAGGTCTGACCGGCGCCGGCCCGGCTGATGCGTCACTACACTGTCTCAACATGTCTCTCAGCTCGTCCGTGCCTCGCTGTCACGTGGCCTCGACCCATGACGTTCCTTCTTGCCCTCAACTCCGAGAGTAAAAGAGCAGCTGCCCCCGGACGCCAGGAGAGAGGCTCCGATTTCTTCTGTTGAGTAACGTGCTCTCCCGTCTCTCCACTTCGGTCGACCTGACCGGCCGCCCTTTTGCGATGCTTGAATAAACAAGTTGTTCTGTTAGCAGTCGACTCATGCTTTGCTCGGACCTTCGGATGCTTCCAGTTGTGCCCCAGGCCGCCATTGCCAACGCTACCCTTGGGGCTTGCGACCCATTTGCAACAACTCGTGCCAGCGGTGCGACTGCAATAACGGGTGTCAACACTGAGGATCCAACATCCGGTGCCATTGGTGGGATTCCAACAACACGCTGTGAATAGCACTGGAGTAATAGTATCACCCTGCCTGACGCCTTTCTTTATTATGATTTTGTTGCTTTCTTTATGGAGGACTACGGTGGCTTTGGAACCGCTATAGATCCAGTATTTTTACATACGGCTCATCTACACCCTGATTCCGTAATGCATCCATGACTGCTGAGGTTTCGACTCAATCAAACGCTTTCTCGTAATCAATGAAAGCTATATATAATGGTTGGTTTTATTCCGCACATTTCTCTATCACCTTATTGATAGTATGAATATGGTCTATTGTTGAGTAGCCTTTACGGAATCCTGTCTGGTTCTTTGGTTGACAGAAGTCTAAGGTGTTCCTAATTCTATTTGCGATTACCTTAGTAAATACTTTGTATGCAACGGACAGTAAGCTGGTCGGTCTGTAATTTTTGAAGTCTTTGGCGTCCCCTTTCTTATAGATTACGATTATGTTAGCGTTCTTCTAAGATTCCGGTATGCTCGAGGTCATGAGGCATAGCGTATGCAGGGTAGTCAGTTTTTCTAGAACAATCTGCCCACCACCCTTCAACAAATCTGCTGTTACCTGATCCTCCCCAGCTGCTTTCCCACTTTGCATAGCTCACAAGGCTTTCATTACTTCTTACGGTGTTACTTGTGGGATTTCAAATTCCTCTAGACTATTCTATCTACCATTGTCGTCGTGGGTGCCACTGGTACTGCATAAATCTCTATAGAACTCCTCAGCTACTTGAACTATCTCTTCCATATTAGTAAAGATATTGCCAGCTTTGTCTCTTAACGCATACATCTGATTCTTGTCTATTCCTAGTTTCTTCTTCACTGCTGTTAGACTTCCTCTGTTCCTGAGAGCATGTTCAATTCTATCCATATTATAACTTCCTTATGTGAGCTGCCTTACGCTTGTTGATCAACTTGGAATGTTCTGCCAGTTCTATTCTAGCTGTTGAGTTAGAGGCTTTCATACATTCGCGTTTCTTGATCAGATCTTTTGCCTCCTGCGATAGTTTACTGGTATCATGTCTAACGGAGTTACCACCGACTTCTATTGCACACTCCTTAATGATGCCCATAAGATTGTCGTTCTTTGTTTCAACACTAAGGCTCTTCCTGAGTTAAAGCCGAATAGCGGTTCTGTAGCTTGATCCGGAATTCCTCTACTTTCCCTGGGAGGGGCGCTGCGAGCTGTCAAGGACAGTGGACGCATTTCACGTCAGCTCCATCGAATCGATGTCCTGCCGCCAAAACTTTGTTCTGCACCGCCCGAAACCAGTTGGATTACATCCGTGAAGTTACCAGGAACCCGTGAACATCATTATTATCCAGGTGGGCCAATTTTTGGCAGTTCTACGGGACTCTATTCTTCAACCACGCGAACGCCGCGGTAGCCGCGGACGCGGCACCAGACGCGGCCCCCATGGCTCTCGTACGGGGCTATGACCCAGACAGCATGCGAGAAATGGAGCTTTCGACCGCGGAGACGCCAGTTTTTGATGAAACTACGGAGTATACCATCCAGAAAAAGTTGGAACAGTGGGAGCGAGCAACCTCGACGCGCGCCCGTTCCGAACATCAACGCAGCCACGGTAGCGGCAGTGACGGCCACGTGACCACTCTGGCTCTTGGCAAGAACGCTCAAAGTAAACGCTGGAAGCCGCAAGTCATGCCGAAATTTGGAGCGGAAGACGCTGTGGTCATCATCAAGCCAAAGGGAACTCTGAACCTCGCACAATTTAAGGGCAGCAACCAGATCGGGGAAGCAACGTACGCTGCTGCCGGCATTCCGCGGGCGTCGCAAGCGCTCGCTATTTGGCCGGCCTGGGACCAGAATATCATTATTATTGGCATCAAGAACGCCCAACTTATTCGTCAGGTCCTTGCGATCGGACAGCTCCAACTCGGAGGACAGGCCCGAGCGGTTCAAGCCTACCTGAAGTCATCGGACAACACAAGCCGTGGTGTTATTCAAGTGGATCCCACAGCCACTGAAGCGGATATTACTCAAGCCATTTATTCACCAGAGGCTCCAGTAGTAGGAGTCCGAAAATTAGGAGGGACCAACGTAGCAGCGATCACGTTCGAGGGCCGGAGGGTGCCTTTCAACGTTTATTATTGGGGCGAAGCTGTGCCGGTTCGCCTCTACCGCAAGACGACGCCAGCCTGTCCCCGCTGCGGCACGATCGGACATCGTGCCGATGTTTGCCCTAATCCACAGGCCGGTCGATGCCAGGCTTGCGGCGAGACGGATCTAGAAGAGGGCCACGAGTGTCAACCCAGCTGCCTCATTTGCGGGGGCCCTCATGCCACGGGATCAATTCAGTGCACGCAGAAGTACAGGAGAGGCGGTGCTGGAACTGGGGCCAAGCGGAAGCCCGTCAGTGGAAAAGCCAGTCAGCAACATCACTCCAGGAACGCTGGAGGGAGCGAAGCCCCCGACCTGCAAGCTCCGACGCAGGGGGCGACCCCTTCGCCTCGACCGCATGCAGGAGCCTTCCGAGGGGGCCCTAAAGGAGGCGGTCGTCCAGCAGACAAGCACGATGGGCCAGAGCCAAAACACAGTCCCGGGAACAAAACGAGCAGCAACAAGGTGAGCTGGGCCAGTGTGGTTGCCTCCCCTCCCCCCACGTTGTCTAATGAGAGACTTAGGGCTGAAAACGAAAGGCTCAAACTAGAAATACAACAACTTAGAGAGAAGACGGCAGCGAACGATACAGAAAACTCTAGAGTACTTCAGGTATCCTCAGCTCAGGCGATGGAGGAGGACAACCCTCCCCCGCTGCCGTCAGGTAGTGCGACTAAGTCACCCCCTCGTACATCAGAATTCGGCCGAGGAGCGTCTGGCGGCAGCGTAGCGTTGGCGGCTGCACCCTCGACAGAGGAGTGTACGACACGCGCAGATGTGGACGCAATTACAAATAAATTCAGTTCATTTACGGAAAACATGGAAAAGCGCATGCGAGAGGAAATCGAGAAAATGGAATGTCGCATACTACCAAGCCTACAGGCTAGCGTAGAAAGAATTGAAGAGACGCTAAGCAAAAAAATTGAGCAGAACTTACACGGAATGACAGAGCAGACAATTCATAAAATGTTAGAGCCGCATTTCTCAAAACTCCATGCTTACGAGATTAGGATTGACCGCAAGTTACAAGAATTGGCTGAATGCTCGCGCACTAAGACACCCAGACTGACAGGAAAAATGGGCACCAGGCAGATTGCATCTGATGATGCGCTTGACCTGAGCAAAGAACAAGGACTGACCTCTTCCAGTTTGCAATATGGCTCATCAAACTAAGTTAACAATATTACAATGGAACTGCAGGGGTTTTAAACGTAAGCGGGAATCTCTGCAACAGTATGTGGACTGTCTAGATGAGAGGCCGGATGTAATCGCGTTACAGGACGTTAATGTCGCAGTTAAACTCAGGTCGTACAGTACGTATCAAACGAACACTTCGACTTGCATACTTGTACATAAAGACAGTACGGCTTCAACTATAGACCTCGAACTTAATGCTGAAATAGAACATGTGTTTATTCGTATCCTCCCTAACACTCGTTCCAGTAAAGGGGCGTACATACTTAACATATACAGCCGCCCTAAACACAGGACAGCAGTCTTTGACGAAATTTTTCGAAAAGCAATGCAGGCTGCAAAAACTGCGCCTCTCGTTATAGTGGGGGATTTTAACGCGCACAGCTTTCTTTGGGGTTACAACAACGAAAACGTGAAAGGCAGGAAACTGGCAGCAGCAATATCGGATATGGCTCTTACTATTCTGACGGACCCGCAGCATCCTACAAGAATAGGCAACAGCGTTTCAAGGGACACATGCCCAGATTTAACGCTAGTCAAAAATGTTAAAAATTGCGAGCGGTAAAATACGCACGAAACCTTAGGCAGTGATCATTATATGCTCCGAATTTGCCTAGACCACAACAAGCATCGTAAACACAGGGGACAAGCTCGGCTTACGAATTGGTCGCTTTTTCGAGAGTCCAAGGTTCCTCAGCTCGACTCGCCTATTGAGGATTATGAGCAATGGGCTGAGTCACTTCTAGCTGCCAGAGAGAAAGTCACGAGAACGCTGCACACCTCAGAGGATGTCCCGGCAGTCGACAACCACCTTCTCCACCTCTGGGAGGCCAGGAGAGGCCTCACCAGAAGGTGGAAAAAGCAAAAACACAATCGCAAGCTTAAAATCAAGATCGCTGAAATTACACGACAAGCGGAGGAATACGCGTGGACCTTAGCCAAAAACAACTGGCTAATCAAGTGCGACTCATTAAGAGGCGGGCTTGGCGTCAAGTCTACGTGGAGCCTCCTGCGATGCCTCATCGAACCCAGCAAGACGAGCGGAGAGCAGCAGCGGAACCTCAAGAGAGCCCTCCACGGTTATGAGGGTACGGTTGAACAGCTGGTGGTAGCCCTGACGAGCAAATACCTCTGTACGACCAAAGATGACAAGCCTGTGTTGAAGTATGAAGGCAAAGATAATCCAAAACTCGACAGAGACTTCGAAGTAGAAGAAATACAGGCGGCGCTGCTAACCATGAGAAGAGGTACGACGCCAGGACAGGACAAAGTTACAGTCGGCTTGCTCGCCAACATGAACAAGAAGATGCTAGGCCAGCTGACGGATTGGGAATTGACGGAATGAGTGCTGGAGAGCTGGCAAGCTGCCCCTGGCGTGGAAATCAGCAGACGTCAGCTTTATCCCTAAGCCGGGCAAAGAGGTAAATATTAACAACCTCCGTCCGATTTCGCTCACGTCATGTGCCGGCAAGCTGATGGAGAAAGCAGTGCACGCCAGACTTTCAGCGTATTTGGAGGAAAACGATTACATGCCCCACACCATGTTTGGCTTCAGGGAGCGCCTATCCACGCAAGACGTACTGCTGCAGCTCAAGATGGAAGTTATTGACCCACCCAACAAACGCAGTAGCAGAGCCATCTTAGCCCTAGATCTCAAGGGCGCTTTCGATAATGTGAAGCACTCAAAGATCCTGGAGAACCTGCGGAAGACACAGTGTGGAAGAAGGACTTTTGAATACGTCAGAGACTTCCTACTAGACAGACAGGCTCATGTAAAAATTGGAGATTTTAGGTCCCAGCCAATCCCTATGGGTACCAGGGGTACGCCACAAGGAGCCGTCCTCTCCCCTCTGCTCTTCAATATTCCTCTTATAAATTTGCCTGAGCAACTCGATCGGATAGAGGGAATTCGGCACGCCCTCTATGCAGATGACATCACGGTCTGGGTGACGAAGGGCAGTTGGGGCAGATGGAAGAGGCGCTCCAAGAGGCTGCTTCGACAGTCCAAAAATCTGCCGAGGAGTGCGGACTGCGCTGCTCTCCGGAAAAATCGGCACTTCTAATCATGCGCAGACGAGAAGATCAAGTCCCGGTCAAAATTAGGGTGCACGACGCTGCGATCCCTGAAGTGGAGACGGTGCGTATCCTGGGATTATTGGTTAACAACAAGGGTGGCAACGCAGCAATGATTACTCAACTCCGTACATCATATGAGCAAGTAATGCGAATGATCACACGGATCACCAATAAAACGAGAGGGATGATGGAGAACGACACTCTTCGGTTGGTCAAAGCCTTTATACTCAGCAGAATTGTGTACGTAGCTCCGTACCTTCGGATGAGGAGGTGCGATTTAAAACATTTCGATGTCATGATCAGAACAGCATATAAGAAGGCACTAGGACTGTCGGTCAAAACATCTACAGAGCGCTTATTGCAGTTGGGGGTGCACAATACAATAGATGAGATAATTGAGGCCCACCTATTAAGTCAATATGCCAGATTGGCAGGAACAAAAACAGGACGTAAGGTACTAGAGGACCTAAATATCGGCTGTCCTTACTATACGGCAACAAGACAAGACATTCCGAAAGAGTGGAGGGGCAACTTCGCGACACTGCCCCTTCCTAAAAACATGCACCCAGAATATCATCAAGCAAGGAGGAGGGCAAGAACCAAAAAGATGGACCAGATCTATTCTAAATTAGAGGGCGCCTTCTTCGTGGATGCTGCAGGTCCGGTGGGAGGAGTCTCCACAATATCGGTGGTGCATCAAGGGCAGGCGGTCAATGGACTTTCTGTTCGGCACGGGGAAATTGCAGAATTGGAAGAGGCGGCGATCGCCATGGCGGCTTCGCATCCTAGTTCCGAATACGTCATTACAGACTCGCAAACTGCATATAGAAATTACACGCGGGGCCGAATTGCACCGCTAGCTTGCAGGATCCTCAAACAATCTGGGGTCTTCGCTTCGCGCAAAGAGCTGATTTGGGTGCCAGGTCACGAGGGTGTAGAGGGAAACGAGCGTGCACACGCTGCCGCCCGAGCTTTTCTCCCCCGGGGGCCCTCCTCCTCCCTCCCCAATGACTCGGACTTCCCAGTGCCATTAATAACTTATGCAGACGTATTACAACACTTGCGCTTATCGCGACGAAAATACCCGGACCCAGCTAAGGGATTAGACAAATCAGAAGAATGCCGTTTACGAAGGTTACAAACCCTGTCATTTAATAATCCAGTGAAGCTACATGCTATTGAGCCACAATCTTTTTCGGCCGAATGTAAATTCTGCGGGCAAAAAGCAGATTTGTACCATATGGTATGGGCCTGCCAGGCTAATAGTGCCTTAGAAACTATAAAACAGCCAACGTGGGAAGGATGGGAGGCAGCCCTGTCCAGCTCAACCCTCAAGGACCAGCGAGCCCTCGTGGAAAGAGCTAGGGCGGCGGCCTTAGCCAACGGAATTCCGGAATAGGAATCCGACCACCCTTCTCCTAACTCCCATCTCCCTTTCTTTTGTTTCTTTAAATAAAACGTTTTCATCATCATCTACTTTCCCTCTTACCGCTAACTCTCTTATGTACCAGTTTCTTTCGTTCCCTCCTCAAGTTTAGGCTAATGCGAGTTCTTACAATCCGATGGTCACAGCAGCGCAACTTGCCGAGCACGTCCACATCTTGTATGATGTCAGGGTTAGCACAGACTATAAGGTCTATTTCATTTCTAGTTTCGCTATTCGGGCTTCTCCACGTCCACTTTCGGCTATCCCGCATGCGGAAGAAGGTATTCAATATCTGCATATTATTCTGTTGAGTAAAGTCTACTAATAACTATTCCCTGCTGGGGTCTGAGGGCCGGGATTTGATTGTTGTATTCATATAGGAAGTTGTGGCCAACTACTGCACCAAGGTGGTCAATCCTGCTTTGCTGAGGGAGTGCGTTCCCGGTTCTAGGCACCGGGATCAGGCAGCATTCCAGGCCTGTTTATGCAATTTTATCAACTCGCTGATTTTTTTTAATCCTGTGAAAAATTGCGCGGCACCGGGATTCGAACCACAGTCCTCTTGCACGCGAGGCGGATGCTCTACGTCTACGGCCCCGCTGCACCCTTGGAACACGCCTATAAAGCCTATAAGAAGGAAGAAGAAGCATGTGCTTGCTGTGGTAAAGCTAGGGAAACGATTGGGCATGTTTTAATAGAATGTGAAGACCCACCCAGCGGTCGATTTAGGCACCACTGGACTCCTTGAATCCCTTGGGTTCTGCGAGAGCAGGGGGACAGTAAACATGTCCGCAATAGAGATTAGTAAAAGACGATTGGAAGATTGGTGAAAGGAAAGTAGGGAAAGAACAATAACAACAACAACAACAACAATAACAAAACGGAGACGTACAAAAGCAAAGTTCGCAATAGAGGGTCAGAAAATTTGGTTGTGGTAGTTCATAGATTTTTTTTTTCCTTTTTTAACCTAGGTAGGACATTAGACGATATAATAGCAAGAGCTTGGTGGCGCAACCCACCGCCTCGTTTCAAAGGGGACACTCATAACATCCATCCATCCATCCTACGGGAGCTGCATGCAAGCGGTGCCTTCCTCCATGGTGCCTAGAATACTATACGGGTCGGTTCAGCCATGGATTTGCCTTAAGTTCGACCTTGTGGCTCTAAGAAACTTCGGGACTTTGCAAAGTGATAATTTCCGACAAAGAGATAACTAATACACATTAACTAAATTGCGGGACAGCATGTTTTCAACACAATACCTCTAGACCATAAGCCCGGCCATATTGAAACCATTGCACCACGGACTCATGCGTCGACAAGCGGAATAGAAGACACTTAGAGGGGAACTCCGGCGATTTTTCGATGTCCACTGACTTTCATGAAATTTTAAATATACACAATAACCACGTTATAGCGAAATGGGTGGTAACGAAGCGAAATCCCCCTGGAATCCTAACAGAGATCTTTGTATTTAAAACCTCGTTTAAACGAAGTGAAATTGTCATATCCATGAATATAACGAACTAGACTCATCTCCAAAGAAAAAAAAATGTACCTGACCATTGCGCATCGAGTACATCGCTTTCAGCTGAGTTCTGCAAACATGAACACGCAGACATGGCACACATCTTGTGGAAGTGCACACAGATCGGTTCAGTATACGTAGAGGACAAGAGAGAACCGGACCTTCTCGAGGAGCGATGGCTAAGCGCTCTGACTAGCTCAGAACTACACGACCAATTATGGGCTATCCAGCGGGCCCGGGCAGCGGTGGAAAGGCTATGCCTCACCGCACACAATGCCCGGGTGGCCTGAGCCCGGGCTGGCAACCGTGCAGGTTCTTTTTCCATTAAAGTTTTTTCCGTCCGTCCGTCCGTCCGTCCGGCACTCGTTCATTGCGGCGATTCAAAACTCCCGCGTCCTGCGTCGAACACGTCGTCAAGCAACACTGGACCTCTTCGATTGTCCGTTGTGATCCGTTGCGACGCGGGGAGACGCATGTTCTTGAAGTTCCATCGCGTTCTGCGTCACCTCGCGACGTTTCTTTCGATTAGTTTAATATTTAATGCTCACAATTATTCATGTTGTGGCCACTCTTTCAGAGAACACATAACGAACCATAGAGTTTCCCACTACATTACCTAGAGGGAAATCTGGCGCTGCTGCGCTGTGGTATGCATGGGAATGCCGGTATATTGTGGATTCGGATTGGCATCGTTCTCGTAGAGACAGGACACCTTGAAGACGCACTTGGCAAGTACCGTTCCGTCTGTCACAATGATTCATTTTCTACTAGAACAGCATGCGAAAAGCTGTTTTAGCTTTATTATTACGTGAAAACATGTTTTGTTTAACTATGAGAACTTGTTATTGTGTGTACGACTACATGTTACGTAAAAAAGTATCAGCGGGCCGCTAAAGTTGGAGAACAGACGACAAGGTTCGCGCTCGCTTTGAAACAGTTGGTCGTCTGTTCTTGTATTTCTTCGCTTGATCATGCATCGTGGGTGAGTAAAGATGTAATATGCTTGAATGGAAACATTTTATGAAGATATTACTTTGATAACGCGTTATTTGCGTAGCCATATCCACGTTTTAGACGAAGCCTCTTACAACATCAGCCAACACGAGCTGTGTGCTATCCATATGTGTGCCGTGCACCAGCTCTTTTCGATGGACGAGCGTGGCGCCGCCTGCAATGAATGCCCACGATGGCCGGCAGAGGTCGCTGCCACACGGGTGGGTGCAGACTGCGCGTGTCGTCTGCTTCGCATATCAGTTTCGCAGTTGTTGCGTCGGTTTCTGTGTTTGCTTTTCAGTGTTATTACAGTGTTGCGTGTTTGTGCTTGGTGTTGTCAAAGAGTGAGTGCGTGGCTGTTATGTTCGTGTGCCTGTCATTGCGAGAACTATGCGGCGGCGGTGAAAAAATGCCGAAGCTGAGACAGTGCAAGGTGAGGACCTGTTTTGTGCCGTTGTGTGGAAGTGGTTACCGCTCGAACAAAGGGCGTGTATCCTTGTTCACTCTACCATCTGATACGAAGCGGCAGCCGAATGGGCAAGAATGATCAGGAGAACGGACAGAAGGCTGGCACCAACTGCTGCGGTTTGTGAAAAACAGTTCGAAAACAGCTTAGTCGAGCGCGCGTTCTCTATCACCGTGAATGACGTTGTCCACGAGATTCCCCGCGATAAAACACGCCCACGGTGGAAGTATTCTTCCATCGTGACCACGCCTGAAACCCTAAGCTATACCCACGATATTTACTGAGTTTGCTAAGCATTCAGCTTACTTTTCCTTAGTACCAGGGAAAAAAGAAAGAAAAAACGAGCAGTAGTGCTTTGATCTACTATACTGCAGGTTATGTTGCACGATAGATTACTGCCCAAAATTCTTGACCATATTGTGCAGGCTTCCTTTGCGTAAGTAAAGCTGAAGCTAGTACAGACGCTGCTTCATTATTGCACTTCCCATTTTGACAATGGAGGCCTTGCTTGTCTATCTTAGCCAGACGTCAACCGCTGTGAAGGCCGGGGAAGATGCTTTTACTGTGTTCTTCAGCAAAAACAAGTTACATGCAGCGAGTATAGCTAATTTTTCAGGTCAGCTGCAGACAGCTGGCCTTTCCTCAACCAGGGTGCCCAGAGCATGAAAAACCAGCTTTTGACAGCAGTTGCAAAGTTCTTTGTTTTCTTGAGGTTTCGTTTTTTTTTTTGTAAAAGGCATCAACAAAGAGAGGGAAGCGCAAAGGCAACGGCAGAAGCTCCTGAAACTGCGTCACTGCGCGATCTATTCATGTATGTGTGCATTATCTCATCTGGGGCTGTCTTATATGCCTGCGATTGACTGTTGTTATGCATGAATAAAATCTTTGTTACGCCTAAATGAAATATCTGTTTCCTATTTTTGTTCACGTATATCAGACATAAAAAGAAATGTGCACGTATTTACCAGGTATAAAAAAAAAAATGTATAGTACACGGAACACCACGTGCCGTCCATTTTACAGGCTTTTTTTTTGCTTATTATCCTATCCTCGGGGCCCAATGGGAATTATGAGGAGATGGGTACATGGTTTACAAACCATCAAAAACATTCAAACCTATGAGGACAACAATAAGATAGTAGGCAGAAATCGCAGCAAATAAAATAAAAAGAAAGAACACATAAATTCAAGTCATTTCAAAAGATAATTGGTTACAGCGGTTTTGAATGGTTATGCATTAATATAACATCAATAGAACAGTAACATAACCTTAGAATTCCTTTACTTCATTAGAATGAAAAATGTAACCTGAAACGTACCCTTAAAAAATTACGCTGCGATCATCGCTAGAATAAAAAAACAAGTGTCCTTAGCTATCGCCGAAGATATACACGTACGAAGGCGAAAGCCTTGTAAAGCCTACTCTGATTCACTCTAATCCTTAATTAATACATCTTAATCCCTCTAATTAAGCCTTATCCCCTTAATCCAATCACTATAATGAATAATTAAATTTGCTAATCATTTAGCATCTCCTATACACGGCTGGACATGCTTTGGTTCGTTTCTGGCCTTCCTTGGGTCGTGTGATATGTTCTGTATCTCGCAACACGGCCTCGGAAGATGGAGATCAAGGCATTTGCCTTAGAAATTACGTTTTCACTTCGCCAGCATAGAAACACATCAGGTTTCCCGCTCGAAGCCCAGCTGAGCTAGCACACGCTTTTCACGCAAGCGACAAGCGCTAGAGAAGCCTGTTGTAGTCGAAACAAACCCTGATTTATAAATCAGCTGCTCACATTTGAACTGTGCTGCTGCTACAGCTTAATAAAAACAAAAAGCGCAGCAGCCCGGTTGCCGATGCTGTGGAAACACGGCGGGCTACGAAGACCGGATGGTGCCGCAGCATGGATGGATGGATGGATGTTATGAGCGTCCCCTTTGGAACGGGGCGGTGGCTTGCGCCACCAAGCTCTTGCTACTATGCTGCCTAATATCCTACCTAGGTTAACCCATGAGAAAAAAAAAAAACACACTATGAACTACCACGTCCAAATTTTCTGATACCCTATTGCGAACTGTGCTTTTGTACGTCTCCGTCCTTTGTCTTTTCCCTACTTTTCTTCCACCAATCCTCCAATCGCCTCTTACTGATGTCTATTGCGGACCTGTTTGCTTTTCCACTGCTCCCGCTGAACCCAAGGGCTTCAAGGAGGCCAGTGGTGCCTAAATCGACCGCTGGATAGATGTCTTCACATTCTAATAAAATATGCTCCGTCGTTTCCCTAGCTTTACCGCAGCAAGCACATGCTTCTTCTTCCTTCTTATATCTCGCTTTATACGTGCGTGTTCTAAGGCATCCCGATCTCGCTTCGAAAAGTAATGAGCTTCCCTTTGAGTTATCATAAATGGTTTCTTTCCTAATTTCGTTTTTTCCCCTTAAGTAGTTACTCATGGCAGGTTTCTTTTCCATTGCCGCCACCCATGAGATTAATTCAGCCTCTCTGACTTTCCGCTTGACCTTCTTTGTTGCTGTGTTGCCCACCCCACAGGCCGCATACTTGCTGGTAAGCTTCCTAGTTCTTTTCCTCCACTGTGAATCAATGTTTTGCCTGTACAGATACCTGAACACTCTCCCAGCCCATTTACTTTCCTCCATATTCCTCAGCCGTTCTTCATACTCAATTTTACTGCGAGCTTCCCTCACTTCAAAACTAGTCCAGCCCATATCCCCTTGCACAGCTTCATTTGTAGTCTTCCCGTGAGCGCCCAATGCGAGGCGACCCACTGACCTTTGGTTCCCGTCGAGTCCTGATTGTACCCCTGATTTAAAGCAAACAACCGCATTTGCAAAAGTAAGTCCTGGAACCATTACCCCTTTCCACATACCTCGGAGGACCTCGTACCTATTGTATCCCCATAGCGCTCTGTGCTTCATTATGGCTGCATTTCTCTTCCCCTTGACTGTTATGGTTTTTTCCTGTGTTTCCATATATCCGTTGCCTTCGTTTATCCATATACCAAGGTATTTATATTCTGTTACCCGAGGTATTTCTTGGCCCTGTATCTCCACTGTCTGTTTACTGTTTTCATTGAATACAATAACACCTGATTTTCTAACACTAAATTTCAAACCTAAATTGTTGCCTTCCTGTCCACAAATATTAGCCAGACGTTGCAAATCACTTTGGTTGTTTGCGAGCAACACAATGTCGTCTGCATAAAATAAACCTGGGAGTTGCTGCTCTATTACTGTACCTGCCTGTTTGTATGAGAGATTAAACCCGATATTACTTCCTTCTAGCGCCCTCTCCATCCTCACCATGTACATCATAAACAGCAGCGGGGATAAAGGGCACCCCTGCCTCAGTCCCTTGTTGATATGAACTTTCTCCGCGCTCCTCATCCCTTCCCATTCAACGCAAACAGTATTTTCTAGGTAAATCTCTCTCAAAAGCTGTATACAATCGTTACCTAAGCCTTCCCCTTCCAGAATATCCCACAAAATGCTGCGGTCTACGTTGTCGTATGCTCCTGTAATGTCCAAAAAGGCCACATACAACGGTCTGCTTTCTACTTTTGATATTTCAATACACTGAGTAAGAACAAACAAGTTATCATCCAAACGCCTACCTATTCTAAAGCCATTCTGAAGCTCTGCCAAAATGTCATTATTTTCTGCCCATGCTTGAAGCTTTAATTTACCTTTAACCCACCTGCACTGCAGCGCCCCTAGTGGCAGCCGGCGGCATTCATTGCATTTGGTGCCACCCGAAAGGCCGCGGACGGCACACTAGCCAGTATATTCTAGGCACTATACATATACCACATGCGTTTCCCCGCAGGCCAGCTGAGGCCGGTGAACAATAGAAGGCACCATCCACGTGACCTTGCGTTCCCGGATGTTGGTTCCCTAAGTTGGTTTCCAACTGTCTCTATGAGGCCACTGAATACCTAGTGTGTCACGTGATTGGGGAGGTTTCTTCCCTGTATTACTGCCGGAATATACAACAATCCTAGCGCGTACAATGACGCAGAAACCACGTGCTTCTAAACGCCGTCTCTCCGCTTCGGAATGGCGCACGTCTGTGATCACGAGCACATCGAAAATGGATTTCACCGCTGTTTCTGCGCACGCGCGAGGAGCAGTAGCTGCGAGAGAGAAATGTGGGGACTTTTGGTGCTCAAGATTTCTCGTCGTTTAGGTACTACGGGGAAGAAAACCGTTTGTTCCGTTTGTCCCTAGCCGAGCTTGCAGCACAGAATCGACAGGATGCGTGGCCGGCAAGGCGGAAGAAGCCGCGTCCGATGTGAGTTTGTTTCTATTTTGTTGCGACGGTAGCATATTAAATTTTATAGTCGCAAGGGGATACGTTTGGAAGTGAGGTGTCTTCTCGGATGACTTTAGTGGCAAAGCATTACGTCGTGCCGATGCATTGTTCATTAGTGTCGTTGATCAAGGTCAGCATACCACTCACTTCAGGGGAATCGCGGGAACGGAAACAGTTTATGAATTAACTGCCGTGCCGATGCATTAGTTCTTAATGTAACTGAGAATACAGCACACTTGGAGGTTCGTGGGAATGGAAATCTTGTACTCTGTATGTGTAAGTATAAAACTTGCGTCGTCAGGCAATCTGAGCCGTAGATCGTTGTGAGAGCTGTATAGCCACACTGGCAAAACACTACGCCCTGCGGATGAATACGGAAGAAATGTATGCAAAAGAAAAGTGGTCGTCATGCAATTTCATAGCAGTAGACCCTTGTGAAAGCTGTGCAGTAACACTGATATTGGCTAGTTAATAATACCTCCTGTTACGATGTCTAGCTCATATACGGGGCGCTCTATGTGGGCGAAACAAGGGCTCAGATCACTACAACCGCATGCGAAATAGCTCTGCCTGCCAGTACACTTGTTCGGCGTCTCTGTGGTCAGCCAGTGACAAACGCATTGCACGAAACAGTGAGACTTTGTTTAATCCGCAATGCTTATGTGGCGAACAGGAGAGCAAAAGGTGAAAACAATGTTTTCATACAAGGCAAGTTATCCATGTAGTGGAATTGCATTTATCGTTGGTGTAGTGTTGATGTACTTTCTGAAGTCCAACCTTTAATGCAACTTAGTTTTCGTTGGTGCAATTGCTTCTACTGGAAACATCCAAAATATGATTTAACAAATCAGGTTGCTGTCTTGTAGTTTTAGAAATTTTCCTCTGGTCTTAAGTCTTTTCTGAATCTGGAAGAGCTGGCTGATTGCACATTTCATCTCGAGATAGCTCGCACACTTCCAGCAGCACAGGTTAGCACACTTTGTTGAGTGCAGATGAGCACTGCAAATTCAATCATTTTGATGAGGCACCGATCTAATGCCGTTCACTCTTGCCACAGCACTTTTTCAACTTGTACTGTACTTGTTTCTTCCACCTTCCATTTGCACCACCAGGGCTAAGGCACAACAGCAATAACATTTCTAGCAGAAAATTCTTGCTCCTTGGCATCTGAGCTCCCCATTCATTTGCTACTTTCTTCAAATTTTTCTTTTCATGTGATGCTCTTGCCTTCACACACTGTCAGGCTTCTCCTTCATGCGTTTAATACTCCTTCTGTCTGCTTCTTGCTCGACATACCGTGCATGCCTTCAGTCATGTCCTAGTTGATCGATGCAGTCTTGTCCTTTTGTCTCTCTCCTCCAGAACCTGCAACTTTCGACAACCACTCCCCAGCATTATGTTGCTTCTTCTTGTGATAGTGCCTGGCTATCTGTTGCTGATGCCACACATTCACTTTGCAATGGTTTATTAGACCACATACATAAATTAGTAGCTGTACAAAACCTTGACTCTCCAGCACTTCCACAAAATTCATGCAGAAGTGGAAACACAGATTACACTCCATTCCTCACCACAGCTTACTATGTCTGCATCAAAGCTTGATATTACCTACACTTGTGCACTGTCTTTGTGTCTTCCTTTGTAGGTGTAGGTCACTGCATGAGCAGAAAAAGATTTTGTTGCCCAAATGTTCATGTGCTTAAGTAGGCAATGTAGTGTACTTGATTTTTACAATGCTTAACTCAATTGGTGGTATGCCTGCACTATAACATGCACAAACTGAACAGCATATCCAAACAAGAAAATTGCTAGCCTATCACAGTTAGGTTGAGTCATTTGAATGAAAGTTGGGACAGTTTTTGTATGGGATGGCTGATGGCATTCAGGCTCATCATGTCAACATCAAAGTGGGAGCAAAAACGCAGTACATGTATAAAATATAAGCAGTTTTATTGGATTGTGGTGCTTTACATGCACCTCACTTTAAGCACAACGATGTCTTTGCGTGTCACCAGTGTCGAAATGAAGCCACTCCAGCTGGTGAGCAATGTGCTTGCAGATGGCACTGGCTACATTCCTTTGGAAAGGCATCCTCATGTTGCACAATGTAGTGAAGATGAAGGCTTTTAAATTAATGTGTACTTTATTTTTTATTTACCTCTCACCTACTGTTGCCAACACAAATGATGTCTCTTGGTAAGCCAATGCCTGTGAACATTGCAAGGCACAGTGTCAGGCAACCGTTTATAATCTTCAGCATAATACTGTAGAAGGCGGCCTTCTGGTTTGTATACAGGAAAGCAAGCTAGATAGGCTAAAGACTAGCTTACTTGACAGCTCTGTACAGCCTGTACATCTTACAGAAAGCAAGTCACACTGGTCACGGGACCTATAGCAGCGGCATGCAAATAGAGGTTTGTATTGCCTGTAGTACATATACATAGCCTTTCTTTGAAAAATATGTTTGGTCACTTTTAATTAACTTTACCTAGTCAGGACATGCATTATCACTTAAGCTGCTTGGTCTTCAAATAAAACGAGCATTTTCTGCATAGTAACTTTTACTTACATGAAATATGTGGTGGTGTTGACCTGTAGAAGTGTACAGAATACATAAAATCTTGAAGCACTTAAGCAGAATTTATAAACAATGCTAAATTTAGGTGGACTGACAAACTGAACTGTACAACACAGATAATATAGGGCACTTGCAAGACAGTTTCTTGAGGGCCTAGTTCCTAGAAGGTATTTAGAATGAAAACAGTGTCAACTGATTGGAAAAGGAAAGGGGACAGACACAGTGCTCACTTATGACTCAAGGTTTTTTTTTGTGTGTGTGTGTGTGTGCAGTAATATATACGAGGTGGGTTCAAAAAGAAACCAAACTTTTGAAATAGTGTGCCATTCAGCAGAGGGAGCGCGCTGCGGCTACTGAGCGCATGTAGTGGCAGGTTTAGACAACAAACTGCCATTGCCGTGTTTCGCTCTGACTGTAGTTGGCGAGCTACAGCCGCTGAAATGAGCACATGAACAAGCTGCTCTTTGGATTGGTGCCAAAGTGACAATGAAGAAATTGGAAGAACAGTGTGTGTGTGTGAAGTTCTGCTACAAACTTGGGAAAACTTTCACAGAGACTTTTCAGTTGCTTAGCCAAGCATACGGGGAGGACTATGCGAGTCACACGCAGTGCTATGGTTGGTTCAAGCGTTTTGAAGAGGGAAGAATGTTGGTCGGTGACGATCCCAAGCCTGGACAACCTTCCACATCTACAGATGATGACCACATTGAGAGAGTTCGAACTGCGATTTGTGGAAATCGTTGTTTGACTGTTCGAGAAGTCGCTGATGAAGTGGGTATCAGCATAGGATCATGTCATGAAATTTTGAGTGGCAAACTAGGGATGCGTCGTGTCAGTGCAAAATTTGTGCCACGTTTGTTGTCTGGTGCACAGAAGCAGACCCGTGTTGAAATCAGCCAGGAAATGCTTGCCACTGCCACTGACGATGAAAACTTTCTTAAGAACATCATAACAGCCGATGAGACATGGGTTTATGCCTACAATGTTGAAACGAAAGTGCAGTCGTCGCAGTGGGTGGCCAAAGGTTCTCCTCATCCAAAAAAATGCACGCATGAGTCGGTCAAAAATGAAGGTGATGTTGGTTGTGTTTTTTGACTGCAAAGGCATTGCCCATCAGGAATTTGTGCCACATGGTTTGATGGTAAACAAAGTTTGCCAGGGAACCCTAGCATGTTTGAGAGATTCTGTGTGCAGTAACAGGCCTGAATTGTGGGAAAATCAGGCTTGAATGTTGCATCATGACAATGCCCTGGCTCACGTCGCTCCTTGTCCGCAGCTACTTAGCAAAACACCACACTTCTTTTGTGCCCCACCCACCATATTCTCCGGACCTAGACCCTTTCCAAATCGTAGAGGAGATCCAGGACAATGCGAGAAGAGACCTGCATGCCATTCCAGAAATTGCATTCCAGGAGGCTTTCCAAAAATGGAAGAAAAGATGGGAAGAGTGCATTGCCAGTAGAGGGGACTATTTTGAAGGGGACAGCACTTAAGATGTTGTACCATAAGCAGCAAAGCTGTTATAGCAAAAGTTCGGTTTCTTTTTCAACACACCTCATATGCATGGAAAGGGTGGGGTTCAAGGCAGGTGCAGCAAGAACGCCCAATGTGAGGGCGAATGTAGAGTTTAATGTCCAAACCACAGCAGTAAGCTGGTAACCTTTAAATGGTAAGCAGAACAGTAATGCTACAGGAACTGTCATGCCCTTCATAATTGTAACAACCATCGGAATGTTGAAGTGTCTTTTCAATGTCCCATTAATTTCCACTATTCTCATTCTAAATGGGCAAATTCACCTCCATTCATTTACCATAAGACATATCAAGAGATCAACCCCACTAATGCTAGTTCTTTCTAGGTAGCTGAAGCAAAATAGCATTTCGTTCAGTCAGTATTGATGCAAGTTTTCAAACACTCCTATCATGAAATAGCTCAGTTGTCCATCTTGAGCAAGGCAGTTATTAGCTGGTATAATGTCAGAATTTGTTTATCATTTACTGGTAGACCTGCTGATGATAATGTAAGCAGAATGCTGCTGAGACCAATGAGAAAGTGTGAAAAAGAAAATAATTATTACATTGTTCCAGCCATCATTCCCTAAGATGTCCACCCTGCCCCATCGTAACCAATCACTTCACATCCCAGCATGCATATCTTGCGCATTTCTTTCATCTATTGTGTATGACTGGCCATATTAGCTTAAAGCACTAGAAATCAATAACAATGACATCAGCATTGCCGCTGAGGAAAGACTGAAGTTAAAGAAAACAGAACAAAATCATACAAGGAAAGTAAGGAACACACACGAGCACCTATTCACAACTGGAAGTTTGTTGGTGAAAGAACAGGTACAACACAAATTGATAAGGAAAAAAAAAATGTTCACGGAAAAACTGTACATATGTAACAGAACCTTGTGGGTGCATAAAGAAAAAAAAGACTAAATGTTAACCTCATCACCCAAAGGGTCCCTGAAACTATTTTATTGGTGTGTTACCTACATGTACACAGTATCTCTCCTCGAATGGTTACTCAAAAAAAGCTTCATGTCACCATGCTATATAAAGAGCTGCAAGTGGTTAAAAATTCCCCTCCTCTAAAGCCTTTCCTCTCCAATGTCACTTTTATTCTATGTGGCCTTGGCTATGTCCCGCCTCATTGGACACGACATCGTACAGTGACAGTAGTGTTGGCTACTTGCAGTTTACTTGAACCTAGTGTGTTCACGTATGACTTAGAGATGCAGCTTTTTTTTTTTGTTATTGTGGTGATGATGGCCTCAAAACGAAGTTTACTTAGAGCGCTTATGTTTTGTACAGTGTGCAGTCGCGGTAACTTACTCTCTGCACTCACCTGCAGTACAAGAATATAAGTGCAATAGGTACAGTGCAAGTTTCTGCCACCACATGTACCCCTCTGCTGCTTTGCTTTGCTTGCTGTCGTCACTGTGCTATTATTAAACATTGCATTCTTTTTCACTCTTTGCCTGCACATCTACAGCCTGGCACATCTATAGCAAAGCCCTGCTTTTTTGGAGAAACTCTCTAATACATACCTTCCCTACCACACACATACAAATGTACTATCGACCCAAAAAGTTAACGAATGAACGGATCTCACAAAAAGCTGAATATCTCCGCAGCCTCAAAACGAAGCCTGGTATTCCCATTTCCAGCCTCTACTAGTATATGCGAACATTGTGATGTACGGTTTTACTGGCTACTTTTAAAGGCTGCTCGGATATTTAGCGTTTTCTGAGATCCCGTGGTCCGTAAACTTTTTTAGTCGATAGTATGTGTGTAGATAACAGTGGCAGACAATCTGCTATCTCAGGCAAGTCTACCATTGGACTCAAGAAACATCTACATGTCTTACATTAGTGTGTTTACTTTTACAGGTACATCAATTGCTATGCCTTCATATCCTACTAAAAATAAGCTAAATGAGGAGGCTTGCTTTGTGTATTCTTAATGATGTCATGTGGGAAGCCAATCCACTTCATGAAAAAAGATCACTTGTTCGTTCTACTAGAGGTGGCTCAAAACCTGTGGAGTGGTGCCGCTATGACATCTAGCAATGGTGATGTTTAATACCTAATAATTACACAATTGATGCAGAATACCTAAATTTTATTTCATCATTCATCATTAGTACAGAAGGAGGTCCCGGAGTTACAAAAACTGTCAGTGGGACCTATTAGTAGTTTAACAATATAGTAATTAATACATTATGGCAACATAGCAGTGATACACATAAGAATACATGAAGTTAATGAAGAGAGTAATCAAATACAAGGAAGGTGCTTACAAATACAAGCAAATGAAATAGATGCTGTGTATGAATAAATAAAAATGTAGTAATTGGCACGTTATGGAAACATAGGGATGACACATATCAAAGAACACAAGGTTAATGTACGAGATAATTAGAAACAAAAATGTGCTACAATATGCAAAGTACAAGTGAAATATATACTGTGTGACAAAAAACTTAAAATTTCTAAATATAAGGAAGGAAAGAATAAAGACAAGGGGATATAGAGAATAAAAGCGATACATTAGGCAAATACAGAAGCACTGAAAGTGGTAAAATAAATTTGTATATAATATATGTTCATAGTAATGAGTCTGTAGCCAGTAGTGTCGATAGTAAATATTTCTTCATGTCTCTCTTGAATGTTAATGCTGTGCGGCAGGCTTTAATATGGGGTGGTTTAATTTAGTGTTTATTTGAGGAAGGAAAGAATTGTTAGAGGAATATCTCGTATTGTTAGTGTTGTTAAGAGCAGATATATTAAATGCTGAACCCTTGATGATCACCAGTAGCTACGCTACTGACGGTGCACTTGCACAAAACTCAAAATAATTTCAAAGCCCTGAAAACGAAGCTTTTTTTGTTCTCTACTCGTCAGGTGTTTCACTATCTGCACTGATGGTATTCTTCTCGAGTATGGCTGGAGTACATATTTGTGCTGTGCGAATGTTCAAAATGTCAAATGTAAATCAAATAGCTGTTGACCATTTGAATTGTATTCAATTGGAGAACACGCAATTAGAAGTTATAAAATCTTCCTTTCTGTCAATAATTACACATACTGGAATCTTTAGGGAGAAAGTCAGGTGCATGTGGTGACCATTCTCAAAGGGAACTGCAGTTCCTGAGCGGACATATACAGCAGGTAATTTTTGCTTTGCTTAGTAATTTCTAGTCGCGCAGTAAGGATGCCTCGCCTTTAGGCAGCCAACGGATTTTTCTCAATTGAGGCTGTAAAAATTATCATTTGGACAATGTGAACATGTTCCTGATGTCATCTTGGTGCGGCAGATACTATCACCTTTCAGTCACTCTCATTTACAAACTTATCAGTTGACCAGAGGCCTGGTTGTGACTGGCATTACATGTGTCAAACAATCTAAAAAACATCTCTTCTAAAGCTTGCCGCGGTTTCTTTTCCACCTCTTGAGTTTCAAAAACCCCCATAATGCCTTTGGCATTGTGTGCTGCTTATCCCAAGGGCGCAGAATCAAATTCCGACTGCAGCAGCTGCATTTCCACGGGGAAGAAATGCAAGAACACCTGTTTACCATGCATTGAGTGCACATTGAAGAATTCCAGGTGGTCAAAATTAATCCGGAGTCCCCCACTATGGTGTCTCTCATAATTATGTCGTGGTTTTTGCACATAAAACCCCAGACTCACCTCTTGTTCCCTGTAAGTAGCATTGGTTACACGAATTTAAGGCCATACTGCTCCACTCAAGGCCTATATGTAGTAGGTGTTTTCATATTCTGATATTTCTGGATAGAATTAAATATGGATATTTGACGAAACTGACCTATTGAATATTGAATAACAAATATGTTCACATTTCAGAGAAGTGTGGAGTATTCTTGAAAAAAAAAACTTTACATTGCAAGGGTGGACTTTTAACATTGTTGGTACAACGTTTTTTTAGTGCTTAGCGCAGAAACCATAGACAAGACAGACGAGAGAGGAGACACACACAAGTGGTACTTTCAACGATTTATTGGAAGTTGGATCACGGGTTTATACATGCAAGCATTTGCTAGCATTCTTGATAAACCTGGCCAGATTGATGTTATATTCCTGTATTGCAGACAGAAAAGCGTTTGAGCTTGTTTGACACTCTAAACTAATTGAGAAGCTCTAAATCGCAAATCTTCTGCCATACTTAATTGGCTGAATCTCTGCATACTTAACTAAGCATAAACAATTTGTCAGCATAAGCGATTGCCCTTCCCATGAAGTGCCAGTTACTTCCAGTGTTCCTCAAAGCAGCATGCTTGGCCTCTTGTTATTTTTAATATGTATTAATGATATAGAAGTAGACAGTCACCCCTTTTAAATAAAGTTGTTTGCTGATGATTGTTTTTTATTTAATAAAATACATTTCTGTTATTTCAATCTCAAAATTGGCCTTCGTCGGATAATTCGAACCTCACTGGTCAGATTCGCCCAAATACAGCCGTGTTATGCGCTGAAGCATATGCAACTTACTGTGGTGAAGCATACCGAGAATGGAAAAGGGCCACTGTCACAGGACATCGCACGTGTTCCTTGATTATACAGCCATGCAGTCTCCTGTCACAGTAGGAGAACCTAGCCACCTAATAAGCATAGTGGCAGCCATTCAGAGCTGTTTCTTACATTTCAGTGGTGATTTGAGTCCTTTTTTAACCTTCCATCCATGTCTCCTACATGAGACCGTTAATGAGGCCTAGTACGTCTTCTTTAACTAAATGTGCCGTGCACAGAGAAGTGGAAAACAATCATGTGTTTTGGGAAAGCTAGCAAAAAGGAAGGCAGTAAGTTGAAAAAACTGCGTTAAGCTGAGGAGATGTTAAAAGCGAACAAAAGAGTGTGAATATATCAAACTCTGAAGGCCTGCCCATACACCTATTAGGCATCTTGGTGCTCATACTGTGACTGGAGACTGCACATGTGCATGTATGTAAATTAGGGAACACGTGCTGTCTTGCAACAATGATACCTTTCCCTGCTTGGTATGGTTCTATGCATAACATGGCTGTATTGCAGTGAAGCTAACATTAAGAAAAATAGTAAACTGTTTTTCTTAATGTCCCCGATGTTGGTAGCTGTTGATGGTTGCAGGTGTAGCGCTAAACTGAAACGCGGCCAAAGTTAATTTTAAAGGCAAGTACTGCAAAGTGAAGCAATGGCATGTTTCAAAGTTTTTTTTATGCCTTTTGTTTAATTCGACCAGTCTCAATGGTCCCGTCAGGATCGAATTAATGGGCATGCCTCATAATCAGAACTGGTTTTGGCAAGTAAAATCCCAGGAAGATGATCAAATTAATGGAAGTCGACTGTATATATGGCTGAGTAGAGCCACACTGTCTAAAACCGGTACAACAAGAAAACACCAAGAAACCTAAATGACCCATTGCAAATGCAGTCAACTTTCATGGCATGCGCAAATAATCTAACTTTCTCACGGACAATGATAGTGATAGTTTGCTGATACATTGGTCAGCGGCCGATAGGATTTGCCCAGTTTCTACTATTAATCTTACACACTTGCGCTTATCCCTGTATATAATAGCGGTGTCATTTAGAAGAGGGCGACATGGACATTTATTGCAATGCAAAGCAAGAAAATCGTCACCTGATACACTATATTTTTGTGCTCTCTTAAGTGTTCATTAATGCATCTTCTGGTTTGGCCTATGTAGCATCTACCGCATGACAGTGGAATATGATAGAACAATCCTACAGCGCATCCGACGAACTCATCTTTGCAATGCTACCACAAACCGGCTTATTTGTCCTTATTGGGTTAGTGGTTTTACACAAGGTGCTTCGCTTATTTGGAGCTGAAAAAACACCCGCACATTACCTTGGCGTCCTATCTTTTTCAGGCTATGTGATATCTGGTGTATATACGGAATCACAGCAGTTTTCACCTGGTCACGGCTGCTAGCTCTTGCATTTGCATGGAGGCATCGTCTTGAAAGTTCCTGTTTGAGCAGCCTTTCTGCCACTGACACCAACACGTGGTTAGGGTAACCAGCCTCCTTAAGGCTTGCAGCTGATTGCTGGAAAGTGGTTTTCATTAGTACGTTTTTGAAACACGTTAGTTACGAAGGGTGTAAGATTGGGCTTGTTGATAAATTATTCTTCAAAGTCAGGTTAACAGCGCAAAGCCACCAGAAGGGATAGAAGAGAGAACGGAGCGCTGAACTTCCAACTGTTTCTTTTCTTTTCAGAAAGCATCGCTATTTATACAGTCACACAATAGCCCACCAGCCATGCTTAGAACGCCACGACAAAGCCACACAAAATTCAACGTGGTGATAGCCCGAGGTAACTGATCTCCTTGTCAGTGAGAGCGATAGAGGGGTGCTTATGCAACTATCCTTTAAATGTAGAATTTCTCTCGCTTTGATTATCTCACGTGTAACATGGTCCCCGTGTTTTGCAACAATAAAACATTTTTTGAATTTCGGCCTACATTCACATGCGCAGCAGTGGGCAGAAAGACATCCCTATTAGTTAGGCCCCTCTTCACCAAATTCAAATGGGCTGAATGAAATTGGGTTTCCTAGCTCATGGACTGTAAGCCCAGCAAGTCCTACTATCAGTAGAGATGAACTGAAAGTCAAGAAACTGAAACGTATTGCACTTCAAAAGTCACTTCAAGAGGTCTCTAACACTTGCAAAAAATCTTGGACATCGGGACATTTTTCTAGAAACCTATTACTAGGGAAATCCAGAAACACGAAAAAATTGTTGACCAATCTAAAAGCTCGCTGAAAAACTGTTAGTCCCGTGAAGTGGTCATATATGTGCCTATCTAATTGTGCTAAATATAGGTTGCTAAAGACGGGAGCCAGACACAACCCTATGCAAATGCCTTTCTTCTGCAGATGCAGCCTATTGTTCCACTGTGCAAAGGTTGGCGACATGTAAAAACACCATAATTCTAAATACCCTTCTACTGAAACAACCTGCTTCCTGTGAAAACCTTACGGCGCCATATTTGTCAATACAATCCTCGACACATTGAATAAGGTCATTGAGCAGGATAGAATAATATAATTCTTTGACCTTAGCTGAGAAGGCCTTGAAGCTCTTTTTGCCGTGAAACCTAACAAAATCAAGGATTCGTCAGAACCTTTTACAAGAAACTGGTCCTCAATCTCTTTAACGTTCAGCTTTGAAACCAGGTACGGGGCAGCTTGCTTCTGCCAGGTACCCCTTTCGGAAATTATGACCCGAAAAGGAACATCCTCTTTGTGCACTTACTAAAAATTACATCTCTGAACTTTTCCTTAGTTTATCGAGATTCAACTTTCTGTAAATTTCACTTGGTTTCGCTGCTACTTTCATAAGTGATACATCCTTACGCTCAATGAACACTGCAGAAATTGCTTGACTGGCTTTCTCCAAGAAACATTTAAAGGGAAAAACTGCAAAACCACCCTCTTTGTCAGCTGGTATGACACACAATGAATTGCTCTTCAGGTAAGACTACACATTTTACAGGTAACTTAGAAGGTTGGGGCTTACATCACAACAGGGCATCTAAACCTTCCGAGTTCATCCTCACACCATCTTCTTACGGGGCTCTTCTGGACACTTTACTTATGACGGACAGGGAAGTTCCGGTTTAGTCCAGCTGGTAGCTTGGGCAAATTTTGGACCGAGGCCAAGAACTTTGCACACACTGTTGGGTAGGATGAAACCTTCAGAAACGTAGACATCACTTGTTGCTTTCTGTCAATCCTTGTTCACATGAGCCCGTAGTAGTCTTATTCGAGGTTGTCAAAGGAACTTGGTGACCTGATCAGCTAAGTGCAGGTGCCTCCACAGAAGATTCCTTGCGACGCACGGCTCATACTGATCAAACATCTGCACGCTGAGGTAATCTCTGTGGAGACACGCCTGCTGAAGTTGTTTAGCACGTACAATCTTCAAAACTCTTTTTCCGTGATCCACATCCGAATAGTGCGCAACCAGTAAACAACGATTTTATATCCTGTGGAAGCTGCTTGTTATGAATACAGAACCTTAGGACACACATGCTGCTGGCAGCCATGGCAATGAGGGCAACAGTATGCCCGGAATCCCGAGGAACATATTGAAAAAAGCCTGTTGTACTAGAAATGAAATCGACAAGGGTGGCAATATGGGCTTGTTGGTCGGTCATCATGGAATGGTATCTGGGTAGTGCAGCAAAACACGGACATAATAAAAGAAAGCTAGAACTACCCGTGAGCGCATATATATGCACAAGTGCATGGTTGAGTAAACTCACAGGTGTTTAATTTGTTTTTTTCTGTTGCTACTTTTTCTTGCATTTTGATTGCTACATATATTGTAATTCCCGCAAAAAGCATCAGCTGGTAGTCGCCGCTGTATTTTGCTATGCAATTTGTATTTTGTTATGCAATCTTATCATCTCAGCGCGCTCCTGAAGGCGAAATTGTTGCCTAGGCAAACTATCGCCGAAGTGGAACGTTTCAGAAGACGTCCCCAAGTATGTGCATATATTTCACTGAAAAACATTTCAGGCGTATCTTTGCTTTGTTTTTACTAAAATTTCGCAGCAACACAGCATTTCTTTACTCCAAGTTATTTATGAATCACTAGATGTCATTATCTACGTCGTTCATACGTACTTTAGGCAGTGAAAACGGCACACCCACCTGCGAGCTTCTCCGATACCGACGTGTCTGTTATAAGGCGATGATATATATATTATTCTGGACAAATCGGGCGAGGCCAACATGCTAAGCATATAATGAACGATGAGTACCAACAAATGGGATCTTGTTTTGAAATCGAACTAGAACTGAAGGAAACGAAAACGCAGGTTAAGATTGTGGTAGATTACGGTAGAGATTACGGTTACGGTATTACCCATGTAGTGGTTTCAATACCACTTTTCATCAGGCCAATAAGAAAGTGGCAGTCAGATGCAGCTGTATACCGATAAAGCATGTAGTTAAATTACAAATATTGCCCTTGCAACGAAGGTCGGCGCAAGCTGGCTGAGAGGGTTTTCTTACCTCCAGAGATGGCGCGTATACAAAGACACACACGTATCGATGCAGGACTTTCTAGAGGCTCCACAAATACACACAGCATCTATTCAATGACATTGCGTTATGCTTAACGGCATACGAAAGCTTCGAGACTCAGCTGCGTTAGTTACGCCAACTTCGAAAAGTAAACAGAAAGCTGCCATGGCACTTTTTGCAGGAAGCAGGTGGCGCTTCATGCATCAGAAACCGAAACAGAAACTAGCAAAACCATTTTTTTTTTGTAAGCGTTAATTTTGTTTTCCGTGCTCGGAAGTTATGTTATTCCATTGGTTTGTTGCAGGACGTCCGTGTCATTGAAGGATTCAGTCCCAGTTGTAATGGTTTAAATTCTTCAAACAGTTTCTATTTTTTGCACCGCCAGTACACAGAAGCGTTTTATAACGGTCTTTATTGATAAATCGATATGTGGCCATTGTTTATTGCGTTTTGAAGAGCACTCGCTTCGTCTTTCCAACAAGACGCGTAGGTTCGACGCTCCGATTTGCATTTAAAGTGAGTTTTGAAGCCTTACTTTATCCATTTACGCGCTGTATATGCGTTTTGACGCCTTTCACTAGTTTGCGACAACGCAGAGTATATAACAGCGGAGTCGCGCTGTTTACCTTTCGCATGTTAAACGAAGCAAAACATCGGTAGTGCATCGTAAATTTTTTCTAAACATAATGCAGGCACCACTCGCACCGTTAAAGCATGACTGTTAAGAAGCATTTGCAGCAGCTCATTTGTCACTACGTTGGAGCGAGAATATTGCTCATCTACCGCTTCACCTTTCTTTACTGCTCCGTATTTTTGTGTATCCGGATATTTTAATTTTATGCAAACCACCCCTTCCGTGTGAAAAAGAAAAAGATTTAAGGAAAGGAAGATGCAACAGTTGCAAGGAAGGTGCCACAGTTGTGTGAAATAAATAGTGCTTTAATTACCAACATCTGTCGTGATCGTGCGCCTTGGGCGAATTCATTTTGTGTAAAAATGTGTTCCGGCTACTTAAAAGGTAAGCGTGACGTTGTGGCATCAACTGCTATCTCTGTTGTTGAATGAATTTTTGATAATACGTCATTGTCATGGTACCGAGGCAAAACACAACTGAAAGTCGCCTTGCAACCAAAACGTTGCCTTTCAACATACGACAGGAACACAAACAAAACATTAGTGTATGCTTCAATGCTTCAGTATACCTTAATTTTACAGCTATATTGAGCTATAAAGCTTAGGTAGTTGTGAAAATGAGAGGCAACTGTGATGGACATAGAAGAGCATAGTATGCTTGCATGACCAAGAAATTTTTAAGGATGAAATTTCAGTACTTGATAACAGTGCATAAAAGTAGAGCACTGCATGGACACTTTTCCCTGGCCTGACCCGAGCCAGTGCCATGCGCTGGTCCACCCTTGTCTAGCTCAGCTAGGTATGTCCAGTTAGCCCTTGAGCCTCAGTGTAGCATGATCCACCTCTCTGTTGTTATGAAGATGCCAACTGCATATGTATTTGCTAGATACATATCTTGCTAAGCAGTTTTCCACTTGCGTTGCTGCCGACAAGTGGCAAAAAAAAATTTAGATTTTTGGCAGCAGTGAATAATTTGCCGCCTTGCATTACTTTAGCTGTGGTCATAGTAATGCAAGCACAAAAAAAATTTAGAAAATTTCCGAGAGCAATGAAATTAACTGGAACTGGACTGGACATTAACTGGACATGGAAGGGAATAAATTATGGATATACATTCACCAATTATGTTGCACGTTAAGGTGTAGTCCAACCGACTAATGGTTTCCATTTAATTTCTTTGAATGAAGTTCTGTAATTCATTGCATAATTACATCAGCATGAATGAATTCTTGATTGAAAGTTTTCTTCAATAAATACTTGAAGGGGGGATGCTGTGAAATTTCTCATTAGTGAAGGGGATTTGGAAAACAGAAAAAAATGTAATGTGTCACCACAATGTCGATGGGATCGGTAGATGAATAGGCGACCAGAGTGTAGTGGCTCCAGTTTGAAGAGGAAAGGCAGGCGGCGGCAGATGGTGGTGGCGTTCTGGCCAGGCAGCTGGGCGTAGAACTCAGGCCCATAGCCCGACTGCTCTCGTTCTGCCCATGGGCGCAGAAACTCGCCGGTTTCGAGCAGCAGTTCATGATCGGGTAGAGTGGCGAAGCCCAGGAATGGGTTGGCAGGAGGTCCCGGTTGGGTGAAGTCCTGGTGGCTCGGGTCCGGAACCTGCCGGCCGGTCTTGAACTCCCGGTCCGGTGGCCGACGTTCTCTTGGCGTCGCTTCCTGGAACTCTCCCTTCTTCTGCCAGCGCACCTCGCTTTTCTGCCGCTCTGGTCGATTTGTCCTTTCCTGATTGGCCCCTGGAAGCTCCGTGTTTTCTTCTGATTGGATGCCTTTTCCTTTTATTTTTTTCTTCTAGTGCTGCGTGCTCACGTGCCGGACGCTGTTCAACGTCGTCTTCCATCCAGTACAGAATTCGCCTCTGCGTGCACATTCTTTCTCGTCTGCTTCTTGTCTCTCTCCATCTACCGTACCATGTCATGCACTACACACCACACTATGTAGTACAGACATTCATATTATTACGATCTCATCGAGAGATGCTCAAGAGACGAGCCGCCGCGAGGAAGAGGTGAAGTGTGTCTGGGCTCATGGCGTGAGCGAGTGTTGGCCTGGCTGTCTGGCTCCAGTGTAAATAGCATGTAAATAGCCTCTTTCATCTCTGTATTTCGTCTGTGTCTGTGCAACATTCTGGTGGAGGTTAGCGATCCACGTCACGGCACTCCGAAGTGGTCGGCATATCGAGCTTGTCACCATACCTCCCGGTGACGAGACCGCATCTGCAACGGCTTCAGCTTGTCCGACTGCTCTTATCGTCATGGTTGCCCAACATCGTGACCCTGGTCTCTTCTGTGGCCTGGAGGGACAAGACGTTGATGAATGGCTCAAGCTCTATGAATGCGCCAGTGCTAATAACAGGTGGAATCCAACAATTATGCTTGCTAATGTAATCTTTTATCTCGGTGGCACCCCACGCGTGTGACTCCAAACACATGACGAGATAATTAGCTGGGACAGTTTCAAAGTAAAGCTACGAGAACTGTTCAGTGACCCCTTCAGGCGCGAGGTTGCCGCGAGAAAGGCTCTTGGGCCTTGTGTCCAGACATCTACAGAGCCATACGTTTGATACATCCTAGACGTCTTGGCTCTTTGCCACAAAGCCCACGATAACGATACTATGCCTGAAGCAGAAAAGGTGGCTAAAAGGCATCGCCGACGATGCTTTCAATTTTTTGTTTTCGGCAACATCTTTCCTGTCGGCGCCATGATAAATGAATGCCGTCGCCTTGAATAAGCTAAGAGCCGCCGTATCACACACCACATCACGCAGCTACCCAACACTGTTGACATGTGAGGGTCGACCACATCAGACGACCACCTGTGATGACCTAACCCGTATTGTTCGCCGCCAGCTCGAGGCCACCTGTTGGCCAGCCTTCTCCGCGACACCTCTCGACCCGCCAGCAACCACAATTGCCAGGATTCAGGCTGTCGTCAGACAGGAATTTGAGAACATGGGTCTGAACTCTGTGTGTTTAACGACTCAACCCAGCGTTCCCCCGTTCTCTAGCGGCCCTCCTCGTCCCCGGCACTCCATTTCTGCCACATATCGCAACCCGTCCAAATGGCGTACCCCTGATGACAAGCTGATCTGCTTCCACTGCTGTCGCATCGACCACGTCGCTCGTCACTGCCGCAACCAATGGACATACACCTCCTCGGACATACACCTGCACTTATTCCTGCACCTTTGGACCTACTGTTCCCTATGCCACCCGTCTAGAACCCACTGCCACTGATGCTCCACCTCCGAACCTTCGCTACAGCCACTCGCCCTCACCTCAACGCCATCAGTCTCGTTCGCCCCAGGCCCGTCGCTTCTCCTCGCCGCCTATAGCCTCCTGGATGCAGCCAAAAAACTAGGCACTACAGCTTCTGGAGGTGAAGCTGTGTTGTCGACTCTGCCCTCAAATACTCTGCTCATGTTACCTACAAACCAAAACTTTCTTGGCATTGACAGGTATCCTGTGTTACGTTCGACCAGCGGGGGCTGGCGATCTTTGAGGAAGGGACTGACGGAAAGGCGCCACCAGGTCTGCTGTGACGACTCGCTTTGAAAGGACGACCAGACATCAGTCCCCAGCCCATCGGCGCCACCATGGCTGTGGCGGCGACTGGTTTTGTAAGGAGGACAATGCGCCGCGTCCCCAACGGAAGGGCGCCGAGATGGCTAGACACAGTGGGCGGAGCAAGTATTGTTAGCGTGTACACCGTGAAGGTCTGCTTGAAGCAGGGGAGCTCCTGGAAGATATTTCGTGGTGCCGTCTCATGCAGCTTAGAACCCGTCTCACGCGTCAGTCAACAGACAGGTGCGGCGGCCACTGACTGCAGGGTCAACTCTGGGACAAAGAGGCGCCTGCTCGGGTCAAGCACAGTGTCTGCGAAAACCCTCTCACCTCGGTGTGGTCAGTGCAACCTGTGCAGAAGTGAGTGCGTAAACCCTCTCCCTCAAAGGCGGGTTGGTTATGATGACTTTGGACGCTCCGAATTGGTCGGCGGTGAACTGCTGTGTTCCGTCACCTAGCGATTTCGGGAGGACAGTGTATTTAAGGAGCTGTTGGCGGCTCTTCAGGGTGCATTCCTTTTTCAGTCATGTTAGACTGATGAAGTGTAACATTCTCATGCAGATACTGTAAATAAATCCCAGATTCCTCGTTCTTGATGAGAACAAGTCTTTCCCTTCAACAACGTCCTCAGCGTGGGTAAGTTTGATGACTGCATGGGCCAGCTACCATCTATTTCATGCCCGACTCCAACCATTACATCTGTCACTGCACTCATCGATCCAGGAGCACATCTTTCTATTATATTATAAGTGCTGCCTTCCGAAGACAACTGAAAAAGCACTTCACCCCAGCGTCAGCACGCGTTGGTCGCGTTGCGGATGGCGGTACTGTGCCTATCATCAGCATATGTACGGCATGTGTCAGCGTTGCCGGCCACCACACTCCTGTCCTCTTCACCGTGATTGCTCATTGCCCCATGACCTAATTCTCGGACTCTATTTTCTCTCTGCGCATTCTGCTCTTATTGACTGCTCTGCCAGTACCCTTTGCCTTGAAGTGCCGATTCTCATAGAACCTTCTAACGCACCCCAGTGCCGCTTACGCCTCACCTGCTTTATTCGCCTGCCACCGAAGTCAACAGCCTATACTGAACTGTTGTGTTGTCCACCTGTTCCTGATGGCGAGTACCTCGTCACTCGCCTGCCCAACATTCCACTACAGTATGACATCACCATGCCTCACAGCATTCCGACTGTTACTGCTAACCATACTCGCATGCCTATCTTTAACTTTGGATTGGGAAAGCAAATCCTACTGCAAGGTATTTGCCTCGTCAACGTTGATTGTCTCGGCGACCATCACGTAGCAGCTTTATCAAGCGATGGTTCTTCTGAGCTTAGCATGCCCCTCGCACCAGCCTCGGGCACCGATGCCAACATAAAGAAAATGGTTGCGGTGGACCTGTTCTCTGCGCAGGCTGACAGCCTTTGCAAAGTATTATCGTCCTACAGAGATATCTTTTACTTCAAACGATCGCCCTTTAGGCCAGACGCTCGCGGTCCAGCATTGGATTTCTACTGGCGATGCTACGCCTATTCACCGATGACCATATCAAGTTTTTGCATCGGAACGCCGAGTAATTCTAAGTGAAGTGAACAAAATGCTAGATAAAAACATCATTAAGCTTTCTTCCGAGTCCCTGGGCGTCACCTGTGGTTTTGGTTAAGAAGGACGGCACGTGGCGCTTCTGTGTGGACTACCGTCATCTGAACAAAATTACTAAGAAGGACGTCTACCCGCTCCCAAATATAGACGATGCCCTTCACTGCCTCCACAATTCCAGCTATTTCTCTTCTATTGATCTTCATTCTGGATACTGGCAGATTGCTGTTGGCGATATGGACAGAAAAAATATGCTCAATCAGCTTAGTAAGTTTAAAAAAGTAGGGTACGCTGTTCACTCCATAGAGAAATGTTTTGCTTTCCTGGTTCATTGGCCTTGAGACGAAATTGCCCTCGCTGTACAGAACTATAACATGGTTGAACTTCAAAAGTTCCTCCCATGAGAATGCAAAGAAGCTCTCCAGTAGGACGGGTGCAGTTGTCTAATGTGGCTATCACTAATATTACCCACAGTCAAGATTCTATGGCACATATATTTCTTTGATTAACAAGGCCAACTTAAAGCAAAATGTGTGTTTTTACACCACAAATCAGCAGCACATAAGCTCCACCTTAAATGTGATTGTTCACCTAAATCTGCCTGCATTTGGAAAGGTAGTGCAAACCTTAAAATTAAATTAAATTGTGGGGTTTTACGTGCCAAAACCACTTTCTGATTATGAGGCATGCCGTAGTGGAGGACTTTGGAAACTTGGGGTTCCTTAATGTGCACCTAAATCTAAGTACACGGGTGTTTTCGCATTTCTGCCCCATCGAAATGCGGCCGCCGTGGCCGGGATTCGATCCCACTACCTCGTGCTCAGCAGCTTAACACCATAGCCACTGAGCAACCATGGCGGGTAGTGCGAACCTTCTGTGCTGTTAGAACCTAATTTCAAAGTGTTTGCCCAGCCCTGTGCACTGTAACTTGATGGTTCCAAATTGTTGGTTTTTAGGCCCTTGCCCAACTGGTTTGTTGAATTAGATGTTAAAACGAATGACAGCTACGATTGCCTGGACACTTATCAATGAGATTCCACTGTAATTTCAGTGGTGTTCACAGCAACAACAGATTTGGTGAAGTAAGGGACAGGCAGATTGTTAAAGAGAACTGTGAAATCCATCAAACGGATACGTTGAGCTAACAATGTGGACTGATTGTATAAGGCGAGCAAGCTGCAGAGAATTGCTAAGCTTGATGTGCAGACCTCATTTCTCAGGCAAATAAACTGTGCAATGTCTTGTTTTATTATTGATGACTGCTCTGCCAGTCTGCCCGAGTTGTCATTTTTTTATATTTATCATAAAGCAGGCAATTTCATGTTTTTGTAGTGTGACACAGAGTCATTTGTTTCTTACAGCTGTCGTCTTCTCAGAAGCAGGCACTCATGCTTGGAGACCTGCAGGGCACAAACTGCAGCATGTATGCCGAAATAAATAGCTATTGCCTATTTCAAATAGAACCAATGTAAGGCAAGGCCCCTTTTTGCTGTACTGTGCTTGCAAATTACAAAGCAATGATAAGACACAATGTAGAAAGAAACATTTTCTTTTATTTGGCGGACATTAGAGTGGCATCAAAAAAAAAGAAATATTGAGCAGCCCCAACTCAGTCACTACACTAAGCAGCTCCACTGCAATTCACATGACCTAGGAATCCCAGCCATACAACCGAATGATTATTCATATAAGTGACGATCAAGATCATTCTTCACTTGAATGCCACGGAGCGCTAATCAGTAACAGCAATCAGTTTGTGTCCCTGCAAACAGGAATATTAATTCGTGTTTTGGTTATTGGTGACATATCAAAATTTATAGTTTTCTGGTCCATCAGATGTTTGAATCAGAAATAAATTCTCCAAAGATGTACACCTTGTCAGCGGTACATGCAGGATGATTTGCGGTGGCCAGAGACTTTTGAGTGGGACTTCGGTATCAATGGAGGTATAATGTGTGTGCATGCTTCAGTACAAGGGAGATTGGAGGCAGCATCAAGGCAACCTATAGGCACTGTGTGAAAAATCTTGAAAGCTACGCTATTTGCTAATGCTCTTGTGCCTTCTGCACTTGATAGAATACTTTCCAGCTTTAATTTCAATCAGAAAAGAAATTTAGTATTTTCTGATGCTACCTTGACATGCAAACAAGTTTTTGTCATGTAGGAGGAGGAGGGGGGTTACGTTAAACTACAACACAATTTATAAGTTTTTCAGCGTCCTATTTCATGTGTGGTACACTTTAATTTGGCTTGCTGACCTGGCAGTTGCATAGTCTTGGGCCAGGGATGACTGGATGGGAGAAGACAATGAGTACTGTTCATTGTTTAATATGTGCTTGTGTAATATAATATGTAAAAATAAAAAAAAATGAGTGATATTTTTATGCTTTAAACGTTTTGCAGAGTGAAGTAAAGTTATAAGGAATTTTTTTTTTCTCTAAGAGATGAGAGAAGATGGTGTTGCTTGCTCATGATGTTGCTGGGATACCCTAGTACCTAGCTCATAACTCTTCAGTGCAGTGAAGATCACCTGGTAGAAACCACATCAATTTGTAAGAGTTATGAATCTTCAGCATGAAAGTAAATTAGTGCTTTATTTTATTGGATACGTTCCCCTTTTGGAAAGTTCTGTGAACAAAATGAAAATTAGCAAAAGGAACAAATAAGAATTTGGAACAAGCATGCTATCAACACAACTAATGCAGAAGCAGAATTTAGTCACATTACATACCAATAAGGACAGTGTAGGTGTGAGAACGTTGCTGATTACTTTTCCACCTATGACAAAGGAAAAAGTATACTCCAGTAATTCAGATGAGAACACAATTCTTGTTACACCAGGTGTGGCGAGCCCGGGAGACAGCAAGAGCCGCAGGAGTCCTGGACTAAGGGCGCCTCCCACACAGGCAGAAAGGCACCTGCTTTTCCTTTCTTTTCTGTAATAAATGTTTTTCTTCTCCTCCTCCTCCTTATGTTCTTTAATACAATGGTTTACCTGACTTGGAGGCAGTTTTATCTCAGGAGCTCCTATCTGAATACATGGGGAAAGAGAAATAGTTTTTCTCTGAAGCCAGCAACAGAATTCTATGAGGTTGGTTACATGTTTAGAAAAAAAAAAAACGCTGAAATGTAGCCACTGTTTTAGGGGGCAATGTTTTGTGGCAGGAAATTTTGAAAATTGTGAAATTAAAAGGACTTCCGTATGAAGTTTACAACTTGATACAAAAGCTATGACATTGTAAACTTTGTGCTTATATTTTTTAAGCTTACTGACTCAGCAATTTTTCCTAAATATTCAAGGTCCTAAATCAAGATTATGCAGCCTAGAATGACTAAAAGTTAACTTTTTCTCTCAAATGCAACAAATTTCATTGAAATTATTCGAGTAGTTGTCTCAAAAGCATTTCTGCATTTTACATGTATTTGAATAAAGAGATTAGAGTTGGCACTGAACTAAAGCATCTTCCTCAAGGTATACTTTGTGGCGCAAAATACATTTCTGGAAAAGGGACAGAAGAAAGGGAGACAGTGAAGCGCGATTGGCGCTTCACTGTCTCCCTTTCTTCTGTCCCTTTTCCAGAAATGTATTTTGCGCCACAAAGTATACCTAGAAAATCTAAGCACCAACTTGCCCAAGAAGAAGTCCTTTTGGCATCTTCCTCAAGGTAAGCACGTCAATTCTGGCCGTAAGGCCAGTTATCAGTCTACACTCTACACTATAAAAGAGAATTGCCTTTTTTTTACACTTTTCCAGCAATTCCAACTTAGTAGCATGCTTAACTGAATGCAGCTAGGAAGAAGGAAATTTGACAATATTTAGTTTATGTGCAGAATTAATGCATTTGTATGTCACTGAATTTTGGCCTTCATGAGCATTCATATCCTTGAATTTTTTTCAATGTTGAATCTAACATTTGAATCAATTGAATCAAAGCAGCCATCAGGCCACCAAGCAACGTAAGGGCAAATAAGAACGTGTGGAAGCACTTAAAAGGTCTGTTCGATTCATCTGCACAACTGTGAACCAGTTAACGGAGGTTCACAAGAAGTTCAGAAATTGTGCAGCTTGTTTCTGCGGTGCAGGCACAGCGCAACACTCGAAACGAATGGCAAGGTGCAGATGCAGTGCAGGTGTTACGTTATGCCCGATTAATGTGCACAGAGTGCGTACATTTGAAAGATCGTGAACTACAAGTATCAGCTTGTGGGCCTAACTACAAACCACACCTGTAGACACATCAGATGTGCGTAAGCGGGCTTTTAATGGTGCTTGCGCCCATGTGCTGGATTTTCAGCTGCACTGCTGCGTCGCACCTGTATGCCTGTATCAAGTCGGCACCGACAGCGGAGTAGGTGCGGCAAAATCATGAACCCGCCCTGCACCTTTTGAAACGAACGGAGTGGTTCAGCGGGCGCCACTGGAACAAATGGCTGGGTGCAACACGTCGTGAACTCGTTCAGGCGGTGCAGGAGAATCGAACGCACCTAAAGTGAAGCACATTCAGGGGCGCTATAACATAAAATGATTTCAAACTGTTTTGATTCCAATCTCCTGACATCAAATTTACGTAACCACTGGTGCAAGCATTGGGCGGTGACCTGCAGCGTGGTAACAACCCAATCAAACACTCTCCTCGTTTATAGGAGGTCACCTTTGTTCACTTTCAAAACCAATAACATTGCCTACACTCAGCGGTTTTTCTTATCTAATTGGCTGACAAGAGGCGAGGAGTACGGTCTAGTGGAGAGGGTTTAGATGGGGCTGAGCCAGCACAGTGAAAATAGATAACCGCATGAAGAGGGTGGTGCTGGCTTCTCCGATTGGTCCGCTTCACCTTACTTAGCTTGCGGTGGCTGGTCGAAAATTGCGGCGGCTTGCAACAGAAGGATAAGAATGCCGCTAAAACGGATCCTCAGCAAGGAAGAGTTGGCAGAGTGATGCTGTATACATGCCGCAAGGGCTCGATAACGTTTTACTGTCATGCAAAAAGGTTTATCATGTGCAAATAAATACATGCTGACCGGCAGATGCGAGTAGTGAGGGCCTGAGCAATCGGCGGGCAGTCATATTCTATTCCTTTCAGAACGGGGCAGTCTCTGGCTATTCAGAAAAATTTTCAGTTTTGTTCGGCATATTAATGCATTTTTTTCTCGCATACACGTCACTTTGATGCAGTGAGTTTTTGCTGTTTTGTGAGGTTGCGTGACAGACGGGCGAGGTGGATGTCACCCAATAACATTGAACCAATAGCAGAGGGCTAATGGTGAAAAGGTGTTGAATCAGGAATAATTATTTTTCTTTTGTGTGGTTTAATCATTCATTATCAGTGTGTACATGTATATCAGATGGAGAGCCATCACGGTTTTCGTGATGTCGCGTGACAGACGGGTGAAGTTTGGAGTGGCCTGAAAAAGTTTGGCCAATCGTGGTGGGCTGATTGCAGAATTGGAATAGAAAAGTTTCGAATCATTTTATGTCATAGCACCCCAGGATTCTACAGGGGGCCATAGAATTAGACTTCCATGCAAAGATGGCCAACCTCACAAGGTTCACACGGCTGACGTAATGAAGTCAACCTAAGCTGATCTCAACCTCCCAAAGTGATGCAACATTGGTTGGCTGTTAAAATTTTTTAGCTATGGCAATGGCAACCTCATGGACAAATTTGAGGTTGAGTGAGGTCAAATGCTCGGTGAGGTTATATTTCACAGCAGCTGATGTGCACATTTCCACCTCATGAATAAATATGTGGGAAGTTTTATGATTTTACTGATATGAAGGGGTAATTATTTAATACAATAGCCCCAGGCAGTAATCTGGAAGTGGGCTTCACCCCAAGCCACCTGAGGCTTTGTTTTCAATTTGTATAGACAGCTCTCATCACATATGAAGCATAGGTGTACATTTCTTTTGCTTTACTTCAGATGTGTGACACCACCGCAGTTGGATATCTTGCATCGGCCTGTATCCTCTGACCTTACTTTTAGAAGACAGTGAGTCACATGCCAAACTGCTTCCTCGTCGAGTATTCCTGCTCTAAACTAACAAATGACAGTTGCTGCCTCTCATTCAGTGTTGGCCAAAGACACCTAGCCAGAATTTTGGTACTGAACAATGAAACTAGGCAAGACAAACATACTTCTGGTATGTTGCCTGTAGGCAACAAATGTCAATAAAGGGTTAATGAGAAATAAATTAAAAACTGAAATACAGTAGAACCTCGTTGATATGATCTTCACAGGAACTGGAAAATAAAGTGTATCATAGGAAAATCGTATCATCCAACATATTATCCAACCAAATCGGATTTTCGGGAAAAGAAAAAAAAACAACATTTCAAAAAATGTATTAAGCAGAATCGTATCGAGGTTCCACTTTATAAAAAGAAACGACACTGAAATTGGCTGTAGAAAAGTTAGTAAATTACTAACTGCGCTTTGAAGCTTGTCACAATTTTTTCTAGAGTTTAGAAGTCTAGGACCTTGATTTAACGGAAGAAATGAATAGTCAAAAATTATTGTTACGGTGAAGGGAAGGAAGAAGTTGGATTAGACTAGACGAAGACCAAGTCTGGCAGTTGCCTGAATGCCATTAACATCAGTTGTTAACATACATTATTTTACACTTGTGGGCCTGCTTTCTTCCTGTAACATTTTGGTGGAGGTGCTGGGTACAATCACGGAACTTCGCAGCGGACATCATCTACCTGCCGCCACAATGGCAAATCAACCGGACAATACTGATGCAGACTCGGACATCAGTGTACTATCCCTCTCCGGCTTCCTCCATATTGGCAACGAGCAGCGGAAAGATCCTGTTCTTCGAACACTTATGGAACGCCTAAGCTCCTCGCCCAATGAGCCGTCCCTCCGGATGTTCACCTTGCGCGATGGAACTTTATACCGTCGCAGCGTTCGTCCAGACGGCCCGGAGCTCCTCCTAGTCGTTCCCAAGCACCTTCGACTCTCCTTGCTCCAGCAACTTCACGACGCTCCTTCTGGCCCGGCATTTATTGCTCTGTGCACTGTTATGTCGCTTCTTGCGACCTGTGTCAGCGCCGAAAGACGCCTGCTATGCCTCCCGCTGGTTTGCTGCAACCAATTGATATCCCTACAGAGCCCTTCTACTGGGTGGGCCTAGACCTCCTTGGTCCCTTTCCAACTTCCATCAAAGGAAACAAATGGATTGCTGTAGCAACGATTATGCCACGAGATATGCCATCGCACAAGCGCTACCAACCAGCTGCGCTACAGATGTCGCCGACTTCTTACTAAACGACGTCATCCTGCACCACAGCGCCCCTCACCAGTTGCTGACGGATCGCGGCCGCTACTTTCTATTGAAGGTCGTCAACGATGTGCTCCGCTCCTGTTCTACAGAACACCAGAGTGCTACCGCGTACCACCCTCAAACGAACGGCCCCACCAAGCGACTCAACCGCAAGCTAACTGAAATGCTGGCCATGTACGTTTACGACGATCACCACGACTGGGACGTAGCTTTACCATGCATCACTTTTGCATACAACTCGCCCATCACGACACTGCCGGATTTTCACCATTTTACCTGTTGTATGGCCGCGACCCCACCTTGCCCTTTGATATATTGCTACATTCCACAGTACAATCACCCAGCACTGGTTACGCTCGCGATGCTATTGACTTAGCCGCCCAGGCCCGAGAAGTAGCCCATTATCGCCTCACAGTCTCGCATGCTTCTCAAAAGCGACGCTACGACCTTCGGCACCGACTCCCATTTTTCACCTGGTTCCCTTGTCCTTCTCTGGACGCCTTCACGTCGCGTCGGCTTGTCGGAAAAACTACTTTGCCGTAATTCTGGTCCGTACCAGATCTTACGCCAACTTTCCAACATGACATACGAGATCGCCCCAGTCGGCCAGCCTTCAGTGCCTTCCAACGTCACCAGCGATGTTGTTCACGTCGCCAGGCTGAAGCCCTATGTCCCCCCATTCAGTGATGCTCTATAACTTGCACCGGGACGGAGCTACCCCGCCGGGAGGGTGACGTTACGGTGAAGGGAAGGAAGAAGTTGGATTAGACTAGATGAAGACGAAGTCTGGCAGTTGCCTGAACGCCATTAACATCAGTTGTAAATATAGATTATTTTACACTCGTGGGCCTGCTTTCTTCCTGCAACAATATCATGTAAGTACCCCTTTAAAGTTCAACATCTTGAGACGTAATATTTACCGAAGCCACAAGACTCTTGACAAAGCATGTTTCAGTCTTTCAGGCAAACCAAACATTTAGTGGTGCACCTTCAAATGGTGCAGTCAATTCTATGGACCTAATGCTTGCACCTTGCACACCTGCTTAAGCCAGAGGCAGGAAATTAGGACAACCTCCAAAACATTTCAATTATCTGTTTCTGAAAGAGAGAAGTGTGTTTTATCCAGCAATTCTTGACATAGTCAGAGTGGTCTAAAGGTAAAGTGACAACTATGTTCCTCGCGAAGGCCTGATTCACACAGGTGTTATCGGCCCCATCACGGTACACGCGTCTGTCAGGACAGAGCATTTCCTTGCCAATTTCTCCGCAGAAACAAGACGCTATCGACATTTGCTGATGCTCTAAACATCATCAGTATCCTGTGTTAGAGGAGAAAATGGTGTGAAAACCCTCTATTTTCACAGATACAGGTTCCGTAACATTTTGTGCTGAGACATGACAGGATGGGTCAAATGTGTGAACCAGAATGAACTTACAATGGCACTTGAACATAAGATAAGTTAGAGAAACATTGCTGTAAACAGATGGCAACACAGGTGAAAAGTTTTAGATAATGATGCCAAAGGACAGACACCATTGCTTGTAATGCTTCAGTAGAAGCACAAGGCGAGAGTTTCAAGATCATAAGCTGGATTCTAAACCACACAAGGCAAGCAAAGCCCACCTGCCAACTGTGTTCACAGCAGCCTACACATACTGTCAACCCACGTGACGTTTCTGTGGCCAACATACCATGGCGGTTGTGCCAGGATGACTGTGGACACAGATGGCAACGTAGCCAAAGCATTCTCGCCTTGAGTGCCTGCTGCATAAATCAGTCTTGCGTCTGGAAGCGTCCGCAACCTCCATGAAAGTGTTACAGAGGAAAAGAGATGCACCAAATATATTTACTGAATATTTACAAAAACTGTAGCAGCTGACAAGATAGTAGTTAGCATGCAAAATCCAAAAGTGTTCCCTTTTTCATCAGCCTTTTAAACTATGCTCTCTAGATCACTAGACTTTTATCTAAAGCAGGAACAATCGATCAATCCTCTTCGAAAAAAGACAATACAGCACTGACATGGGTACTCACATGAATGAGCCCACTTCATGTGTCGACCACTCGAATCTGTTTTAAACACAGGCCTATTTCCAAAGCTCCAACTGCAGTGCACTTGCTTTTATGAGATATTTAAATTAATTTGGGCTAGTTGATGGGTCTGAAACGAACGCACAGTGCAAAACAAAATATAGATGGAAGTGACAATGGTGCACAGAACTGTCTTCCAACTGTTTCTATTAGAGCACAACCTCCCTATAGCGAAGCAACATATAGGGAACTGACAGTTAAAGTGAAAAAAGTGCCAGTCCTGATTACACTCCCTTAGGGCATTCACATATTTTTCAATGATATCCCATTCATGCACTGCGTGCACAAGAGACTATTTAAATATGACAAGCCTTTGGTGTAACTAAGAATGATCAGGGGTTCCCTGCAGTGCGATTAGGTGACAAGTTTGGTTCAGTACATATTGATTGGTTTCATTGCATGGTATTTATATAATTGTTATTTTTACAATATATTTCGCCAACTGCCTAATGCGAAATTTGAGTGCAGCTCTATACATGTTTCCATTTTGCAATATATTGGCTAGCATGGACAATCTGTCTCGTGTGGCACTTCACAAACAAAGCAAAGTGTGGCGCAACTGCGTTGCTAATTGGAAGACCACGAGAGCAGCACATGGGTGATGCGTGGGCGCAATTCACAGCAGCTGCCGCAGACAGACCTCTGCTCATGCAGCGCTTTGTTTCCATACAGATGATGCGCACTAGTGTGGTATAAAGGCATCCAAGATTTAGCAGGGAAGAAGTTTGGGCGTGTTGGTGGGATGCATTCAGACTGGGATACATAGCGCAAAAAATTACACAGGGACAAGCAGAACACAGGACGAGCGCTAACTTTCAACAAATGATTTATTGCAGCTGGTGAGTATATATATACTCACTGGGACACCACTACAATAGAGCAGACTGAAGGGAAGGAGGAAAAAGACACTCATGTGACTACTATGCCCAAAAATTCAAGCTCTTTCCTTGATAAAAATATAGACGGCGTGCTAACGCACTCTTCACCTGCTCTGGCTATCTCAGCTGCTTCCACAATTTCCCTCGTAATCTTATTCCTGTGGCGATAGACAACAACGGTTCGTTCGAATAGCGGGAAGCATGGAGCCTTCGCGTCACACTTTCTACAATGGGCAGCCAGATGCCCATCTATTGCAATGCTCTCCACTTTGTTGCTATGCTCCGCCAGACGCACGTTTAAACATCTGCCCGTCTGGCCCACGTAGTACTTCCCACACGAGAGTGGGATCTTATACACAACATTACGGGTGCATGCAACAAAAGGATCTTTGTGCGCGGTAGCGCAACCAGGCTTTGGTTTCCTCATGGGAGAGCTCATCACACTCAACCTCAAGAGTTTGTTAGGTGCTGTAAACACAACGTTTACACCAGAACGTTGCCCGACCTTCTTTAGGTTGTGGGAAACCTTATGAAAGTAGGGAATTGAATCGTCAAAAGAAACTAACTTCACGCATGAGCGATGAGCAGAGAGCGGACTACGTAAGAGAAAGGAAAGAAGAAAGGGAAAAACGTAAAGTGGCGGTAATTCCCTACTTTCATAAGGTTTCCCACAACCTAAAGAAGGTCGGGCAACGTTCTGGTGTAAACGTTGTGTTTACAGCACCTAACAAACTCTTGAGGTTGAGTGTGATGAGCTCTCCCATGAGGAAACCAAAGCCTGGTTGCGCTACCGCGCACAAAGATCCTTTTGTTGCATGCACCCGTAATGTTGTGTATAAGATCCCACTCTCGTGTGGGAAGTACTACGTGGGCCAGACGGGCAGATGTTTAAACGTGCGTCTGGCGGAGCATAGCAACAAAGTGGAGAGCATTGCAATAGATGGGCATCTGGCTGCCCATTGTAGGAAGTGTGACGCGAAGGCTCCATGCTTCCCGCTATTCGAACGAACCGTTGTTGTCTATCGCCACAGGAATAAGATTACGAGGGAAATTGTGGAAGCAGCTGAGATAGCCAGAGCAGGTGAAGAGTGCGTTAGCACGCCGTCTATATTTTTATCAAGGAAAGAGCTTGAATTTTTGGGCATAGTAGTCACATGACTGTCTTTTTCCTCCTTCCCTTCAGTTTGCTCTATTGTAGTGGTGTCCCAGTGAGTATATATATACTCACCAGCTGCAATAAATCATTTGTTGAAAGTTAGCGCTCGTCCTGTGTTCTGCTTGTCCCTGTGTAATTTTTTGCGCTATGTATCCCAGTCTGAATGCATCCAAGATTTTCCTTCCTAGGAAACATCTAATGAAGCAATAGCTCCTAAGAAGGCCACTATCCAAAATAATCAAGAAAGGAATAGAGAAAAATGTCACAGAAAATCGCATCAAACTAGGTCAGAGCATCAAAAATTGACCAACATTCTAGGCCTTGCCCTTGGAAAAAGTCTTGCAGCAAGGTTAATTGAGCACAAATGATATACAGGTATTCTATGGAGTGATGTCAAGGCTCGAACACTGAGCTCTGCTCTTCTGCAGGACCTTGGTGATGCACATTTTAAATGCCATTCTTCTGGCTACTATGGTTTCCGGGAAAATTGGTCATCTTTAAGAGGACAGGACACCACCATAGTACATTTTCAGGCATATTACTTGCACTAGCATACAGAAAAATTAAGGTTTACTGACAATGAACATTTGCGGCAGGACACAATAGCAATGACAGTATTTGGCAGGATGTTTAGACAACAGACTAAAGAGAGTGGACTGGAGGTGAAACCAGTTCTTTTGGTGAAGTATTTAGCTCGGCTTTAAACAGTGCATTGCTTGCACATAGGGTAACATACCTGTCATGTGCAATTTTGTAACAGTGTACTAATGATGGAAAATTCTGATCAAAACCACACAGTGGTCTTAAAGCATTGTTTCGTGCTGAGTACTAAGTAGCAAGTTCGGTATTCCCGCACAGCAGCCAGGTTAATGAGATCAAAAATGGGAATAAAATGTCAAACCAAGTGACAAAGCATGAAGCAAGACCTATAAAGTTTTAAAGTTCTTTGAGTAGTGTGTGCACCTTGTTGGCAAATGTGTGAACTTTCGACGCATAAAAAATGTTGTCATTGGAAACAACTTGTCAAAGATAATCACTTGTTTATCAACAAAGCGAGTTTTATCACACATAAGTTCAAAAAAGCCTGCTTAAAAAATGAAAAACACCAGTAATTTTGACCTTCTCTTACATTGAACACCCTGTGATTAAACTGTCTATGGCATCTCTAGCATGTCATGCGGACCAACACCTAGGCAAGAGACAATGGCAGCAACTGCTGCAGAATAGGCGAAAGCAGAGAAAACAGTGATGGCACGAAACAGGCTGTAGCATTACAAAAAGAAAATGCACAAGTTTGATGAAAAATGATAAAAAAAAATACAATTCAGAGCCCTTCCACTATGTGAAGATGGAAGACCAGCTGAAGCTGTACTTGTTGACAAGTATATTGAGTTATATATGGTTAATTGCTATATTCATTAAATAAAGAAACACACACAACTTCGTTATCTTTGATATTCTATTTACTTTGTTACCATGGTAACCATTGCTTTGTGGTCACTGTGATATACTGCAATTGGTCGCCGATGCTTTCGTGCCCACTCCCGCTTCTGTTTGCAAAGGTGATCCTCACGGGCACGCTGCTCTTCATCAGTCATAGAGCAGCTATCCGACATTACGGATCTGCAGACAAGACGGGTCTGGCTATAGCAGCTGTTCGTTGCCTTCACGCTGTTGCTCACACCGGTGCTCTTAACATGCACATCGTTCTTCTTCAGTATGGACTAGACGCGTCCTGGCCATAGCAGGACCAAAGTAAAACTGCTGATAACGTCGCTAGAGCGATGTCGTCTTCACAAGAAAACGAGGCACAGACATTGGTGGGTACACAGTGACGTTTTATTATTCTGCCATCCACTCCAGAGCCACTGAGCACTGCTGGCGCACAGCAGGCTACTGTGGATTCAATTTTGTCGACGCAACTTTTTTCTACACACCCTGTCGATGTATGCACTATTGGTCGTGGTCAGAACCTAGCCATATACAGCTTCGCTGTAAAAATAGCAGGGGAAATGGAAGCAGACACGTTCAATGTATCACAAAGGAATGCACCAAGCAAAAAGATGTGGTTTCTGCAGCACAAGCCAAGACCTTGTACAGCTTGTGGCAACAAAATGCAGCACAAGCAGATAGCTCAATCACTTCGCAGTTGTTCTAGCCTTGTGAACTGGAGCAACTGGCTTTCCTGTCCAGGAAGCACGGGCAACGACACTGCACACATGTTGGTAATATCAAGCTTTGATACAGACATAGTAATGTGTGGTGAGGAATTAAGTGTAATCTTTGTTTCCACTTCTGCATGAATTTTGTGGAAGTGCTGGAGGGTCAAGGTTTTATACAGCTATTAATTTATGTATGTGGTCTAATAAACCATTGCAAAGTGAATGTGTGGCATCAGCAACAGATAGCCAGGCACTATCACAAAAAGAAGCAAAATAATGCTGGGTTGTCGAAAGTTGCAAATTCTGGAGGAGAGAGAGAAAAGGACAAGACAGCATCGATCGATTGGACATGACTGAAGGCATGCACGGTATGTCGAGCAAGAAGCAGACAGAAGGAGTATTAAAGAAACGCATGAAGGAGAAGCCTGACAGTGTGTGAAGGCAAGAGCATCGCATGAAAAGAAAAATTTGAAGAAAGTAGCAAATGAATGGGGAGCTCAGATGCCAAGGAGCAAGAATTTTCTGCTAGAAATGTTATTGCTGTTGTGCCTTAGCCCTGGTGGTGCAAATGGAAGGTGGAAGAAACAAGTACAGTACAAGTTGAAAAAGTGCTGTGGCAAGAGTGAGTGGCATTAGATCGGTGCCTCATCAAAATGATTGAATTTGCAGTGCTCATCTGCACTCAACAAAGTGTGCTAACCTGTGCTGCTGGAAGTGTGCGAGCTATCTCGAGATGAAATGTGCAATCAGCCAGCTCTTCCAGATTCAGAAAAGACTTAAGACCAGAGGAAAATTTCTAAAACTACAAGACAGCAACCTGATTTGTTAAATCATATTTTGGATGTTTCCAGTAGAAGCACTTGCACCAACGAAAACTAAGTTGCATTAAATGTTGGACTTCAGAAAGTGCATCAACACTACACCAACGATAAATGCAATTCCACTACATGGATAACTTGCCTTGTATGAAAACATTGTTTTCACCTTTTGCTCTCCTGTTCGCCACATAAGCATTGCGGATTAAACAAAGTCTCACTGTTTCGTGCAATGCGTTTGTCACTGGCTGACCACAGAGACGCCGAACAAGTGTACTGGCAGGCAGAGCTATTTCGCATGCGGTTGTAGTGATCTGAGCCCTTGTTTCGCCCACATAGAGCGCCCCGTATATGAGCTAGACATCGTAACAGGAGGGATTATTAACTAGCCAATATCAGTGTTACTGCACAGCTTTCACAAGGGTCTACTGCTATGAAATTGCATGACGACCACTTTTCTTTTGCATACATTTCTTCCGTATTCATCCGCAGGGCGTAGTGTTTTGCCAGTGTGGCTATACAGCTCTCACAACGATCTACGGCTCAGATTGCATGACGACGCAAGTTTTATACTTGCGTTCTCAGTTACATTAAGAACTAATGCATCGGCACGGCAGTTAATTCATAAACTGTTTCCGTTCCCGCGATTCCCCTGAAGTGAGTGGTATGCTGACCTTGATCAACGACACTAATGAACAATGCATCGGCACGACGTAATGCTTTGCCACTAAAGTCATCCGAGAAGACACCTCACTTCCAAACGTATCCCCTTGCGACTATAAAATTTAATATGCTACCGTCGCAACAAAATAGAAACAAACTCACATCGGACGCGGCTTCTTCCGCCTTGCCGGCCACGCATCCTGTCGATTCTGTGCTGCAAGCTCGGCTAGGGACAAACGGAACAAACGGTTTTCTTCCCCGTAGTACCTAAACGACGAGAAATCTTGAGCACCAAAAGTCCCCACATTTCTCTCTCGCAGCTACTGCTCCTCGCGCGTGCGCAGAAACAGCGGTGAAATCCATTTTCGATGTGCTCGTTCTGTGATCGAGCTGCCATCGGCGATGACGATCGTCGCTGCGAATTTTGCAGCAAACTGTTCATACAGAGGAAGAACATGCTGCAACACATCAGGAACGTTCACAGAATGGCCGTGGATGTCAAGAAATTGATGAAATGCGACGTATGTGGCACTTCCCTGCCTACAATGGAGAAGTATTCGGTGCACCAGATCGCTGCGCACAACTTCGAGGCTGACTACGTGCACCTGTGTTCCGGAACAATAAGGGTGAGGAACAGTTTTATTAAGTTTATTCTCAGTCATCGTAAGCAAATGACGTTTATACGCAATATTATATGTCGGACTTTTTTTAATTTCTTGTTGCGCAGTGTGCCTCCAAAAGCAGTTGTTTACACCTTGCGGACCTTTGTTTTTTCTTTCTCTTTTCTTTCTCCATCTGTTTCGCGAAGAGTATCTTTTGCGCACGTGCCTAATTTATTTCCTTGGGGTATGTTGAAGTTTGTATCCTCGTTAAATATAATTTGTTTGTTTATCCATCTATATATGGTATAGTCATGTGTGCGCGCTCCCAGCGATGCGCTACATGACATACGTTTGGCATGGTCTGCTTTCCTGCCCAGCAAGTGGAGTGAAATTTGACGTTTGCACATCTTTTTTTCTTTTTTTTAAGCGACAGGAGTAAGCTGTTCTGCGTTCTGACGTTGCTCTGTGCCACATGCGTGCGTGGCCTAGTCTTCGCCTCAATGCACGTTGCAATGCTGCAGAGACGCAGAACCGGGACCATACTTGAATTTGCGGATGTCGCCGGGATGGTTTCCCAGCGTATTGTTGGCAAACTCTTTAGTAGTACATTTCATAGAATAGAGCGAAATCTGACGCTCGCGCACCCTCCCCCCTTCTTTTTTTTTCTTAAACGAGAGGAGGGATTTGCTCTGCGTTCTCACGTTGCTTAGCGCTACTTGCGTGCGTGGTACAGTCTTCGCCTCAGTGCCGACCGCAATACACTTGCAATTGCGGCTGTCAGCGGCTTGGTCTCCCGGCGTACTTTGGGAAAATTCTTTAGTAGTACCACAGTCCTTCAATTGAAGGACTCTGGTTGTAGATTTCATAAAATAGAGCCAAATTTGACGCACGCGCAATCCTTTTTTCTTTAAGAAGAGTGTGTTAGGAGGCTACTTGGTAAGACATCTTTTTGTGAACTTAAACTGCGCTTGGGAAAAGACACCAACGTAGAAGAAGACAGGACGAACGCAGACTAGCAACTGGTTTATTGAAATCACACATAATGCTGCCTCTTCGAACCAGGCGCATGCCCAAGCCAGATCATAACCGCGTGACCATGGAACACTCCCTCGCCAAGCCCCTATCTACAGTAAAAATTCAAGCTCTTCTTGAAACGAAGGAGCTTTTCAAGAAGAAACTGAGGGAAGGGATTCACACTGTTCTAGGGCGTAGCTTGCACCACGTGCTCTCTGTTCGTCTTTGTCTTATCGTAATAGCATTGCTGTGAATGTACAGTCTGATTCAATATTGAGGAAGGAGTGAGCATAGATCACGCTTAAGTTTCATACTTGTTTCTTATTAAAACAAAACTAATATGATAAATTTTTTGAAGTTATGGCGCATTGCATATTTGAAATTCAATTTTAACAGAAATTTGAGCAATATCAATGGTGACCTCATGACACAGTCGAGTTGAAGGTGAGGGAGTAAAATAAATGCTACGTTAGCCTGTCTCCAAAGCCTTCAAAGTGATTATTTTTGTTTGCATCTCTCTCCCCAAAGTACTTGTCACAATCTAATGCTATATTGTGCTTTTATTACAGAATTTCATGAACGGAAAGCAGAAGAGGGTAGCCAAAACTGCTGGTTCATTTTGACCAGGGACCCCAAAAAGCTGGGCAGTGGAGAGACAAGGATCCACTATTACTGTAATAGATCAGGCGAGGCAAGGAAAAAGGAAGGTCATAGTGACCGTCGGGAGAAAAGTCAGGGGAGCTGTAGGTCTGGTAAGATATGTCTTTCATTTATTACCATCACAATGGACAACACTCAGAGTCCGACACCTGAAAGCACCACTTATGGTCATAAACCAGAAATTCAGCACTTGGGAATGAGTGACAAGGAAAAGGCCAGCGTAGCAGAGAACCTAGAAAGGGGTGTGCCCATGAAAACCATTCTAAAGCGAATAAGAACATCTGTGGCATCCAAGCTGAGGCCAGTGCACTTGGCAGAGTGCTCAACCCTGCATAACATCAAACGGCAGTTTAACATTGCTGCTCCTGAACGTTGTCACACTAATGACGCTGTCAGTGTAGACATGTGGGTGCTTGTGATGAAAGAAAAAGGTGAAACACTTGTCTGCCTGTACAAGGCACAAGGTGCAGTGGACCCAAGTGGTACATTTTCTTCAGCAGACTTTGCTCTTGTTCTGATGACAGAGCCTCAGAAGGAGCTACTAGAAAAATTGGGCCCTGCAGGGACTGTATGTCTTGACTCCACACATGGAACTATAGAGTACCTGTTTGAGCTGACCACTCTTCTGGTGCTAGATAAAGTAGCATCAGTTGTAGCTATAGCTTATTTCATCTGCAACCAGATGAACGAGCAAACTTTGACAGCATTCTTCAAATATCTGGAGTCGGCCATGGCCAAAAAAGTGGCCGCTAAGACATTGATATCTGATGATGCCTCGCAATTCTACAAAGCATGGTCCAGGGTCATGGGTGCCGCAAAACAGAAACTTCTCTGTGCCTGGCATGTGGATAACAATTGGCGTAAGAAGACACTCGAGTGTGTAGAGAGACAGCTAAGGCCACATGTTTACCATAGTGTGTGGCTACTCTTAGAGTTCCTCGCGGAAAAGGCATTTGAAGATTATTTTAAGCAATTCCTTTCTAGTGAGGAAGAAAAACTGAGGGACTTCCTCAAGTACTTCAAAGACCACTATGCAGTTAGGCCGCAAGAGTGGGCCTATCGCTTTAGGACTAGAGCAGCTGTCAACACTAACATGCACCTTGAGAGCAAGCACAGGACGTTAAAGCATACTATGCTGGAGAGAAAACAGAATAAGCATGGTGACAAACTAATTTCTGCCCTCATGGACTTGACAAATCATTTTTTAATCAAAGGGGCTAGCCAGATAATGAAAGGGGCAAAGGGTAAGGAGCTGAGAACAATTCAGAAGAACCACAGGTCTGGCAGTGAAATGGCAGCTTGTGCCAAAATAAATGAAGATGGCATATGGACTGTGCCATCTCAGTCTATTAAAGGGCTCTCATATAAAGTGTCAAAAGTGAAAGATGGTGCTTGCTGTCCTTTGAGGTGCAAGGAATGCGCAGTGTGTGTGCAAGCATAGTCACTGTGTGGTCATCGCTAATCCAACTAGCAGCAACAAGGCCCATGAGAGCTCACCCAAAGAAGCATGTGAGGCAAGTCGGGCATTGCACATTGTATGGAGTATAACAAAGCTGGAAGCAGCCAAAGCACTGTCAAGCTCAACACTCTTAAGAACAAAAATGGACTCAGTCAGACAGGCAATATTAGATGGTGAAGTCTCTGAGGGTGTGGGTGAGAAGGCAAACAATTTGTTTGAGCCAGTTTTCATGCTTGTGGAAAGTGAAAGTGACCCAAAAAGAAAGATGCCAGACCATTCAAATGAACCAGCCAACAAAAAAGTTGTGCACCTGTTAAGATTTCACTCTACAAAAAACCCTAGATTGTCGCAGCCATCATCTAGCCTTTCAAGGCCCACTGAAGCTCAAAAGGAAGTCCTTAAATAACAGCTTAGGGACAGCAACATAGAAACTGAAGAGATAACCACGTCAGCAGGGCACGATTACTGGTAACAAGCCTCCAGTGCAGTTAGGAAGAGAGAAGCGGTGCAGTAGTGCTGTGCTGTCATGCCTTATAGAAGCAGGTTGAGCGCATGCATATAAACAAATCATGACATGTGGTCTCTGATGATTAGCCCATCTGTTTTTGTCTGTGGTGTGCAGCCATATGTCACAGCTGGATGGTATGTGTGTTAGAGCACGAGAGATGCCTCCATGCTTGTTGTATGAGCTGCTGGTAAGTGTTCTGTGAAAATAGGTACAGACCCAGTGGTTATCTCTGGTACCTGGGAGCTGTTGGATAGTAGTGTGCTAGAGCACGCCTCCATGCTTGTCATATGAGCCGCTGGTAAGTATGTCTGTACATAGGAAGCGCATTGGACGGTGTGTAGTGTTTCAGTGTGCAAAAGCCTCCAATGTGTTTTGCTACTTATAAATTTGTGTAAGCACTCGGTAGCGCAGTAGTCAAGATGTTGCACTGCTGAGCTCAAGCCTGCGGGTTCAATCCCAGCAAAGGTGGCTGCATTTCAGTGGTGGTGAAATGCAAAAAAAAAAGCGTGTAGTTGAATTCAAGTGCACATCACAGAACCCAAGGTGGTCAAAATAATACTGAGTCCCGCACTGTGGCATGCCTCATAATTCGATCTAAATGTTGTGTTCCATGTGATGTTCTTTATTGCCCATTTGAATAAACTTTTATTTTTCAGATTACCAAAATAGAGGGTATATGCAGTGGTGTTGTGTGCAGTCTGGATAAGTTGCTCTGGTCATGAGCACTCCATGAAAACTTCTGCATATTTGGCTGCAGCAGACAGTGTCATAATGATAGTAAAGACTATGCAGAAAGCTTTAGGCCACTCTACATATCAGATCAGTTTAATATTGCATCCCTTATGGTGCTTATGGTGGCAGAATAATAATTGGCAATGCTTCCTTACACATTTAATATTTTTCTTTTTTTCTTTTGGAAGAGCAACCTTGGAAGAATAATCTACAACAATGCTCCTACCTTCTCTTTCACTGTCTCCCCATTTCTTTTCTACACTTCAACTTCATTCTACGCACTATCTTATTCTCCTCTTCATCCTACATTGACGGTGTGCGAAGGTGAGCTAAGCGTGCATAAAGATTGCTGTGCAGAACTTAATTGCAGCACTGACGAAGACAAATCTTTGTCAAAAGGTTCATTATAGCTACATTCCCCCTCCAAACACTGTTTATCACTTCAAGCCTTCATATTCCAGTGAGCTTTTGTCTTGTTTAACATTTGTAACAGTCATACTATTTATTACTATCAATAGCCAGCATGCATTTAGCACTGCAAAGTGCTGTTTAGAAGGCGTGTGAGTTTCTACTTCCCTTATGATAAATACTCCAGACATTCAGTCTCTAATTTATGAAAATCTTTCAAACATTGCCAGTGATGACCACCATATGGGTTAATGTCGGCATGGGACTGAGGCTTTCCCGCAAAAAGAACAGTTATGTTTTGCTCATATCATGTGACTGACAGTTTCTGCTGTAATTTTTGCACTTGTCAACTGCACTGTGAAGAGTTCGTTTCTGTGAATATGTGCTGGCCTGATTCTTCTTAATCACGCATTTCAGATATTGTGCTGCGAGATGAGGAGGTGTAAAATAAAAACACCGTGTAGATTTCACAATGCTTTTAAGAAACCACGCAAAGCTTGGAGATGAAGCATTACATGCAACTTGAACCAAGTGTCTGGACACAGCAAGTGAAAGTTGTTTTGTCGTGAGTGAGGGTGTCGGTGTTACTTGTAACTGCCTTTAAATAAAAGTTTGTTTCAAAACAGTGGCTCAACTCTGTGTTCCCCCGGTAAAAAACAAAACCATTGGGATTTGCAATTCTCTTTTTAAACATAATTGACCAATATGAATAAAAAAAAACTTTATGAATCAAGATATAAGCTTGCCATACCATGGAAGCACTTGAAACTCCTTTTGAGAAGTTTACTCATACGCGAACACATTATAGCAATTATTTTCAATCGTATACCCACAATTTGCCTCGTCACCATGTCAAGTTTCAAGGCAGATTTTTTTTTAGACTCCAAGAAGCCGTATGCTTAATTCTATCCATTGTTTACTATTGCATTTGATTTTCTATAACAAATAAAATCGAATTCTCCATTGATTGCACCGACGCTCACGTTATAATTATATGCTATTATTATTGACTAGTCTTTTATATATATTCTTGAAGGGTGGGGGCTGCACTGGTAGCGTTCTACGAATTTGCGGCGCGTGTTTGTGCGGGTAAACTTAAGCGCAGAATTTTTTTTTTTGCGCGTTATGAAAACAATGCACTGCAGGTATTTTAATTAATGCAACGAGCTGTATGAAATATCAGTCAAGGGGTTGGAAACATCGCTATAGAGAATCCCGACTATTTTTTTTGCGTGTGTGTATTTGGAGTTGATGCACAGTTTTCTTTATTCACTTATTTTGGCTACATTGAATAAAGAAACGCGCTTCCGCGCGCTTGTCGACTCGATCGCAAGGGGACAGCCTAATCAACATCAATATGTTGATTAGGGAAACAACACGTTCATTGGAAAGGAAAAAAGAAACCGAAAAGCTGGTGGAACAAGGAGATACGAGAAGCGATCGCCGAAAGACAGAAAGCATCTCGAGAGCACAGGCAGGCAAAGAAGGCGCAGTTGCCACAAGATGAAGTAACCGGTAAATGGGAAATATACCGGGAGAAAAAGTCTATGGTTCAAATACTGGTGCAAGCAAAATTAAAAGGTGAAAGTGAAAGTTGGTTGTCAGAAATACGTGAGAAAAAGAAGGCCGCACCTAGAATATTTTGGAATCACATAAAATTATTAGGCAGGAAATCAACAACAATACAACAACATATCCTAGACGAAGATGAAAACAGACTGGAAGGAGAAGCAGCAATAAATTACATCCAAAAAGTAACAGCCGAATCTTTCCAAGGCAAGGACGAGGTTGTATTTGAAGAAAAAAAGAGCATGAAAGAGACCCAAGGGGGAAAGGAGCTAGTGCTTACAAATTTAAACTGGAAGAAAGCGGAAGAGAAAATTCCTAAGCGCACAGCCACAGGGCTAGACGAGGTTCCCGTTAGGCTGATAAATGAACTGGGACCAAAAAGTAAGGAAGCTCTCGTGAAAGCAGTTGAAAAAACTTTAAAAGATAGACGAATACCAGACAGTTGGCGACAAAGTAGAATGAATTTAATTTATAAAGGTAAGGGGGAGAAAGACAGAATCCACTCGTATAGACCGTTGACCATTACATCGGTAATATACAGGCTAGCAATGCAGGCAATCAAATTAAAGCTTCAAACATGGGCAGAAAATAATGGCATTTTGGGAGAGCTTCAGAATGGCTTTAGAATAGGTAGGCGTTTGGATGATAACTTGTTTGTTCTTACTCAGTGTATTGAAATATCAAAAGCAGAAAGCAGACCGTTGTATGTGGCCTTTTTGGACATTACAGGAGCATACGACAACGTAGACCGCAGCATTTTGTGGGATATTCTGGAAGGGGAAGGCTTAGGTAGCGATTGTATACAGCTTTTGAGAGAGATTTACCTAGAAAATACTGTTTGCGTTGAATGGGAAGGGATGAGGAGCGCGGAGAAAGTTCATATCAACAAGGGACTGAGGCAGGGGTGCCCTTTATCCCCGCTGCTGTTTATGATGTACATGGTGAGGATGGAGAGGGCGCTAGAAGGAAGTAATATCGGGTTTAATCTCTCATACAAACAGGCAGGTACAGTAATAGAGCAGCAACTCCCAGGTTTATTTTATGCAGACGACATTGTGTTGCTCGCAAACAACCAAAGTGATTTGCAACGTCTGGCTAATATCTGTGGACAGGAAGGCAACAATTTAGGTTTGAAATTTAGTGTTAGAAAATCAGGTGTTATTGAATTCAATGAAAACAGTGAACAGACAGTGGAGATACAGGGCCAAAAAATACCTCGGGTAACAGAATATAAATACCTTGGTATATGGATAAACGAAGGCAACGGATATATGGAAACACAGGAAAAAACCATAACAGTCAAGGGGAAGAGAAATGCAGCCATAATGAAGCACAGAGCGCTATGGGGATACAATAGGTACGAGGTCCTCCGAGGTATGTGGAAAGGGGTAATGGTTCCAGGACTTACTTTTGCAAATGCGGTTGTTTGCTTTAAATCAGGGGTACAATCAGGACTCGACGGGAACCAAAGGTCAGTGGGTCGCCTCGCATTGGGCGCTCACGGGAAGACTACAAATGAAGCTGTGCAAGGGGATATGGGCTGGACTAGTTTTGAAGTGAGGGAAGCTCGCAGTAAAATTGAGTATGAAGAACGGCTGAGGAATATGGAGGAAAGTAAATGGGCTGGGAGAGTGTTCAGGTATCTGTACAGGCAAAACATTGATTCACAGTGGAGGAAAAGAACTAGGAAGCTTACCAGCAAGTATGCGGCCTGTGGGGTGGGCAACACAGCAACAAAGAAGGTCAAGCGGAAAGTCAGAGAGGCTGAATTAATCTCATGGGTGGCGGCAATGGAAAAGAAACCTGCCATGAGTAACTACTTAAGGGGAAAAAACGAAATTAGGAAAGAAACCATTTATGATAACTCAAAGGGAAGCTCATTACTTTTCGAAGCGAGATCGGGATGCCTTAGAACACGCACGTATAAAGCGAGATATAAGAAGGAAGAAGAAGCATGTGCTTGCTGCGGTAAAGCTAGGGAAACGACGGAGCATATTTTATTAGAATGTGAAGACATCTATCCAGCGGTCGATTTAGGCACCACTGGCCTCCTTGAAGCCCTTGGGTTCAGCGGGAGCAGTGGTAAAGCAAACAGGTCCGCAATAGACATCAGTAAGAGGCGATTGGAGGATTGGTGGAAGAAAAGTAGGGAAACGACAAAGGACGGAGACGTACAAAAGCACAGTTCGCAATAGGGTATCAGAAAATTTGGACGTGGTAGTTCATAGTGTGTTTTTTTTTTTCTCATGGGTTAACCTAGGTAGGATATTAGGCAGCATAGTAGCAAGAGTTTGGTGGCGCAAGCCACCGCCCCGTTCCAAAGGGGACGCTCATAACATCCATCCATCCATCCATCCATATCAGCAGCAATGGCGGATTTTCGCTTGCCGTGGCGCTTGCGAAGTTTTCAATAGTTTTCGCCTTTTAAGTGATTCTTTTGCGATTTTAACGTGTGGAGGTTCATTGTACGTCTGTTTTTTCAAGTTTGGCATGCGTTTTAACACATGTGAAGGTGTAGTCTTTTCTTCTTCAGCGGATATATGTACAAGACCCCGTTCACTGTCTATCAGGTAAGATGTGTACGTATGCTACACGCAAGCGTAGTGCTTCATTAAGCCACAGTGCACTACAAAGTTAAGCATGAACGGTACACAAAATTCACAAATTCTAAGTATTGCCAAGAACAGCCATTGATTGGCGAAGTTCTCACAGGCGTTGCAGAAGTTGTTGGGCGCGGCAGTGCTGAACGTAGCGTTGTTTTTTTACTAGTAACAACGTGTCGCTACTTCATATTATTGGCGGCGTCTCCAGGTCACCAAATCGGTAACGGGGACACCAGAGCTAGAACCCGGACTGGTCCATGGGTTGGGGCTCGCCGAGGCCTGCGCGTGCTAGTAGTATATCTATGATGCCCGTAGGCTGTGTGTAAGTCGTACTTCCCGAATTTTCTGACGCATTTTAAGATCAGCTGTCCGCTATCGCGGACAAAAAAGCAGGAGTCAGGGTGGTCCGTGGGTTGGGGCAACATAACCTGCTTCCAGTTTGGGACCGCCCTGCTTCCAGTTTTGATCCCTCCGCTACCCCTTGGGTACCCTGCCGCCTCCTTGATTATAATCTAATGCTCTCCTGAGGCCTCTGTTTGCCGGTTACATGTGCCCTCCTGGAGCAGTACTTGTAAATGAATCCGATCTATCGTCGCAACGAAAAAAGCGCCCCGCGACTTCTACAACACCAGTCAGAACCTTGCCCATTGGTTTACCTATGTGTGGCCGCAAACACCTGAAACTCAATGCCAGTTCAACATATTGGTTGGCAAGGGTGTCAGGTCGTTGCTTTGTGTGGAATCGGCCTTTTCTCAATTCTTAAGAATTTAACTGGAATGCACCTGACCAGTGCTGCTCTGTGGTGCTTGCCACCAATCCCTTGGACAGGGAAGACATGGGTATCCCTGTGCATACACTTAATACGCAGTGGTGTGACCGCTTCCTTTGGGAAACTACCACGTTAGCGATATTGTGAGCGCAATGTGGCTTTCCTTCATCTTCCTCATCCGTACGTAGTGTGTCGCTTCTTCCTCGCCATAGCTCTAGCTCGGCAAGAATAAAGCGGTTCCTTAGAAGTGCTGAAGGTGCTGGGGTTCTGCATACCAAGGGCGTATAAGGTAACAGTGCTTGTGCCTTTAATATGTCGCATTCGATCATTTTGAGACGTGGTGGTGTTCATGCGTTAGCACAATTCCAGGACATCCACAATGTAAGAGGTACATGATTCTCTAATTGTATACTCTCTCCAGGCCTTTCTCACAACCTCAGCACAAGTACTGGGAGCATAAAAAAACTGACAAAGCTGGTGCATGAATGTTGCCCAGTCAGAAAGATCTGGCTCTTGGATCAAAGCCAATTTTTTTTTTACATTGTAGAGGCAGACAGGCATGCTGTGAAGTTTCTAAGAACTGTCCCACCATTGCTGACTCTGTTGTACATTTATCAAACCACTTGATTCTCACCAAGCTCAAGCTATGGTGACAAAGACGCGCCACATGCTTTACAGTCACATATTGCACTCACAATACATCTGTTATGCCAGTTTGCCGAAATGAGCATGCACAGTAGTGACGAATTCACTATGCGTGCACAGGGATTTGCCTTTCCTGTCCTATGGGCTGTTGGCAAGCATCACAATGCTACACTCGTCAGGTACACCTCAGCTTTCAGTATGTTTACATTCGGTTGCATGAACATGGAGGGAGTGCGTTCGCTGTAATCAGTACCACACATTTTGCTAATGTAGGCTTGAGTGGCTTTCCCATGCCTCCACTAAATAGTCGGAATACTTCCATGTATGATAGAATGATGAGCATTTAACCTCCAGGCATGCAGCAGTCTTTACACCACTGCAAGGCAGAAGCAGCCTTCTCACCATGTTTACGCTCAAATAAATCCCATTATTAAGGCATTTTATGGGCCTCCCAAACCGCCTGCACCACCTGAATGATGTCACTTGTTGTTGCACCTGGCTGTTCATTTCACTTGGCATCCTCTGTTCGCACATATTCGTTTCCAATAATTCAAGAAAATTGCAGGGCTGGTTCGCAATCTTTTCTGTTTTCCTTATTTTTTATGGCCTTGTAAAACTGAGAAACGATAATGAAAAAAAGAAACAAAGGCTGCCTTCCTGTTCACCAGTGAAAGCATTGTTGCTTAGAAAGAGGCGCAGAAAAAGATGTACTATATGCATGTCGGACAGCCTGCACAAGGTTTTATCTTTGTCTCTTCAAACATTGCGTACCTGCGTCAGTGGACTCGCTGTTCTGTAGCATTATCCCTGGCAGCGGAAGCACTGTCCCAGAGCTCTAAAGAGTCATCGGAAGCACAGTGCTAAACCTTCATCCTTGAAATGTGAAGAATGTCACTGGACAGGACGAGAGATGACAAGGTGAGACTGATTGGGGCAATGTTGTGGTGATGGGTGCCACCTGGTTGAGCGCACAGTATGGTCCCCTGTCCTGAGAAAAGCTTTTCTGGGAGCTCTACACAGTGGAAAGGGGACCAGAGAAGTACAAGAGCACCAGGGGAGAAATGAAAGTCGCATTGTGAAGCATGGTACTGTCATTTCTGGTTGCTTCATGACGTAGTAATGATAGTCGCAGCACAATATTTTCAATTTATTCTGGCAACTCACGATATGCAAGTGAATGCTGCTTACTCTGATCATGTGGCTGCGTTTCAGTGCTTGGATATTTAAGGCCACGTTGCAAAATGCACAAGAGATTTATAATCGACTTCGTATACACAGAAAATACAAGAACAGTTCTAATAGCACTGAAAAGACAGAGCATTCACGGCGTCGTTCAAGCTCAGTGTCCTTGAGCGTGCACAAGAACTAGTCTAACTGATGTTATGACTGGCCTGTGTGGTCAACGATTTGTGTCGCGCCACCAAAGCAACAGCGAAAGGCTCGACCCTTTAGATACGCCGAGCCGCCTGCAACCGTTGGAAAACGCCTAGGAGGCCCCAATAGCAATAAGACCTTATCATTTGTGCAGGCATTTTCACCTTCTTACCCACGGCTTGCACAACACCCTGATGTCTGCTTAGTCTCCACAGTGTTGTCTCCCTTCAGCAAGTGGGACGATTAAGCTTCGTGTGTGCATTCGTTCTTTCTCTTCGTCCTCGGCAGGGAAGATGCCAGCGTTGTGTGGATGTGTGTGTGTGTATGCGCATGTCAGTGCCTTTCCTTCTACTGAGCCAGTGGGGGTTAGAAAATTCGTTGAACACTTCCATGTATCGAGCGGCAGCCGCCAGCGTGGAGAGTGTTTTCTCTCTCCTTGAGCGAGGGTATTCCAAACACTATAAAGGACGTCTTCGCTAATGGACTTCAGCCTTCAGTTTTTGAGCAAACTAGCATGTCTGTCGCTCACCATCGGGAAACTTGCAGAGTTGACCACTCCGTAACAATGTGAAGTAAACATTCATTGCTACTCGTTGAATTGTTGCCGTATCTCCTGCCTGGCCCCCTCGGCACTCATGAGCCGCTGCAAAATGCAGTCAGCGGCACGATCCGACAACCAATGGTAAGCTCCAGACCACCAAGCCCACGCTACTTCCACAGTCTTGGGTTCCCATATTTAATACGGAGCAGCAGCAAAAAAAGAATTGACATCTGTGAATAAGGTATGCGGATGTGGGCTGCTTCCCTTGAACATAGGAGGCAAATGCCTTCAGGAAGTTCAGTTGCACTTTGTTATATGAAAAGGCGTCTCACCAAGATTGGAAGTTGCAAACCGACAAGTGCAGTGCATAGATCACACATTAACAATCCTGTCTCCAAATTATCAAAATGATGCACAGTGGGAAAACAACTGAAATTTTAAACAAAAGCCATCATGGTCTCAACGAAGCCCTGCTTCAGCCAGAGTCAAGGTTACATGCACAAATGTCTCTATGTAAAACGTGCTGCCTGCAATATCACCAACCATGGCACGTGACTTTCGTAAGCCAACCAATGTTAAATGCCATCCCTGAATGTGTGCCCCACAGCAAAAAAGGAAGAGAAGAAAAAAAGGAAAGAAAAGACGGCTCGTCATGCGAGTGTGACGTGAACCCTTGGCTTCGTCATGGGGGAAGATGAAGAAGGAAGATCACTTGGAGGCAAAGGGGTTGAGTGCCGTCACTTTTAGCACTCGCCTCCTGGCAGCGTGAAAATGCAACATTTCAATTTCTTCCATTTCCTTTAATAATGAACTAATTAGAAATATTTGTTTGAGGAAATGCTCCCTTGACGGCATCTTACAACTTCCAATGTACCTATAACTAAAATTTGCCATGGTGCTTAATGAGAGGGGCTTTTCAGCCCAAATTAGATCCTGCAGACTATAGTACTGTATGGAAAATGTGGTGCATGGAACTGTAAAATTTAATTTTCCACAGCAATATCTACCTGTGCAGTTGGAGTTGGCTTTGTCATAGCATAGATATGAAAACCGTGAAACAACCTTTATTCCCTAAAGATCCTGTCCTGTAGTATATTTGAGCATTTACATAAAGGCATGGAGACCCTCAGTGTGTTGCAATCTAAGTGGCAGCATATAGGTGGTGTGTGCTGCCTGTAGAGATGCCACTGTAAGCCATCTGTGTATTGGCGGATTTCTGAATTGTGGATGGGAGAAGGCTCATGGCTGTTCTGCCTTTGCACCAAGCACTGCAGAGCACCTTGCTACAATTTTCTGTTTGTGCAGTTCGAAGAAAATGATTCCTGCAGTGGCAGTGACTACACAGAAAATGCACCCTACGAGAGTGGACAGAGTTCCAATGTGACTGTGGTTTGGAATGGTCCAGCCCCTGTGTATAGAAGCACCGATTTTCCCAGACAAGTGTGACAGTGCCTGGCTTTGAATGCAGTGTGCTGCTTCATAAATATTGCAGTTGCCCAGCACTAAGCTGCCTGGATTATGTGGTTGCCATAATGACTTCTCTGTACCCGTGGGACAAATATTTGCACTCGAAATAGCGATAGCAGCCATGCATTTCCTGCTGACATAGAATTAGGTTCCACAATGTCATCTGATGTATGCACATGCTGTGATGTGGTTGGTGTGGCCATGCTCTTTTTTCCTCCCTTCAAGTATGCTGGTAAACTGCCACTAGTTACAGATGTCTGCAAGGAGTGCACACTGTGTGAGTGCTGCACATGAATTGAAATCACGATCACCACATATAAAGGACACATTGAAAGGTAATCTGACAACACTTATCAAGACTGTCTACAAGTTTTCTGTGAGATATTTCCTCAGGGTTGACAAAAACCATCTTAGGGACCATTTAATGGGGTGTTACCGCCCACATTATGAGATGCAAAAAAAGGAAGCCATTAGGATTTCTCTGGTGGTGCAAGGTGCTCAAATAGATGGCTTTGAATTGCAGTAGACATAAATATTATCATTCTTTCTGTCTGGGCACATAACTTCTTTGCCAACCTCTCTGTCATCTCTGTAGCACATTAATTTAGGATAGTAACTCCACTCTGACGCAGCATGCCAGACATGCTGACCACACTGACTTGGAGAGTGCCACTTTCTTAAATGTGGCAAAAGTCTGTGTTTTGGGCGAAATAAGAGCTCATAGGCAATTTTTATCTGTGATAAACAGAAATATGTGCTGCCAGTGGTCAGACGTCATTGAGGTCGAGCTTCTCAAGCAAGTAGATGCCATCGAGAAGACCAAAGAAGCCAGTGATTAGCCATTGTGCGCAGCAGCTTCAGATGGCAAAGTCCAGCTGGGGTTTCTCTGCACAAGGTCACCAAGTGGCATTCCTAAGTAACAGATATTTTTTACCCTAAACTGCTACCCTAGAGTGACTGGAACATGCACCGTTCGTTCCAAGCATGCAGCTGTTATCAAAGCTTAGTTTAGTCAATTATTGAGGCTTAAGATGGTTTTATTGAATGTACAGTAGGAAACAATTGTAAAAAAATGTAAAAAAAATTTGAACTGTGTTGACTCTTTGGTGGCATACTGTTGCTATTCCTGAAGTTACGTCCTCAAATGACTTATGCTCCAGGTATTTGAGTAAAAACTATGGGTGTGGAAATATCAATTTTTTAATTTCAAAGCTAATTCGAATAATAAAACCTAAGTGCGAAGCGAATATTTTTCGAATATGAATACTATTGGTTTTGCAAAAATCCATTTCTTTTCACCAACCAGAGGTGCAAAATAGTTATACTACATAGACTGCATAGCAAATAATGTACAGGGATATTATGCTTCGTGGTTAACAAAATTCTCTAATACAACACTTTTGTTTGACAATGTCATAATTGTAGTTACTTAATGTCTCACGAAGCAAGGACAACAGCTCAACATGTTCGAAGAGCAGTGACACCTAGTGCATGTTACCATCGATTCAGACATCAAAAAGAGCTGCTTAAGTGTCTGGTATCAGCAGGTCGCTCTTCGCAAGCCGAGCCAACAGTAGGCACCACGCTTACACCATCGCTCAAACGGATCTTCTTTTTGGACCAAAATGTCATCATGCAAATATCTTTGAACCTGCGATTGTGGTAGTGAAAATTTCTGCCACGAGTGAAAATTTCTGCTGGTTGATAAGCTCATCAGAGTCTTTCCGCAGTGCTGATGTGGAAGTGGCCCGTTCAGAAGCTTTTGTTGTTGAATGCATACTTCGGTTCCTTGGTGATGAAATTACCCTTCCTTTCTCTAAATCCAAGGGCGAGATCTCGCATTCTGAATGTTTGCTTGCGCTCTCATTATTCGCCTTCACTGTGCTTTCGTCAGCGGTCATCTGCTTGGTGAAGCGGGAGCGCCAATTGAACACTGCCTACTCACTGATGTAGGAGGTGAAGCAAACATTCAGAAAGTTAGAAGCTGGCGCAATTTCATCCCAGGTTGTTAATCCAGTTTGACATTGAAGCATCCTGGTAGTATTAAAGTACTTTAGAATGAGGTTCCAGAAGCATTGCCAAGTTTGCCACTTGGTGAAATTTGTAGTTTCGAACAATTTAGGCTCTTGGCGAGATTAGCAGTGAACACAGAGGTTTTTACATGGCGATTGGTGTTGTCCAAATGCATGAAGAGGTCACAGTATAAGTACTTAAGCTAGTGTCGGGTAACCATAAGCACCCGCAGGGGCCCTGTGACAGTGTCTCCTTTAACTTCAGATATGCTTCACTGCATGATGATAAATATGCTTCGCCGCATAACACGACTCTGCTGCAGCAAAGGTGACTTAAACCGACAACAGCCGAGAAGGTGCAAATAGCACTGCGCTGCCTGGTTCTTGCTGTTGGCCTTATTTTTCTTCTTTTCACAGTGTCCTTACTGTAAGTGCACTCCAGAGTTACAATGCCGGAATATGCATGTGTGCACAAGCTTTCTTTCAAGAGTAACTCACGATCATAAGTTACGTCATCATGGTTTCGTACTATGTTACGGCATCATAAGCGAGACATAATAAAGGGGGCCTCAAAGGCTGCGGGAGAGACTAATCTTTTGTGCGAGATTTTGCTATCCTTGCTGCACGCAGTGCAATATTATGACTCTCATGTCTATGGTGGCATTGTCGATTATGAATGTTTCCTTACTGCGTTAAAAAAATGTGTAGTGCATCTTTCAGATAATAATGGCATTATAGCTTCAGAGTTGTTCCAAGTTTTGGGGACTTGTTCACTAAAAGTACATTATTAGAAAAGCTTTAGAATGTCTAGGTCATAATTGCATTTGAAGAACTGTAAGTCTTCCTACACATAGCAATTAGTAGCTTACTGTGCGATGTTGAAGGTGGTTTTTATTCATAGGCCCTACGCAGAGAGCAGCAACACAATGTCTGGCATGTGTCAAGGGTTCGTAACAGTGTTTGCATTTCCAGTGCTCGTAACTTATTCAAGTTTTAATGCATAAATTTGCTTTATGAATTATTTGTAGACAGAAGGTGCTTGAATATTGGTTGCATGAAATGCTCCAATGCACACTGTATACGTATAGGGTGTCTTTTATTACCTTACAGATTTTCTTGTTTTCAAGTTATGAGCGTGGAAAATGTGGCATTCTTGCAGAGGAATTCCTCTAATGCACTCTCATTTCTTAAAAATCTTGAAAGTTGCACCTAATTCAAGATATTCATCATTGAATTTCACTGGTAAATCGAGGCAATATTGGAACTGAGTGTGCTGGGAGTGCAGAAAAGAAGGTCCCGCTATCTCATCAGATGGGAACATCTTGGCCAGTCATTGTAGCTGCTGATACGACACACTTTGCCTGGCAAGCATGTGCGTCAGTGTGCCATATCAGGCTATCATTTAAGCTTTGTCCCACACTTCTTGACAGGGCACTGCCGCCTGATGTGGAGGAGGATGCACCAAGTTTTGATTGTACTCAATTGAGCGCGGTAATGAATATCTCAAAATAAGTGCAATTTTCGAGATTTAGAAAAAGAAAGGGTGTGCGTTCACATGCGACTGCCTCCAAATATGCCATTTAGAAGGCTGCCGCCAAGTTACTAATAAAAAAGTGACTGAATTTTTCAAAATTAATTTTCTGAAACTCGCATTATTAGCAGCATAGTGTGTCCACCTCACCTAGAAACTCCTTTGCAAAAACGCCGGGCTCTCCGTGCTCAAAACTTTTTGCTAAATATCTGCATGGTTAAAAAAAAAGTAGATATGCACAATTGTTTATGCATGAAAGTCGTACACTATCACTTTTCAAGATTTTTGCCCTTCTATGCAACACCAGAAAAATTGGAAATAGAAGCTTCAGGTGACCTATCTGATTTGTTGCAAGTTGCATGGCCATATTATTTTAATTTTTCGCTATTACCTTTTACTGTGATGTCGCCACTGCAGCAGCTCGATCTCGATGGGTGTGGCTTTTCATTCCAGGTCACAAAGCTGCACCCAGGTAGAGGCAGATTCCAAAAATGCTTGTGTGCTTAAGTATAGCTGCACATTACAGAATCCGAGGCCCTCAACAATCATCCGTAGCCCTCTTGTAGCCCACGAGTTCCTTATATTTTATTGGGATTGAAGAGCAACGTTTGTGCTATATCCCTCTATTTCAGACAAAATAATGTGCATGCAAAATTATATCTTCATTACTTTACACCATAGTACCAATATCTGTCGTGCGTTGATTTTTGATGTCTTTGCATTTGCTATAGCAAGGATTTTTAAACATCAGCCACAAAAGAAAAAAATAAATGGTCAAAGAACGAAGAAATGGTGTGTAGCAGCTCCCTTCTTTTTTTAATTGGCGGCAAGTTTTGCACTCGTTGTGTACTTCAAAAGAAGTGTTACCTTCCTGCTTTGGAACTTCGTGGTTTTGTTCTGCCAGCTGCTTGACCAAAACAAGCAAAATGTACTTCGGATATTCCACAATTCTGTATGCATTTGGTACAATAAAATTTCTTTCAAGAATGGACAAATGCAGTGATGGTAGTATTGAAAACTGCAACATGCCGATTTTAGTTTCACGCTTCATTAATTTTCTCAGAGCCCCAAAGAAAGCATGCGAGGTTTGAAAATATATCATGCGACGAAGTGCTGGCCTGCCATGACATTAGTGCACTCGGTCTAGAGAACTGATTGATGCTGCACATACATTGAACATGGTGGCCATGACCATCCCTCATGAATTGGCATTCCCTACCTAAACCACCTTACCAACACAGCCTGTTAACAGCAAGAAAGCTGACGAGGATTCCAAGAATTTCTATGCACTATTAGTATCGCCCTACTGAAATTACTCCATTTGTTTGCTGACAATTGTCTTGACAAAAGTGGAAGCCGAATCGGTTGTGTTCGATCAGTTTTATTTACATACAACCTATTATAATGTGGAGCTTTCTTCGCCTCTTCAACTGTTCCACAGCTGCTGCTGCCATCTTGCATGCCACATCGAGGAGGGGGGGGGGGGGGGGGGGGCCAATGTACATTGCAGGTGCATGGGAGGATTTTCCAAGGAACTCTGGCAAGCTGTAATCAAATTGCGGGCAAAGTTTAAAAAGTCTTAAATACAAAAAGGGTGAAGAGTATTGTAACCTTGTACATGTTGATCACACCACATGTTTCAGCTGCAGCTGTAAGTGCCTTGTCTCAACCAAGCTACAGTTCTTGCAATGTTCCACTTTGTGATACTCAGTATGAATTGATAAGACTAGCTGCTATTCTAGTGGTTGTGCAGGCCACAAGGGAACAGTGCCTGGCCTTTGTGCTCGTATGTGTAAATTTCTCTCTTTCGGTCTCGCCCAAGCCACACCAAAATGTTATCCACAAGTGTCGTGCCAAAAAGGCCTGGCAACATCTCATATTAAGCCGTTTGACCCATTTTATTGCACTGATGCACATGGTGCAACCAAATGTAGGAAATGACATCGCCTAGGTGATTAGTAAATTACCCTTCTAAAATACCACAAGAGCAACTTTGCTGTGGCAAGAGCCTTAGCAAAAACATGAGACACAAAAATGAAGGAAAAGAGACCCCTTCAAGTTCCCGCACCAACTCACCGTGACAAGCAAAGATTTTGACAGTGTCTGCTTGAGCTTAGTTATTTGGAGATACATGCAGTTGAATGCTTTTACGAGCATTGAGATGCCCCACTATGCTAGCTTGCCTTTTATGGCTATAGAAAGTTGTATACTGCCACAAGTCTGCCTATTCCGATTAGAATCTATATTGAAGCTGCTTTGAGAAACAGGTGGTATTCTATTTCAGCGCTAATGATAGATTGAGAGTAGTGTGCCTGGAAGGAATAGACAAAAGCATTGCAGAAGCTGCAGTACTTTGTGCTTGCTGAATGATCACACGAGAAGGTAAAGATGCCATCAGAAAGCATCTTTCGTATGGAGTCTCTTTAAAAGAAAAACACTACAACTAGACATGGTGACAGTTGTGGGCAAACTAAAAATATAATGATAGTTCAAGGTGTGGTATGGCATGTTTATGCTATTTCTGAAAAAATAAACACAGCAAGTGTGTCCATGCCAACAATTGACACAGGATGTGCAGATGCAAAACTGCAATACAGCACCACGCCGTCAAAACGACAGTATGCAAGTGGTGGTCCAGCATCAAAACTTCAATGTCCCTACACTGCAACACTGGGAGGCCATGCTGCGTGACAGAAGCCTGGGTGGCCAGCAGGCACTGCTCTGTCGGGCACAGGACGTGGCAGCAACTATTTCTCCTAAGGATTCAATAAACGGATTTCTCTACCTCACCTGCCATGCGATGCGCCATGTGAGGGAATGACAGTGCCACTACTCTCACAGGATATGGATGGTGCACAACACCACCTTGAGCACCGGAGCACACGTCTGCCTGTGAGCTCTGTGTACTACAAACACAAGTGGTGCATGCAAGGTAACATTTAACACATCACTGCCAAATGCCATCAACGAACACTAGCAGCAAAGAAAGCTGCTTACATAATTTTCACAGTGTGTCGGAACTGCATATTTTTTTACATCCTGTCTGCATGCCGCATTGTTCATCACTGCTAAAAAGTGCATAGTTGCATGGTACTTTTTTTCGATTTTGTGCACTTTCTTTTGTCTTGAAAAAATAAAGCAGATGTCTCTCAATGAGCCGTAAGTACTAAAGTTGCTCAAAAGGGTAGTTTACTGAATTGATTGCATCTGAGTACTGCAGGCCTAGTTTCTTTCGGTCTTTCTCTTTTAAAGCCTCGGCACAAGTTAGCTGAAACACCGTGTATACTGGACAGCTTGCCTGGCTGCCCGCACCGAGGCGGAGTATCTTAGGTTTTTGTGGTGCACTTGTCGCCGTCTCGTGGCACCGGTCGTCCATCCTTGTCGCGCACACGCCAGCGTCGTCTGGTGTTCCAATTGGCTGCAGCAAAGCGGACAGCTCTGGCGGGCAGGAAAAAAAGTGGTCCGCGAGCGATCGGGCTTGCTGCCTCGTTTAGCGCCTGCTTTTATCCGCCTGGCCAAGAGCTTTGCCCGGTTTAGCCGCTCCGTCTTCAGTGTGAACGTGCCTTTAGAGTAAAAAATCAACAGCTTACGCTTCCACATTTTTTGCTTGGTAGCTACATTCAATTTGCTTGCTCGTCTTTTAGATGTCTAGGCTCCTCACATTTTAACGTGGCTGAATAGTGCACAAATCAGAAACGAGAGTTTCTGTGGCCTAGCCTTCTCACACTTGCAAGGATACCATCCAAAATTGACCTATTTTTCTTATGGGGTGCCCACTGATTATGAGGATGCTGACATCGAAGGATCTCGAGTGGTTCTCTAGCATTTTGGTGACAAACGGAATACAGTAAATGCCGAGCTACAACTGACTTGATATCTGTCAGCACCAATGAACGCAGTAGTTAGTATTCTCACTAAATTGAGAATCCAGCCCAACAGCAGATGGACACCAGTGGTTTGAATACCCCGTGTTGGCAAATTTAACTGGCTGAAATCAAGCATTTAAAAGACACACTCTTAGTTCCATCCCTTCAATCTGTGAGCATAATGAAGATCAAAGGTCAGGTTATGTGGCTGCAGCACCTTCTGTTCATGCAGCATACCTTGTGTGCAAGCCACATCTATTTACAACAGAAACCGCTTTCCACCCGTGAGCTAATGTTTGGAGTTAAAATATGGTAGAATTTTTTATCCAGCCAACGCGTGCACGCTGAAATCTAAGTGGTACAGCCAATATGTGCCTGTTTAATCACTGCAATGCATTGAGACACTTCCGACAACGCACGGCTGTACCAGAAAAGGTTTTAATTTTTTTCACTAATGCCATCTACTTATGAACTTTTATGAATGTACCTGCAGCTTTCGCAGGCTTTCGAGTAGCTCGAGCGTAAAGTGGCCTGTGTGTTATTGCTATTCAGCCGGAGTGCAATAGGAGCCAGTCAAATGAGAAACATGAAGTCAATGTGCACACACAGACTACATGTGCCCTTGCATGACTTCGTGCCACAGGTAGCCAACAGCTTCCAATTCACAGTTCTTGTAATATGCTTGTGGCAGCCATCTACAGTGATCTATTTGATTTAACGGGGATGTGTATGTTGGCTGAAAAAGAGAAAATATGCTAAGAAATATATTAACACCGATGGATGCAATATATCCTTTCCGGTAGAGTTTTGCACAGAAAAGTTAGCAGATTCCATGCATATGTGAAAATCGGTTATAAGTGAAGCCTTTGTAATGTTCAGTAAAATGCAACCACTCGTTCACTTCTATAACTCTGCACACAATGCATGTCCTGGTCTCGTTTAGTTCATTTTTGTCCATACTCGGTTGCTTTCGATGCTGACTTTCCGACTTCTCTGTGGCTGACTTCTTAAATTTCCTGTTGTATACTTAATTTCTTGCCTCTTGTTCTACGTGTCTACCCAGTGGTACATGTTGAGCTGCACTTAACAGGTAATCCAAGTTGCCATTTAGACACATGCCAAGCAGCACATATCCAGTGCCATACACAGTGACCAATATTGGCAGGACTGCAGCAGCCACCACTCACTGAGCAAGGAAGAGGCAAAGAGGGTTTCGTTTTAAGAACCGCTCATTAAAGTTATTCAATCAATCAATCAAAAATATGTAGCAGCTTGCATATGTAGGAATGCGATTTATTCGCGATGCTAATAATTTGATCACCTGTTTTGGTAGCTGTGGGCACGAGAAATTGAGACACCTAACCGCACCAAAATTCAGCTATTATGAAAACGCGGAATTTCGATCAAAAGAGTCCATTTGCCGCTGTGGTGGTTTGAAGGACGGCGACAGAATAAACCAAACATTGTAGAAAGGGAAGTTAACAATCTGCGCAACCGCTCTATCGCGTGTTTGACAAAGAAATTGACGAAAAAATGTGCTTAACGTGATTCAGAAACATGTCTACACAAGAACGTTCACTGGTAGAAATTACACTTCACCGCTACAGAGTAGCGAAGTTGCCCTGAATAGTGGGACCAATATTTTCCGACCGCCCAACAAAGGGTGAAGTGCGCACAGTATGTACGGCAACACTTGCTTTGTTCACCGCAGTAATGCCACCCTGTAATGGAGACAACTACGACAAACGGTCCGCATTTCTTCAGCAGCGAGCAGCGAGAAAAAGTGAAACATTTTTTTACCGAGTCAGAAATAAGCCAAGCGTGTTCCTGACGGTATGCAACGGCATGCCGCTGGAAAAAAGGGGTCCATACCTCGGGGTTCAAATTCCGCAGACATGGCATGCGCTTCAGCGTAGCCGTCAATTTGCGGTTGAACAAGCGACGTTTTTGCATTTTCTGTTCCGCATCAGCATCTTCTAGCCAGCGAGAGAGCACCTTGAAAACCAGCACGACGGGCGCCGTCTCGCTGAACAATCAAGGCCTAAAATTTAAAAGAAAACACAACTATTAGCGCTTATTGTTTCAAATTTTGTGATTTCAGTAGACTTACCTTGATGTTGCTGCATATTTCTTGTAGATCCATGTTGCTTTTACGGTCATTTCCGCCAACATAAAGAACGGCGAAATCGACACGCTCGAAGCGCATCGTGGAGACAGCCCACACCAGCCACACTGAATTGTAGCCAGCAAAACTGAATGTGCAGTCTTTAATAGACTCAATTAGGCGCAGGCGCGACCTATTAAAGAATTTAACCTGACTCGCCGACAATGACGCCGCGCAAGGACGGCATGACTGAACACGATCCAGCGAGGCGTAACAAGACCACGCGAACGAACCTACGTGAGCCGGCAGAAACCACAGGGATTTAGCAGCAGCACCTAGCAGCGTCTTTCCCTAGGCGTACAAGTACCTATCTGGGGGCAGGGAGTACGGCACCCGGTATGTAACGAACCTCTTTTCGAGTTTTTGTTTGCGTATGAATGATTATTATTTGTGGTGGAATTGAACGAATCATAATCATAATTTTGTTGTTTCGCCGAGATGCCCTGAAAATAAATTACTCAATGCTGTTAATGACAAATTATTTCTATCAACAATTGACATGTCAATTCCAGCAGACACTAGCGCCACAACATGACACATGGTGTAGGCATTGCGCCGCGCGCTTTTCAGTAGGTGATCTGAGCCGCGCTGGCTGGGAGACTGGCACCTGAACATCTCAGCGAACACGTAGAGATTTTAATATCCCTTCTTAGATCACCGCGAGCTATGGCAGCCAGCGTTGTTTGCGTTGCCATACTTGAAAATGGCCAAAGGAAAACGTTGACGCTGCAGTCAGGTCTTCAAGATGAGTTGATCGCACAGCTGTCATCAATTACAAGCATCACTGACAGCACGTTGGTAAGTACCTTGGTGTCTGCACTTTAATACTGCTGTGTCGCACAGGCACTTTCGATCGCGATCGATCCCATTCGGGTTCGAGAAATTTGCACTCTACTCGATCGCGGTCGAAAGAAGCTCTTGTAACCCAACGAGGGTTTACACGCTCTTTGTTATTCGCAACATTCACGGCCTATAGGGGGCGCCACCTTAAATCCAACATGGCTGTCCGAGAGATTAAGAACTAGAGCAGTCGGTGCAGTGCTGCGGTCGTCTTGCTCAGTGGCATGTTGTTTCGCGTCGTCATGCTGAAATGCCTCTTCAATTTACACGCCCGCTGTCGTTAGCTTGCGTAATGGCTCATATTACGCGAGCAGAACCCGGGATTCGAAGCCAGCTTCGCTGATCATCTTGTTTGTTGCGGCATAAAAGCGTGCACGTCGACGTCTGTGACTGTTGAAGGCCTTTGCATAAAAACTTCGCGACTTCGAAGCAAGCCACATGAGCTGTGGTTTCAGTTTTACCGCGACGGTGTTATTAAGAGAAGTGACCGTGCTTTTTATTTGCTATTCTATTAATTTGACCTCTTTGAGTGGGTACCATGAACTTTTATACGGTGTGGTGCTCTCTGCAAGTTGTTACTTAGACCGCTTGAATAAGCCGCCGTGTCGAGAAAAAAAAAAACCTTCCTGGTGTCGCGCGACCGAAGTCATTTACATCGACGGCGTGAAAAGCAGCCCTAAAGCAGCGTTTTGCGTGCGAAAATTTTTTGTCTAGTTATCCCTGCCTGTGTTCACAAAGCTGTATGTTGAACGCCAGAAGTAAACAAAAAACCATATCTGACTGCTTTCGCGAGCTAATACGATAACCGTTCACCCTTGCAATTTGGTTATTGCGTTTTATGCGTGCTGTGCAAGCTACAGTCTTACGGTAGTTTTACAGCCTGCGTGAGTCCTACCGCGTTTTGCCTATAGACAGATCAAGCGATACATTGCCGACATTGACTGGTCCGCGCTAATGCTCGCTTCATTCTTCCAGTTATCTTTATAAAATAATATACACGCAGATCAGCTGAGGGTTCGCTACGCAAACACTGCACAGTAGTTTAACGCTTGTTGGACTAGGATTTGTTACTTTACGAGTGCAGTCATGCGCACCTGTGCACACGTTGCAACCGCGCATCGAAGTGGCAGACGAGGTACGAATTCCAGGTCTCTCTACGCCTGCGTCACTTTGCTTCGATGCACAAATGAGAAACTCGTCTCTCTGTTCGAAAATGGTGGAATGTCAAGCCGGCGTTGCACAGCACGAATGTATGAACGAGAACAAGAAATTTTGAAGCAGGTACAAGGCTTCAGGGAGAATGCTTGCGCTCCAACGTAGCCGCAAGGGCATGAGTGGCAAGAACGCAAGCATCAATCATCCTACAACACATATGAGTTAAAATTGCGCGTTATTTCTTTTTCTGCACATAATATAGTGCTATGCCTGCATCTTTATGGACGTGCGGCTATTCGTGATTTCAAGTGCTCGGAATTGTCACTCATCTGTCGTATTCCAAAAAAAAAGTCCTCCGGCATGAAGTGCGCACTGCAAACCTTCATCGCTTCTGTGAAACCTTTGCCGATCCGCAGCTTAATAATCAATTTCTTCTTCATGGACGCAGCCAGTGGGAATGAGTGAAGGCTCACATCACCAACCGCATAGCTACCGCTCGACACCCATTGCGGCACGCAGCAAATACGGTTACTTCTATGTTTGCTCATTCTGAGCATGTTAAGTGTCCTTCAGGATCCCACGGGAGCTTTGAACGCGTTAAAACATCAACAAAAGGGAAGGAAAAGCGTAGACAACACCAATATGCTACACGAACGGGCGGCAGCCAGCGGCGAGTATAATCTTTCGATTATTTCCGGCCGCCGCCGCATGACGGCGCCACCGTACGTGAAAGTTGCAAATAGTTTCGGATTGGATCGCCTAGTAAAGGCTACACGGCACGATAATTCTTACAACTCTTCCCGGCCTTATGAGGGCCTGCTCAAAAATATGAAGGCACTTGCCGACGACGAAATGATTTGTCAGTGCTGACGCTACGCAGTTCTGGACCGTGCCTGAGGCACGGGCGAGAAACACAGCTCGAGAAAGCGAAGCTTCTGCGAAACACAGATAACGAATATCCAACAGATATTAAGCTTCGAGTTTATGAGTGAAACATCAGTGCATTCTACCGCAGATTTTGAGGCTCCTGCCTCGAAACTGCTGTTATACACAATTCTTGCTGCATGGATAAGACTTCATTATTGTTTAGCCTCGAGTCGGAACATGCGCCCCTCATGAATAATTGCTAAGTTAATTAGTGAAACTTTGTTCATTAACTAACGCCGCACAGCGATTTCGCGTATAAATAGTATCCTTATTTCCAAGTAATCGAGCGGATGTGATAGACTTCTGCTGTCAATTATTTTTAATAAGTCTATTTCCACTAATAAAAAACAGCTTCGTGTCTGTACAGCGCATTTTTTTAAATGCAAAATTAATCTCTCTCGTAAGAAGTAGGAAAGGTGTGTGTGCACTACTGTGCTGCAACTTAAATGTGAAGTATTCATTAGCCATTTTTATTGCATACACATCCAATATTGCGTAGTGAGGAATTGATCAAGGCCACGTGCTTGCCAGCACCCCTGTACATTAGTTTTTATATGTCCGTTCTGGAGTAGCTGCCAGCCAGCTGAGGTATTTAGAGGTGAAATGTTTTTTTCTTTGAATAATGTTTATTCAGTCAGTCACTGTGTACTATCGGGAACTTATTTGTTATTTTTCCACTTACAAATGAAATGTGTGGTTTAGCTTCAGATATACGATGACGAGCTAGAAGACTTTGTGGACCTTGAGCCGGGCACGCCTGTTCATAACAAGGCAAAAATCAAGCTCGCAAGGAAGTTGGTTCGAAAAGCAGATGTGAGTGTTTTGTTTCAAACATTATCAGTGCTTTAGACAGTCACATTGCCATTTTTATTACATACGGTTGAGTGCAAAAGATTTAAGGACCAGTGTAGCCCCTAAATTTCTTTCTTCTTCTTCTGGCCTAGGCCTAAAGGCTGAAGTCAAGTATACTGCCCACATACACCTGCTTGACCAGTGCCATGCTTTTATGCAATGTCATGTTTCACGGCTGAGCTAAAAGAAATTATTATTATTGTTATTTTTTTGCATGAGCCATGGTCTCTAGACTTTTGCACTCGACTGCACGTTTACAGAAATGAGTGCTGTGAGCATGGGAATGGTGTATGTATACATGGAGACAAACAATTTTCCAGAAAGATTGTGATGCAAATACCATATTTACTCTATCCTATTGTACACTTTTCATTTTCAGAAAAAGTTATCGAAGTGTGATATGTATGTTAGAATTGATTACAAAGCCAAAATTGTAATAGTTGGTGCCCAAATGCCCTTTGTAGAAACACACATTGCAAAATCAAAGGGTGAGCTTTGCCACGCAGCTAGTGCCGAAGTCTCCTGAGAGCAACTGAAGCTTGTCGTCCTTGGACACAACCTAGCTACAACGTCACTATTTTAAATAACTATTTCTCTCTCTTGCCATGAAAATTGAAATGCAAGTTACCAGCAGATGTTTTATCATCATTTATTTTTCCTTAAGGACCCCTGTCGGCATATTGCACAAGGTGGGGGGGAGGTTACAGAAGATAATAGAAACAAAGATATGGGAACAATTTTTTACAAAACTCAGCCTGTGGATTCGTATGAGAAAGAAAAAAGGCCCCTAGGCACACTGAAGAAAATACAAAAGCAAATCAGCAGAACAGTCACAATGTGAGGTGGCAATCGCAAAAGAATGAAGGCACAGTACGGTCATTATAAGGTGAGGGTTTGAGGTGATAAATGAGCAGCTGCTTGAAGATAATGGGGTTACGGTCATTGACAACTCTATGTGGTAAATGGTTCTATTCTGCAATGGCGCTAAGCAAAAGTGATTTATTAAAGGAAAATGTGGAACCATGCAAGCGCTGGATGCTGCAAGAGTTAAAAAGGCGACAAGATGTACGGGTTGGTGGGATAAGAAGCCTTCCATGCAGTTCAGGCAAGTTATAATAAAGTCGCTGGAAATGGCACAGTTTTGCAATTTTCCGTATTAGGGCAAACGTAAGCGCAAGGGGACAAGGTCTGGCCGCATGACAGTGCCGTAACGGGATGAGCCGAGATGAGCAGAAGGGCAAATGTGAATGGTCTAAAGCCCCTCAATCTCTCAAAGTAGCGCCGTTCACTTCCATCCTCCTCCGCTCGGCGCGGCCTCGACGGTGGCGCCGCCGGTGGTGGGCCTGCCGTAGCAGACGACGGCTAGCACGCTACGGGAGGAAATCCACGGAAAAGTTCGTTCGAGTCCTGCGGAGCAGTTTTTTCAATCTGGATCTTGCTTTGTCAGTCAGTAACTGGCCTTAAGAATGTCGTGTCGGATTTGCGGAAGAAATAGAGAAAAGCACCATTATTCAAGGCGTATTTAAGGCGTAAAGCGCGCGCACGTTGAAAGTTCGTGTTGCTGAAACACGACACAAGCACGCGGTGTGCTCAGACACGCGAGTTATTACCAGAGTTTCAGGTTTTGACAGCGTGAAAGTATGTGCACGTGGTTTCGTAGGTTAATTTACGTACCTGCAGGATGCTTTTGTTCGGCCGGGGCGTGAGAGATTCCGACTGTCTGTGGTCAGCAATGCCTGGCAGCAGGGCCGTTTCTGTTCCGCGCCTTTTACAGATGTACGTAGCTCATGCACAGGTTGTGGTGGCCATGAGCAACGTTTTCACACATAGGCGGTATAGATAATTTGAACGACGTACCAGCATATGAAATCGTTATTTATTTATTACAGTGCAAATGGTTAGAATTTGATAGAAAAAAGAAGGAACTTAATGGGACAACTGGAAAGAGGTTCAGAAAATAATTATCCCCCTCCCCTCATTGGCACCAGCAACACTTTTGTTGAAGTGCTAATTTTATCTCTGTATACTACGTGCGTCTGTATTCTTTTGCGTTGTAAGTTTTCACAAGGAAGCAGTGTTGCGTTTACTGGAACAGTCAAGGCACACAAGACAGAAAAAATATGATTCTTGGGTTTTACATCCCAACACCACGATATCATAAGGCACGCCATAATGGGGGCTCCGGATTAATTTTTTTCCAGCTGGGGTTCTTTAACGTGCCCCCAATGCACTGGACACGGGCCCGTTTTGACACGGGCGTCAAAAGAAGAGGTTGGAGAAGCCGTGGCACTTACTTCAGAAAGCCGCGCGTTCTTTGCCACTTGCTCGAAGTCAGCCCGCCCGATCTTGTGAATCCACACTTTTCTTCGTTTTGCGTTGCGCCCGGCGGATGGTAAAGCAAAAAGCTTTTTGCCGTCACTGGGTCTGTTGTGGCAACGGTAGGCGCAGCAGCACGGCATCGCAATTGGGCACTCGGCCCTAACACATTGTATAAAACTACCACGCTCTTCAAACCGCCTTCCGTACTTTCGTCGCGCAGGCCCAAGAATGGGGGTCGCAGCGCGCTGGAAAGAAAAGATATACAAAAGCGCGGCACCTGCTCCGCGCCGGAAAGAAAAAAATAAACAAAAGCGCGGGGCATGCTTTCACGTGACACAGATTGACCAATGGGGGAGCGGAGGGGCTGGGGCGACAGGAGGAGTGGAGGAGGAAGCGCCTGGGTGAGCGGGGTGGCGGAAAGATCTAAGAATGGCGCTACTTTTGGAAAATTGAGGGGCGTTAGAATGGTCTGCACGGTGCAGCCATCTGGTGGCATGGAGCTCAACCATACGCAGTAGCACCAACGAAGCGTTTTCTTCTTTGCTGCTGGTGCGTATTTCTCGCAGGAGTGTAATCATCAACACGTTGTTTTTATAAATGTTTAAAATGTTTTACACTTGGTTAGAGCAATATTAGCACTTTGTTTGGCTGGTTAAGCGCTGCGCCAACAAGTGTCTGGACCGTGCAGACCGATCAGGCCGCTCACCTACGTCTATGCGCCAAAGTTCCTTCATCAGCTTGAGTTTATGCCTCCAATCGTTTGCCGAAATGACCAGCTTGCCTGTGGTTAACGGAATACCAAACACGTTCGGAGCTACGACAGAATGCTCGCAACGCACGCTGCTTCGATAGCTCTCGCTTAGGGTCGACAGCCAAGCGGCTAGCAGAGAGGTTTCGCGCGGGCGGGGGTGGGCTCCAAACAACCGGAAGTAGACGATGTGACGTCGCATCGTGACGCAGGACCAGTGAAGGCGGAGCTTAGCCGCGCTCGCTCGGCGCACGAGTTGAGAAGGAGAAGCATGGCTGGGGAGGAGGGTAACTTCTAATCGCTTGTAGTTCCATTAATACGTAACGCTTCACTTAAATTGTGGTGCGAATGTTCTACTTAAGTTGTACCCTACGCGTCTACAAAATTTGCCCGAACCGTTTCAGGGGCCCTTTAACTAAAGAGCATAGAGTTGCGAAACATGTCGGCCCCTATGCATTTTACTCTCGTGTCAAGCTCCAATATGTCTGTCTGCTGTGTCATGGCTCCTCTATGAATGCAAAGATGTAATTTGTAGTGAAAGTTTCTTTCATTGATATAAATGCATTTGAGGTCAAATAAGGCATGCACATTAATGTGTGAGGTCACCTGGTCTGACATAGGGTGTCTCTCCTTGTTCAGTTTCCTTCTCTACTCTTTTGGGCAGTTTTAAAATGCTTCAGATCATTTACGGGACATCATGCTTGTTTTCATTAATGTTAGACATATTCATCTGCTCCGTAGTCTCTCTAGACATTCTTTTTTTATTATTAATATTGGTTGCCGATCCGGTTGAAAACTTGTGGCCACCGTGTTACATAAATCAAGTTAAGTGTAGGGAGAATGTTATACCCTCCACAAATGCAAGTTAAGAGAAAGTAAACTACTGTGTTATACCAGTAGATAAATTGTGATGGGTGAGTTCAGATCCATGTACTAGTGTGATATGTAAGTAGTGTAGAAGCTGAGACAAACACATTATTGTTAATTTAGTTGTTTTTTCTTCCTTCTAATGATAGACATTGGTGCCACGATATATTTGGGCCCACACACACAAACACTGTTCAACTCCAACACGCATGCCAAAAAACTAACGCAGTTGTTCAAAAAACTACCTGTAGCATGAATGGAGTGAAATTGCACAACATTCTTGTATGCGGTTTAGCAATGCTTCAGTGTGAGTGGTACTATTGTGCTCTGTATGAGCTACAATGTGAAAGCGCGTGACAAGGCAGTTGTGCATTAGGTGTTGTATGGTGTAGTACCAGGGGAGAGATCCACATTTGGGTGAATTCATGGACATCCTGACATAGTCCTTCTGTGTGGTTGGTGACTTCTAGGAAGGGGAAAATGAAGAGTCTGCTCAAGTCAACGGTGGCTCCCCTGAGAAGGAAAATGAAGTAGAAGTGGGCGAGGACGGCACAGAGAAGAACATCCACGCAGTAACAGACGTCATCAAGGCTGCCAAAGCCGAACAGCGTCTGCAGCAGCTGAAGCATCGAAAGCAGGGGTCGCCTCCGGATGACACCATTGAGAAGGACCTGGACTGCCCTGTCTGCGGCAAGCAATTCACCAAAAACTACTACTTGCAGCGGCACCTCCAAATGACCGCCTGCTCGAGCGAGCCCCCGCCCTCTCAACTCTGCGAATTGTGCGGAAAGGTCTACTCCCGCAAGGTGAGTAGGGCGTGGCACAGCTGAGTGCATGCACTGTTGTCTTGGCCACTGGAGAAATGTTCCACTGGTCAATGCAGGTTTCCTAAGAGGGGGTTGTGACATTGTGGGAGTGTCAGGATGTGGATACTTTGGCTCGTCTTCGATTAACAAGTGACAAGTGTTCTGGAACATGGGTCCTGTTAGGTGTAAATACAGCTTTCTTAAAGTCATGTCTTAGTGGCAAGTCTGTATTCTCTCGTGGTACACTTTGCAATAATGTTTGCTCACATATGACGTAGAAATTGATGAACACGAAACATTTCACTGCAACTGAGTGCACGGTGATCGCAGGACTTATCTTTTTTCCAGACTTGGCAACCTGTCAGTGATGCTGCACGTACAACATAACTCTAGAGCTGGTGCTTGTGTTTCCATAATAAACGCTTACACACAATTATGTAGCAAAGAAGCCACTGTACTGACCGTCGTAAGCTCGGAGAGGGAGCCATTGAGACGGATCACCCGTCATATCTCTGGGGCGTCCTGGCACCCCAAAAAACAAGCCAATCCAAAGCCCTTTACATCCTAGCATTCCCATGCATGCACAGCACCGAAGTGGTACTTTTAGGTAGTTTTTGTAAAGAACACGAAAAAGCGTAGCCTAAAGGCATAGCATTACAAGTTGCTTTGAGGAGTTCCTTTTATGTTGATGCATGTTGATGCTTGTTAGACGCGATGAACGAAGCTTGATTGCAGGTGTGCTTTACATCAGACCAGCTGCGGTGCCTCACTGGCCGTGGTGTTCTGCTGCCATTGCCAGGTTGTGGGTGTGGTCCCTCGCTGCAGCAATGGCATTTTGACGGGGGCAGGATACAAAAGAATGTGTGCTCAATTTAGGTGAACGTTTAAGAGCCTCGGGTGGTCAAAATTCTTGTACTCCTATCAGTGAGACAATTCGCCGACTGAGCTCGTGAGTAGCAATAACATTCTCTTTTTAGGTAAAGGGAGAGCCACTGCTAGACCAAAATTTGTTTTGACTATACTGAAATCGGTTGAGTATTCAACCTGATGCTTATTTAAAACATTTGAAAGTATTTTGTTGAATTTATTTTCCGCCATGTTAATGTCCTGCGAAATTTATTGCAAGCATTTTTGATTTTGTTTTAAGTGCTTTTAGATCCTGCTCTTGCTCTATGTTCTTAAATTGCGTAGTATGCCCGCTTGCATAGTCTTTGTACTGCTGTTTATTTTATGTTGTTAAATTAATGTGGAGTCCTTTCACTATGGCATCTCTAGTAGGCTCAGTGTTGTTTTGGGGAGTAAAACATCACGGGTCACTCAGTGCCTTTCAATTGCTTTTGATTTCCGGTGTCGCACTTCTCAAGTGCATTGACAGGGTAGTCAACCAGCACATTGTGTCATAACAAGTGGCTGTCAGTATAGTTACATTACTTATTTAATATGCATTGCAGGATTCTGGAAGGGACAATAAGTAAAACAAAGCTGTCAAATCAAGTGCAAGCATAAAAATGCTACTTGTGGTAGTACGAAAACAAAAACATAAATATTTCTGCAATAGTAATTCTACAGGTTAAACGAACTTTACGATATAAAAAAGCACATTTTGACGTAATAGTTTTGTGGAAACCCACAAGGGGGAGAGAAGTAATTAATTAAGGGAAAATAAGACATCCACCCAGTCGTAGCTCTTCCTATGAAGGAAACCCATACGGGTTCCTCGAAAGAAAAGCCCCACAGTTTAAGAAAAATTCGTCCTGGTCCAGGACTCGAACGTAGGATCACTGCCTTTCTGGAGTGTATTTTCCTTCAACTGCGAGGCTTTTCTTTTTAAGAACCCGTATGTGTTTCCTTCGTAGCAATTGCTACGACTGGGTGGATCTCTCATTTTCTCTTAAGGAAGCACAGTGTTCACAGCAAACAAAATACATTATACAATGTAAAACAAGGGGAAGGCGGGAGATGGAAATTCAAGACGATGAGCAAACAAGGTGAAAGCAGGAGCCAATATTTCGACAAGTAGACATATGCTTTTCTCGCCGCAGTATATATAGGTGGGGTTCTTCTAAAGGGGAGGGGGCGTAAGGTGGGTGCAAGCGTCAACGAGCGAAGGTGTGTCAACAGTGAGGGTGTAGGATTGAGAATAAGGAAGTGCTGTGCAGAAGGCCAGTGACACGGCCATCTGTCAATCACAAGTCAACGACCGTGTGTCAGCCGGCGTGTCAACGGCGTGCACAGCAGCTCTCTATTACCCTTTTCGCTGGTAGTCATGGGCTATCGTGTCTCTGAAAGAGATAATAGAAGCAGCAGCAGAAATCAGTGCTCGTGAAAAAAATATATATATATAATATACTGAAATGGAATAAATAAATAAAAGGAAAATAAAAACACTGAGCAACCAAACTGAGTGTTCTTGCCTATAGCTTGAAGTTTAGCATAGCGAATAGACTCTAAAGCTCCCTTTGAAATATTTATGCTATTGGTTCCAATGTCTTGAACTTAAGGGTAAGGTATGATTCTCTGCATTTTCTTTCTCGTTCAGAGCAGAAATTTGACTGTAAGATGTAGAGTTTAAGTTCATCAAGGTAATGACCTGGTTGGCAGAGATGCTTGGTGATGGCTTGGGGAAGGTCTTTAGCTGTGTCCGCAATATCTGTGTTTAATCTAACGTTCATTGATTTTCCCGTTTCGCCAATATATTGTTTCTTACAGAAGGAACATTTAAGCATATAAATCACATCTGAACTTGTACAAGTGAAGCTAGATTTGACTTCGTGTGTGTAACTATTTGACGTGCTTTTAATTTTTATGTCACTTTGAAGGTGCCTGCAGGTTTTGAACCTGGGGCGACAACATGGTTTTATTACAGGGAAAGATGTTGACTGGCATTTGCATGCACTAACATGTCTTTAAAGTTCCTGTTGTGGCAATAGGTAACCCTTGGTACATCCTGAAACGCTTTCCTCTGACGTTCGTTACTAGGTCATATTGGGTAGTATTATTGTAGGATGTTGTTTATGTTTGGGAGTGCATTAGAATATTTTGTTATAAAGGCTCACGGTCTATCGGATTCTGGTGTTGGCTGTTTCTTCGCTAATTCCAACTATCTGTCCAACTTTGATGCGACATCGAAAGCTCTATCGAGAGCAACTCGTGGATAGTTTCTTTCTGCTAGCGTTGTGTTAAGGTCATTTAGGTGGTGGATGTAATTGTGGTCTTCGCTGCAGATTCTTCTTATTCATGTCGCTTGTTGAACAAAGAATCCTTGCTTGCACTATCGCAGGTGATGACTGTTGTAGTCTAAATATTGCTGGCTATCCATAGCCTTCCGGTAAAATGTCGTTCTCAGTTTTCCATTTTCTACGTAGACCGTGGTGTCAAGGAAGTTGATCTGACTAGGTGAGTGGTGAGATATAAATTTAATACTCATTAGATAGCAACTGATATGGCTAATTAAGTCGGTTAATGTGCTTGTGCCATGTTCCCATATTGTAAACATGTCGTCAATGCAACGAAGATAGGTGTGGAGTTTTAAAAGGTAGGATTTCAACAGGTCTGCTTCAAGCTGAGACATCCCATGTATGCACAGCACCGCAGTGGTACTTTTAGGAAGCTGAACAACTTAGGCTCTGCATCTTACAGTGAAATTTCCGTTCTGAACGAGAACGGAAATACAGAGAATCATACCTGATCCATAAATTTCAAAGGGAGCTTTAGAGTCTATTCGTTATGCTAAACTTCAAGCTATAGGCAGCAACACTTAGGTAGTTTGGTTGCTTAGTGTTTTCTCCTCCCCCCTTTTTTTCGTTTTTTTCCCCTTTTATTTATTTATTTATTTATTTATTCTATTTCTGTATTTTCTTTTAATGTTTTCCTTACGAGCACTTTTTTTCTGCTGTTCCTTTTATAATCTCTTTCAGAGACATGATAGCCCACGATGACCAGCGAAACAGGTAATAGAGTGCTGCTCTGCACGCCGCTGATACGCCGGCTGACACATGGCCGTCAACACAGGATTGACAGACGGCCGTGTCACTGGCCCGGTCCTCAGCACTCCTTTATTCTCTATTCTAAACCCTCGCCGCTAACACACCTTCGTTCATTGCCGCACCCACCTGCCTTACGCCCTCACCCCTTTAGAAGAACCCCACCTTTACATACTGTGGCTAGGAAAGCATACGTCGCCTTGAAGACAAGTCTTCTTGTCAAAACATTTGCTCCTGCTTTCACCTTGTTCTCGTTTTGCACATCATTATACAATGTAAGGAAAACAAGCGGGAACGAGAAAATATGCTGAAACAATTCATCACAAAATGCTACAGAATCGAATATAGATACGTTAGCGGCAAGGCTGCTCTGTAAGTGCATGACATAGGCCAATGCAAATGGGCTGAATGACTGCCAATCTAGCGAGCACGCCCCTGAAACTTTGACCGAATGTGCATGACAGCACACTGAAAAGCCAGGTTCTACAATAGTGAAAATGCGGCTGGAAATGTGCAATTAAAGCTACTCGTCAATACCTTAGAATGTGTGGAGAGTTAGTCAGGCACCATCTTTTTTGTCCATCTGTCTGACTTGCAGTGATAACAACCCCTAATATTTCTGGTCTGTTCAGGAACAACACCATGCCCAGTTTGCAAACTCGATTGTTAGCCAGGCTTTGTGTGAGTTCCTCCCATCTTTCTTCTTGACGTTATGTGATGCCTCTCTTAATGAACTTTGTTGTCCGGCGTCTAACTCGAGCATTCTTTGCTTTTAACGCTAAATTAGCTGCTGGTATGTTGATTAATGGTCATTGTGAGAAAGCAGTGCGCATAGAGAAATTGCAAGGCTGCGTTTGTTCTTTGTCTTGTCTTCGCACAGTGATAGCAGTTAAGCACGTTTCACATGGTGCAGTTTTGCTTGTTCTTTTGCACATGCAACATTGCTTTTGTGTCACTCTGTGCATGCGACTTTTCAATGTTTTGAAGTGTTGAACTCTGCTGTTTAAATCACTTGTGTGGTGTGATTGGGGAACCAGCAAGAATACAGCTTGTCACACAAATCGTGAGGTTTTACAGGAACTGTTCCCAATTTTTTCTGCCTTGCTTTCAATCAATGTGTACTTAATCATCATCAGCCTATTTTTAAATCCACTCCAGGATGAAGGCCTCTCCCAATAATTTTCAATTACCCCTGTCTCACTCCACCTGATTCTCTGCCACCCTTGGCTGTACTTACTGCTCTTTCCTTGGCACCCATTTTGTAGCTCTAACAGACCACCGGTTATCTGCCCTACTTAATATATCACCTGCCCACATCCATTTTTTCCTCTTAATGTTAGCTAGAGTATCGTCTACCCGTCTTTGCTCTCTAATCTACACTGCTACCGGTCTCTTAACATTATGCCTAACGTTCTTTGTGCCATTGCTTTTTGTGTGGTCTTAACTTCTCAAGCTTTTTGTTAAACTCTTAACTTTCTACCCCATGTCTTGGTAGTGGTAGAATGCAATGTTTGTACACTTTTCTTCTTATGGATAGCGGTAGTTAATATGGCTACAATAATAAAATAGTGTACTGAATAAACCACACAGTGACTCTTCCACTAGGTGCTCGCAAATGTCAAAACCGTAGTTGGTGCAGTTAGTGCATGCGAAGCTCAAAGGTGAAGTCTGCACGTGCCATTGATGTGGCTCTGAAACCGCTGTGCACCCCGCAGGGGCATCTGCGTCAGTAGGCGTTTGGTCTGTTGCGACACCACGCACCTGAGCACACGAGGGTTGGACCCTTCCGCGCTCAGCCGTGCGCAGCTTAGCCATGTTTGGGGAAAGGGGGATACTGAGTGTTGAGGTGATGCTGGGTGTTTGGACCTTTAAGGCCCCCCGGCGGAGGCAACACACCCCTTTGGCCTCTGCTTCACATAGACGGCACCCCCGGACTGACCCACCCGGGGGAAATCGGTAGTTGCCTTTTCCTGTCTCTCTCTCCTTCCAGCCTTCGTCTTTCTCTCACTTTCCACCTTTCCTGTCTTCTCCTGGCTTCTTTTTACTTCCAATTTTCCAGGCAGCAAGGGTTAACCTTGTTTGAATAGCCGACCTAGGTTATTTCATATTTGGTTATGGTGATGACGTACAGCTGGCGTTTACAGAACCTGTACATACAGTACCTGTAGCGTCCCCTTGTAGGGCTCCATGGTGACTGGCTGGCGTTATGGCCGAAATTTAAATTTGTCTATGGCTAGCTCCTTGCCTTGCCTTCCCAAACGCCCTCAGAAAAGAGGGCGTACCGAAGATGTTTTCCAGTTCTTTGGACGCCAAAGCCCGAACATCCCACGGTACCATGTGATTCATTCAGAAAAATCCGATAAATAAGTACGAAACATTTCCCCTTTTCAAGTTTCCAAGTCCTTAACTGATGTCCTTGGTCCAGGCTACAAGGTATCAAGGCTGGCAAGTGGTGATCTCCTATTAGAGCTGCATGATCAGAAACAATATGAAAAGTTGCCCAGTCTAGTATCATTTGGGGATGTTCCGTTAACAGTAACTCCACACTGCCCTCTGAACACCACCCACGGTGTTGTCTCAGATGATGATTTGCTCCAGCTGACAGAGGCTGAGCTCCTGGAGGGCTTCAGTGAGCAGAATGTTGTCAATGTGAGAAGAATTAAGATGAGAATGGAAAGGAAAAGAAATTCAAACGAAGCACTTAATATTCACATTTGGTTCAAGTATTCTGCCCGAGTCTATAGAGGCCGAGTACATCAAGCTCCCTGTCAGACCATATGTGCCGAATTCCCTAAGATGTTTCAAATGCCAGAGTTTCGGCTACAGTTCGCAGAATTGCCAGGGCCGCCAAACATGTGCGAAATGCAGTGCCCTTGAACACGCAAGCTTGTAAGAACTCTCTCCACTGTGTAAACTGTGACGGGGATCACGCTGCATACTCGCGGTCGCACCCCTCCTGGAAGAAGGAAAAAGAAATTGTAACGATAAAAGTAAAAGTGAATATATCGTTCAAAGAGGCATGAAGGCGGGTAGCATACCTGCCAAAGAAAAGCTTTGCCGAAGTGGCGCGTGAGGGGGCAGCGTCACAACGGCCTCCGGCGGCTGTCCGACCCACAAGCATGAGTCGGCAGTTACGCCATCTGCCCCCACGATGGTCGTTGCAAGCGCTGCTCCACCAGCCGAGCGAGCAGAAGGGACGATCAACCCTGAAGGTTGGCGCAGCCGAGACTGCCCCAACCTCCCCGGCCTCTTCCAGCGCTGGCAACAGCCGGCGCAGCCAAATCCCTCAGGGAGCCCCATCGACCTCCGGGCTGGTTGGCGCAGGGGTCTTGCCCTCCAAAACGGGACTCTCTCGGGAAACTTCTCGCTCACAAGAGCACGTGTCCGGCGCCTCACAAGAGACAATGGACACTACACCTATCCTTCAAGCACACCAAGCGCCTAAGGAGCGGCGAGGCTCCCTCGAACGCTTCAAAAAGGGCAAAACCCCAGTTACAGGGCCTCGAAAGAGCTCTGTAATCTAATCTCTGAAATCTCTGTAATTAATACTTCTGTTTCTGTATAAACAGCACCTATTTACTTCCAATATGGATACACAACTAATTCAATGGAACGTCGGAGGTCCTCTTAGGAACCTTGATTAGGAACCTTAGGAACCTTAGGAACCCACATATTACTCTGTAGTAAACGGAACCTTTTCTTCAATAGATCTTAGTATAGTTTCCCCTTCTATACTGCCCGAACTCGAATGGGAAGTTACGAACAATCCTTGTGGGAGCGACCACTTCCCCATACTGATAAGAACATTTAAAGAAAACGAATATCTTCCACAAGCTCCTGGGTGGAAGATAGACACAGCCGACTGGGAGAAATTTCGTACTCTCCCTAGCATCTCATGGGCTGACATGACATGCAAGAGCTTATCCAAAAACACTATCCAAAAGTGCTGTGTTGACAGGAAACACACCCACAACACGCAAACTTTCTCTGTCCGTATGTCAAGTTTCGCAAAGATCGCGATGATGCTGTCGTATCATCAGGCAGTGTTGCCATTTTTATTCATAAAGGTATTTCCTGTCAGTGTTTACAGCTACAAACGCCCCTTGAAGCAGTGGTGGTTCAAGCTGTTCCTCTAAATAAACTCGTCACCATTTGCTCGTTTTACGTACCCCCACACTACAAATTAAACAAACATGAATTTCAGTCATTTATAGACGAATTGCCAGAACCTTATGTTCTTGGCGATTTCATTGTGCACAGCTGCCTGTGGGGCGACTCTCGGATAGACGCGCGAGGCCGTCTTGTTGAACAGTTCCTTTTTTCTTCAGGTGTGTGCTTACTGAATAAGAAGGAACCCACATATTACTCTGTAGTAAACGGAACCTTTTCTTCAGTAGATCTTAGTATAGTTTCCCCGTCTATACTGCCCGAACTCGAATGGGAAGTTACGAACAATCCTTGTGGGAGCGACCACTTCCCCATACTGATAAGAACATTTAAAGAAAACGAATATCTTCCACAAGCTCCTGGGTGGAAGATAGACACAGCCGACTGGGAGAAATTTCGTACTCTCCCTAGCATCTCATGTGCTGACATGTCTTCTTTAGAAATTGATGCTGCTGTGGAGTATCTTACAGCATTCATAATAGATGCCGCATCAAAATGCATATCCGAAGTGAGTGGTTTGGCATGCAAACGACGTGTATCGTGGTGGAACAGCGAATGTAGGATCGCCCGTAAGAATCAGAACAAGGCGTGGGGGTTGCTACGCACATCTCCCATTGCTGAGAATCTTGTCAAGTTTAAAAAAATAAAGTCTCAAGGCAGGCGAACCCGCCGACTGACCAGAAGAGAAAGTTGGCACAAGTATTTATCGAGTAATAACTCGTTTAGAGATGAGGCCAAAGCCTGGAACAGGGTTAATAGGATTAGAGGGCGGCAAACATATTCACTCCCTCTGGTAAACACACAGGGCGATACACTGCATGACCAGGCAGACTCACTTGGGGAGTATTTTGAGAGCGTGTCAAGTTCAACAAATTATTCACAATCCTTTCTCAAATACAAACAAACAGAAGAACGTAAGCCTTTAACAAGAAAAAGTCGAGAGAATGAGCCTTGAACCTTTTTGTATTGCCGAATTGAGAGCTGCCTTGAGTGCATGCAAGAGCTCCGCACCAGGATCTGATAGAATCATGTATGAAATGCTCAAAAACTTACACAATGATATGTAAGTTACACTACTCACACTTTTCAACACCATCTGGGATGCAGGGTACCTTCCAACCGCATGGAAGGAAGCCATTGTGGTCCCTGTTTTGAAACAAGACACTTCCTCTGTGGCAAATTACCGCCCAATAGCCCTCACAAGTTGCATTTGTAAGGTGTTTGAAAAAATGATAAATCGGCAACTCATTCATTTCCTTGAACAGAGCAAAATGCTTGATCCTTATCAGTGCGGCTTCCGAGAAGAGCGCTCCACAACCGATCATCTCGTACTTCTTGAAGGAAATATCCGGGACGCATTTATACATAAACAGTTCTTCCTATCGATATTTCTCGATATGGAAAAGGCGTATGACACAGCGTGGCGATACGCGATCCTGCAAGACTTATCAGAAATGGGCATTCGTGGAGATATGTTGAATATACTATGAAGCTATTTTTGCAAACGTACCTTCCGCGTTAAAATCGGCAATGCATTGTCGCGAGCTTTTATACAAAAAACTGGTGTACCTTAAGGAGGTGTGCTTAGCTGTACGGTCTTTATCTTGAAAATGAACACGCTTCGTGCTTCATTACCACCGGCCATCTTTTACTCTGTCTACGTGGACGACATTCAAATAGCTTTCAAATCTTGTAACCTCGCAGTCTGCGAGAGACAGGTACAGCATGGCATGAACAAAGTGCCAATGTGGGCAGACAAAAATGGATTTAAGATCAATCCTAACAAAAGTTCTTGTGTTCTTTTTTACAAGAAAGAGAGGCCTGATCCCAGATCCTTGCTTAGAACTATGTGGACAACAGATAGCTGTAAACAAAGAACACAAATTTCTAGGTGCTATACTTGACTGTAAACTCAGTTTCGTCCCCCACATTAAACATCTTAAAGAAAAATGTCTGAAAACAATAAACCTAATGAAACTTCTATCCCAGACTACGTGGGGTAGTGATAGGAAGTGCCTAATGAATTTCAGAATTCTCTATAAGAGCCTGATTCGTTCACGATTAGATTATGGTGCCGTGATCTATCTTTCTACCGCCCCGAGTGCGCTAAAGATGCTAGACCCTGTTCACCATCTAGGTATCCGCTTAGCCACAGGGGCTTTCAGGACAAGTCCCGTTGAAAGTTTATGCGCAGAATCGAATGAGTGGTCACTTCATCTCCAGAGAACATACATCAGCCAAACATATTTTCTGAAAGTCCACTCTAATCCTCAGCATCCATGTTATAATACCATTAACGAGATGACATATGCTACACTCTTTCATAATCGTCCCTCCGTAAGACAGCCTTTCTGGCTGTGTGTGAGGGAGCTTAGTAATAAAATGCATGTTCCACTCCTCGAGCTTCGCCTAATGCATCCAGCCAAGCTGCTACCTCCTTGGGAGTGACAGCTGATACAATGCGATATATCTTTCATGCAAGTTACAAAACACGCTCCAGAGATTGAAATCCAAATGCATTTCTGGGAACTCCAGCACAGACACTCCTGTACGGAGTTCTATACAGACACATCGAAGTCACACGACGGGGTGTCCTATGCAGCCGTCGGTCCATCCTTCTCGGAAACCGATGTACTGCATCCGGAAACTAGTATCTTTACGGCTGAGCCCTACGCACTGCTGTCGGCCGTAAAGTATATAAATAAATCAAAACTCCAGAAATCAGTTATATATACGGACTCCCTTAGTGTTGTGAAGGTCTTGATGTCTTTCTGTTACCACAAAATTCCGGTAAATAATGAACTCTACTCCGTACTGTGTAAAGCATATATATCTAACCAACATGTGATTATATGCTGGGTGCCTGGACATAGGGGCATCGAGGGTAACATTCTAGCGGACCAGATGGCCACATCAATTTCATTGCATGCAGTTAATCCTACTGCTTTGGTCCCTGTGACTGACCTGAAGCCTTTCTTAAGAAGGAAACTGCGAAACCACTGGCAACGTATGTGGGATGCAGAAGTAAACAACAAACTGCATGTGATAAAGCCACAGTTAGGTTCTTGGCCCTCCGTAACAAAATCACGGCGAACAGATGTCCTATTCTGTCGCCTCAGAATAGGACATACATTTGGCACGCATAACTTTTTACTCACTGAAAATGATCCTCCAACCTGCGATAGATGCGGGGAGAGGCTGACCATCCTCCACGTCCTCCTGGAGTGTCGGGCAGCCAAATCTGAGAGAAGGAAACATTTTTCCCTAGCATACCGGCAGCACATCCCCCTACATCCCTTTATACTACTCGGCCCAGAAACTTTATTTGACACCAACGCAGTCCTAAGTTTTCTGAAAGATGTTGTCTTGCATGTTGTTAGCCCCACATGTTCGTAGCGGGTCCTCTCTTCAAAGGATGCCGCTGTCATAGCTCTTTCGTATAGCACATGCCTCTAGGCCCTTGTGTTTCAAGGGCTCTGGCGAGGCAGCAGGGCTCCAAGTAGTTTTACCATCTCATATATTTTCTACTTTGCATCATACTTCTACGATGGATTTTAATGTTCATAGTATTCGTCATTAGTTATCACCATAATTTTATAGCACATAGATTTTACGCGCTTTACAGCAACTATTTTTAGGCCCCTTTACAGCCAAGTCACATCTTCTTCACAGAACTCATCATTCCACAGCGAAATCACTAACACTGTCTTGGCGCTCTTTGGCCATATCTGGCCCTTGCGCCACTAAACCACACACATTCATTCTTTCAAGCCGCTGTGCAAGAAAATTGCCGAGCGCGAAACAGACTTGAAACACGCATGCCTTCTCCCAGGACAATCTTCAGGAGCACCTGCGGGCACATGGCGGTGAGGTGACGCGGTGGAAGAAGTACATGTGCGACCACTGCGGCAAACCCTTCTACAGTATCTCGCTGCTCAAGATCCACATCCGCGTGCACACCGGCGAGCGGCCATTCCCCTGTGACTTCTGCAACAAGGGTTTCTCGTCGGTCTCGGCGCTCAACAAGCACCGGCGCATCCACACGGGTGAGAAGCCGTACGCCTGCGCCGAGTGCGGCATGCAGTTTTCACTCAAGGGGATGCTCAACCGCCACATGCGCGTTCACACAGGAATCCGGCCACATAAGTGTCCGCACTGCGGCAAGGAGTTCATTCAGGCTGCGGGACTCAAGGCGCACCTGTTCCATCACACGGGCATGAACGGCTTCAAGTGCACCGTCTGTGACAAGGTGAGGAGCTTTGCCAGTGTGCGTGTTGTTTCACCTTTTGCCGGTGAAGGCATTGGTCTGTGTCTCGTGTACCATAGTCGGTGACAGGTCGTAGGTGCTCCACTGTACCATGGTCCCCATATCCTATGGGAACGTGCACAGTGCGTTTGATGGATGTGTATACCCAGCCGTGGCGTAGCCAAAAATTTCGTTCGCGGGGGGGGGGGGGGGGGGGGGCTCACAGTGCAGCTCGGCCACCACATAAGAAGAAACATTAGGTCGGGTGCTCCTATCTAAATAGATGTAGAAGGAAAATTCGTTTTTCTCGGCAACCACTTCACTGAATTTGATGAGCTTCATTACGTTTGAAAGCAAAACTTAAATTCTAGTGATTGTTTGTTTCGAATTTTCGATTTAGGTCATCAATATTTTATTAAAAAGTGGCAAACGTCAAAAATTTTCAGAAAACGAAACAACGAAGTTTACAACTCTGCAAATCAGCAATGAATATTGATATCAAAATTCTGTAAATTGCACATAATAGTACATCTACAGTGGACAATATTGATGTTACACATGAGTCTCAAAAAATTAAGTAGTATTATGGAAATAAGGCTTTTGCAGAACCCTTGTACATAACATAACCAATTCAAATCGACATATCGAATTTGTCTGCTATGAATGGTGTAATGGATGCCATTTACAGAACTATGATATCTGTTCTTGATGAAGAGCTATTAATTTGTAAACTTCGTGCTTCTATTTTTTGTCGGAGTTTCGAATTTTTCTAGATATTCTAAACAGAGTTCGGGCCCTAAATCGAAATTCTGCTTACAACAGGGACTACAATTTAACTTACTCTCTCAAATGCAACAAATTTCATTAAAACGATTCAGGAGTCATCTCAGAGAAGCGTTTCTGCGTTTTACATGTATCTGAATAGGCCACGTCGGAGTTGGGCCCGAGCTAAAACAATTTGCCTAGGGATCAAATACATGAATAATAACTGTATTGTCATTGCCAGAGATGCTGCAAACGAATTGTTGAACGCTACGCACTGTCAATAAAAGCAAAATGTGTATTTTTTCATAGAATATTATACTCGTATGTGCCAAAAATTGTGCCCAACATAGCTGTTGTCACTGCTTCCATGTTTTTGTCTATTTACTAAGTAAAGAAAATATGACACGAGCTTTAGAACTACATCAGTTCGAAACCAGCACAGCAGCGCATGCCGCTGATATGATAAATGTAAAGGCCATGAAATGAACAAGTTGAAGACAAATATGCTAATGAAACTTTGTCATTCAAGATCATTATTTACATTATTGTACATATGCAACGGCCAGCGAAAAATTTCAATGACGCTGTCATTTGTTCCAATGTATTACGCAGGAGCAGCTGTCACCGGTCATGTATCGTGAGTAAGTGCACCGAAATTATAGTCACAACACAAAGCACCTATAAAAAGCAGGAGTTCTGCAGAATTTACGAGGGCCAGTCAAATTAAAGTGAACCAATGCGAATATACGGGGTACTTTATTTAAAAGTAGCCTCCATGAGCATTTAGACATTTGTCCCATTGACTAACGAGTCGCGTAATTCCCGTCTCATAAAGCTCCTTGGGTTGTTGCTCCAAGACGTCTGCAACTGACTTTCACGTCATCGTCCGAGACGAATCTGGTTCCCTTGAGCTGTTTTTTTGGTTGCCCTAAAATCTGGAAGTCGCAAGGCGACAGGTCTGAGCTGTATGGCGGATGGTGCAGCGTTTCCCGCTTGAACTTTGCCAGTTTTGTTTTAACCACATCAGCGACGTGTGCACGGGCATTGTCGTGAAACAAGATGACCCCATTCGTCAATTTTTCATGTAGTTTGTTCTTGATTGCAACATGCAGCCGATCCAGCGTTTCACAATATCGGAAAAAATTGACAGTCTCTCAAGATATAGCAAATTCTAGCAGTAATGGCCCCTGATGATCGAAAAATGAAAGTCAAGACCACCTTTCCGGCGGAAATGATGACCTTTGCTTTCTTTGGGGGTGGTGAATTCGAATGTTTTCTTTGTAAGCTTTGCCGTCGTGTTTCAGGCTCGTAGTAGTGGCGTGATGGTTCGTCGTCGATCACAATTGCAGACATAAAATCGTCACCCTTATTGTGATACTGGATCAGGTGAGTAAAGGCAGCGCCGAGCTTCTGCATACTCTGGCGGTGGTTCAAAATCTTGGGCATCCATAGCGCACACAAGAGCTGATAACCAAGATCTTCATGAATTATGGCGTGAACAGTGACGGTGAACCGAACCCTGACTGATGGAATATACAAATGGAATAGAATATACAAATGCCAAGATACAGCTTGATAAAGGGCAAAAAAGTGCCACTCGAAACAAAGTTCACTGCATGTATGCAGAAAACCTTGCAACAAGATGTCTAAACGTACGTATAAGTCTCCAATAAATCTACGTATCTAAGAAAAAGTCACGGTATATAATGGGTCAAACAAGGCAAATAAACATGTTGCGCAATCACAGATTCACAGAATCCTAGATCCTGCCCCCATTCCATCCACTCCCCCCGATGTATCACGCGCGACGGAAGGCAGTGCGCTTGCTCCTGTTTTCTCCCTCGCGCACACAAGACTGAGCCACCATCGTCGTCTCACCCATTCCAGCCCCCCATCCCCCTCCCTACGCTTTCACTCACACATACAGCATACGGCGCGCGGTCATGATGTTATCGCCCTTGGACTTTATATTGAACATGAGGGCGACGGCAACGGCAGGAATGCGCCTAGAGTGTCGATATAATTGCTATCACAATAATATAATAAGAGTACCCGGCAGCTGAAGCGGCTCGTGGCCCATTACTTTCCGCACAAGAAGAAGCAACAAATTCACCATGCGGCAATTCGCTGTGCCACAACGATGTCTTTTTTTTTTTTTTCTCCTTTTGTGGGGTGGGGGCACCGACATGCAAAAACGCAAACGAAAGTATCTCCACAATCGAATTCCTACATTGGGCACCTAATTTGGCTACCGAAAGAATATCGAAGCAATCGTGAGACGTTTGGTCCACCGAGAACCATACACATACTGCTCGGTATCCTACACCGGCTAGACAAGACTTTCTGGAGAGGTCGCGCTCAGGCGAACGCTGTGCAATCCATCGAGTCCCCACAGTGATGGCGGCGAGCGACCATTGTTTCTTTTTCTCGTCTTCTAGCTAGAAAGCATCCAAAACTCTGCCAGGCGAAAATGCACTCGGCCAGAGAAAACCGAACGCGCACCGAAGTGCGCCGCGCGGTGGTCAGGGCAACACGAGAAAAACGCATGCGCTCTGGCTGGCTCTGGCAGCCCGCAGATAGGGGAGCGAGAACAAAAAAATTGAAGAGGCTCAATGTGTCCTCGCGGTTAAAAGTCAAAGTAGAAAAAATAAATAGGAACGTAGTTACCTTGGCTGGCTTTAGTGTCTTCACTGGATGCTTTGGCGCAGGTGAAAAAAAAATGTTAGTATTTTTTATGTGACATGACGGCACGAAAGAACCCCCACAGCACTTCGTCTCATTGGGCCTCGCTGCGGGCTTTGTCAACTTGTCTGATAGTGCGTTGATTTGGCTTGTCTCGTTGTATGGCCCGATGTACGACGTTGGAAAAGTTAGTGAACCTTTGGCATCCAATATTTATGGGAACATTAAACTTGCAAAGTTCCGCAATTGAAAATCTAAAGCACATGTTTGGAAATGTCAATGCACCTTCCACACCAAATGTTTATGACAACTTTATGCCCATAAAGTTTCGGAATTGACATCCACGCGCTCCGTAGATTCCATGATAGAATGTAGATACCGCGGCCTCCGCGAGATGCCCCGACGAGCCCCTTCGCCATCAAAACGTCCTTGAAACTTTTTGCTTGAATGGGGCTGCTTGCGTTGTGTGACTCCCAGTGCATGGGCGGTGCCGCGAAATCCAGCCCTAGTTCACAATTTTTGTGGTGAAATGGCTTTTCGACTGTGAAAAATACGTTCTAGACAAAATCCAGAATGATTTCCGGTGCCGGGGCTTGCTTTGGTCGGCGGTGCATGGACAGCACGAAAAATATCTGGGGGGGGGGGGGAAGGGGGGGCTGAATAACCCCCCCCCCCCTGGCTATACCCCTGATACCCAGTTAAAGAGAGTTGTGAGTTCTGGAACAGACAGACTGCCTTGTCTTTGTCGCCCCGTGTAACTATTAGAGTTAAGGACAGTCCCTCTGGTGCTAGCCTGTTGCGCAAGAGTAGGGCCCTTCGGACTGCACGGACGGCAGACTGTATTGTACCAAGACTGAGAGCCACTTCCCTCCGGTAAAAGCACGTTGTTGTATGCATTCTAGGACAGTCTGTTGCCTGGTGCACTACGGCAACCACTACATTTGTGAATATATAGATAAAACTGGTTTTCTATAGATAAAACTGCCCACTTGTGTTCAGTGGTTGCTGGCGCCTTCCTGTGCCACAGTGCATAGACATGTGGTACATTCGGCCGAGCCGCCCTGGCACTGTGCCGGTGCAGCAGAATTTACATCGAACACTGCCCAAGCTTCGCGTTTTACTACCTGCCAGGCCAACACGAGTTTACTACCAGCCACCAAACACGAGTTTGCGACTGTAGCACCCTCTGCGAAAGACGTGTAGAATTCGAAACTCGGCAGACGACAGCTTAGCTGAGGCCAGTCGTCACTTGCACTTGCCCTGATTCTCAGCAACGTGAACAAGGTCAAGTTGTTTATTGATGAGAATTGTTGAGAATGCGTAATGACGAATGATTCTTAAAGTACGGCAATATTTTAGGCTGCAAACTGCGTTGGCAGCACATTGCATGTACTCCGACTTAGCCAAACTGCCTTCAAGACTGAAAAGAAACGACGGAAATACAAAAGTTGCAGTATCAAATGCAGAACCTAGTAGTGCAGCTTCATGCCTCCTCAACTACCATATTTACTCGTATAATGATCGCACTCGCGCAATGATCGCACCCCAAACTTGTCACAGAGATATGTCGTGTGCCAAGTCTAGCTAATGATGATCGCGCTTACCCTCTGTTGAATGCCATGCGAACGACTCTTGAAGACATACCAAGCGGTCTGCTCGCACTGAATATTCTTAAGCAGATGCTCCATTTCATTCCTTTCATCACTTTCCGCACTTCCATGAAATGAAAGCTACAACCAAACTAACCTTGGCTTTATTATTTGTAGGCTTCCTAATGGTTTTAGTCAACAACAAAAAAAAAGGCGCCTTTCAGTTCTTCTCATGTACACTCGTGGGCACGCAACTAATCGCGAGCGACAATGGTAGTGGCGACGTTTACACTGATACGTTAGCAGTGTGCCCTATTCATACATCGTTGCTTGTAACACAGCTAAGATATTCGCCTGCCCTTACCGGAAACGTGCCATATTACAATAGTAGTGAAGACAAGTGGCCACAGTTTTTGCAGCATGCCTGCCATGTGTTTCTATGCCCACCTCTCTTTCTGTCTCCTAAAAGTAGACATGGCTATGTTATTGTTGCAAACTTGCCAATATTTACGATATTATTCATTACTCACACGGAAGAAACTGTTTCAATGCGTGTTGTGTACTCAGCAGAAGAAAAAAAATAGCATTCGTCGTGTTCGACTTGCTCCGCCGGCCGCCATTTTTGTTTTGGTGTCCCGCTCTGTTCAGCGGCAGCCGCGTGCTTGATGACCGGTTGTCATCCCGCAGCAAATGTGGGATGAAAGAATTCTGGTTTTATGTTCGTGGGCAATTTAACCAGAGTAATGATCGTACTCCTAAAGTTGCGTCAATTTTTTTTTTACAAGAACGTGCGATCATTATGCGAGTAAATACGGTACTTAGAATGCCGAAACCTCGGTGACCTTTGACATTTGCTCTCGTCGGTGCTCTAGGGTAGCGGCGATAATCAATTTCATCCTCTTCGTTGACCGATGAGAGAGAGTAAAACATCTTAATAAATGGAAGCTGAAGAGTCTGTCGAATTCAATAAGACGCTCATATACGGATGCGGGAACCTTATAAATCATGAAGGCAAAATTTGGGGGGGGGATTTTCCACTTAGGAGCGACGCAATCGTCGGTTAAAATTGCGCTGTAGCTCCGCCCCCCAACAAGCGTTGCGCGCTGCTGCTGACACTGACGATGCGAGCGGAGACTGGAAACCGCTGCTTAGTGACGTCAACACTGGTGTTCCGCTCCTTCGCAGTCTCGGCGACCATGCCTGACTGGGCTTATTTCTGCGTGCGTGCTGTCCTTATCTGCTTCGCTCGACCCTACATTCCTTTATTTGTGTGTATATAGGAGTGGTAGTTGACGTGCGCAGCATCAATTGAACTTTTAGGCCGATCATGCCGGTGTTCTGTGCAGCCTACGCTTGCACGAACACCAGCGGCCGCGACAATGTTCCGATGTTCCATTAGTTCCTGCAAGACAAGAAGCTTTCAGCTAAGGGGAGGCTGCTGTGAAGCGAAACAACTTCAAGCGCTCAAGAACAACAGTGTTGTGCTCTAACCACTTCCGTGTTGATTACTACCGGAGTTTATCAATAATGCGTGCTTTGGGTGCTCCTAAAAAAAAATATAGTTAGCACGCTGAACGGAAAGTCCATGTTTATCGCCCACCCTTCACGCAGGTTTCATCACCAAGCGCCGCTAATTTCTATTGGCACATGTGTTGTGAAACAGCCTGCATGCAGCTACAATAACGCAGTGCAAGCGTAAAGTTTGCATGTGTTGGAAAGCCTGCTCACGCCAAGATGCTGCGCTCCCCCTTCTCTCGCACACATAAGAAACCGACCATCTCACGTAGCCGACGGAATTCGCCGGTTACGGCGTATTCGTCAAATTGTCGACAGCTTTGGGGCAGCGCACAAATGCTGAAGATCGCATCGCCGCTTACGTTCTACGAGGAGGCATGCAGGAACATAACACTACAGTTGTTTGCCCGGAAACATACTCACTGGAACGGTGAATGCAGCTTAGCAAAAAACATACTCGCCAAAGGACATTTCCAACACAAGGAGATGCTAACACTTCGCCTTCGTTCGCGTGGAAAGCAGTGCTTGCACCAGCATTTTTTGCTTCTTGGAGAGGCCGGCTCTTCGCAATCGGCTCGTACATGTAGTATGTACAAGTACGTACGTACGTGTAGTATGTACAAGTATAAACCCCTTACAAGTGATCTTGCACGCAACAGCGACAGCACTACAAGCGAGGTGATGGCTGTCGCGTCCACTCGTCGTCTGCTAGCCGAACTGCACGCGAGCGACGGCTTTGAGCAACGACTTCCCGGTATGAGGGCAGCAATATACGTGCCGAAGTTAGCGTGATGCATGCTTTATCAATTTAAGTTGATGTATTTTACTGAAGAAGGAACACAAAATATTTCTGAAGGTCTTGCACTAGGTTCTTATTCTTGCACGTGTAAAATTCAATAGTTTGCCCGTTCCGTGCGACAAACAGTAGTATTTGAGTTATGTGCATCCAGTTTTGGCTTCGCACAATTGGCTAGTCGCTCATAGCCTTTCTGGGTGACGAGCAACGAGTTCTAGATTTCTAGAAACGAGCGATCGAGCGACAACGCTGAGCGATTTGTTCAAGCGACGGCCCGTTTTATCGCTCGAAGCCGGCGCCCGTCACCGTCGCGCGCAAGATCGCCCTCATAGAGTTTGGACTTAACGCCGAACTCCTCAGAGAAATGCAAGCTCTCTAAAATTTCCATCACCATCCCAGCAAAAGACCACCAAACTACTTTGCATTGTGCTTCGTGTGTAGTGGCAGCAGTCGGTCCGGACGAACACCATTGTTGACGTCACGAGGCGCCCAACCAATAACAGGCGGAAACGGGGCGCGCGAGCTGGGCGTGTCTGCTGCTGCACTTTTCGTCAAAATAAAATATGTTTCCGCTTTCTTTCGCTCAATTTCGATGCGATATTCGAATTCAGAGGGTTGAAAACCAGGGCGTACTGCTCTTCACTAATTTTTTCTGAAAAAGCTTTCAGCTTCCCTTTAATAATATTTGAATGGCGAGAGCAGTGTGGGAGGAACCCTCAGTCCAGGGTCCCTAAGATGATTCCGACGATGTTTCGAGCCCGTTGTTTCACAGCTCGGAGGACCTCAGGAGGTCCGTCGCAGAGGGCATCTTGACCGATGAGCTACTGGATTCTAGCAGCAAAAGCGCTTTTGTGCAGGACACACAGAGACATGGCTTCCATCTTAGCCGTCTGCTACGAAATGGAGCCTGAACTGAACGACCCCCTCTTCGTCATCTGCAGGCGTGCTCTGCACGACAGGATCATATCGCGCTTAATCACCGATCTCTGCGGTGTTGTGCGAATGCGTGTCGTGCTCGCCCCAGCCGAATGTGCTCCACCGCAGGCGTGGCACCCAGACGAACATGCGGCCCCACACGAGTGCACTGATAATTCACGAGTGTCGTCAACCAAAGGTACCAATAGCTTCAGCTAATACATGCAGCTAGTAAGTTGCTTATTACAGCGTTCTCTCTAAAAGTGTAGCACAATGCACGTGCACCAGGGGATCCTGTCTCTGTCTGCTTCCCAGTCGTACATGCTACGGAACAGTACTTGCAATGACGAAGAGGCGAGCAGTGAGAAGACGACGACGACGATTAGAGGATAGCGCGGGCTGTTGCCTCTTGGCCAAGTGCGGCGCATTCCCTTGTAAATATACTTGTATATAGCTTTTCGTCTGCATCTTCCTACGTAACAATATTCACGTTCCCACTTTCAGCTTTGCCATGTGCATCGTTGCCATGGGACTTCTCGCAACCTCCGAAGGGAGGAGCTTTCTGTTACTTAGCTGCAAGTCATAGTCATGTCTATTAAGGCAATTCAGCCTTTCCTGTTGTTTGATGCCGGTCGTGGCGGGTGCATTTCAATAGAGGCGAAATGCAAAAATGCTCAAGTACTTAAATGTAGGTGCGGGTTAAAGAATTCCAGGTGGTCAAAATAAATTCATTGTCCCCCTATATGGCATGCCTCATAATCATACTTGAAGGAAAGAGCGCTACTTGTCCGTCGTACATGTTCCTCTTTTAGTCTGCGTCTTCGTAGCGCTCTTTTCTTCAACTATGCAAAACCAACTCGCCCATATCAAGCTTCTGCTGCTTCATAATCATATTATGCTTTTAGCATGTTTAACCGCAGAATGTAACTTTTTTTTTTCAGCATTTTTTTTTGGTCTCATAACATAACATAATAACATAACAACACCCCGCATATTGTGGGGTGTTGTTGAGGGGGTACTTTGTGCAAGAGGTCGTCCAAATTCATCTTCTAATCTCCCATTAATACGGCCAGTTCATGCTGTGCACTATCATTGTTTCTTCCCCCACATTTGGTGATTTTGGCTGTGTGTGCAAGGACACTATATTTTAAAGAATGGAGTGAGGGCAGCTAATAATTCTGCTTTCTTGAAAAGGAGCCTTGACTCCCAAACTTGACATGGCTATAAACACCTTAGAAATAAGTTGAATTGGTGTTGCTGTTCGCACTGTTTTAAAGGTGTAAACACCTACCTTGTGAGCTGGTAGGTTTATTCCTATGCCTCTCCCATTACCTACACTCCACCATGGTAGACTGCAAACACCCCACAACGTAAATCACAGGCATTTGCCTCTGAGGTTGTTGCACCTACTGCCATTGCAAAAGCACCCTGCAATGACGATGTCTGGCCTCGTAAAAGACCTTGAAGTTATGCTGTATTTGTCATGTGCGCTTCATTAGTGCAACGAAAAGACCGCATACACACGATGAATGTCGGCTAACTAGCCTGCTTATCTATCTTGCTGCTTAATGCTACATTCCTCTACGTTTGGGTAAAGAAATAAAAAAATTTAGTTTGAAGCTGAAGCAAAATATATTGCCTTGTCGGTAGCAAACTTAACTTCCAGAGACCATGCGGGAAGTACTGCCAACTGTGAGAGCCATCTGCACAACTCCCCTGAGTTAAAGGCAGAATGAATGTGCTGCTTTGGCAGGATTATCATTACAGCATAGACCACTCATAGTGCAAGTCACCAGAGCCTTGAATATCTACACTCTAAGCGGTATCACACTGCAACCACAAGAACATTTTTCAAAAGCTGCACACGTGCGAGACATTGTAGAACAAGCAACTGCACGTATCTGAGAACTCATAATCAAAGCTTGCAACTGGGATATTTGCATCCGTTTAAATTTGCAAAGGCTTAAAGGTTTTTGTCCAAGTATCTGTGGTTTTTGCATGAAGCAGACAAAGTAACACTGGAAGGGGAAAAAAAACAGAAATAGCAGACTAAATTTTCAGCCCTGGTCGACTGCCACATTTACTCGATTCTAATGTGCCCCCCTCGATTGTAACGTGTACCCATTTTCCATGACCAAAAACAAAAAAGTCCTTTACAGTACTGCGCACATCATGCTGTTATACAGAAATATAACTTTCTCTTGTTTCAAAAAACAAACATTACTCCCAGTGCACTAAAGTTGCGATTAATAAAAAAAGTCGCAGTTTCACTCAAAAGGTGCAGCATCGATTGTGATATCAAATTAGTAGACAGCTTTACGAAATAAGGATAGTAGTTTTATTGGCCGTATAAACTTGTAAACATTTGCTTACTTACTAAACTAACTAGCATGGTGTCAGGCACATAAGCAAGCATGAACATGTCTCGCTCGATGACTGCAAAAAACTCACTATCCGGGCGTTGTAGTAAGGCAGTGCGGGAGCGAATGAATTGACCTTGGTGCTGCCTCTTGCTTCAACACGAAGTGACAAGAACACAGCGCACACGAAGCTATCGGCCCTCGGTGTGCCTCGATGCGTAGGCTGTCCCCGTCGTAGATCGCTTTGAAAATAGGGTCCACATGGCTGTGCCATACGCAGCAGCTGCCGGAGTAAGCCTCTCCTTCTGTTTGCACCAGTCTCGCATACAAGTTTCGGGAACTCAACTCCCATGTTGCTGCCCGGTTTCTGTTCGTCTCCACACACATGATGAGCACTTCCTTTTTTAATGTGGCATCATGATCAACTCGGCATGTCTTTGCAATCGGCACTTCCACACTGATGGAGCGAACGCAGAAGACGGGAAGACGTATGGTAGACTAGTCTAAGCACACGTATGGCAGCAGAAGGAGAAAGCTATGGCAGCTAGGCTCAAAGCGCATACGAGGCAGCCGTTTTGAAATGCTGATGACAATATGGTAACGTAGATTTTGGGTCGTACTCGATCCTAACGGCATGCAATTATTGGACCCGTTTTATGGTGGAAAAAGTGCATGTTAGATTCAAGTAAATGCAGTATTTGAAATTCCCCCAGTGTTGCCATCAACTCCACAGAAATAATGTAGGACAGCGACCAAAACTTTAGACGCTCTACAATGTCTTGTTCGACTTCTCAGACTGAACCACGAGCGCTTGATGTAAAAAATATGGCAACCACAGACTTGCTGGAGGTTGCTCCACCCAAGCACCGTCTGTCAGCTTAGCTCAAGAAACATAAGATACTGTACTAATTCAGTAAATCATCATTCACAAACAAAGCACAAGACGGTATAATGCATAATAATGGCATAAATATGCCATTTAATTTCCGCTCAGATATAGTGGGCTCTTTTGAGAGTATGTTTAGAACATTAAATTCTGTACGTGTTAATTTTAGATATAGCAGTTTTCAAGTGGTAGTTTCAAGTACAGTCAAACCCGGCTATATCGAACTCGCTAAAAGTGCCTATCAGTTCGATATAGACCATAATTCGATATAAGCCTGTTAAAGAATCGCATGTCGTAAAAGCAGATACCATTTATAAAATCACTTTACTGATGAAACTAGCTTAGCTTCCCATGGTATAGTCCTGTATTTTCTTCTGCTTGGGCAATTTAGCTGCCTGAAACACATGCACTTCTTCACATTGTCTAAGGAGTCGGAGCAACTGAGACCACAACCACCTTCCGCTTTTGCGCAGAAGCACCGGACTAGTGTGAGAGCACCAGTCACTTCACAGGGCGTGGGCAGAGGATGGTCGTTGCTTTCCTCATTGTGCCCACTTTCACTTGTGCTTGGTACGATGTCGGCAATGTAGTCTTCATTTTCAGGCTCTCCCATGGTCGTGACTTCGTCATCTGCACTCACAAACTCGTCGACTGTTGATTCGTCAACAGCTTCCGGAAATTCTGACAGCTCACTCCAAACTTTGGCAACACCAGCAACGTTGAAACATCGCATATGCGTTCATCAGAATTTACAGTCATCACCGAGCACGCAGAAGCCGGCATGTCTGAAGCAATTTCAGATAAACCATGTGTATCTAGCCGTGCGTACGTGTTGGGCACCAGGGGCACCGGGTCGAAAGTTTAGCCGCTCTAGCCCTAGTCTCTCCCTTATGCTTCAAGATCATGCCAAGAGTGCTCTCCGGAATCTTGCACACTGCAGGGACGTCCGACTTCTCACATCATTCAATCCGATTTATGATTTCATGCTTCCCGGCAAAAGGTGAATTCTGCCGCTTCACAGCAACACTGCCGGAGCAGTGTTGCCACTGGCTGTCTTAGCAAGCACTGCGGGCGAGGCAGGATCATTTTTGGCAGAGGGGTGCCGACGGCTCACCCGAGGCAGCGCAGTCACTCTAGGGAGAGCAGTTGAATGGAGCCGCGCGGCCGGGTTTGGCCGCCACCATGAGGGAAAGCCAACTTTTGGGGGCACTTTTCCGCTGCTTGACATTCACTATATCGGGAGGCGCTGCTATTTTTGTTCAATGTAAGCATAATTTTTGATGTATTTACTCATATATATGTGTTCAAAAATTGTTCGATATATAGAATAATTCGATTAAACAGGTTCGATATAGTTGGGTTCAAATGTATTACCGTTTCCTCTGGTTAGTTGGAGAAACCTAAGCAATGCCGAACTTAAGATGGGGCTTCCAGAAGCGCAGAGAGGTTTAACATTTCTCCAATTCTGACAAATGCAGGTAATTTGGCCAGATTGCTGGCTGAGTTGTAGCCATAAACATGAGTGGTTGGAGTGGTGACTTCACCTGATGGCACAGAGCCCAACCAGACGAACACAGAGGCATTATTGCAGTTGCCAAGTGCATCCTACTTCGCTGCTGGTGAAGTAGAACATATAAAAAATCAACTTGTCCACAATTACACTGGTGATGAAAATTTACACCAGCAGCAAAGTAGAATACACTTGGTGACTGCAATAAGAGTTCTGTGTTTCGCCAATCTCTGAGCCGCCAGGTAGAGTCACCACTCCAGTCACCTTGGGGAGCCTACATGCAAGCTCTGTTTTATGGTGGTGCCAGCCTTTCTAAAGGTAATTGCCACCGCCAGCTATATTGGCGGGTTAAACTTTCCAACAAGCTGTTAGTTGTGGGAGACAAAATGGCGAAGGACCAGCCAACAGGCCGCGTTCTCCGCAACCCTTGGTGACGTGAAACTAATTTTTTTTTACCACATTTTGGCTTCAGCAGCCAGAGACATACAGCTTGTCTGAGTGCAGTACATGGCACATCTACATTTTGGTTAAACAGGCTAGTAAGCACTGTGTTCATTAAAAAACACTTTGAAAAACACCCTTTATGTGTTACGCACAAGTGAAAGGCAACGACTATGCTTAATGCAGCTCATGTTCATGGCGTGAGATAATACTGCCACGAACACGTCACCCTGCTGTATATCTTGTTGCTTTATACGTGTCGCACGACATGCAATAGAAAAAATATGTTTGATGTTTCAAAATAAAAGAAAAAGGCATTTAGTACATTAAAGATGCATGCAGGTCTCGTGTGCGCATAGGTATAAAGCTAAATTAATGAAATATAAAAGATTGCGTGCCAACATGAGTACATCAGAGCATGACAAAAAAGAGCAGAAATGCGCCGCAACTTCTAGTGAAGTTAGGAACCAAAATGGCTACTCACCAAATTCGGCAGTAAATGACGGTCAAAATTTTGGTGTTGTCACCACATGAAAACAGCACTTGCATCTAGGCTCCCTAGGTCGCTCATTTTCGCGCCTCCGCTCACTTGGCAATTCGCCCGAACGGCCTGTGCTTCCAAGAATACCAGACATGCTAAAACTCCCTATTAAGACCCAACAGTCAGCAGTGAAATGTAAATGGTGGATGTGACGTTACGGGAAGACAAGATGGATTATAGAGAAGCAGTGGATCAGAGAGAAATAAGTGTGCTAGTTGGGCAGGTCACATAAAGGGTATAGTGAGGACCAGAGCAGCAGAATAGGCGCCAAGGAAAAGGAAATTCAGTCAAGTTACAAGTACGTATAAAGGCGGGATCCCATAGCTCGCGTAGATGTCGTGAAAAGGGTCCCTATACTAGACAGTTTTATATACAAAGACATTGAGTACGTGAACGAAAGAAAAGTGAATGTTTGCGACCCTATAAAGCAATTGCTTCTTCATTTATTGAGTAATGCAAGCATGAAAGAGTGAAGAAGAAGAAGAAGATTTATTTTATTCACTCAAGAAAATAAAATCACAGTAACAAGATATACGGAAGGAGGTCCCAAAGCGCAAGGCTGTAGGGGGACCTCCTGTTCTAATTAGAAAAATCAAAACAAATTAGGTTACAGCAAACGCAGCAAAGTATTAAAGTTGTCTACAAATAATTACACATGACAGCAAAAGAACCGAAACATAGTACAAAGAATGGCGTTATGAACAAATAAAAGTAACAAAACAATTCAGGTTAATGCAAATACAGCAAAGAGGTAGAATTGTTAACATGTATTAATGCAAGAAAACAAATCAACTGAAAACATGGCGTAACACTGTACAAAATTTCATCATGTACTGAATTAAAAAGAAAACAAAACAAGGGAAGGGAAATGTAGCCTATGAGACAGTGTTCTAACAATAACTGACACAAGGAAACAAGTGGACAGATATGACGAAATGTTGGTGAAATGGTGAAATGTGAAATGTTAAAGAGATATAATGGTTTACCCATTATGAAGCGAACAGAACATGTGAAATTACATTATAGCATTCATAAGTTAAGTAAATATGAGAATAAATGCTTTTTAAAGCTGCCTATACTGGGAGACAGCTTTATGTCCGTTGGAATACAGTTCCAGTAAGACATCGCTGTGAACGAAGAAGTGAATTTGCCAAAATTAGTTCTGATTTTGGGTAATAAGAAGTTGTTCGCTAATGCAAATCGAGTATTATTATGATTAGCAAGTTGTTCAGTGTTAAAGATTATTTGGGGAATGTTTGAGTGAAGGGAATTATAGACAAGGATTGCCATGTTTAATTGAAATAGTTTATGAATTGTGAGAATGCGATGCTCTTGCAAAAGAGCAGATGCACTACATCGAGGTGACTGGAAAGTAATAATGCGGATGGCCTGGTTCTGGACGTATTGTAAAGGAACAAGGTGAGAGCTATATGTGTTGCCCCAAGTCGCAATGCAGTAAGTGAAGTGACTGTGTATAAATGCATGATAAAGAGATAGCAAGGTTGGTAGTCTAAAGTATGGACGTGCTTTTATAAGAATCCGGATACCGTATCCAATTTTTTGCTTTAGATGTGAAATATGGGTAGTGTACTTTAAGTTGGAATCGAGGACAACCCCCAAAAAACGACAATGACTAGAAGGTTTGATGGGGTAACTATCGATAGTTATGGTTGGAATATTTATTATTTTCTTTTGAGTGAGATGAAATAGCATGAAGACTGTTTTACTAGGGTTAATTTCTAAAGAGTTGCAACGACACCAGCGAATAATGTTTTCCAAATCGGTATTCAGCTTAGAAGTTAGGCCATTAATATAGGTGTCAGCAGTTAGAATCGTAGTGTCGTCCGCATAGAGATAAGGTTCACAATGCGAAAGATGGGCAGTTAAGTCATTAATGTAGATAGTGAAGAGCAATGGGCCTAGTATAGACCCCTGAGGAACTCCCCTATCAATTAATTTGAAGTTAGAAAGATGATTAGAAATACTAACAGCCTGTTGTCTATTAGTTAAATAATCGCGAACAAAAGCCAGCGCCGGTCCTACAACGCCAATTGCGTTTAATTTAGTAATTAAAATATTATAGAGAATTGAGTCAAACGCTTTGGTGAGGTCAATAAACACTGCTCCTGCATATTTACCTTCGTCAATGTGGTGCTTAATTCGATCAGTGAAAGAAAGAAGTGCAAGATTAGTAGAGTAACCTGCACGAAAACCAAACTGCGTGGTGCAGAGAATGTCAAATTTTGTTAGATACTTAGTTAGACGCTTTTCAAAACATTTCTCTATAATTTTGCTGAACACGGATAATATAGCAATAGGGCGATAGTTAGAAATCAACCCTCTATCACCTTTTTTAAATACAGGTATTATTTTGGCTTTCTTAAGTTTAGATGGAAATACACCGCATTTAAATAAAAGGTTAATTACATGAGAAAATGGGTCAGCAATAATATCAGCAACATATTTTAGGTGCACTGGCTGTATTTCATCAAGACCGGCACTTGTTAGCTTTAGTTGTTGTATGACATTATATGTTTCTTCCGGAATGGTAGGATATAAAAAAAAAGATTGTGGTTGTCTCTGGGGTGCTGTTATAGGACTGGTAGGAAGGGGTTTATTATTATCGGAAAAGAAATTATTAAATTCATTTGCGATGTCTGATGGATTTCGATACGTGCCACTAGAGCTTGAAATCTCACTTATTTGCGAATCTTTTAAGTTTCTGTTCAAAAAATAGTTTATGAGCTTCCACTGTTTAGCGATACCTTCAGCTTCATTAATTTTAATTTCATAGTACTTCTTTTTGGCACCTTTTAACAATTTGTTCAGGACATTTTTGTAGCAAGCATATCGCTTCTGCAATTTGAAGTTAAATGGGCAACGTTTAATTTTCTTGTACATATTCTCTTTCTTGCGCATGCACTTTAGCAAAGCATCTGTGAGCCATGGGTTGTGAGGTGCTGGATACTTCTTGTTACATCGAACATAAGTGGTTGCGTCATGGACACATTGCTGAATGACAGAAGAAAAGCGTACAAAAACTAGCTCAGCGTTTGATTCAGATTTTATCGTCGACCAGTCAAAAGAAGAGATGGAATCTATGAATTGATCTTTGTTAAACAAGGACTTTTGGAAAGAACGCTCAGCGCGTGGTGAAGCATGAGACAAGCGACAAAAGATGGGATAGTGGTCTGTAATGTCGAGTGTTATTACGCCACACTCATCACATGATATGTAGTTAGATAAAATATGGTCAATAAGCGTGCTTGAGCCACCTGCGATACATCTTGTTGGTACTGTAAGCAGCTGTTCGTAACCAAAGCCCACAAAGCAATTCGAGTATTCAACCGCGTTCTGATTGGATTCATCCAGAAGGTTAATGTTAATATCTCCCATAATAACAACGTTTTTTCTTTCGCAGGATATCTTATCTAGGCTTTCGTATAGCGCAGAGCAGAACTCTGAGACTGACGATGATGGCGAGCGATATATGCATGCTAAGATGGTTTTTTCAGCATCAGTTTGTGTATGTTCGTCATCAATTTCAATCCAAACAGATTCAGTGTTGTCAGTTAGGAGGGAGAGGTCATTCCGACGTTTATATTTTATAGAAGATGATACAAAAATAGCAGAACCACCATGATGGTTTGATTGTCGGTGACAGTACTCTGGTGAGTATTGTGGTAAACCGCATAAGTTTTTATCGTCAGGTGATAGCCACGTCTCAGACACACAGATGAAGGAAAAGTGGTGGCCAAGGGATGCTAGATAAGCATGAATGTCGTCATAATCTTTTCTGAGACTGCGTGCATTAAAGTGGATAGCTGATAAACCCGAGCCTTGAAGAAAACGTTGAAGACGTTTTGTCGAGTAATACATGTTGAAGTGTTATGAAGTTTAGCCCACAATAGTTGACTACCAGAGACCAATTAGGTTGCCTGGCTAAACACGGAAAGGTCTGCGTCCTTTGAGATGCGATATACTCGGCTGTCAGCCGACTTTCTCGTCTTGATATGGCAATTATCCGTCCACAGATACATCCATCCACGTTCTCGCTTTAACTTCAACGCTTTAGCGAACAGCCTTTTATTTTCCAGCGTCAGGTGGTCGTTTACATAAACAGGGCGACTTTGCAATCCACCAAAGCCGAGGTCATTAGTGTTCAGCCTAGCCTTTCGTGCCTTAGCGACGAAATCTTGCTTCTTGGCTCGTGAGCAGAAGCGGGCAATGATATTTTTCTCAGTTGTTCCAACCTTCCCTGGAACTCGATGAACAACATCAATGTCACTATCCGTGATGGGACAATGAATTTTTGCCCCTACAGCTTTCATAATTGACACGCAGTCCTCTCCCTGTGTACACGGGATGTTCTTCAATTCAACGTTGTTTAACCTAGAGTACTGCTCAAGTTCCGACACTTTGATAGTAATTCTGTGATTGTAGAGTTTCATTAACAGTTCTCAAGCGCTCATTCTCTGACTTTACTTTCTCGACAAGAGAATTCAGCATTTGAACACTTGAGACCAGGCTATTGATTTCGGCCTTCATTGCATGAATTTCAGGCTGAGTTGATGAAATCCTCTGTTTTGTTTTTTCAACCAGTTTATCGACTACTTCTTCGAGTTTGCCTTCAGACCAGGCCTCAAGCAGCTGAATTCGCTTACCTAGTTCAGCAACAGTTGGCATTGTAAGATATACGAGGTATCACTCAGACAGGTCAAAACACTGGCAGCAGCAGTTGCAGCAAAAAAAATAAAAAGAAATTAAAAAAAAAAACACCACCAACCTGCAAAGGTAAGGAAACTTGTTTACGCCCGCATTCCACCAGCCGCAAGTGCTGCTGCCAAATGAAACCGGACAGACGCCAGCACCACTTTTTGAAGCCCTGTCCTATCAGCAGATTATCACAAGGCGATGGTCCGCAGGTGACGTTGGCACGCGCAGTAGCCACGGATAGACCAGCTTCGTTGAACAGGTCAGAAACGCGCGCTCCAGCGGTGCAGGCAGGACGGGTACGTGACGCTGCCTGGGTGAATGGTTGGGTGAACGTTGGATGGTCTGCAAAGGTAAGGAAACTCGTTTACGCCCGCATTCCACCAGCCGCAAGTGCTGCTGCCAAATGAAACCGGACAGACGCCAGCACCACTTTTTGAAGCCCTGTCCTATCAGCAGATTATCACAAGGCGATGGTCCGCAGGTGACGTTGGCACGCGCAGTAGCCACGGATAGACCAGCTTCGTTGAACAGGTCAGAAACGCGCGCTCCAGCGGTGCAGGCAGGACGGGTACGTGACGCTGCCTGGGTGAATGGTTGGGTGAACGTTGGATGGTCTGCAAAGGTAAGGAAACTCGTTTACGCCCGCATTCCACCAGCCGCAAGTGCTGCTGCCAAATGAAACCGGACAGACGCCAGCACCACTTTTTGAAGCCCTGGTTAGTTATGTAACCGACAAATTATTGTTGCACTGTTTGGTCTGTCAGTAATGTCTTGCACAACTTTTCTGCATCATATGAAAAGGAAAATGACCCATAATTGGTGTAGGCATTCGGTACAGCTAGAATGTGTTTAATTGCTGTGGTATAGAACATACCATATTTAGTCAAATCTAGGCCGGCCCCGGTTCTAAGCCAACCACCAGATGTCCGAAGCCTGAAAAAATAAAAAAAGCTCACCTCGAATGTAAGCTGAACAAAACAATGAGGACAGCCGAACTCACTCTACGTCGTCATCGCTGCTAGCCTCATTCGCATGCTCGTACGCTTGCAGATGCACGCAAGCTCGCGTCCGCTCACCCACGCATGCGCAGACAGTGCTCGTACGTGTTGAAATGCGGCGCGATCTTGGTCCTTATTGTCCTTATCACTGTCATCTCCTCGTTTGCAGCTTACGCAAAAAGCGTCTCCCGTTGCCCCCTCCAATGATGAATGTGTTTTTCATCAATGGTGAAGTCCCACCTGGCTTGAACGTTTCACGATGCCTCTGCGGCTAGCACAACTTTTCGTTTGAAAGCAACGCTATAGTGGTATCGCCTGTTTGGCGCCATTACGATAATGCCACGGCGCACGCTCATACAACACAGCTCAAAATGGTGGCATCACTCATGTACTTCAGTTGGCTACTGGCACGGCTAGTAGTGGTTATGATGCTAGATGTCTGTTCTAGATGGCGCTAGATATGCACCATATTTATCATTTTCAATTGCAAACTGGCACGTTTGTTAAAATCTTTGAATCTAAGCCTGCCCTAGAGTTTGGCATATGATTATGATTGGCCTAGATACGAATAAGTATTGTGGCTTCCTTGTGATCGTCTACAAAGCGCAATCAATCTTTCCGAAAATTCCTTGTTGGGGTATTTATAAGTGCAATCAGGGATTTCCAGCAGCCTCCACGGAATAGGCAAAGTGGCGCTTCAGACATGTTTGGATTAAGTATGACAGTGACTGTACATAGATGAGCTATCGATAAAACACAGTGCGTATGCTCATGGCCACATTTTCCTACTTTACGCGCAGGTTTTTAACCGCAAGACTCGGCTAGACCTGCACATGAAGTACCTGCACCTAAAGGAAAAGCCGCACGTCTGCGAGGACTGTGGCAAGGGTTTCACGCGGCGCGACGACCTGAACCGTCACTCAGTCCTGCACACGGGTGAGAAGCCGTTCCAGTGCCCGACGTGCCACAAGCGCTTTGCCTTCAAGCCCTCGCTCAAGACCCACATGGTGACCCACACCAAGGAAGAGCCCCAGTCGTGCCATGAGTGCGGCCGCGCCTTCATTCGCAAGGATTGCCTCATGCGACACATGCGCAAGCGCCACCGTGACCTGCTCGACGAGGAGGATGACCGCTTCGCCCCGACTCCCGTCGCCACTCCGGGAGGCACGGCCAACACGGATAGCGGCATCAAGCTGGGCCCCCAGGCAGGCACTGTGGCCCGGATCCTGTCGGAACAGGTACGAGTGTGTGCCCTCGCTTTGATTCGACTTTTTGTCCGTATTTCAATCACTGTTCTGGATTATTCACTTTGCAGAGAGTCGCACACTCACCAGAAGTCTAAGTGACAGTGGCCATAGAAGTCACTAGAAATCCTCATAGAAATTACTATAGTCGCCGACTGATCATTCGGCCAGCCCATGGCACCGCCACTAGCCTCACAGGCATTAAGGATGACCTAAATTTGACACCTTACAGCGCGTTGTGCAATAATTCGGACTCCGACTGCACAACCGTGTGCTAATTTGGCCACCAAGTTGTCAGAATTACCTATATTTTCATTTTGAGATGTCGCCTGCGCGGTTGTCGGCCATGTCACCAATGGCTCTGCGATACCGAAACTTGCAAAGCCTAGTCAATCTTGTAGACCCCAAAGAGAACTCGGTGCATGCATTGACTGCACTTTCATCTGTCTGTAGCGACATCGTGACAATAGCGGAGATATGGGCCTCAGTTTTGTAGTGATGCCTTCCGCTCAATGATATGTCACTCTTATTATCCACAGTTCATGGCTGGCTGATACTGTTGATAATTCGTGTGGGGCGTCCTCTGATCACTGACGAAGTGTGAAAAGCGTAAAAAGAAATAGCGTGAGAGATATTGCTAGAAAATCATTGCCACGGAATGTCTATGCCAAAGGCAAGTGCTTGTCCGCGCAGCTAAATGTTGTCAAATTTAGGCTGTATTCGATGATCACTTTCAAAGATACTTTCATTTTCACGTGACAGGCAGCAGCACTGTGACAACATAGCGTGCTTGGTACTATGTCAGGCTTGGCGTCGTTCACTCATGTCATTGCGTTTTGTGCCAGTCACATGAAAGATAGCATGCGAGCCACTTTGCCAAAAATGCCGTTGCTTGCTGGTGCCAACAGGTTTCACGCTAGTCACATGAAATTAAAAGTATGTCTGAAAGTGGCAATCCAAAAATATGGCTCGCCTTTTTCTGCTCGCTTATGTGTAGGCAAATCTGGTATTTCAGACTCTTGATTATTTAAACTTTCTTGTGCTCCCTGTCGTGTCCAAATTATTGGTCGGCAGCTGTAGAGGGAACGGTGGTCTCTTTACAAGATTATCTCAAGTATACAGTAGGTGACCGATTTTCCGGTCCTCGGGGACCGAAAAGTAATACAAAAAATCGAACAGTCCGAAAAACTCGTTCACTCAAAAAATAAAACTTATTACACTTAGAGCAGCTTAAAAAGATCTTTAATAATGCCCTACTTCATACTGCGCATGGAGGTGATCAGACTTGCTTGGATTTGTGCAGCAGTGATGTCGTCTCCGTATATATTCTGACAAGAGCGTCACTGCGTTGGCAATCTCTATTGCCGGAGACCACCATGGAGGTAGAAGAAACGAGCCACATTTCTTCACACCACTTGGCTCTCGTGAAGACACACAAGGTGGTGCCAATCACACAAGTGCAAAGCTGCTAAACACACACGAAGATGCAATGTCTTCGAGGCGCATCTGCTCTACAGACAGCACATGTAAAAAGAAACTGAAAGATTTTTAAAAAATTTATCCCGCAATAAAAGGACACTAAACGCAAATACTAAGTCGGCGTAAACTGTTTAAATACCATTCCAGAAACCTCGCAATGCTCGTTTTGTGCCAAGAAAAGACTAAGCTTACGAGAAAATTGTATCTGAAAGGTCGGAATACGTTCTTCGAAATTCAAATCTCCCGCCACCCAACCAGGGGAGTGGTGACGTTGCATACGCCACCACCGACCCGGCGCCCGACAGAAGGCGGCACCGAGCCAAGACAGACCGGCGGATTCACCGCTGCAGCTTCTTTTTGGTCAAGTGCCGGAGACCGTTCGGGCGGTCTTATAATCTCATCTTATAATACAATTTGAGGATTTATTTTGCAATGAGTATACTAGCGGCAGAATTTAACTGAGCAGTGCTTTCATCATCGAACAAGTGCTTGAATGTCCCGAGGGAGTTTCAAATCGTTTCCTGCATTTGCCTCGATTTCGCTATTAATTAAGGTCCTATTCGCGATAATATTGACGCCTTGGAGATTCTTGAGCACTAATATATCATTTTAGTTTGACTTACTATTTCCCTTTAGTATCCCTTTAAGTGAGTATGACAATAGTGCTGACCAGAAAAAAAGCGTTTTTGTCAGCCAAAAGGAAGTGGGCACGGCCTCTGATACCGGAGACTGTCGCGTGCTCTCTATTGAGAGCGAGTGCCTTCCAATCTAGGAGGCTATAGAGCGGGCTGCCGGAAGTCAAGCCTGGCCAAGCCAGCCATGAAATCAAGGTGGCAGCTCCCAAGATCAAGTAGCATGGCTCAAAACGAGCGATTTAGTCAGGAAAATCAAACTTTGCGTCCTAAATTTCTAAAAAAAATCGGTTGCTAAGATGCATTAGCTCTATGGGAACCCTGACAGTGTATTTATGAAGTCCCGAATATGCATCAAGTCCCAATTTTTGGAGTCAGGAAAAATCCATCGACGACTGTGCAGTGCAGGATGGCAGTGCAAAGCACAGGGATGGAAGTGCTATGCCAATCCCACCAAATCGTCGAGCTGCCCCAACCAACAGCAAAACACTGATTTCGAAAGAAGTTGCCAAATTTAGTAGGATGTGCATGTCCAGTGGCAACCACACAGTGATACGCATACACACTGGTTAGTACTTAGCCCTGCAATCCAAGCCTAAGCAATTCTTTCTAGCATTTGCATTTTTGGAGTGTGTTTGGTTTCATAATTGTAACTAGGCTACAAGAAAATTAAAACTGTTTTATGCTATACAGTGCATTACAAATATTTTATAAAAGTTTTACGTGTTTGCATATAGTATGCGGACCAGCTAAACGTGAGTTCAGCTGGCACTCATTTCACGGGGGCAGTCGGGAAGGAAAGCCACAGTGAATGAATATGGGTCATACAGTCTGCTCAGTGTGTAGCTCATCAGTTTCGTTGCGCAGTTTTGCACTTGATCTTGCGCCCTATTTGTACACCTGCGTCGAGTAATGGGCAAACAGTGTGACATTGCAAATCTATTTCACACGTGCGCCACATCGGCTTAACGAGTTTATAGTACTCCACGGGGCCGACAAACAACCTACTTGCTTTCATGAAACTTCTTGGTCACAAATATCCAATGGCAGCCGCTATCGTCACTCAATTTGCGCCCAGGCTACACTACATATTTTCTGCCCAGCCCTAGCACACAATATCAGGCTCTTGCCGCTGCAGAAAGCAAGCCAAAGATGTAAAGTTTCATATTTAGTCAACCTTAGCAGCCAAATTGTGGTCATAATTTAACGTTCAGAGAAACTGCAAACCTCCGAAATTGCGTTCGCAGCAACGATGTTTACAATGTGACTTGTGCAGATTGAGTCCAAAAGCTTTTATGCACTATTATTTCGCAAACAAAAGCTCAAGTGCCGTTTTACGCTGGCTTTATGGTGCCTGTGGCGGAACCGCGAATAAGCCTGAAAAAATTGAGCTTATTCAAAATGTGAAACGCCGCTGCACAACGGAAAGCCAGAAACGTTTTCATCCTTTTATTGTTTTGAAAAATATGTTGTAGCTTTTTCTCGGCGAGCGATGTGAAATGCCAACAAGCGTGCAATCACCAGTATGGCACTTCACGTTTGTTCTACTGTATTCTGCCATCTTAACTGTAGGTCATCAAGAATTCAAAATTACCTGAGGTCACTACATGAACGGTGTTCACTCTACCTTGGTGGGCATTTATGGTGACCCGGTGTTCACTCTACCTTGGTGGGCATTATGGTGACCCGAATTCACCTAATCGATAAGATGCCAATGAAAAAGTCGTGGATGACGTTTACAAACAACCGACACTGGCATTTAAAACAACCTAGGATTTGCAAAGAACCCGCTGTGGTGGTGCGTAGTGGCTTTGGTGTTGCGCAGCTAAGCCCGAGTTTGCGGGATCAAGTCCCGGTGGCGGCGGCATTTCGATGGGGGCAAAATGCAAAAAAACCCGTGTACCTTGCATTGAGTGCACATTAAAGAAACCGAGATGGTCAAAATTAAACCGAAGTCCCCCACTATGGCGTGCCTCATAATCGTATCGTTGTTTTGGCCCAGAGTTTAATTTTAATTTCTGAAGACATTTTTGTAACAAGAAAGAAAGCCCCTGAAATAAATTTTTGTAGAAATTAAAATGAAAAAGTAATGCTGTGACCATGACAACTGTTCTGTGCACTGAAGATTGTATCAATCTTTACGCAAACCTCGTCAAATAGGCCCACTGGGAACGAGCAGCTGCATGTTATTCTCACCGCATCAGCAGTTTTTGGCACGCATCCTCGGTCCCTATCACACGTGAAGTAGGGCGATCTTGTAACAGTTTGCTTTCCAATTCGTTGCAAGACCCTGGCAAGGCCGTTGTCCAGGTTTGCACGATCCTAATATACACAATGCATTGATGAAAATGTTTGCCTCTGTGGCCACTTACATCACTGGTGCGGGGACGAGTTGTCACGTTTTCTTTTTCCCCTCTGTTGTTGGAAAAAAGGAACGAACCGTTATATACGCTGTTATCAGTCGTTTCTCAACATTTTCACAACTTATGCATTAGCACCTTGTTGAAAGAATAAGGTAATGAATGTTAGTTCATGGAAAGCCCTCTGTTATTTTCTTCTTGGCTACATTTAGTTGACACATGCAGCACGCAATTTAATGGTGGTTTCTGCGAAATCTGTACGAGTTTCCTTCGTAGCTTCATGCCACAGTCGGGTGGACGACAATTTTTTCCTGTTCTGAATTTTGCTGACCTTGCAGGCCTCTCCAGAACTGATCTGCCGTAACCTAACAGTATTCTGCAAAGTCAAATAAGGAACACTTTTTCATCGTATGCTTTTATCTCAATCACGACATTTCCCAAGCTCCTCCACATGTGGTATGTTGAATTGAAACTGAGTCCAACTTCGTATAGTTCATTTTAGTTGAGCTTCGTAATATGCAATGTTATATTGCCCAAACATCTATGCCTCGATGAAACTATTGGTCCCCGTTGCAGCAACTGCGATTCCGTAGGAGCGGTCAAACACATTCTGCTACACTGTAGAACTTACAGTGAAGGAAAGGCCATGTACAGTCAACAACCAGTTTTTTCAGACACCCAATAATTTGGATGCCTTCGCGATACCGCCACTTACCCTGTAGAACCAATGTATAAGAATGTCTTACGTTTCAGGTGCAAAGACCCTTCCCCGTCCAATTTTCTGTACTTTCTTGCCGGGACTGAAGCCGCCACCACCGCCGCCATTTTTGTTATCTCGCTTCCTCGAACAGGCACTCTCGCACACGGATCTGTTGGTAACCGTAACCACCAGTGCGGCAATGCTAGGCCGAACTGCTTCGACGCTCGCAGCAAAGTGTCTTCCTGTTAGGTGCCGTATTTTCATTGAAAGAATTCGCCACTGTCAGCAATGGAGCTGACTCCGCCTTTGTAATCCTCGCCAATGGCTTCAAAGCTCGTTTCCATAATGCCAATACCCGAACGTCAGCTTTGCTCCAGTATAGCAGTGTTGCGCAGTGATACATACAAAGATTGGGACGCAAGGGACGCGCTCGCGTCCCTTGATCGCCTGCTTTCGAGCTGTTTATCGCCTAGCGCTATCTTTTAGATTATTTGCTCAGCTTTCTTTTTTTTTCGCTAGTTCTTCGCTGCACGCGATGCCGGCAAAGCCCAAGACAGTGCAGATGTTCGGTGCACGGGAGCGCGATATGCGTCTTGTACGAGCATCGAACTTCCTATCTTCCGCAGAGAGTGCCGACTGCGTAGACGCTTTTCAGCGGCGAAACTGTGCTTTCGACTGTCGCCAGTCGAAAATCCGACTAACTGAGCGTGCCTGGAGCTGCAAGAGCTAATTAGAAGCTCCGCAGGAGCTTTCTAATAAGAACACACGTGTGTTCAACTTTAAGGCCTGTTTTCTCGGAATGTATTTTTTCGCTAGTAGTGGTGCTGGGGAAAGCGATATCTCAAGAACCGCTTGTCAGATTTGTATGCCGTTTTTTTTATTCTGTTCCTGAGTGACTTTGCCAGGGGGTAACAGGCTTGTTTTTTTGAAAGTTGGTGCAGTTAATTTATAATAAGCAATTAATTTTTGATGAATGTGGTCATTACTGGCTACATCAAATTCAAAGTTGTCTTAAAATTTTTTGGAGGGGAAATTAAAGAAAAGGGCTCTTTAGCCCCCTGGGATATCTATCAAGGGATCATCTCAGTGAATTTCAGCTTCCTACGATGTCCTGGCATTTCTCCAGGCTTTTCCTCAGGCATATACATGAATCACCTAGTTAAACCTCAATAACTCTGGAACTAATAAACATATCTTCATGAAACTTTGCAGTTCCTCATAGTTTGGTGGTGTGAACATACCCTGAAAGTTTCATCTGGATATCTTAAAAAATAAGAAAGTTCGGTCTCCAGGGTAGCCTCCCCCCTTAAGAGGAAGCTTTAGCTCGGGCCCAACTCCAATGCCACCTATTCAGGTACATGTAAAACGCAGAAACACTTTTCGGACATAACCACTGGGCCCATTTTAATGAAATTTGTTGATCTTGAGTGAGAAATTTAAATTCTAGTGACTGTTGGAAGTGGCATTGCGATTTAGGGCCTGAACTTTTTTTAAATAGAATTTTTACAAATTGGTAAGTTTGAAAAAAAAATGTAAAAGAACGAAGTGTACAAATCCATAGCTCTGCACCAGGAACAAATATCGCAGGTCTGTAAACTGTGGCCATTAGAGCATTCGAAACAGACAAATTTGATATGTCAATTTATATCTTGGGTGAATTTCTTACTATAAGGGCTTTGCAAAGGTTGCACTAGCGTATTAGTAGTTTATCTGAGAGTCATGTATAACATATTTTGTCTGCTTTAGATGTACTATTAGGTGCAATTTACTGAAGTGCAATAACGTTTTTCATTGTCGAGTTGCAGAGTGAACTTCATAGTTTATTTTTCTGATAATTTGTGATTTTCTCCAATTTTTATTAAAAGTTTGACGGCCCAAATAAAATATTTGCAACCAACAGTCACTAGATTTTAACTCATGCTTTTAAATGCTACAACCGTCATCAAATTTGGTGTGCTGGTTGCCGAGAAAAACGATTGCTCCTTTCCCATGTATTTAGATAGGAGCCCCCGAGCTAGAGATTCTTCTTAATTATGTATGTGTGCACCCACTGTCTCTTGTCACCGTACGGGCACCCGTACGAAGTGTAAAGGCAGACCTTCAGAGCTATTTTGGACATGTCTGCGGCTGTTTCAGCTTTTGGGGTCAGTGAAATGCATGTATCCATTTTTTCTGAGGCTTTTGCAGCTTTTAGGGAGTCTGAAAAATTGGATGTTCACAGTACCAGAAGAATATGTCAACACTCTTGTCTAGGCCCTTTGACCCTCAGGTGGCCAAACAAGCGCAGATCAGGTCCTCGGCACTCTCCATCAGTATAACATTCAGCCCTCAATTTCTTGTGTGCTTACTTTGATTCATTTGGCTCCATTTCAAAACTAGCTCTAATTTGGACTCTTTCATTCTACAGGAAGTGTGTAGTGAAATCACGATGTCAAGACAAACTGAAGGTGACAAAAGTGATGGCAGAAGTTCATGACTCCAAATACCAAAAGTGATATTAAAGATATTATGCTGTCAGCTGGCTCCCACTTTTTACAGCAAAGCTATATACCTCTACCCTCCAAGGAAATTTTCGTGTTGTGAGCAAAAAACTCCCCATACGTGGGCCGATCCCGAAGATAGTGCAATGCCAGGCCGACCCACAGCGGAGGTGAAGCAGGCGTTAAGCACTCCCCATACACAGGCCAATCCCAAATATAGTACAATACCAGCCCGACCTGCGGTGGAGGTGAAGCCGGCGTTAACCCTTTGAGGGTCGAATTATTTTGAAGAAAACTTTCCCAGGTGGTCAAATTACTTTATTGCGGATCTTGAATGTACAAGATGTATAAAGTCGGGAATAAATAGTAAAAAAAAAAATTAGGAACAGTATTTTGGTGTCGGCATCACTCAGAACTGCAAAATGTTCAATAGTATTTCAGAGTGTGGTACTCCTTGAAACATGAGTCTCCGCACAGCCGCTGAGAGCGAGAATACCTCAAAAGCGGCGGTGATAAACGAGCTAAGAGCAGTGCCAATCAAGATAGAAATCAACTTCCGCCGCCCCTGCGATAGCGTGCCGACAAAGATAAAAATCACGTTTCGCGCACCTGCGTTGCAGCGGACCCGAAACCGCGAAAGCGCGTTGCCGCTGAGAGCGAGAATACCTCACGAGCAGCGGTTATAAACAAGCTAAGAGCAGGGCCAATCAAGATAGAAATCAACTTTCACCGCATCTGCAAGAGAGTGCCGACAAAGAGAAAAATGACGTTTCGCGCGCCTCCGTTGTGATCACGCGGCGAAACCGAAACCGCAACAGGGGTGTTGCCGCAGTCTGCGCGACAACGTGCTGAAGCTTGAAGTCAGTTATGTTTATCTCCCCAAGAAGGTAGCACAAATTTCAAGCGCTTCTTGTAAGTCCTAAGAGGTGGCAGCACCTCCCAGTGAGCGTGCATCGTGATTATGGCGCGAAATTTCAAACGGAGGGTCGAAACCGTACCCGTACGGTAAAGACCTTGCGGGACAGAAAACCGCCGCCGTACATGTACGGCGAAAACCGTCAAAGGGTTAAGCACTCCCCATACATGGGCCAATCCCGAAGATAGTGCAGTGCCGGGTCGACATGCGGCAGAGGTGAAACAGGCATTAAGCACACCCCATATGTGGGCCGATCCTGAAGATAGTACAATGCCGGGTTGAAGCGCTGCAGAGGTGACACAGGCATTAAGCACTCCCCATATGTGGGCCGATACCGAAGATAGTGCAATGCCGGGTCGACATGCGGCGGAAGTGAAACAGGCATTAAGCACTCCCCATACGTGGGCCGAACCCGAAGATAGTGCAATGCCGGGCCAACCCACGGCAGAGGTGCAGTTCGTCATTAAGGGGCCTGCATACACAGCTTCGCTGGTCATCCTTCTTCACAGAGTGGAAGGGCACACTGAGGGGATTTTTTTGTTGTTCTCTTTATTTCCGTCTTATAGGCTGTCTTTTCCTCCGCCCTTGCAGAGTAACTTGTAGATGAATACTCCCCTTTCTTTTTTAAATATTGATTGCCGTTCTTCGACATCATACAGAGGGAACAGCTTGGCACACACTTACCTAGCACAAATTCAGATTTTGAGAAATAGGAAAGAGGTCAGTGTTCGTGAACTGTCTACTTAAGATTCTTTTAGCGCTCCAGCGGAATACGGTTGCAATTTTTTTGTATCAATGAAGCGAGACATACTTTCTCGACAATAAATGCAAACAGTCCAAGCGGTCGAAGCTAATACTGCTAAACTGGCAAAGCTCTCTGCGTTTGAATAAAGCACTCTCTGTCATTCAATTACACGTGACACGACGAATGCCTGCACCAGGCGCAGTGCGTCTTCTTCTTTGATTCCTCTGTTCCGGTTGGTGACTCTCCGGATCATGCTGAGGACTTGCTCGGATGTGGTCTTGATTTTGTTGACGGCTGCGTGCGCCTTGCCGTACTCCGTACTCCGCCCCGTACCTCCAGCTTGCGAAGGTGAACCGCGAAACGCTGAACACGACGATAAGGAAAGCAGTAAAACTCGCCATGGGCATCCCAGTCTACTCGTCAACGCAGAAGCTGCTGGAAATGGGTGCCCACAACACGGTGGAAGAGCTGGTGGAAGCACACCTATCCCACCAGAGGGTAAGGCTGAGCCGGACAGAGCACGGTCGGGCCGTCCTACGCAAGATAGGATGGCAAATTGAACAGCTACCGACAACGGAGCCGCTCCCCACAACGTGGAGAGACATTATTAAGACCAAGCCCCTCCCCCGGAACATGCAGCCGGGGAGGAACAACGAGAGACGCTCTGCGCGGGCCAAGGCACTGGCTCGACAGCTGGAAGAGGACCCCGAGGTTCTCTACGCGGACGCCTCACTTCCCAAGCACGGAACCAGAGCAACGGCGGTCGTCACCACCATCGATAAACTTGTCACAGGCGCGTCGATACGGACGACGAGTACAGCCGAAGCAGAAGAGGTGGCCGTGGCCCTCGCACTCGTACAACCGGGAGTGAGGACCGTTGTCACAGACTCCCAGACCGCGTACGCAAGCTACCGCAAGGGGAACATCTCTTCCGTGGCACTAGCGATCCTCAACAAATGCAAATCACCGGGGCGGGCCGTTGAGCTCGTGTGGGTCCCGGCTCACTCGCAAGTGGAAGGCAACGCACTCGCCGACCACTATGCCCGAGAACTATCGATCCGGGCCGAGGACGAGCCAGGGCTACCGCACCCCGTGACAAGCTACAAAGACATCACGCAAATGTACAGAAGCGGCAGATGTAGGCTTCCCCGTCCGCATCCGCAACTCAACCGAATTCAGCAAACGATCGTGCGACGCATGCAAGCGGGGTCGCTAGCGAATCCAGTGCTCTTGCATAAGATGTTCCCAACAGAGCATGACACTTCATGCCCTTTTTGCAGACTGTCAAAAGGCACTCTAGCACACATCCTTGCAGAGTGCACTAAGCTCAAGAACCCCCCACCATCCCTACCCCCCACCCTCCCCAGCCCCAACCCCCCCGAGCGATGGGAGACCTTGTTGTCCAGCCCCGACCTACCGACCCAGCTCGCGCTGGCGGCTAGGGGCCAGGAACTGCTGGACACATATGGGACCCGAGAATAAGGTTCCACCCCATCTGGTGCCAGCGCGCACCACCCGTCACTGAGGGCTCAGCACAAAAGTTGATTCTCTCTCTCTCTCATTCAATTACAATGTTCATACAAAATGACAAATCTAGAGAAAGCATAAGGGAAGGTAATGTTTAGGTTTATTTGAAGTCTGTAAATAATAGAGCAAAGGAAAATGAAAGTGTACAAAAAGATCATTTATTCGACAAAACCCACATTGCTGCATTACGCGTGTGGTAGTCTACCTGTTAAGCTACCGCAGCGCTATCACTCCAGCCGCTATCTTGGGCTTTTGTGCACAAGATTGGCCCTGCAAGTGTTAGCCAGCAAACCCTCGTATACTATCTCAAGTCATCAAAACTGCCAAGGAACCGAGAGTTCTCCCATCCTTTTCGCTCGTTTACCATGTGTAGCCCTGCTTATGCTCTTGTTTTATTTTTTTTTCCGCAGGTTCTTTGCGAGAGCATCCGTGAGCTGCTGGGCCTGCTCATTGATGAGCCAACGTTGAAGGGCTTTGGATACCCGGACAAGCCCGTGGACGAACTGCTCGAAGCGGTCATCCGTCGCTGCGGCCACAGCCCGGCTAGTCCCGACAAATACAACTACATGGATCGGCTGCGTGAGAACTCCAAGCTGCTCTTCACAGGGGTCATCAACGACAATGCTGTCAAGACTCTGCTCAATAACCAGACTGTCGACGAGGTCATTCTACACGTGTTGCGTCTCGCAAAGTCCTAGCTTCTCATTGTCATCTTTCCCACCCTCTCGTTTCGATTAACTGAGGGTGCAGAGAAGCAAACAGATTGTTTTCTAATTGTAATAGGATGGCACTCACATGGGTTGTGCGGGCTTAGCTTGTTTGATTTCCACGTGCTGTCATAACAAAAGGGACCACAATATGTTAGTGCTGTGCGACTTTTAACTATTTAGCTAACTCCTACTGCAGACAGTAGCAGTCAGTTAAGTACGCCCTTGCTAGTGAAAGCCCTTGGAACTTGGAAAAGCGTAATGTCAGCGGTCTTGTTACGCATTGTTGCAAACACATTTCATGGTTCCGAAGATTTTTAAGGGACTGCGCACTTGTAGCTAAACAGAACGGCTTTTCCTGCTTTCACATAAATATGCATGACCAGTGCTGTCAGTGCTGCGGACTGCATTCGCTCTAGCCGTAAACACGTATTATGCCTGTTTATTGGCTCAGTAAATGACAATAGTTCTTGAAGCAAGAAAAAAGAAAAAGACAGATAAAAAACAGGAGCAATGCTTGGTAACAGGTTGGGCCTGGCATTAGCTTTTTTTTTTCTGAACTGGAAAGTGGCAGTTTCTGGCTGCTGGCATAACTAACTTGGCGAGTGCCCATAAGGTCATGAAGTCACAAGAAAGCCGTTGGCAGAAGGTAAACATTGATGTCAAGTTGAACAGAAGGCTCATAGCGCACACTACGGTGCCACAAAGCACATTTGCTTCTTTGCACCCTCACTTAACCTCTCCTGTGCTTTGTACACCATGTATTCTTTGTCTTCACTCTGCATCATTCTTTGTTACTGCATTGCACAATGCCCATGCTTAGCTGGGCATGAACAGAGCAGCAGGCAGTTGGAAATGTGCTGGGTTTTGTCGTGAGTCCTGTAGGTGCGTTTGTGTATTCCATGGGGAGGGAGAATCCAGTCTAACAACATGAAGATTATCACGATGATGGGCACGCACAATCTACACCAGCCTGGTAGCCCAAATCGTACGAAAAAACTTAAATGCATTCTCTCCCATTTGATGTTTTTGACTCTTGTGGCACATTCCCACACCTGTAGCAGAAGTTGTAAGGGAGGGTTACTGGCGAAAGCAAGGCGTCTCCAAGTCTGTCGGTTTTCTGGCCACTTTGCAAGAGGAGTGTGAGTTACATGATGCACCCTTTGTGCGTTTTAAGTGTTTGTAGCAGTTTTGTTGTAAGGCAACTTTTGTACAACATTAAGTATGAGAACATCAGCCCACATAGTATGAGGGCTCTATGTGATGGTTTCTTTGTCGGCAGTGTAGGGAAAGCCCGACTTGACAGGTAATGTGATGTGCCAGCCAGTGAGACATAGAATATTACTCCAAGAAGACAGCGCTAGATGTGCCCATGTTAGTGAAATTAAGATGCCCAAACTTGTGCCTTACCGTTACGGTGCTTCAGTGTTTGTCATGTTTTTCCTCATTCAGACTTTTTTTTTTCACATACGGGGTAGTGAAAGTTGTAAAAGGAAGTCATTCATTGTGTTTCCATACCACAATTGTAGTAGAGTGCACTTTAGCATTCCTTCCTTAAGGCAGGAGGGGGGGGGGGGATGCAGTGCATAGCACTTGTCTTTCCTTGAAGTCGTGAGATTAACAGCATCTTTTCCTTTTGGTAATGGCTAACATTGAAACTGAGGTAGGGTCACAGCTAGTAATGGAAGCTAACAAAAATTTGGAGATTTAAGATTGCTGGTAATGTTGTTGACAGCGTTTGTCCTTGATGACTGCAAGCATATCGCTTACCCTTCGCTTTCAGTCTAGCCAAATGTCACGTGCTCAAGGAAAAGCAGCCCTACTTATTTCTGGGGCAAAGCACTGCTTGAAGACTGGAAGCTGAGCATTGCACAGCCATGACTCAGAGCAGCGAACAAGTGAACCTAAGTGAGCCAATTGTCAACTACTACTAGTGCGAAAACATAAAAAAAGCAAAATTTTTGCATTATGTATGCTACCAATTTCTGGTTCAAAATGTAGTTGTTTAATGGAGTCTTACAATAGCTTCAGTAATTTACTGATTTAGCTTTACACAAGGTCTGCTCTTCATATTGGAGGTTAGTGCAACAAGAACATAGAAACCTGCACAGGCCATTATTTGACTGTAAGTAGCTCTAACATTCTTTTTTTCAACTTTGAAGCGGAAAAGTAGCCAGTGCTACGTGTACCACATACATCTGTTGCTGAAATATTCACCTGCAGGTTCTCATGCAAAATTTAAGTTGCTGTGCGCACTTGAATACTAATGAAGTCTTGCACACAAGGGGCAGTGTTTACTCTTATGGGAAGTTCAAGATTAAAGTTACTTGTTAGATTGTATTTAGATATTTTTGCGGCTTTCACTGTTTTATCGCACTCTTATGATTGGTGCAGCATGCAGCCATTATTGCCTTTGCATCTCATGCCTGTCATACAGTATGATCCACTTGTAGTTTAAGAAATGAGCCATGAAAACTGTAATATTTCTGAAATATCTAAAAAAAATGGCTGGTGTGACATTATAAAGTTGTGTGTGTGTAAAAATGTAATGCACAGACCTTCATGTCAGATACCAGCCGTGGTTAGTTGTGCAATATTAACTAGGTGGTCTGCTTAAAGAGCCCCTCACCAGGTCCCATATCAAATCTTGGTTATATGCTGGAAGTTATTACGTGTCCTCTAGGGAGCGACACCCGCCGTGGTTGCTCAGTGGCTATGGTGTTGGGCTGCTGAGCACGAGGTCGCGGGATCGAATCCCGGCCACGGCGGCCGCATTTCGATGGGGGCGAAATGCGAAAACACCCGTGTGCTTAGATTTAGGTGCACGTTAAAGAACCCCAGGTGGTCAAAATTTCCGGAGTCCTCCACTACGGCGTGCCTCATAATCAGAAAGTGGTTTTGGCACGTAAAACCACAAATATTATTATTATTATTAGGGAGCGTCCTGCCAAAAAAATTTTTCACGTCGGCTCATTAATAGCCAAGATAGAAATTTTCAGTGCAGCGAAACCATGATTTCAGCAGGCAGGCTCCACTGCCAAGCAAGACACTCTCTCCGCTCGCCCCGTCTACCCTTCGCTGCATTCCTTCCCTGCGTTCTCCCATACCAGACCTCAAGGATCGCGTCTTCAGGCCCCGCCTTCATTTTTTTCTCCTACGCTTTTCCTGAGCTACGTGTTTCCGCTGAATGCGCCTCGTGCGAGCTGTTGTCTTGTTTCCGCAGCGCACGATTCTGTGCGCTGTGCACAAGGACACATGACTAGCGGTATAATTCAGTGCAACACGCATACTGAGGCAGAAAAAGCAGATCACAGAGCATGATCAAGCACTGGAACACTGTAGAAAATAGTATAGTTTCAGTACCTGCGTACGTAACTACGCGACCGTGGGAACAAGCAGACAAAGCAGAAGTACATCTCAAGCACTCGGAACACATCCATCTGGTTCATTCAAAACGCAATGTTCCAGCTCAATGCTCGGAAACGTTTTAACTTTCGAACTGGAAGTGAAACTGCAATCTTATACTTGGCTCCTCCGAGTGCTCTGGGAGCGGCTAAACACTCGGCTGGGACAGGCTCTCTCTTGCTCCAATCTCAACACGGCTCCGCATTCGCATCCCACTGAGTTGGAGCACGGTAAGGACCACTTGAATGATATTGTAGATCTTTTTCATGGGTGAGCCAAAAGAGATGTGAAGGTGGGACTTGGAGTAGTTGACTGAACTGAAGATATTCGTAAAATTACAAAATTGTGCAGTGGTCAATGTCGTTACCTCTCAGACACCGTGGCCTTGTGCAGCACAGCACCGACTTAGACATCAGTCAACAAAGTGGTATCCTGTCATCATTTGAAAGGTTTAGATAACAGGACGCAAGATGCATACATTAAAGGGACGCTAAAGGCTAATGTTAAGTCAAGCTAAAGTGATAGATTAGTGCTCAGGAATCTCGAAGGGGTCAATATTGTCATGAACAGAGCCTTAATAATCAAGAAATTGAGGTAAATGCAGGACACAATTAGAGACTCCCCCGGGACATTCGAGTACTTGCCCAATGACGAACGCACTCCTCAGTTAAATTTGGCGCTAGTACTCAACTACTCCTTGCAAAAAACATCCTTCTTTGTATTACAAGACGAAATGAAATGCTACTTGCTTAGTTCTATTTCATTTTCAGAAAAAAAAAACTCGTTGAAACTTCCCTTGGCAACGATTTCAGCGGTCGAAAGGTTTCGTTTTTGCTCAGCTCTGCAGCGCCCACGCTTTCACGTTCCAGTAGTTTCATTACTGCATAGTGCTGCGCTGGTTTTGCTGGCTCGCGAAACTAGCACGAACTTCAAGTGGCAGAGAATTCAACTTCCATGTGATATCGTGGGATGCCCAAAGGGTCTACGTCACTTAACCAAAAATACTTGCAGTGGCATATCTTGGCTCGGTACCGCTGCCTTACTGGTACCCTTTTACTCACCGACGACAGCATAGGGTGGTGATGGCGTATGCAACATCATCACTACTCAGGTTTTGTGGCGGGAGATTTGAATTTCAAAAAAAGTATTCGGACCCTTCAGATGCAAATTTCTTGTAAACTTAGTCTTTGCATGAAATAAGCGTTGCGAGGTCTCTGCAATGGTATTTAAACAGTCCACGTCGACTCAGTATTTGCCTTTAGTGTCCCTTTAACATAAAGTTTCAGACAATAAAGTTGTGACCTTTTCGGTGGATAAACGCACACACATTTCATGAGATTACACACGTTGCGTAGCATGAAAGTAAACAAAATTGTATGCACTGCCCCTATATTTCTTTTCAATCGTAATTCATAACCCTAAACCATTGTGAGCAGGTTCACATGGACTACCATGCAGACTTCAGTGCGATTGTGGGTGCTTGAATGCCACTCAGTGCACTATCCCAGTTGCACCTGCCACACTGCTAACAGATTGCAGTTGTACTTTTTCTGTTTCTTCCAGACATGCTTAACACCGAACACGCTAGCGTTTAGTTGCTTATTTATTTGTTTATTTACCAGAGTACCCATGGTGCATTCAATTGTCATTACAGTGAGGTGGGGGGGGGGCTAATCTCACAAAAGAAGAAAAAGATACATAATACAGGCAACATAGGATAAAACGAAACATGTTCATGTCTATAATAATTAATCATTAAGCAAGTATATGAACATATAATTTGAAGTTATTTTCGCAATATCGCTAAGTAACCGATTCCTGTCTCGAGTTGTCTTGGGGAATAAGGACTCTCTAAACACATTAGTTTTACATAAAGTTTGTGCTAAACTCTCATAGGCATGTAGTGAGGAATATGCAAATAGTTCATGTTATCGATACCTGTTCTTGAATAAAAAGCATGGAACAGTTTTAATCTATGAATTAAACATTTTTTCAGCATGTTCCACCCAATTTTTTGTTTAGCCTTTGTTACACTAAAATTTCGTGTGTACTTTTAAAATGCTTTGTGCACAGCCTTTCTCTGTACTCATTCCAGTTTGTCTATGTTCGTTCACATTCAACGTTCCCAAACTGTGCTGGCATATTCAGGTATTGATGAGACACTGGAAAGATACGAGTAGAGCCTTCGCTTTGATTGGAAATTGTCTTGCATTTCTTGGCATAAAACCTAGAACCCAAGATGCTTTAGCAGTAATGTGATCAATGTGATGTGTCCAAGCTAAATCAGTGGTGAAATACACTCCCAAATATTTAAATTCTGACAGTCAACAGTTGTATACCATTAATATTATAATTAGACTTAAGTTGTCCTTTAGAGAAACACATGTGCACTGCCTTTTTTTTTACGTTAAGGTTCATATGCCATGTTGAACACTACTGTGTGATCCTGTCAATGTTGCCTTGCAATGTTGCACAATCATTCAAATTATTAATAACCCTGTACAATACACAATCATCTGCAAACATGCACACGGAAGAGTTAATATTATCAAGAATGCCATTCATATATAATCGGAAAGAGCAGTGGGCAAAGCACTGACCCTTGTGGTACTCCTGACGCCACGTCAGCCTCACCCAATTTCTCCCCTTTCATAACAGCCCTCAAATGTCTACGCTACAGATAATTTTTTATCCAATTCATTACTGTAGTTTGAATACCATACCGTGGCAGCTTTTCTATTAAGAAATCACGCTTAACAACATCAAAAGCTTTCTTAAAATCAAGAAATATACAATCGATCGTTCAGCCTTTATCCAATGCACTTGCCAGGTAACGCTTGAATGCATGAAATTAAATGACCTTTTTTTTTTTGTCGCACGGGCTAGGTAACTAGTCGTTACATGAAGAGAGAGAGAAAGCTTAGTGACACCTGAAGAGGTTAGCCTAGCAAAAAGCCTGGCGTGCTGCTCCAAGTGAGATGGTGAAGGGTAATAGAGAGGGAGTGAGATAAAAGCCAAACACACTAGCAGAAAACGTATTTACAAAGGTCTTGCTGAGGCCTCGAAGGAATACTGTAAGCGCTTTATTGGGGTGGGTGCAGTTGAGAATCCGCACATTTCCACGGTACAAGAACGTGCCGCTGACCCAAGTCACGTGCCGGGTCTGCATGAACGGCACTCGGGCGAGGCCCCGATTGTCCCCAAATTTTGTCCAAGGTTGAGCGCCTGCAGTGTACAGGCAGGGCATATTTTTTTTGGGGGTACCCATCATCACTTGTACGTCTCAAGTTTGGGTGCAGGCACGTGAATACGTCACTGTTGAAGCAAGCATTCGTGGCCCTGTCAGTGTGGTGCAAAACGATGCCATGAGAGTACGTCAGATCGAACGGAACTGTGCAGACATCTTTCACGCTCCCGGCGCGCGTCCACTTGAGGTGTGAATATCTTTGTCATGCGAGGTAGTAAAGTGTGGGGCAAGCAGGGGAATAGCCGGAAATAAGGGCACGATAAACCGCGCCTCTTCAGGAGCGCGAGCGAATTGTTTTTCGCCCATTCGAGCGCGCTTGTAACGCCTTTTGTTCCCGGATTCGTTCTCCGCGTGAGGCCGGCACGAACCTCACACAATCGCTTTTTACGTCCAATTACATCCGAACGGATAGAATTGAACATGCTCTCAGGAACGGAGGAAGCCTAAAAACAGTGAAGAAGAAACTAGGAATCGGCAAGAATCAGATGTATGCGTTAAGAGACAAAACCGGCAATATCATTACCAATATGGATGAGATAGTTCAAGTGGCTGAGGAGTTCTATAGAGATTTATACAGTACCAGTGGCACCCACGACGATAATGGAAGGGAAAATAGTCTAGAGGAATTCGAAATCCCAAAGGTAACGCCGGAAGAAGTAAAGAAAGCCTTGGGAGATATGCAAAGGGGGAAGGCAGCTGGGGAGGATCAGGTAACAGCAGATTTGTTGAAGGATGGTGGACAGATTGTTCTAGAGAAACTGGCCACCCTGTATACGCAATGCCTCATGACTTCGAGCGTACCGGAATCTTGGAAGAACGCTAACATAATCCTAATTCATAAGAAAGGAGATGCCAAAGACTTGAAAAATTATAGACCGATCAGCTTACTGTCCGTTGCCTACAAACTATTTACTAAGGTAATTGCAAATAGAATCAGGAATACCTTAGACTTCTGTCAAGCAAAGGACCAGGCAGGATTCCGTAAAGGCTACTCAACAATAGATCATATTCACACTATCAATCAGGTGATAGAGAAATGTGCGGAATATAACCAACCCTTATATATAGCTTTCATTGATTACGAGAAAGCGTTTGATTCTGTCGAAACCTCAGCAGTCATGGAGGCATTACGGAATCAGGGTGTAGACGAACCATATGTAAAAATACTGGAAGATATCTATAGCGGCTCCACAGCCACCGTAGTCCTCCACAAAGAAAGCAACAAAATCCCTATAAAGAAAGGCGTCAGGCAGGGAGATACGATATCTCCAATGCTATTCACAGCATGTTTACAGGAGGTATTCAGAGGCCTGGAGTGGGAAGAATTGGGGATAAAAGTTAATGGAGAGTACCTTTATAACTTGCGATTCGCTGAGGATGTTGCCTTGCTTAGTAACTCAGGGGACCAATTGCAATGCATGCTCACTGACCTGGAGAGGCAAAGCAGAAGAGTGGGTCTAAAAATTAATCTGCAGAAAACTAAAGTAATGTTTAACAGTCTCGGAAGAGAACAGCAATTTACAATAGGCAGCGAGGCACTGGAAGTCGTAAGGGAATACACCTACTTGGGGCAGGTAGTGACGGCGGATCCGGATCACGAGACGAAAATAATCAGGAGAATAAGAATGGGCTGGGGTGCGTTTGGCAGGCATTCTCAGATCATGAACAGCAGGTTGCCATTATCCCTCAAAAGAAAAGTGTATAATAGCTCTGTCTTACCAGTACTCACCTACGGGGCAGAAACTTGGAGGCTTACGAAAAGAGTTCTACTCAAATTGAGGACGACGCAACGAGCTATGGAAAGAAGAATGATAGGTGTAACGTTAAGGGATAAGAAAAGAGCAGATTGGGTCAGGGAACAAACGCGAGTTAATGACATCTTAGTTGAAATCAAGAAAAAGAAATGGGCATGGGCAGGGCATGTAATGAGGAGGGAAGATAACCGATGGTCATTAAGGGTTACGGACTGGATCCCAAGGGAAGGGAAGCGTAGCAGGGGGCGGCAGAAAGTTAGGTGGGCGGATGAGATTAAGAAGTTTGCAGGGACGGCGTGGCCACAATTAGTACATGACCGGGGTTGTTGGAGAAATATGGGAGAGGCCTTTGCCCTGCAGTGGGCGTAACCAGGCTGATGATGATGATGATGACATCCGAACGTACCAAGAGTTGCAAGGAGCCCAGGGGGGCCATGGCAGAAAGGGACATGATTGGTAAATGTGTCTGCAGAATACCCGTCCCAGCTTTACTCTAAACGGAAAGCAATATCAAAGTATTAGGTTATCGACACGAAGTAGGGTTAGCAGTTTTATCGGCCGTATGTAACAATCTTTCGCTTAATAACTAAACAAGCATGCTGTCACTCGTGCACAGACAAATGTGAACAGGTCTCGCTCGATGATTTCGAGCACTCGCTTTCGCAATGCTGCCGTGATAACAAGGGTGCGAGGAGTGAGCGATTCGTGTTGTCGCTCACTTCAACACTGAGCGCGCGGTGAGACAGCGCACATCGCAACGGCCATCTCGGCTTCGAACCTTGACCTTGAATGACCTTGAACGCCAGGCGCGCGAGCCGCATCCGCGGAGACGGCGATGCGCATCCACGGTCGAGCAGTGCTGTGTGGTCACTGTTAAGTTTTGCACAACATTTAAAAGTCGCCTGTTGCAGACAACACAATTGTAGTCCTTGAACTAGTCTATTCAGAGAGGCGGACATTTCATCCACGCGAAATCGAAACACCGAGTTTGAACTAATTTTTAAAAATCGCAAATTATTTACTTTACGGCACATATGGCAATTTACGAAATGCAGCCGGTGAGCTTGCAAGGCATATCCGCTTGATATTGATTTACAGACTAACACCAGTTTGGAGATAAGCGGTAAGAATGCACTAGTAGAACTCTTGCTTGGGCTAGTTGGTTCATGCTTGAAGTAGTAAAGGCAAAGCGCAGAAGACCAGGACTTAGGAAGAAGAACACAAACGACAAGACCGGCGCCACTCACAACTAAGTTTATTTTCGCAACAAGCCTGCCTTATATAGGTCATTCACGCCGAGTCACGCACTTTTACTTTTACTTCTAAAGTTTTGTGCGTGACTCGGCGTGAATGACCTACACAAGGCAGGCTTGTTGCGAAAATAAACTTAGTTGTGAGTGGCGCCGGTCTTGTCGTTTGTGTTCTTCTTCCTAAGTCCTGGTCTTCTGCGCCTTGCCTTTACTACTTCAAGAATGCACTGTTGTTCCACATGCCTTTTTAGCATACGGATATTTTATACACTGAAGCACAAATGTCCCACATTTTTGGAAAAAATTCAGAACCCCTCCACTATGTGAAGGTGGAAGACCAGCGGAGCTGTAATGCTCAAATGATATATTCAGCTCTATATGGTGTTTGTGCTGCATTCGTTGAATAAGGGCACAAACACATAGCTTTTTCGTCTTTCTCATGGTTTAATTTTATTTTATTTTTGACTTTTTGTTACTTTATATATATACGTTGACGTTTCGGCACGCATCGTCATAATAAAATGAAGGGTGCGTTACAGGTCCCCGAGCCCACAGGGATATGTGCCATTGAGCTTGGACCCTTTCTGCAGGATCGGCCCACACGATTCGTTTTTTTTTTTTTGTTCAAGGTCCAGCCACAGACAGCTTGGCTGTAATAATTTGTCCGGCAGCACATACTCAAGTTGGCGCGAAAGCTGTTTGTTGATGAGCGGCACGTGCAAATTGGCCCCAGAAAGGAGCGCACACATTCAGGGGCGCATGCGCGCGGGAACGCGTCCGTCATTTTAGGCTGCCCCGCCTTCGGGATCGGCCCACGCATTTTGACTGCACTGTCTTCTGGAACGGCACACGAAAGCGGTCGGCAGATGGTCGTTAGAGAAAAAAAGCCGTTAGTTGAAGCATTGTTGAAATTCGCCAAGAATGCTTCGCGTCGAAATTTGACAGTTCGCGCGAAGCCCCGACAGTGGCGGCATATATTTAGTGCATCACTCGAACTTCTCGGACGGTGTTTTAACATCTAAGCCGCACGCGGGTGCGACGTGTTCTCACGGCGAAGCTGCTGCTGCTTGCCAGAAGGAACGGCGCTCCGCCAGCTGTCGGGCTTGTCGCGACATCAGAGCGACACCAGTGCCGTAATTACCAGCGTCGCTGAATCTTGATGACGTACGAGGTGAGCCGGAAGGGAAACGTTCGGCGTTTTAGTCGGCGCAGTGAAATGGGCAACGTTAGCTTGACGCCAACTGCTCAGACCAAGGCGCACACACAGCAGGTATGCTAGAGTGTGATTGTAGTGTGCGCGTGAGTATGCAACGCTCTTGGCAGACCGGAAGGCAGGACGTCGCCATTGCCTCGCCACAGAGTGCATTGAGCGTAGCGCTGGAGAGACGTCCCACTTCGCTTCGTCTTGTCTGCGACCGAACGCGCTTCGCGTCTCTCGTGATCCTCGTTAAAGGGACACAAAAGCGAAACTATAAATCAGTTTAGACAAATGAAGCATTGACAATAACGCAATGACAATAACGTAGTTAAGACAATAAAGCACAAATAAACATGGGTTGGAGAACTCTTCAGGCAGTCATTTCAAAATAATAGTTTGAATATTATACGAGAAAATGAAGGTCAAAGTATCGGTATTTGAATTTCGTGCCGTAACCCTGATGTCACACTATCCAAACTATGTTTTCGCATTTGGGCCGGGTTGGCTGAGTAAAGGTTCCCGAAACTTGCCATGTTTAATGTTTGGTTCCTTTAGAACACAATGTCGTTAACCTGTACCGACATATACTTAACAAGGCCCTAGAAGATGCCTCAAAATCCATGACGTCACAGCGACCAGGTGCGGGAACATCAAGGAGGCGTCGCCACCCGTCTTTCGTTCTTGTGCTTTTTCTCGCTTACCCAGCGTCTTATCGTGGTAAGAGCAGTGTTCTTAATGTTGTTGTAATCTCAGCGCTGACGCCCGTTGTTGCAATCGGACCGCTGGCACGAGTTGTTGCAAATGGGTCGCAAGCCCCAAGGGTAGCGTTGGCCTGGGGCACAACTGGAAGCATCCGAAGGTCCTGGTAAAGCATGAGTCGACTGCTAACAGAACAACTTGTTTATTCTAGCATCGCAAAAGCGGGCGGTCAGGTCGACCGAAGTGGAGCGACGGGAGAGCACGTTACTCGACAGAAGAAATCGGAGCCTCTCTCCTGGCATCCGGGGGCAGCTGCTTTTATACTCTCGGAGTTGAGGGCAAGAAGGAACGTCACGGGACGAGACCACGTGACGGTGGGGCACCGACACGCTGAGAGACATGTTGAGACGAGTGTAGTGACGCATCCGCCGAGCCAGCACCGGTCAGACCTCCTCGCTTCACACTTGGGGAGCTCCTCTCCCCGGCTGCCGCGCTTTGACAAGCGTGGGCACCAACATGCACACACACGCACACTTGAAGACATGTGGCATTGAAACATGCCTGCACGCGCTTGGCGGGGAGGCGTCGGGGCAGCGCTGAATGGGCCAAAATGTCCGCTGCTTTGAACGAAGCCCCGGCGTCCGTTTCATCCGCGCCGGCAATACCGCGCGTCGTAGGCGAAACGTAACAGACCGCCCCGCCGGGGGAAGGAGATCCCGATGGTCAGGGGACTGCATCCGCTGTCCGGAGGGATGTCGCTCGATGATGCTCATAACCAAAGTCGGTCGACCCTCGGCGTTTCTTGAGCGCAGCGCACAGAGAAGGCCTCGTTCTCACGTTCAGGTTCACACAGGACACTGCAAAGTGACTTCGGGAGAGTTGCTATTTTTCTCTCGTTCCCAGCAAGCGTTAGAACTACGCCGAAACTCAACCGCTCCGTCAGCAAGCACGAAACAACCCTCACTAAGCCCTGCCAGGCTCTTTCCCCTTTTATTACTACTGCCTAGTTCCTTACAGTAGTCTAGCATCTAGCAACACTCAGAACGCGTCCACAAATTGGAAAATTGCACTAGAAAGCACGTCATCACTTTGAAACACTAAACAAAACCAATATGGTAAAAATCCTGCCTCAGGAAGAAAAACATCAATAACAAACAACTCTGAGGCTGATTCCCACGTTAGGGGCTTCGACTTAAGCCATCGGCGTTACCGTTGAGACTCCCCTTTTTGTAACGCACCTCAAAGGAATGTTGTTGCAAAGTGAGGCTCCAGCGCAGGAGGCGGCCATTTGTGAAAGAGATGGTCTGCAGCCATTGGAGAGGGCAGTGATCCGTTTCGAAGCATGCGAAGCGGAGATCGCAGCGAGCGACCGTACACCAGCTCAGCTGGCGAAAACCCCGTAGCCGCAGGCGGCGCGGTCCTCAATGCAAACATCACCCCAGGCAGAAACAGCTCCCAGTCAGTTTGTTGTTCAAACCACAATGCTCTCAACACGCGCTTCATGACGGAGTGGAGCTTCTCAAGGGAATTCGACAGTGGGTGGTACACTGAGTTGTGTAACAGCTTTACCCCGCACCTTTCGAGAAAGGCTGTCGTCAAAGCGCTAGTAAACACTGTGCCCTGATCTGATTGGATTTCCGCAGGAAAACCAACTCGCGCAAATATGGGCAGTAGTGCATTGACTATCTCAACTGAGCTGAGTTCTTTAAGCGGCACTGCTTCAGGGAACTTTGTCGCTGGGCAGATCACAGTCAAAATGTGTCTGTACCCCGTGGTTGTTGCCGGCAGAGGTCCCACTGTATCAATAACGAGCCGTCTAAAAGGCTCCGTAGTGATAGGTACCAACTTCAACGGCGCGCTCGCTTTGTCCCCTGATTTGCCCACCCGCTGACAGGTGTCACATGTCCTCACAAAGTGGTCTGCGTCCCGAAAACACCCTGGCCAATAGTAAAGAGACGGTCCTTAGTTTTCTTAACTCCTAGGTGTCCGGACCTCGAACCCCCATGCGACAAGCGCAACAGATCCTGACGGTAGCACTGAGGCACGATCAGCTGATCGAACTCCACTCCCCTGCGGTCTAGATACTTCCGGTACAGGACCCCACCTCTTTCCACAAAACGAGCATTTTTCTTGGCGATACCTTCCTTGACATTGTAGCGGATGTTTTCTAGGCTGCCATCCTTTTTTTGCTCGGCTATCAAAGCCGACCGGCTGACTTTTAGCAACCTATTGAGTCCATCTGACGTAGGCGCGATGAGCAAATCTGCAGATAGCTCTTCTAACTTTCCCGTGTCGGGCATTTCCTCTCCAGTACCTGGTGCCTTCAACGCTACAGGCTGAATTTTATTCAGTTCGGACGTGCTCTGAATATCAGCTTGCTGCGCCTCTGACCCTTGTTACGAACTTGCACCGCTGCACCACGATTACGGCTTTGTGGTCCCGTAGTGCTCGTCACCCGTTTCGTGACAGAGCGTTGGTAGCGAAGACTCCGAGCCTGGCGTCGATGAGAATAACAAAAGGGACTTTATACATTATATACAGGTTATCATACAGGACATGAACGGGTCGGCACTGGGGCCGAGTGCTCACAACAAACGCGACTGTTCTCGCACGACGACGTCCGGCGAAAACGCGTTACACATCTCACCCCAGTCGGGAGCGACACTCTCTCCCGGTGGGGTCGGCAGATCCTGTTTTCGAGCGGCGTGTCGCTGCTTTTATAATCCCCGAGGCCCATTGTCACTCAAACGGCCCAATACAAAGTCAGCACACGACGGTCGTCCGAGGGGTCCAACCAGTGACCGCGCTGGCCACTCGGTTCAAAGTTCGCGCGCGCGGTGACCTCCAGGCAAGGGAGGTGCGGCGCCGGGCCGTCGGGCACACGCGGACACGTCAAAACACGCTGCTCCGCCGAGGCTTCTCCCGCACGAAGGCGCAGCATCTTGACTTGTGAAGGGAGAATTATGGCGCTCGCAGGATAGATTCTGCATCTTGCAGATTCGGGATCCGGGCTTGTGGTAATGGCACAACAGCATCCCCGCCCTCAGATAAGGCGCCGGGAAGACGAGCTGCCTCCACGTGGCTCGGATGCCAGGCGCGCACGTTCGTCAGGCTCGTCCAAGTTCACGTCCAGTGTCGGGACGCCAGGTAACTTCACGTGCCCAGGTCCGACTCGCCAGGACAGGAGCTCTGCTCACCACGTCGTCGCCAAGGCACCTTGACCAGCTCCGCTCGGGTCGTTCCTAAGACCTTGCTTCTCGCCACTGGTCCCGCTTGGTCGTTCTGCAGCTTGCAAAACCGACCGGCAAAAGGCAACACCCAACACGAACAAGTGCCCTCTGTCTCCCGTCAAACACCAGACAAGGCCATAATTCAAATCAACCTAACTAAATTGTTTTCCCCTTTTTTTTTCTCCCGCTGCAACAAGAGGCAGGTGTACGATCTAGCACACAAGGCTCAAACAATCAGTTTTCAAATCAACAACTCAACAAAATAGAAACAATTATTAATCAGCAATAATAATTACAAATAGAATGGTCCCCTTGAAATCACTTGGACCGAAAACATACTTCTGAGGAAGCAAATGAGGTCATTCATTTTTCCCGGCGATATTTTCGCGGAATCCGAAGCTGCTTATATTTGCGACCCTGCTTATCCGTGTAGCGGCGGTACAATAAGCCAGATTCCTTGCCAAATGAAACCTCCTTTTTTTTCACTCCCCGTTTGACGCTCTTCCTCAGATCGGCTAGTGAACAATCTTCCTGTTGTTCGCGAATCCGAGTTTCCCTTTCAACTGCAGCCTGCTCCTGCCAGCTGGCGGAAACCGGAGCGAGTGTGGAGCCCGCGTCGCCTAATTGCGGCGTCGCGTCTCTATCGCGGCTAGCACTGCACGCGTCACTCCCACTCACCTCCAGGACCCGCTCGCCTAGGCCAGCCTCCGAGCTCTGCCTCTCCCGTGACTGCTCGCCACTCAAGTTACCGTGATCGGTCCGTGTGCCGCACCGCCTTTCGCTCACCGACGCTAAGTCAAGTTCCCTCGACAGCGGGCGCGCTTTGGATCGCGTGGGGGCCCTGTACGCCACGTCGGCAAAGAATGATTTGCCGTGATCCCTTAGCAACTGCTCCGAGCTATTTGAGAAGAGGTAGGAAAACTGCTCCGGGAGGGCGGCTGACACAGCGGCTTCGGTGTTAAGTTTCCCAAATTCTCCTTCAATGCTAACCGTTGCGATCGGTAAACAGACACTCTCCTTCTCGGCCACTTGCCGTATCCTAACGCACTCTCCCGTAAAATCACTAGAGGAGACGAAAGACGGGTGAACAACGTCCATAGTTGCTGCAGAGTCCCGCAGTGCTCGGCACTTCTTGCCGTTTACCTTAATTTCCTGCACATAGGGCTCCAATAGACGTATGTTCTTGTGAGTTTCCTGTATCGTTGCAAAAGCAATTCTCTCTGGGCAGCTTGCAGCGATGTGCCCTTGCTTTTTGCAATTGTAGCAGGTTAAACGGTTTTCGCTTTTCAAAAGAACGCGTCGTATCGTTTCGCTGCTTGGGACCATCGTTAGCATTCTGAGATGCATTCTGTCCTTCCCTTACAGTTTCTTTGGTAAGAGACTCATCTTTCCGAAACTCGCGACGCGTGATTTGCTTCCGTTCATCGGACTTCCCGGAAAACACATCTCTTCTATCAGCTTTTTCTACGCGCACCGCCTTGCTGTGCAAGCTGCGGCGGGTGTAATACTCTTCCGCTAACTCTGCTGCCTTGTTTAGCTTAACCTCCTTTAGCCTATCTTGCAGCCAGAGCCGGACATCCTCATCAATGCAACGGTAGAACTGCTCCAACGCGATGCATTCGACAATTTTGTCGCGGTCGTCGTAAACCTCTTCGCCCTTCAGCCATTCCACCAAGTCGGCTTTTAGACGAAACGCGAAGTCAACATTCGACTCCTTACCCTTTTTTGCATACCGGAACCTCTGCCGGAAAGCTTCGGGCGACAATTTGTACTTCCGCAGTAGCGCTTCCTTCACATCACTGTAGCTCTCAAACGCCTCTTTCGATAAGCAAGTTATTACGTCTGATGCCTCCCCAGGAAGCAACGCTAACAGATTCTGTGCCCAGAGGGATCGCTCAATGCTATTCCGTTCGCACACGTGCTCAAATTTCACGAGGTATTTGGCCATATCCTCTCCGACGACAAAGGGTGGAAGTTGATCGCGTATTCTTGGAACGTTAGAAGTGAGACTAGGCGCTGGCGAGCTATTTCGGGTCTCCAACTCTTTCATTTTAAGCTCGTGCTCACGAATCTCTCTCCTTTCCTCCTTTTCCTCCTCGCGACGTTGCTGTTCTCTCCTTTCCTCCTCCTCGCGACGTTGCTGTTCTCTCCTTTCCTCCTCGCGACGTTGCTGTTCTCTCCTTTCCTGCTCGCAACGTTCCTTCTCCTCCCTTTCCCGACGTTCATTGATACCCGCCAAGGCCTCAGCGGCTTCCTCAGCCGTTACGTCCCCAGTCCTCATGACCTCAAGGATCGCATTCTTTCTTTTGGTTGAGCCCAACTCAATGCCCAACTCCTCACAAATTTCGAGAAGTTCCTTCACCTTGTACTTCTCCATCGTTCACACTGTCCTCCTGCTGTTTACCCTTTTTGAATATACCTGCCGTACGCTACTATAACACTACTAGTAAGACATATGCAAGTATATCACACACTGCCCTGTTTACCCCCTCAGCATCCCCTGGTTTTCAAAACACTCTTACTAGGCTTGAAACACACAAGGTTATCACAATGCAACACCAAATCCTTCCCTAAGCTACTATAACCTGTGTCAGAGAAAGTCTGGTGTTTGAGGTAAACTTCAGGCACTCACCGCGCCGAGGTAGCTGATGCCGGTCAATCCCGTAGCTGCCATCCAGTGTTACGAACTTCCAACCGGTGCCACCAGTATTACGAACTTCCAACCGGTGCCACCAGTATTACGACATCCAACCGGTGCCGCCAGTATTACGGACATCCAACCGGTGCCAGCAGTGTTACGAACTTGCACCGCTGCACCACGATTACGGCTTTGTGGTCCCGTAGTGCTCGTCACCCGTTTCGTGACAGAGCGTTGGTAGCGAAGACTCCGAGCCTGGCGTCGATGAGAATAACAAAAGGGACTTTATACATTATATACAGGTTATCATACAGGACATGAACGGGTCGGCACTGGGGCCGAGTGCTCACAACAAACGCGACTGTTCTCGCACGACGACGTCCGGCGAAAACGCGTTACACATCTCACCCCAGTCGGGAGCGACACTCTCTCCCGGTGGGGTCGGCAGATCCTGTTTTCGAGCGGCGTGTCGCTGCTTTTATAATCCCCGAGGCCCATTGTCACTCAAACGGCCCAATACAAAGTCAGCACACGACGGTCGTCCGAGGGGTCCAACCAGCGACCGCGCTGGCCACTCGGTTCAAAGTTCGCGCGCGCGGTGACCTCCAGGCAAGGGAGGTGCGGCGCCGGGCCGTCGGGCACACGCGGACACGTCAAAACACGCTGCTCCGCCGAGGCTTCTCCCGCACGAAGGCGCAGCATCTTGACTTGTGAAGGGAGAATTATGGCGCTCGCAGGATAGATTCTGCATCTTGCAGATTCGGGATCCGGGCTTGTGGTAATGGCACAACACCCTTTCTCATTGTTCGACAACGTCAGGGAAGGCCTGAACGCTAGCCTCACCAAACAAAAGCCCCTTCTCGCGCAGGAGGTGATCGGACCTGTTTGAAAATAGGCACGGATACTGGGGGGGGGGGGGGGGGGCAGCATAGATGACACTGCGGCCTCCGTCTCAAGTGCTCCGAAAGGTCCTTCAATAAGCACTTTTGCTACGGGCAGACACACGCTATGAGCTTCCACGGCTTGCTTGATCCATGCGCACTCGCCCGTGAACATATCGGGTTCTACGTAAGAGGGGTGAACTACATCCATTGTAGCTGCGGAATCACGAAGCACTCGGCACTCTTTCCCGTTCACGAGGAGGTCTCGCATGTAAGGCTCGAGAAGCTTCATGTTCTCGTCAGTGCTGCATAATGACAAAAACAAGACTTTTGTTTTTGTTTCTGGGCACTGCGCCGAAAAGTGACCCGGCTTCTGGCACGTATAACAAATGCGCGCTTGCCTCGTCTCGAACCGCTTTCTGCGTTCGGCTTCGGTTGCCGCCGTCTCCTTACGTTCGGTCGGACTGCTTTCACTCGCATCCGCACTACGTGTGTCCCCCTTTGCTGTCATAGGCGTGAACTTCGGCCTCTCAAACATGGAGCCAAATTCACCCTTTTGACCGTCCTTAGCTCCGTGAGCCCGACGCGTCACAAACTCTTCGGCTAGCTTAGCGGCTCTCGCCACCGTACTAACGTCTGGCATATCCAAGGCCCTTTACCGCACGTTCTCAGGTAACCAACTATAAGACTGTTCTAGCCCGAAACACTGCAGAACTTTCTCGTGGTCACCAAACGCTTTCTCTTCTTTGAGCCACTCCTGCATGTTTGACATAAGCCTGTAGGCAAACTCTGTATATGCCTCACTTCTGACTCATTTTCCCGAAGCTTCCGACGGAACGCCTCCGCTGACAGCCTGTACTTTTTTAGCAGACTCGATTTCACTTTGTCGAAATCCTCTGCCTCCTCTCTCTTCAAGCGAGTGACTACGTCGGCCGCCTCGCCGGGTAACAAAGTGAGCAAGCGCTGTGGCCACGTTTCCCGAGAGAACCCCTGCTTCTCGCACGTTCGCTCAAAGTTAACCAGGAACAAACCAATGTCCTCTCCAAGCTTAAACGGCCGCATCAAGTCAGTCACTTTGAACAATACTCGTTCTCCTGCACCGTGTGCCTGACTTCCATTACGAGCGCGTTCCATCTCTACCTCGAGACGCTTCATTTCCAAAGCGTGGTTACGCTCTTCTTTTTCTTTTTGCTCTTTAAGTTCGCGTTCCTGTTTCTCTTTTTGCTCTTAAAGTTCGCGATCCTGTCTTTTTGCCCTCTCCTCAATGGTCTCAAGGCATTCCGACAGCTCGTCATCCTCAGCTTCTAACTCAAGAATAGCCCCCAGTAGTTCTGGTTTTCTGAGTTTGTCTGAGACATCCAGACCCAACTCTCTTGCAAGCTCCAGCAATTTCGGTTTGCGCAACGACTTCAAATCCATGGCTGCTCTGAATGCTGCTTTCTCTACTCCCTACTATTGTCTTGCCGCAAACTAACCCGGCAGCAACGACAGCTACAATTACCAGCTCTGTTTCTGACACTAACAAAAGCCTGGCAAAACTCAGAAGAAGAAAGTCCCGCGCTCACCAAACCTCGCAGCCAAGAATTCAGCGCAGTCGTTCCGCTGCAGGCAACCAGTCATCACAAAGGGCTCGTTGATCTGCTCCCGGATGGTCGTTGTGCTGCTCAGCGTACAGTCAACCGCATATCTTCGCTGCTGGCCTCCGTTGTCGCGATCTCACCTCCGACAACCAGTTGTAATCTCAGCGCTGACGCCCGTTGTTGCAATCGGACCGCTGGCACGAGTTGTTGCAAATGGGTCGCAAGCCCCAAGGGTAGCGTTGGCCTGGGGCACAACTGGAAGCATCCGAAGGTCCTGGTAAAGCATGAGTCGACTGCTAACAGAACAACTTGTTTATTCTAGCATCGCAAAAGCGGGCGGTCAGGTCGACCGAAGTGGAGAGACGGGAGAGCACGTTACTCGACAGAAGAAATCGGAGCCTCTCTCCTGGCGTCCGGGGGCAGCTGCTTTTATACTCTCGGAGTTGAGGGCAAGAAGGAACGTCACGGGACGAGGCCACGTGACAGCGGGGCACGGACACGCTGAGAGACATGTTGAGACGAGTGTACTGACGCATCCGCCGAGCCGGCGCCGGTCAGACCTCCTCGCTTCACACTTGGGGAGCTCCTCTCCCCGGCTGCCGCGCTTTGACAAGCATGGGCACCAACATGCACACACACACACACACACACGCACACTTGAAGACACGTGGCATCGAAACATGCCTGGACGCGCTTGGCGGGGAGGCGTGGCGGCAGCGCTGAAAGGGCCAAAATGTCCGCCGCTTTGAACGAAGCCCCGGCGTCCGTTGCATCCGCGCCGGCTATACCGCGCGTCGTAGGCGAAACGTAACAATGTCGTAGGAAAGTAATTTACTGATGCAGAAGAAATCATTTTTCTGTTTAGTGTCCATTTAAAGACCACGCGCGCGAGCCGTGCATTCGCCGTCAATGGGCCAGCGCCACAACTGCATGCGGCGAGCGCCGACGGCACGAATGCGCCCCGAGCGTCCGCACAATTTGCCAACGCAATGCGCAATCCGTGCCAGGGCTAACTATAAGCGGTGCTGCGGTTCTTGCGCAGTATTCGCAGTGGAATACATTGCGCAGTATTTTCTCCGACAAATAAATGCATATATATTTGTATTCTGTCTTTTTCTTTGCATTCAATATTTATACAGTTCGTATCTCACTTGTACAGTATTTCACGCGGACATACGTCGACCTTGTCTTCTTTCGCGCTGACTTTGGTTGACATGTCCTTTTTTTGGCCAAGAGGCCAGCTGCGTTGATCCTGGAGATAGCGAAGTCTATAGTGAAATGTGATTAATTTTTGACAATGCTGGCGCTAATTACGCCTGTACGTTAGCTTGACATATTTTGCGAATAATTCTCGCTTCTTGTGGGTGCCTCCGAAGCCGCTTTCCAGACATCATTGTCTCGCGTGAGCCCTGCTTATTCCAAACTAACTCGCTCAATTTCCAAAAATGTGTCGTACGGCGGCTTTGCCTCAACATGTCTTTATATGCGGTGGTGCACGCTTTACAAAAGTAAAGTGCAATGTGGTTATTTTTACGTATTGGCGCTAATTCGGCTCGCACCGTCCACTTTACCTACTCTGCAATGAATTTTCGTTTCTTGTCTCGTTGAGAGCTACATTTCAAAATTTCTTGCGACTCGCTACGACACTCTGGAGGTGCGAAAAGACGTTCTTTTTTATAGAAGTGGTTACAAGATCCCCAAATCGTACATACGCCAAACCCATGTAAAGTAAGCTAAGTCTTCAATAAAGAGGGAGCACTACGTCATGCAGCCAGCCTTAGCGAGCCAACTCTCCGTGAAGTCGTTCCTTTCGCTTTGCCTTGAAAAGTCGGCCAAACACGTGACCTTCGAGACTCCTCAGGGGGTGCTTGCGTATCGATGCCCAGCCTACTTGAGGCGTGCGCACTACAATAAGCACTCTCTCTGCCTCGGTCTTCGTCTGCGTCTCTCTGCGTCTTCCTTCAGGCCGCCGTCGCGGCGTGCCCGGCGGGGCGTTCATGGCGGCCACGCCGACATAACAATGGAGTCGTCGCGGCAAACAAAAAATTGAAATTCATTATGCCAATATTTTCAGGAGTGTAACTCTCTTCGTCGGGGCAGTTAGACGTATATACGGTTGTCACAAGGTTGTAATTCTAAAGTTGATGCACTTATTTAAAAAAAACTGTTTATTGCGTCCACGTTTCGGTCTGAGACCGACCGACCAACCATTCTCAATACTTAGAACAGCTCTGTAACTGTAAACAACTGTAAAAACAGACTCTGAGCACTTTGTTTTCAAACTTGAGAAAGGTGGGCTTCTGGCCGAAACGTCTACACAATAAAAATATTTTTTTAAAAGAAGTGTATCAACGTTTCAATTTTATACATATATATCGTAAGAAGCCAACAAACAGACAACAAGGATAACATAGGGAAAATTACTTGTACTTGCTAATTGAATTAAAGGCATGATAAATTAATGGAAATCAAAGTGGATGAAAAAACTACTTGCCGCAGGCGGGGAATGACCAATTGAGATAACGCGGCGCCGTTTCCGATTAACTTTCTTAGGTATTGATGTTTTCTTACTACAATTAACCCTGGGAGTTTTGGCCATTGCCACCGTTCGCAAACCTTGGCGGTGGATGTGGAACACCCTTTATGTAGCAGGCGTCGCGAGTACGTGATTTGTTTGGATGAAGGCAATTACCTGGTCAATAAACCCACACATCCTATACTTCAAGGCATCAGTGTCGCCGGGTTCGAGACCCTCCCTATGTAACGAACGAGAAGAAAGAGTGTTAACCGAGGGGCCCGATTTTTATTAATCATATAAGAAGCCAGGGACAATATAGGAGAAAACTTTTAGTTCATTAAATTAAAGAAATTATAAATAAATGGAAATGAAAGTGGACGAAGAAACAAGTGGCCGCAGGTGGCCGGGATATAAACCCACGTCTTCGCATTACGCATGCGATGCTCTTAAATTGGTAACCGCTTCGCACGTTCTAGTAGCTTATTTCTAGTGGATAAATGTAAATACCCAAGAGAGTGGATGTGAAAACGGCTCCGTGATAGCTCACTTGGTGAGAGCATCGCACATGTTGCAGAAAGGCGTTATTCATGGCTCTTACAGTCCTTGGGCAGCTATTACTCGGTCAGCATTATGCTGCCTTTTCCACTCCTTTTAAATGGCGGTAGTTATCGGCATCTCTTGTAATGTGAAGGACAGTTTTCTCATAGATTCCGCACCCGTCTGATTAACTCGACATGCGTTCAGTTGTCACCATCTATTCAACCGTCACGCGCATAGCTGTTGCTTCTGTTAGTTCAAACTTCTTCGTTTAGGCTGATCCTGGGACCAGGAAAGGGACGCGGTTGTTACTGAGCTGGTCTGTACTCTCGTGGAACGAGTTGCGGCCGGAGAAAACGCCAATTGCGTTTAACTTTTCCCTTTGCTTCATTATTTCCTTCAGTTTCGGCTCGCCGCGAGGCTGTCAGACGCCCGCAACCATATACACGTGATGTGGGTTAGATAAGGTGGGAAATAAAATAATGTGAAAGTGCGTCCATCATGATACCCTGCAATAACCCTTAAAACCATAAGCAAGATGACTGTCGCCCGTCACCTCGTCTGTTTTTCCCTAATTGTATAATACTTTTCGTGCAAAATTGGCAACTGGAAACAAAAATCGCAAGGAGTTGTTGGAATCCCACCGATGGCACCGGCTGTTGGAATCTCAGTGCTGCCACCAGCTGTTGGAACCTCAGTGCTGACACCCGTTATTGCAATCGGACCGCTGGCGCCCGTTGTTGCAAATGGGTCGCAAGCCCCAAGGGTAGCGTTGGCCTGGCGGCCTGGGGCACCACTGGAAGCATCCGAAGGTCCTGGCAAAGCATGAGTCGACTGCTAACAGAACAACTTGTTTATTCTAGCATCGCAAAAGAGCGGCCGGTCAGGTCGACCGAAGTGGAGAGACGGGAGAGCACGAGCACGTTACTCAACAGAAGAAATCGGAGCCCCTCTCTTGGCGTCCGGGAGCAGCTGCTTTTATACTCTTGGCGTCGCGGGCAAGAAGGAAGGTCACGGGATGACATCACGGGACGGCGGCCACGGACAGACTCAGAGACATGTAGAGACGAGTGTAGTGACGCATCAGCCGGGCCGGCGCCGGTCAGACCTCCTCGCTTCACACTTGGGGAGCTCCTCTCCCCGGCTGCCGCGCTTTGACAAGCGTGGGCACACACACACACACGCACACACAAAGACACGTGGCACTGAACATGCCGGGACGCGCTCGGCGGGGATGCGTCGCGGCCGCTCCGAACGGGCCAAAATGTCCGCCGCTTTGAACGAAGCCTCGGCGTCCGTTGCATCCGCGCCGCTATAGCGCGCGTCGTAGGCGAAACGTAACAGAGTTGAGAAATGAAGCGATCTACTAAAGGAGAGAGCCAAGGCAACAACCAAACTGCAAGGAAAAGCGAATAATAAAAAAAGTTAACTGTTGTTTATGAGAATATTTATGGATCATCTTTTTATTGAAAAAGGAAGTAGAGAAAACGCTGCCGGAAGTGGAGAACAATTACTTGCTTTGAATGACGCTTTTACAGTTATCGGTCGAACCGCCTCACGTAGCCACTTCTCTGCTGTGCTTATGTGGGTGTTTTTCTAACCTTTCGGGGTGAGCGCAGTACATCTAGAATCGCAGAGTCCTGCGCTCTACGCGGTTGTGTGGGACTGGCGACCGCACGGCGTTACGCAATTCGCGGAGCTGTCAAAACTGATCAACAAGGCGAAAATAACTGATATAAAGAATGAAGAAGCCGTAAAAAATGAACGCAGCCTGAAATCAGTAAATAAGAAACCTTGCTTGGGACAAACCATGATGTATACACTAAAGGATAATATCATCAGCAATTTCGAAGATATAGTAAAAGCAGCGGAAAAATTCTAAGCTGACCTGTATAGAGTACTAAGAGGAGCCACGATACCTCACTAAGAAACAGTAATGAACAGGATACAGAAACTCTCCTATAACTAGCGATGAGGTCAGAAGGGCCCTGCAAGAAATGAAACGATGAAGAGCGGGAGGAGAAGGTGGAATAACAGTCGATTTAATCAAAGATAGAGGAGACACAATGCTTGGAAAACTGCCGGCTCTTTATACGAAGTGTCTATGGACTGCAAGGGTCCCAGAAAACTGGAAGAATGCAGACATTATACTAATCCAAAAAAATGAGACGTTAAAGAATTGAAAAATTATAGGACCATTAGCTTGCTCCCAGTATTATGTAAAATATTTACCAAAATAAACTCCAATAGAATAAGGGCTGGATTTGTCAACCAAGGGAACAGGCTGGCTTCAGGAAGAGATACATTACAATGGATCACATCTATATCATCACTCAGGTTATCGCGAAATCCGCAGAGTACAATAAGCCTCTCTACGTGGCTTACATAGATTACGAAAAGGCATTTGATTCAGTAGAGATACCAGCAGTCACAGAGGCACTACGTAATCAAGGAGTACAGAACGCTCACGTAAAAAGCTTGGAAAATATTGCTACATGCGTGTGGTATTTGTTTGTTTTAACGAGGCGCGTGGGCGCCATCACTCCAGAAAAGAGGAGGAAGAACGAACTGGGCTCGCGCTGTGAATCTAACCGGTCAGCGTGCTGCAACCGTTGTTGTAAATATAAACTGTAAGTAGTTTCTCGTCTTACTGACTTTTCCTTCGCGTAAGAATATCTACAGAGGTTTTACAGCTACCTTAATTCTACATAACAAAAACAGGGAGAACCTATAGAGAAAGGGGTCATACATGGAGATACAATTTCTCCAAAGCTGTTCACTGCGCGCTTAGAAGAATTCAAGCTATTAAACTGGCAAGGCTTAGAAGTAAAGATCGACGGCAAATATCTCAGCAACTTTCGGTTTGCCGATGACATTGTTCTATTCAGCAACAGTGCAGACGAGTTACAACAAATGATTGGAGACCTTAACTGAGAGAGTGTCAGAGTGGGGTTGAATATTATTATGCAGAAGATGAAGATGAAGATAATAAATAGCCGGGCAAAGGAACAAGAGATCAGGATGGCCAGTCGGCCACTAGAGGCTGTGAAGGAGTACGTTTACCTAGGTCAATTAATCAGAGGGAACTCTGATCATGAGAAGGAAATTCACAGAAGAATAAAAATAGGTTGGGTCGCATACGGCAGACATTGCCAGCTCCTGACTGGAAGCTTACCATTATTATTGAAAAGTAAGGTGTGCACTCAGTGCATTTTGCCAGTGCTGACATCTGGGGCAGAGACTTGAGATCAAGTTAAGAACCGTGCAAAGAGCGATCGAACGAAGATTGCTAGGCATAAGGTTAAGAGAGAGGAAGAGAGCGGTTTGGATCAGAGAGCGAACGGGTACAGACGATATTCTAATTGACATCAAGAGGAAAAAATGTAGCTGGGCAGGTCATGTAGTGCGCCGGTTAGATAACCGTTGGACCATTAGGGTTACAGAATGGGTACCAAGAGAAGGGAAGCGCAATAGAAGACGGCAGAAAACTATAGATGGTGCGATGAAATTAGGAAATTCGCGGGTGCTAGTTGGAATCGGTTGGCGGCAGGACAGGGGTAATTGGAGATCGCAGGGAGAGGCCTTCGTCCTGCAGTGGACATAAAACATGATGATGATGATGATGATGATGGAGGTGGTGCCCCCCCCCCCCCCCCCGAAAAAAAATCCTGGGTACGTGCCTGTGCCAGGCTCAGAAGCCTATCGTCGCATGTTCATGCTAGCGTTCGCTGCGACGCACAGCATTCGCCCGTCAGATTCGTCACCGGTGTCTTCGTGTGGCTGTGGACCCCGGTTCGGAAAATGGGAGTTTGCCGAAAGCTTCCTTCCAAGTATTCGGGCCCGTTCGTCGTTCTCAAATGCTTGAGTGAAGTGACCTATGCCATCGCTAAACTGGCGGTTGATAACCGCCGTTCACGCGAGACGCAAGTTGTGCACGTCGCACGATTGAAACCGCACCAACAACGCGCACTCTGACTCGCTCGGTGAGCGTCGTCCGCCCCGGAGGAAAAAAGTAACGCCGCAACGGAGGAGCGTAGAAGAGGAAGTTTTGTTAATCGGCTGTTGCGGACAATCCCATGTCGTTTCTACCCTTTTCACTGCAAACAGATCCATTCTACATCCTTAACAATATACGTATATGTTTTTACTCGTCGCACATTACAAATTATTGTTATTATTTTCCTCTGCCAGCGGAACTGATCGAGGCATGGAGTTTCTACTAGAATTATAGACACTGTGGTAGCTTGGGCAAGTTGGTGTAACATTCTTTTTCAACAGCACGAAGGACGAGACGAGTACGCATACACAGCGCTGTGTAAGTGCACTTCGTCTCGTCTTTGTCCTTCGCGCTGTTGAAAAAAGAATGGTAGAATTACTGAGGGAACCCTGGCGTTTCAGTCTTCCAGTTATACAAGGACCGTGCACGGTCCTTCTATTATAAGATGGCATAACCATGGTTATTATAAGATGTATTATAAGATGGCTTAACCATGGTCATTATAAGATGGCATAACCATGGTTATGCCATCTTATAATGACGGGTACGTAGTGCGTGGACCTGAGTTGTGGTCGTTCTTGCGATTTCAGGCATTCTTGCGGCTTCATATTACTAGCTTCACCTGCCGTTATTCGCGTTAATTTTGAATAAATCCTATTTTTCTGTGCACAAAAGGCAATAAAGACGTAGTCGGCGCACGCGCACAACTGTGTAGAATAGTTGCATTTATACCGCAGTGTTTTGATATATATGATCAATCACTGATGTCTACAAAAAAAAGGAGATGAGTGTGATCAATTTATGAATTCGAGAATTGATCATATATGGCAAAATTGACAGGTTCAGACACAAGCGTACAAGAGCGAACATTCTTTAATCAAGCAGTGACATTTTTAGCCATCTGGTATAGTGACTTCACGACAGCGGAAGGCGCAAAGAACATGCATGGTTGCACAAGTCACGATGCATCAAAGTAATTTCGGCTCAACGACACTACCAAAAAAATCATAAGGTCGCTTCAACTTGTGGGGTTCTCCTCCGGTGCTCTTGGGACAAAGGAACGACAACACAGTAGTGCAAACAATCACAAGGGCATTTATCGCACCTTTCATAGACCAATGCCTGCTAGCCGAGTTGCTATCCACAAAACATGCCGATGGGCGCGCGACAAATCAAGAAGTCCGACTCACCGCGACCGGAAGCGAGCGAAAATGTTCGCCCCATGCTGGATCCCAACGCCTGGTCGTTCGCGTGTGTAGTCACGCGAATCGTGGCGCGTTCGAAGGCGGCCACGCGAGATGGTCTCACCGAAGCATCGGTCGGCGCGCAGCACGGCACGTCCGTCCCGCTTGCTTCCCGAACCCAAAGAGAGCAAGCGCCTTCCTTTCGGCGCTCAGGTAACCTCGCCTGTCGGCGGCGTTAGCAGCGCAACACTCGCGCCATCTCTCGCACTGCGCTTCAACCGCATCGACCGCGCGGGCGTCACGCAGGCCACGCGGCGAAGCGGGAGTACAGGAGACGTGCTATGCGGGAAAAACATCTGGGGACGCGCGAGAGTCGCGCATCCCCACATCCCCCCAACCCAGGGGCGTAGCCAGGTGGGGGGGGGGGGGGGGGGCTTATGGGGCTTCAGCCGCCCCCGAAATGTTTTCGCATTGTCCATGCACCGCCGACCAAAGCAACCCCCGGCGCAGAAAATCATTCTGGATTTTGTCTAGAACGTATTTTTCATGCTCGAAAAGCCATCTCACCGCAAAAATTGCGAACTCGGGCTGGATTTCTCGGCAACGCCCATTCACCGGGAGTCACATAACGCAAGCAGCCCCATCCGAACACTAAGTTTCAAGGACGTTTTGATGGCGAACGGGCTCGCCGCGGCATCTCGCGGAGGCTGCGGAATTTACACACTATCATGGAATCTACGGAGCGCGTGGATGTCAATTCCGAAACTTTATGGGTATAAAGTTCTCATAACCTTTTGATCTGAAAGGTGCATTGACATTTCCAAACGTGTGCTTTAGATATTCAATTGCGTAACTTTGTAAGTTTAATGTTCCCATAAATATTTGACGCCAAAGGTGCATTAACTTTTCCAAAGACGCACATCGGGCCATACAACGAAACTAGCCAAATCAACGCACTATCAGACAAGTTGACAAAGCCCGCAGCGAGGCCAGATGAGACGAAGCGTTGTGGTGGTTCAGTCGTGCCGTCATGTCACATAAAAAAAATTCAATTTTTTTTTCACCTACGCCAAAGCATCCAGTGAAGACACTAAAGCCAGCCAAGGTAACTACGTTCTTATTTATTTTTTCTACTATGACTTTTAATCGCGAAGACCACGTTGAGCCTCTTCAATTTTGTTGTTCTCGCTCCCCTACCCGGGGGCTGCCAGAGCCAGCCAGAGCGCACGCGTTTTCCTCGTGTTGCCCCGACCACCGCGCGGCTCACTTCTGTGCGCCTTCGGCTTTCTCTGGCCGAGTGCATTTTCGCCTGGCAGAGTTTTTGGACGCTTTCTAGCCAGCAGACAAGAAAAAGAAACAATGGTCGCTCGCCGACATCAATGTGGGGACTCGACGGATTGCACCGCGTTCGCTTGAGCGCTACCTCTCCAGAAAGTCTTGTCTCGCCAGTGTAGGATACCGAGCAGTATTCACATGGTTCTTGGTGAACCAAGCGTCTCGTGTTTTCTTCGATATTCCTTTAATAGCCACATTAGTTGCCCAAAGTAGGCATTCGATTGTCACATACATACTTTCCTTTGCCTATTTTTTTTCGTTACGGTTCCCCCGCCCCAAAAAAGAAAAAAAAATGTTGCGGCGCAGCGAATTGTCGCATGGTGAAAGTTCTATTTTGTTACTTCTTTTGCGGAAAGTAATGGACCATGGGACGCTTCAGCTGCCGGATGCTCAATATATTATTGCGATAGCAATTATATGGAGACTCTAGGCGCATTCCTGCCGTCGCCGTCGCCCTCATGTTCCGCATAAAGTCTAAGGGCGATAACATCGTGACCGCGCCCCGCATGCTGTATGTGCGAGTGAAAGCGTGTGTGTGTGTGGGGGGGGGGGGGGGAATGGGTGAGCCGATGATGGTGGCTCAGTCTTGTGTGCGCAAAGAAGAAAAGCGGGGAGCAAGCGCGCCGCGCCTTCCGTCGCGCGTGATACATCGGGGGGGGGGGGGGGGGGAGTGGATGGTATTGGGGCGGGATCTAGGATTCTGTGAATCTGTGATTGCGCAACATGTTTATTTTCCCTGTTTGACCCATTATATACCATGACTTTTTCTTAGATACGTAGATTTATTGGAAACTTATACGTATGTTTAGATATCTTGTTGCGAGGTTTTGTGTATACGTGCAATGAACTTTGTTTCCAGTGGCAATTTTTTGCCCTTTATCAAGCTGTACCTTAGCATTTGTATATTCCATTGTATCTTCGCATTTCTAATGTACGAGGGCGAGTCAAATGAAAGTGAGCCTACCCACCCCGCGCAATGGTGGTTCTGTTCATTATCTGCAAGGCCTGCGCGTAGCACGCAGGCATCTCTCATTTCCAAAGGTGGCACGCAGGTGTGAGCGTAAATGTTCTCTAATGCGCTCATAAACGTGGTTGTACATAGTTGCGTAACGTAATGGACGCTCCAGAAGTTGAGCAGCGTGGTGCCGTGAGCTTTTTGACAGCTGAAGGTGTTTCCCGAAAAGAAATTACTCATCGTATGGCTGCCGTGTAGATTGAACATTGCATTTCATTGGCCACTGTGAAGCGTTAGAACAAACGGTTCAAAGAAGGACGTGAAAGTTGCAAAGACGATCGGAGACTGGGACAAAGCCATCGTGCAACCACGCCTAACAAAATTTCAAAGGTTGATGAGCTGATGAGACAAGAACGGAGGATAAGCATCGATGAACTGGCATAGCGTGTGAACATCAGTCACGGTTCGGTTCGCCGTCACTGTTCACGCCATAATTCATGAACATCTCGGTTATCGGCTCTTGTGTGCGCAATGGATGCCCAAGATTTTGAATCTCCGCCAGAATACGGAGAAGTTCGGCGCTGCCTTTACTCATCTGATCCCGTATTACAATAAGGGTGACGATTTCTTGTCCGCAAGTGTGATCGAGGACGAACCATGGTGCCACTACTACGAGCCTGAAACACGACGGCAAAGCTTACAGTAGAAACACTTGAATTCACCACCCCCCAAAGAAAGCAAAGGCCACCATTCGCCGGAAAGGTGTTGTTGACTTTTACTTTTCGATCGTCAGGGGCCATTACTGATAGAATTTACTGAATCTTGAGAGACTATCACTTGTTTACGATATTGTGAAATGCCGGATCGCCTGCGCATCGCATTCAAGAACAAACTACATGAAAAATTGACGAATGGGTTCATCTTGTTCCACGACAATGACATCTCTAAGTCGCTGATGTGGTTAATATAAAACTGGCGAAGTTCAAGTGGGAAATGCTGCAATATCCGCCATACAACTCAGATCTGTCGCCCTGCGACTTCCACATTTTGGGGCAACCGAAAAAACAGCTCATGGGAACCAGATTCGTCTCGGACGATGACGTGAAAGTCAGTTGCAGACGTTTTGAAGCAGCAACCCAAGGAGCTTTATGAGACGGGAATTACGCGACTCGTTAGTCAATGAGAGAAATGTCTAAATGTCTAAATGCTCATGGTGGCTACTTTAAATGATGTACCCCGTTTGTCATATATTTGCATTGGCTCACTTTCATTTGACTCGCCCTCGTATACTCTGCAGAACTCCTGCTTCTGATACGTGCTCACTGCTGCCAGTATAATTTCGGCGCCATTACTCACGATGCACGACCGGTGATAGATGTTTCTGCGTAATACATTGGAACAAATGACAGCGTCATTGAGAATTTTTACTGGCCGTTGCATATGTACAAGGATGTAAACAAGGACCTTGAATGACAAAGTTTCATTTACATATTTCTCCTCAACTTGTTCATTTCATGGCCTTTACATTTTTCATATCAGCGACATGCACTGCTTTGCTGATTTCGAACTGATGTATATATAGTTCTAAAGTTCATGTGATATTTTCTTTAATATTAAATAGACAAAAACATGGAAGCATTGACATCAGTTACGTTGGGCACGATTTTTGGCACATACGAGTATAATATTTTATGAAAAAATACGTATTTTACTTGCATTGACAGTGCGTAGCGTTCAAGAATTCGTTTGCAGCATCTTTGGCAATGGCAATGAGGTTATTATTCATGTATTTGATCCCAAGGCAAATTATTTAAGAGGAAGCTTAGCTTGGGCGCAACTCCGACGCGGCCTATTCAGATGCATGTAAAACGCAGAAACGCTTTTCTGAGATAACTCCTGAATCGCTTTTAATGAAATTTGTTGCATTTGAGAGAGTAAGTTAAATTCTAGTGTATGTTGGAAGCGGAATTTCGATTTAGGGCCGGAACTTTGTTTAAAATATTTTGAAAAATTCGAAACTTCGAAAAAAAAATAGGACGAAGTTTATAAATCAAGAGCTCTGCATCAAGAACAGATATCGCGGTTCTGTACACGGCACCCACTACACCATTCAAAGCGGACAAATAGGATATGTCTACTTGTATCTTACATGAATTGGTTATGTTATGTACAAGGGTTCTGCAAGAGCCGTATTTCCGTAATACTTAATTTTTTTAGACTCATATGTAACATATCAATTTTGTCCGCTGTAGACGTACTATTATGTGCAATTCACGGAATTGTGATATCAATTTTCATTGCTGATTTACAGATTTATAAACTTAATTGTTTCGTTTTCTGAAACTTTTCGATTTGTGCCACTTTTCAATAATATATTGACGACATAAATCGAAAATTCGAAACAAATAGGCACTAGAATTTAAGATTTTCTTTTAAATGCAACAAATATAATCAAATTTGGTGCAGTGGTTGCCGAGACAAACGAATTTTCCTTCTACGTGTATTTAGATAGGAGCATCCGACCTAATTTTTCCTCTTAGGAGGAGGCCGAGCTGCAATGTGAGCCCCCCCCCCCTCCCCCCCCGAACGAAATTTCTGGCTACGCCACTGCCCAAACCTTAAATCACTTCTTATTCCGGCGAAACATGTGACATGGTCTAACATTAACCCGTGTTTCGCGAACAAGGTAGTACATGTAACAGTGGCCGCGCCGAAGAAATGTCCACACGCTGTCCATAGCATGCGAGCCGACATTGTCCCTGGGTGCACCGCTGGCGTCCGCCGGTCACAGCAGCAGCTTTGTAGACTCGACGGCACGATTCCAGGCAAGGACTCCGGAGACGACGACGCAGTAGTCGGTACGAGCAAGCGTCGCTCGCGCCGACGCGCCCTGCTGGCAAGAGCCGCCGTAGCTGTCGGTGACCGCCGGCTCTTTTGTCCGCCGCCGAGGGTTGTGAGCTGGATACAGGAGGCCGCCGAAGTCGCCGCGCCGAACTGGCCACAGCATCACCATCGCCCGGGGTGGCTCGATCGTAGTCCGGGGCAGCAGCGCAGACGATGTGCAGGTGACGGCAAACCAGGGGTGACTCCAATCACGCTGCGTAAACTCAACACACTCGGCAAACACTAAAGTAGTGCAAGGGAGAGGAATTCTGCATGCGCATCGCCCACGTGGTGCGATGTTCAACTCAGCTAGCAAAAGATCGGGCAGCTACTCAGATGCTAAGTTCACGTGAACGAAGCTCGCTTTCTTGAGTCGAACTAGTAATTTCAATTCGTGCGACGCTAACTAGAATGAGGGACGCAAAGTGCAACACCTCAAGCAGTGCCGTAGCAACAGGGGGGGCCGGGGGGCCGTGGGCCCCGGGTGCAAAGGGCCAGCGGGAGGGGGGGGGGGGCGTGTCATACGCCTGAAGACACCCCTTTTTCCGCTGGCTTGACTGGGCGCAAATGGCAAAGAATGCTCCGGTATCCAGTAGCCCGAGCTCATGTACCCGATGCGTTGCGCCGCAGAATTGTCGGCTGCAGCTCTATCAACACCCCATAAAATAATTGCACGAATGTGCGGGCTAAAAAAAATTTAATTACCAAAATGGTCGCTAAACTATTCGCCTTAGCGGAATTTTTCATGTGGGGTGTGCCGTGCGTTCATGCTGGGAGCAGGAGTCGCTAAACAAACGCTCTTGGGTCCCTCTTCCGTTCAGAACGCGCAGCGAAGACGAACAAAGACAGCACTAAGAGGGCGTTCAATCAGCGCGCCCGGCGCTCTCGTTTACAGCGAAGCGTTCGTTGAGAGCGACGTTGCATAAATGCGGCCGTCAAAAGTCGCGAATGGGATTCTCTGGATCGTCTTCAGATTGGGTGCGGCCGAAAAGTTTGGCGGCGTATGACTCGACAGGCTGTATATAGTCGCGGGCGCCGCGATGTTCAGCTCGCTTTTACTTCCCCTCTCCCGCTCGCTCCGAGAAGCTGCTGCGAAACCTGCCGTTATGTTTCACGCTTTCCTTCTTATCCTCGAAAGTTTCAGAAAACTGTTGTTATTGTGTGACTTCATGTCATAAGTACAGTGTCTGTGTCAGCTGCACAGAATTGAAAAAAAAACGTGAATTTTGTATGGATATCTCCGTATATTCTATGAAGTTATGTGACTGTGATTACTAGGAACTCGGTAGCGTGAAAAATATGGCAGGTAAGTAATAACCATATCCTTAATAATCCCCTAATTAGTACTCATAGAGGAAGCACTTCAATTCCAAAATTGAGGATTCAAATTCATATTATTAACTCAACAAAAACTTCTTAAACAAAATCGTTTTGGGTGCTACAACCTACAGTACTTTGGCACTGCGGGCGGCGCCCAGTATGGCAGTAGCGAAAGAAATATGAAATAGTGGACCAGTGAGGTTGATCCCGCAACCCTCTCCATTGCGAGTGCAGACCAACAGGTTTCGCTGGCACGGGCTTCATCGAGGTTCTTTTCTTTTTATGGTGACGCCAAGAGTCGACACGAAGCGTGCTCTATTCTGTTCCCAATCTTTTGGTGGTACCGCAGCTAGGATAATCACGTTCGTCCGTATAGCAGCAAATAAAAACAAGGCTTTATTGATCACAATAAAGAGAAGTCGTAATTGTCATAACATTGGCGCCCGGCAGTAGGGAGGCAGGTGGCGTTTTTCGTTATCCTAATATAGTGGGGAGATCAGCGTCACTGAAACGCAAGTTAATTTTTGTTTTCGTTCAGGGCTGCCCACAGCCAAAATACTGCGGGCCATAGTACCTACGACGATTTTTGTGAAGTTGTTGTTAGGCAAGATATGAATGTCGGCCTTCAATTTTGCAAATGCAATGTTGCCGCTAAAAAATTGGTAATTAAAGCTTTATAATTTTTTTTTAGTTGTGACGTGAGCCGTATTTGCCACGAAGCCGCATTTGTTTTGGTTGCCAAGCCTTACAGTCTGACAGAAGATGTGCACATGCGCTTATCACAAGTTATCAGTGCAGCACACTGTGTTATTTGGCGCAGACAAAAACAGCGTGTATTGGCCTCGATTTCCACCACTGGAAAAGCTGGCGCCACTGTCGACGTGACGTGTTATTAGGGATCACGTACGTGGACATAGCGGCCGCGTCGGCTGCTTCGGGAGCGCCGAAGCGAGCTGAAAAGGAAAGTTTAAGTTCCCTCGTGCGCTGCGGTCCTCATTTATTGACGGGATTTTCCCGCTTCGAGTGTCTCTTTTACAACGATTGAAAGCACTAGAATAGGTAGTGGCTACCTTTGAAGGTGCTACTACCTTCAAAGGTAGCCACTACTGCTCGGTGCCGCAGTGACGGAGGTATGCAACGGAGCCCGGCGTCAGCCTTATTCATACGTAGCCGCAGGACAAAAAGCTGCGTGAAGCTTCGTTCGCGTAACATAAACTGGCAAACAGTCATCGTCTACAACACGGGTATGCAGCAAGCACAGACGCGAGGAAGATTTCTGCTTCGGCGCCGGGTCTGCAATGTTCGAAAAACGAGCACTGAGATGCTCGCCCGAGTCCGCTGCCCGACTAATGTCATGACGGTTTCGTCCATGAACTTGTCGATGCTATAGATACTGGCAACTTCACTGGAGTGGAAAGGGAGCGGTAAGAAGCACATTAAAAAAAAGCATGGCATATGGTCATGTTTGTGCTATGAATTAATGCACTGGATTACGAAAAAAAAGCAGCGGGAAAGCGCACGCTGAGAACACCGATAAACATATAGTGCGACGCAACTCGGGAAATATTATTGAAACGTCCAAGAATTTAGAAAAAAAAAGATTGAATCGTCGCAACGTCCGGCACATCAGTCCCCGTAGGCGTCGAAGTCTCTACAGTGAAATTATTTTTGAACAGCTCTGATAGCGCCCACGCAACATTGCTTGCTTGTATACTGTCAAATGCTCATATTCTGCAGCTTAAAGCTCATGGCACGGTGCGAAAACGCGCACGCGGCGAAAGCGAAACAGTGCGCGGACAAGCATGCCGACACGCAGTCGGTCGCTGCACTGAGGCTTCATTGTAATGCGCTCCATTTAGATATACAAACACTATGAGAACATATTTCACATAGTCTGGCCTCGGCGTTTGCCTACCTTTCACGCAAGAAGCCAGGTCGGGAGACTAAATCGCGGCGACCGCGCACAGTGGCGTCCAATGTACGTATTCGGTAAAGAGATAAACGATTCTGTGCTTTCAGTTTGCCCGAAATTATTATTTAGGCTGTAAAAAACTTCTCTCGTTTCGAAAGTACTTACATAAATTTTTGGGAGAGCACCCGGGTGGTGTTTTCAGTGAGCGCTGACAGCAAAACCTATGAGGAGCGCACCGCGTTATCCCTCATACTACGCCAGTGAGGCACTTCTGATAGATGGCGACTCCGTAACTCCTCGCCGCCAATACCTGCTGCATTCGCGACCTCTGGGAAAGAAAGCGAAGGAGAGGAGACCTGGGGGACGTGCGTGGTGTCCAAGGCGGCTGTACTGGTGCTGAAACCCGGAAATTGTCGATATCCTCGCCTTCCTCGACTACACCCGAGGGGGGGGGGTGACAGAAGACCTATGGGCCCCGGGTGCCAGACGACCTAGCTACGCCACTGACCTCAAGGCCACGGTCCACCGAGTTATGTCTCTCCACGTGCGACAGGCAGCTTCGTAAAGCCTTAGGCCTAAAGCGTCGCGACTCTGACAACAACCGGCATCCAACAAACAACACTCAAAATGGGCGCAAAACAGGCAGACGCGAGGAGACGTCAGCTCTGTGAGGTGGTCCTACTCCGCTCGGTGCACACAGCATCCGAGTTGACGGCGCCCACCGTCCCAGACGGTGTCGGAGCGCCCGGTGACAGGCCGCAATACCAGTCAGCCCGTAGTGGCACCCGTGGCCCGCGGCCACCCGGCTCCCAGAGCCGCGACTTCATCAGAGTCAAAGAGATAGAAGAAGCTATTTACATAAGAAATTCGGACCACCCACGAGGCTTCCGTACTCACTCGCTTCAGGCTTGCCAATATGCTCCACGGGCGATATGCCTCGCTCTCCCAGGATGCAGACCACGTGGCTCTCGTCCCGACGAATGTCATTAAAAAAACACTTGCGAAAAGGCTTAGCATGTTGACATGTTCAAACACACTACAGCCACCGTCACCTCGCTCAAGAAAGCATGCCGCCGACGCTAGCGATCAAAATTCACGCTAGGCCTACGCTTCGGTTCAAACAAAGGTCTCGAACGAAGCAAAACTGTTAAAATTATCGTCCGATGCCCCAAGAGCCCCACATTGAACGCCAGATGTGGGGTTCTTCTCCAGTGCTCTTGGGACAAAGGAACGACAACACAGTAGTGCAAACAATCACAAGGGCATTTATTGCACCTTTCATAGATCAATGCCTGCTAGCCGAGTTGCTATCCACAAAACATGCCGATGGGCGCGCGACAAATCAAGAAGTCCGACTCACCGCGACCGGAAGCGAGCGAATATGTTCGCCCCATGCTGGATCCCAACGCCTGGTCGTTCGCGTGTATAGTCACGCGAATCGTGGCGCGTTCGAAGGCGGCCACGCGACATTAGGGAGTTTTAGAATAGGGGCCCCAATATTTTGGGGCCCCAAACAGCTTTGCGGGTCTTAGCGTTGGGGCACGCAGGAGTGAAGAGTTTTAGAATAGGGCTTTGCGTTTGCGAATAGCGTCTTGCGCTGACAGCGCCACTACGGCGTCTAAGAAAAACGATTAAAAATAATTAAATAAAATATTCCATTTTATTATATGAATAGTAATTTTGACTTGCGTGTATTTGCGTTTAATTACAATTTAGAGGTTATTCTTCAAGCAGCAAACAATTAGTTGTGCTTAGTTTTGGGCAACAAAACCAACTTTACGTGCCTTCACCAGCCAAGCTTAGCCGTGTTAGGCCTACGAGCCATAAAATCCACACTCGAATTCGGAATCAGCGGCGTCTAATGAATCAGTCTTCATACCATACGCTAGTTGAGAGAAAGCGATAACTGCAGTCACTTCTCCTAGCTTGCGAACTTCACGCGTTACCGCGAATCGAACCCAGTTTGGTGCTAAGTCAGAGCCGTCGCTTCGATGGGTGCCGCCATGTTTGTTGACGCAAAGCTTTTGGGAACGCTATTTGAGCTCCCGCTAAATCGGTGAAATAGCGTTCCCAACGCAAAACCCAAACGCAGTTTGCGTCTCGCGCATGCGCAGTGGCTTCGACGCTATTTCTTTGGGGCCCCAAAACGTTTGGGGCCCCTATTCTAAAACTCTCTATTGTCTCACCGAAGCATCGGTCGGCGCGCAGCACGGCACGTCCGTCCCGCTTGCTTCCCGAACCCAAAGAGAGCAAGCGCCTTCCTTTCGGCGCTCAGGTAACCTCGCCTGTCGGCGGCGTTAGCAGCGCAACACTCGCGCCATCTCTCGCACTGCGCTTCAACCGCATCGACCGCGCGGGCGTCACGCAGGCCACGCGGCGAAGCGGGAGTACAGGAGACGTGCTATGCGGGAAAAACATCGGGGGACGCGCGAGAGTCGCGCATCCCCACAAACGCGAAGCCACAAAGACAAAGTTTAGACAAATCCACGTCAATGCAAAATTCATCTACCGTTCTGCGAGAATTTTATTCATCCACTCCCTAGCATAAAACTGCTTTAGTGTTAGAGAAAACGTTTAGCTGGGGTGGACGTGAACTATCGATGTTCGCTCGATTTAAGCCTCACCCATTTGGTATGGATACCAGGCCCCAGGGCACATGGGAGTAACAGTAAACGAGTCAGCAGACGGACTAGCGGCAGCATCTCTTAAAGGCGCCGGTACTGAGGATCCTACGACCTTCAGTGCATATAGCATCACCGGAGCGAGGTTTTTTAAAAAAATGCGGTCATGAGGAGTTTGCCAAATCATGCCTATTGTATAACAACGATTTTCAGCATCTTGGAATCCCTTGGCACAGCAGATGGTGTTTAAGAAGAAAATTTGAAGTTTTATTTACGAGAACGCATTGCCGAATACCGATGCTTAATTTTTATTCCCCCAGGTCTGGTTTGGATCCTTCCACTAAATGTCATAAATTTTAATGAACCGGAAACTACGGACCGTTTCTTTACAGACTGTCGTAGGTTCGACGTGCAAGAAAAACGACTTCTGGAAGGTTCCGTTCTCCAACTTGGATTGGTCATTACGCTTCTTATAGCTGAGCGGGTTTACGGGTGGGGGGGGGGGGGTCCAACGGGCGAGCGGAGACGCCACTGCGCATGCGCGGAACGCTGGGGCGGCCAGTGTTTTTACGCAGCGGGTCGCTCGCTGGTATCTTCGCCCCAGCGGAGCGTGCACAGCGGACCAGCGTTCTTGCGAAACGCTGGTCCGCTACACCACGACATGCCTGTGCTCTACGACAAGTCTTGTTGCACCAATTGCAGTACGTCCCTTAACGTCTGTCATTTACTCTGGCCGTGATCGCAAGCTCACGTAACCTGCGAACCGGACAAGCGCAAGTTTGAAGAAGCAATCCGGAGCGAGGAACTCGCTCCCCAACTCTGGGCCGTCCAGCAGGTCCACGACGCCGCCAGGAAACTCAATCTCCCGGTTCCGTCGCGGGAGACGCCCACTCCATGAGAGCCCCAAAGCTCTCGTGGCCTGCAGGACCTCGAATAAAGTCGATTTCCTTCCTTCCTTCTTGCGAAACAAACATCGCCACCCACCGCACGAACATCTGTCGTCGGCGTCGTGTTCACACGCGGCGCTGGCTCGACCGCAGGCGAGAAAGCATCGGAGGTGTATCACCACTGAAGCTGGCCTCTCTATCCGGCGAGAGGTGTCGGCGACGAGACCGTTTGGCGACAACTTGAAGTGGATGACCGCGACCGAGGACCTGCAGCGAGCCTACAGATCTTTTCACGCTAACTCCCACCGTGTTCGACTGGTGGCGCAGCAAAGCGCTCCGCTCGGCGGAGCGAGGGATCGCTTTTCGTGTGGTGCCCCGCTGTCCGTCTCCGCTCGCCCGCTGGCCCGTAAACCCGCTCAGCTATAACTCTCCTTTATCTCCTGGGGCGTGGCCACTATAGGACGCTGCAACGGAAACGTATGTGGTGACATGTTTAATTTTGTAAAAAAAAACAAAGAGATCGTTATGTTAATTTTTAAGTGTTTATTTTCTTCTCCACAAAAACAAAAAATAGCTTCAATATATTACAGCCTTCCAATCGATATTAACGATTAGTATTCATTTATATCTCATTCTTAATTTACAAATATCCATTTAGGTTTTCTCCCTTTTTTATCCTTTTACCGCCCGATTCATGGTCGAAACCTCGTAGTGGGTTGGGCCATACCCATGGGCTCCAAACCATGCCAAACCGAACAATATACCTCTAATTTCATTCCTCCATACCCTTTATTCGAGCGTAGGCTAAACAGCCGTGCTTATGGCTCCAGTAGGGTGGATGGTTGGATAGATGGATCGATGCCGTGAGCATCCCCTTTGGAACTGGGCGGTGGGTAGCATCACCAAGCTCTTGTTATTGCCTAATTAATGCCCTACCTATGTTAAAAAGGAAAAAAAAAGACCCGAAGTATTCCCATAATCAAACTTTCAGAACCCCTATGTGAAACTGTTTTTTGTACGCCTCCGTTGTTTGTCGTTTGCCTACTTTGCCACCAATCTTGCAGTCGCCTATTACTTATCTCTACTACGGACATGTTTACTTTCCCCCTGCTCTCGCTGAACCCAAGGGCTTCAATGAGGCCAGAGGTGCCTAAATCGACCGCTGAGCAGATATCTTCACATTCTGAAAGAACGATCTCCGTCGTTGCGCTAGCTTTACCACGGCGACCACATGCTTCTTCTTCCTTAGATCTGTAACGACAGAGCTCCCTCTAGCAGAATTCTTAAAAATTGCTCTTGGTTTATATCTCGTATAGTTCAAACATACATTTTCACCGCCAACCTCACCCGACCCGTCAACCAGCGGTGACAATAGTATAGTGGGGCGGATATCTGTGTCAAAATGAATACGCTCGAACAACGATCCTCAATGGGCACGCTCTTGTTCTTGTAGACAAACGGCTCCTACCAACTACGGGGACTTTAAAGGAACGATATCACAGCCAAATTAAACGTTTGAACAGTGTGGGTGAACAGTGTCGGTGAGTGATTAAAATAATGCACAGAGCATGCGCATCCGGCTGTTGAGGCAATCTTCGTCTTCCTCTACTCTGGTGCCGTAAATGCACGAGGTCACAATTCGCTGGTGCCGTTCCCCGCGCGCTCCACGGGCCCTGCTGCCGCAACCCAGCGTCGGCGCAGCTGTACCGTCCAGCGCACGTTAAGCCCACCGGGCAAACCCCTTTGAGTAACACGCACGCTGGCCATGGATCCTCGCACCGTGTTCCGCCGAGAGACCGGCGCGGCGTCGGCGGCTGCAGGACCGCGCCGGGAAACCGTTCCGACACCGCCGATGCAGCCAACGCTCGCCGGAAAACTCAGACGGGGCAAGTCGCCGGAGGTGACCTTCTACGAGGACGAGCTCCTCAGGCGCGCCGGGATGCAACCTGCGCGCAGGGGTGCTGCCGAGAACCAGAAGAAACCGGAGCAGAAGCGTTCGACCGAGCGGGCGCTTCACACGATGACAGGAACTGCCTCCCACACTGGACATTCCAAGCCGAAACAAGCCGGTAACGAAAGAATTGCAGGCGCTCGAGCCGATGCAGTACCACCGTTTGCGAATTATCTAGGGTGGCAGCCTTACCAGATGGAGTGCCCTCATGAAAAAGGTGAGATAGACAGATGTCACAAGGACTACCGCCACATGTTTCACCCTCCACTGTGGCCAACGTATTACAGCGCAGAGGCTTTCAATCCAGTGGCGCTCGAGGCACAGATGTGGGAACCTTCAGACGCCGAGCCATCGGATTCCGACAAGGAAGACTCCCCTCGTAGTCTCCCACGGCGCCACGTCGAATCATCCAGTAAAAGTACCAATGCAAGCTTCGGTGGAAGTGGTGCTGCCGCAGGTAAACCGACGCAGACCATCAAATCAAAGCACTATCGCCACAAGTCTTCCCGTTCATCGGCTAACCACACGGACTCATCAAACGACGACAGCGACAATCCGGAAGACGACGCTCGTTCGCCGCGCCACTCGGTGGCCCACAAAGGCGTCAGAGAAGCTCGTTCCCGTGCTGCTTGTTTGAGGTCTTCGACAACAACGGGGACGAGACATTCGATCAATGAAGAATCTCCCAGCGATGACAGCGAAAGCGCAGACTCTGAACGCCGAGCGAAGCCCCGTAAGAGTACCTCTGCTAAAGCTCGAGGTACATCGCGTCGCACATCTAAGTCATCCGCGGCAACGGGAACTAAGATCTCGGGAGCACGTGGAATGCAAGAGGACCGCTCCCAGACAAGTTTTCCAAATTCCTCAACGCCAAAAACTACCCAAGGCCATGCTAGCTCGTCTGATGAGAAGGCACCCAAAGGCGACCGTGACACTGTCAAACACAGAGAGAAATCTGGTCACGCCACGTTACCCGACGCACGGGGCGCATCGCGCAATGCGCGGAAGACGTCGGTGCGGAAACCTCGCGTCATCCGTAACGACGAGTCAAAGCCGGCGCAGCACCACTCGTCTGAGACGAGCGGCGGCGATCACGAGGAGTCGTCCAAGGAGGACAGCGAAAACGCCGAAGACACAGCGAAATCTGGCCACTGCACCCTCGCTAAGGGACAAGGTTGCTCCCGGGGGCCGTCAAAGGTGACGGCGCGCGAACCTCGCAGCATCAGTAGCAGCGAGTCAAAATCGGAGCTTTCCTCGTCGTCTGAGAATAGCGGCGGCAATAATCACGAGCCTGATGAGCACCACTCCGTCCTCGAAAAACCGGCAGACATCCGTTCTCGAAGGACATCTGCTAGTCGTAACAGTCAAGATGGCTGCCATGAGCCTCGACCTCCTTTAATCAGTGGTGACGAGACGAAAGGTGACCAACGGCCTGCTGAGACGTCCACGGCGCCCGCGGAGCCAGATAACATCAGCGCAGACTTAGTTAATTTTGCACCTTCGAAGCACTCAGCTTCGGAATGTTCGACCTCCATCGGCGGCGCCGGCAGCATGGATTCTCACCCCAAGTCCCGACCACAGTCCGACGCCAAATCTTCAGTAAATATTGCACCGGGGCCGACCGACACTGGAAAGTGGGCGTGCTCTATCAGTTTGCTGACGCTAGTGAACCAACTCAGCGCAGAGTTTGTGGAGTTGGTGGAGAAGGACGCAGAGATGATGCAGTCAGATAATACCTTTTGCGAAAGCCCCAAATACCGGAACGACGAAGCAGTTGGCGATACTCAAGTGCCTCTCGAACGAAGCGCCATAGACATCGTGAACGTTACGCAACAAGACTGCACACCTCACGTTCGCCAGGTTGGCGGTGGCTTGCCCGCGGCGATTCGTCAAGAACTCTGTCTATATCCCCTCTCACTAATCTTGGTCGCTGCCGCGTTTATGGTGGCACTGTTGTACTTCGCACCGAAAACGAAGCCGCGAGCATTTGACGAGAAGATGCCGGAAACATGCAGTTCGCTGAACTGCCTGCGAGACACTGTCTACTTGAACGAGCTGCTCAACTGGAATTTCGACCCGTGCGAGAACTTCTACATGTTCGTCTGCAGCCGCTGGAGGAACCAGTTTCCCGCCGCAGACCTTCGCGTTTCCGCAGACGATGACTATGCCAGCAGCTTGGAGGGCCAGATTCGCTCGCTCTTCGAAGACGAGCCGCTCGGCTCTTACGCTGCCATCGGGCCTCTGCAAGATCTCTATAACAAATGCGTCAACGCCAAGCTTATTGAGGACTCCGGTTGGGACGGCCTTCTAGAATTCATGTCCGAATTGTACCTCGACGGCTTCCCGCTGACGCCGCCCGTTCGAAGCAGCGTTTCCGTCTGGAAGATCGCAGCCAGGCTTCTGAGGAAGACTGGCGCGGCCACGCTGATCGGTGTGGCCGTAGCTTCCTACCCAAACGCCACGACGAAGGATGTGATCGCCGTCGGAACGCCAGAGCTGTTCACCGCGATCGATGGCGTTGATATCAATGACGCCATCCGCCTCTACACGTCGGTCGTCTTTGCAGCCTTCAAGGCGCTGCGCAAAGATTTCATTCCGCCAGTGCACACGCTGAATGTCATCAAGTTCGCGAGCGAAGTCGAGATGCTTTCCTTGCAGTTCAGCGACAGCGACGCCAGAATCGAAGCGCTCGTCAATGCCTCGGCACTCCAGGTGTTCCTGGCCGAGCTGTTCGACGGCGTCTCCGGGGTTGCCTGCACTGCGCCCGGCTGCGAGGTCTTGAGCCGGTCGCCCGAATTCCTGGCGAAGCTCGCGGCACTCGTGCAGGGGACAGATCTTCACACAGTGATGAACTTCCTCGGCGTCCGGCTAATGGTCCAAGTGGCTCCATTCATCCCGCAGTCAGGCCTTGCCGACGCCCACGCTACCCTGCTATACGGAAAGTGGCGGCAAGCCGACCTGCGCTGGAAGCTGTGCTTGCGCGTCGCGGAGAAGGCGATGCCACCGCTCTTTCATCGGGTCTCCCTCGAAAAGCTCACGGCGCAGGTCCCCGCAGAGCAGTTCGCGGGACTCGTGAAGGACATCGTGGCGGAATTCCTGAGCAGCGTGAGTACCGCTCCGTACCTCGACGGTGCTGCGAGAGGGGCCATTCGAAAGATCGTCTCCGCGACTCGCTTCGAGACCCTGGCCCCGGCTTGGATCTGCAACGGGACTCTGGTCGGCGAATACGCGCAGAGGATCCCTCCCATCTCCAGCGAGATGCCCCTGCAGTCGTACGCCGCAGTCCACGAGTACAGCTTTGTATCGTCGTTGACACGCCGCACCGACGAACGCTGGGCCCGCTCCATCTTCACCACAAACTGCTGGTACGAGCGCGGGCCCAGAAGCATCTACATCCCCGCGCTTCTCTTTAACCTGACTCTCCTGTTCGATAACAGCGTCTACAACTTCCAACTGTCACGCGCCGGCGTCCGCATCAGCCACTGCCTGCTGGACATGCTCTTCGCGGAAGTCAATTCGACAGACCCGGAGGAGCATTGGCTCACCCAGGCGACCGTGGCAAAGATCTCCGAGGCGCAGCGCTGCTTCGGCAGGGACCACGGACCGAGGCCGATGCGCGACGCCATGGCACTGGGCTTCGCGTACGGCCATTTTGTGAGGACGCTGACACCTCGAGGAAGGGCCACGAGCTTTCACCTGGGTCCGCGGCAGAACGTCAGCGCCTCGCAAATGTTTTTCGTCTACCTCATGCTCCAGTCCTGCGAGAAAAAGACTTCGAGGGACGAGGCACCGCCAGAGTCCGGTGTTTCCTGGAACGCGGCGCTTCGATACCAGGGCGCATTTCCCGAGGAGTTCCGCTGCCCGTCGGGCAGTTCGATGAACTCCGACAGACGCTGCAATATTTGAGTGCTGGCTCTGTCGCCGCGCTGCACGTGAGCGCTAGTCGCGGGTGACTTGGTGTCTTGCACAGAATATATATCGAAACAATTCACTATATGCTTAAGAGGGCTTAGCATGTCCAATGAAACGTTTCTTACCTGGGCGCGTTCCGGGAGTTGTTCGGCAGTACTATTGATGCGAAAGCGTCAAATGGCCCACTGAGCAAAAAAAAAAAAAAACGGCGTCTGTAGTCTGAAGCAGCGAAACTGCGCCTGCTAAGTTCCATTAACCGCGTTTACATGAATGCGACAGAATGCGACAGTAGCCCATCACGAGTGAAGCGCCAACGTTTCCATGTAGCGCATCAGCCCTGGTGCGATGGTGTCGGCACACGGTGTCGCACATCGAAGGCTGAGCAGCGCATCAGTCAGCTCGGCGAGTGCAGCAGATCCGTAGCAAATATCAATTCACAGAACTCCAAATGCGATGCGAACGCGCTTACATGCATTGCGAATGTGGACTTGCTCGTCTCAATCCACCCCTGTATGGCTCATTAATGTGACGCGTTTTCCTGGCGCATTATCCCCGTTTACATGGGTATACGACGATGCGCTAGAAAGTTTGCGATGCGATGCGTCAGTTGTTTCACGAGCGGGCCAAAGGGAACACCTGCTGTTAGCGCCAGGCATATCGTTTCTCACTGGAAAATCTGGCGCTGCTCCGCTCTTTTATGTAGGGTTACTGAATGCTTCCTCCGGCGGCGGCAAGGGAGAAACCATTCAGGCACCCTAGTTGTATGAATGGGAATGCTGGCATATGGCGACTGCGGATTGGCATCGTTCACGGAGTGCCAGGACACCTTAAATACGCAGGGTTTGGGTACGGGCTAGTTGGCATTCTATTTTTTTTCAAACATCACTTACAGCGCTTGTCTTTGTCGTTCTTTTGGTCCCTGCCTATGTACGCGCTGTAAGTGATGTTTGAAACTTAAAGACGTGCCTGGCTAGCGCCGTTGCATGTGTCACAATGATTAATTTCCTAATAAAACAGTACGTAAAGAGCTGTATTACACAGAAACGTTCATTTTTGTTTATTCAGACTAGTAAATTGATGTACGATTATATGAAACGTAAAAAAACTCAGTGCCCTTCCACTCTGTGGAGAAGGATGACCTGCGAAGAAGCGTCAAAGAAGCCCGCGAATGCATGCAAACGGCCTCGAGCCGCATCTATTGTTAACAGCGAGCCACTATACTGGCGAAGGTTCACGTTGCGCCAATAAATAAGAGGTGTTATTCCTGTCAAGAGTATTTTAGGCCAGGGGTCTCCACAATTAATGCGGCCCGCGTGGGGCCCCTGACTGGCCTGCGGTCGATGGCGGTTCACATGGCGACGACGTTATTTTCAGCAAAGGCTCCCACCTGCGAGCGGAGCTTCTCCACAAGACCTAGCGCTAATTAATGCGCTTGTTCCAGTGAGGCGGCTTCCGTGCAGTTACTAAATTACGCCACGATGCCACCTCATTCTATGCAGCGTCGACGGATAAGTATACACGACCATTGCGCGACGATTGCGGGCGGGCCCAAGCCACCACGTCAGAACGCGCGCCGAAGCCTCCATCAAATTCACGCAGGCGTGCGGAGCCCAGGAAGCATTCGCCAGCTCTTCCCCCGCGCAACTACAGCATGTAAATAGCCGTACGAAATGTAAAGCTCCTTTCTTCAGCGCACATCAAGCGGCAAGCTTCTGTCCGTTGAACGCATGCATGGTACAATACAATGCACGGGAGGGCGTCTTTGAAGGATCGGAAAAGACCGCGTACGTGTACAGTCTGTGGTGGGGCAAACTAAAATCTGCCACAATTGAGTTAAAGAAACAGATTCCTAGCGCATGTAATAAACGCTGCCCAGAGTCGACGTTTTTGCACTACGTGATTACCCAACAGGCCCTCTGGGGGAAATACGCGGGCATGCCCTTTGTTCTGAAACCTGTTGTTTCAGCTGCTAATGTTGCGAAGTCGCATCGGCTCAATCACTACCAGATCCGTACATTTCTAAAGGCGATAGAATCTGAGTTCGAATACGTATTTTATGATCGCGGCTCGCTGTGAAACGAGACGCAAGGACGCACAGAGAGGGCACAGAGACACTGGACAAGCGTAAGCTAACAATATGTACAACCAGTTAGCCCCCAGCCTAAGCTATTATTTCATACACGTACACGCATCGCATGAAAGTTTGATGGCTGAGCTTCGTATCGTTTCTTCGCCTTAGGGAAGAAATAAATAGTTCTTTGCACTGAAGGATCGCTCCAACCTACTGTACTGTGAGTAGCTCTCAAAATTTTTCCTTTTGCGTCCGTTGAACTGACCACATGAATAAGCTCAACGTGAATCTGCAAGGAGAGGCACACCTACTTCATTCGTGATCGATACATGAACAAAGGGACTTCAGGGCAAAAGTGAAGTTTTTCGAGAAGCAGTGGAAAAAGAAAACGAAAGTGTGAGCGCGTCTGCTGCTCTTCAAGGACTAGTGCGGACACGGCATTTCCTTCTCTCTTCGCGACGAAAATCCTCCGCCATCTGCCAAGTATTCTTGTCACAATTTTGCGAGCGATTCTCTGGCCTCGATGCCAGGAAGAAGGAACTACAAATGTTCTAAAGTCCATTTAGCTGCGATGTAGATGAAATGCCAGGTTGTTTTAAATTGGAAGTCACTGAATTGTAGGCAAACATCATCTTCAAATACAAGTACAAGGAAGAAACTCTAATCACGTTCTCTAAATTACTTGCCTCTGAACTGTTCCTGAACTTAAGAAGAGGCTTTAACTCTGGGCCATCTCTAGTTCCGCCTATTCAAATGCATGTAAAACACAGAAGCGCGTTTTTTAAAGGAGCTCTGAACCAATTTGTTGTTACATTTGAGAGATAAAGTTAAATTCTAATGATTGTAGGAAACAAAATTTTGATTGAGGGTCTGCAATTCATTAGATAAATTGCCTAGAATCGGTATATGTTAAAAAACAAACAGTAACACGAAGTTTTCGAATCCATAATTCTTCACCGAAACAGATATATGCATGCACATATCTCACTTCTGTAAGCTGCATCTGTTAGAGCTTCTAAAGTAGACAAACTTGATATGTTAATTTATACCTTACGTGACTTTGTTAAAGTGTCTACAAAGGTGTTGTAAAGTAATTGTGATATGATTTTTTATTCCTTATAATCGGAGAGTTGTAAGCGTGATAGTCACGTCTTGGGAAATTTTTTCAACAATATATTTATTTAAAAAATACATTGGCGCCTTAAATCAAAATTTCGTTTCCTGTAGAAACTAGATTTTAACTTAGTATTTTAAATGCACCAAATTTCATCAAATTTAGTGCAGTGGTTGCCTAGATAGACGATTTCTTCGTTTTTATTTAGAAAGACGCCCCCGAGCTAAAGCTTCCTCTTAAAACGATTTTGCCGCGGGTACTTGTAAATCCTTGGCACTGCCCGTTTTTGTACACAAACGTTCTAAAAGATGAAAAAAAAATGGGCAGTTAACATACATGAATTATTCATCTGACGAACGCCCGAGATCTCTGCTTATTGCAGAGGTCCACCGCTTACACAGCATCAGGTCAGTCGTTCACATTAGCCCGCTTCCTACGTCTTGGCAACGGGACGAAATCCTCACGCCTTCAAATATAATACATTGTGCTTATTGCCCTGTGCGGCATGCATGATGTTGTCGTCACGTTTTTCCATTTGTGCATAAGTTATTATTGCAAATACGTGAATCTTCAAATGCAACGATGTGAATATTTTCTTCCCTCCCGAAATTTCTTGCTAAGAATTTTTATCGCCATATATTTTTGTATTTGCATCCGTTCAGATTGGCGCCATTCTGACAGTGTGTTGTAGTCGGCGGCCGCCATGGTACTTAGGGTAAAATTTAAAGCCTTCGTAATTACGTAAACTTTCTTTCCGACGACGCGCATATTGTGATTCGTGCTTTATTTCGGTGCTATCACGCACTGTCAGAACCGGATGTGCCATTTCCACTGATATCCTCTCCTCTGTAAATACTGTCCGATTCGCAAGCTCTCTAGAAGGCATTTATTATGTTTGATACGTTCTTGATGTTAGAAAACGCTTGTGCATTTTGATTTAGAAAGAGTTGCGGTAGGAAGGTAGACGAAAAGAGCGCTCTTTTCGTCTACCTCGTCTTTTTTCTGTCTTTCTTCTTTCTTAGGCGCCACTCTTCCTAGAGCACAGCCATTGAACAGATCGCCCAGCAAAAAGTTCTTCTAAACACTTAGGTTAAGGGACACGTTAAAGTCAAAATTAATGCGGAGTACGGCACTGGCATGACTCATAATCCGATTGTGGTTTTTGGCACGTACAGCCCCATAATAGAATTAAAGTCTAACACGTCTGCCACGATGCGATGTGCCGCGTGAGGCAATGAACATGCTCGACAGTCTCAGGGGTTGTGAAGTATGGTGCACCATATCGCCCCAAGCAAACCCGTGTACCTGCGTGTTCTGTGTACTATACGCAGACAAACAGCAGTGGTGCACGCAAGCTAACGTTTTGACATCAACTCACCACTCTCGCATTCGACCAAACGCTGAAAAAATGAAACATTCGCCGCCGTCAACATCACCGCTAATTATCGTCGATCAAGGCAAACAAAAAAATAAAATATATATATATATATATATATATATATATATATATATATATATATATAGTAACTTTGAGTGGCTCAGTCGCAGTTAAGTTTTAAACCAAGCTAATCGGTTGAACCGCGTAAAATCCTTTTCTTTGCCTTAGCGTGCCATCCTGATGCTTGTGCGCACCTGGAAGCATATTTTGAAATAACCCCTTTTTTCATGTAATAAGGTATCCGGCACGGCACTAACCACTGATCATAAATAGCATACTGCAATATATAGTGATTAAGGCAGCGTGGTTCACAGAGTACAGAGAAAACGACGGGAAGGCTTTTCATAAGCGTAGTCGCATCACGTTTGCAAGGCTCATTTTTATTAAAAGTAAGCCTGTAATCTAACCTTCACGAGTCGTCTTTTCTGGCAACTCTTAAAACGTAAACATTGTCGAGGATATAGTAGCGCCTCACACAGGACTGAGAGCAAGACGACACGACACGAGCGCCCTCTTTGCTTTGTATTGGGCCATTTTATTCTCCCCAAATTCTACGCCAACTGGCCTATACTCTTGTACACTACTGAAACGCAGAGACTATGCACAAAAGTCAACACGAATTCGTATAAATACCGGAGTTGGGTGTTAGGGTTGGCGTCTGACACCACGTGGCGACAGGAATTTCGCCCGACCTTCTACCAGGATTCGTCGAAATGAGGGTTGACTTCCCCTGCGATGGTTAACGTCAGGCACCTTGCGCACAAAGAGCCTTCTACCAGAATTCATCGAAATGAGGGTTGACTTCCCCTGCGATGGTTAACGTCAGGCACCTTGCGCACAAAGAGCCTTCTACCAGAATTCATCGAAATGAGGGTTGACTTCCCCTGCGATGGTTAACGTCAGGCACCTTGCGCACAAAGAGCCTTCTACCAGAATTCATCGAAATGAGGGTTGACTTCCCCTGCGATGGTTAACGTCAGGCACCTTGCGCACAAAGAGCCTTCTACCAGAATTCATCGAAATGAGGGTTGACTTCCCCTGCGATGGTTAACGTCAGGCACCTTGCGCACAAAGAGCCTTCTACCAGAATTCATCGAAATGAGGGTTGACTTCCCCTGCGATGGTTAACGTCAGGCACCTTGCGCACAAAGAGCCTTCTACCAGAATTCGTCGAAATGAGGGTTGACTTCCCCTGCGATGGTTAACGTCAGGCACCTTGCGCACAAAGAGCCTTCTACCAGAATTCGTCGAAATGAGGGTTGACTTCCCCTGCGATGGTTAACGTCAGGCACCTTGCGCACAAAGAGCCTTCTACCAGAATTCGTCGAAATGAGGGTTGACTTCCCCTGCGATGGTTAACGTCAGGCACCTTGCGCACAAAGAGCCTTCTACCAGAATTCGTCGAAATGAGGGTTGACTTCCCCTGCGATGGTTAACGTCAGGCACCTTGCGCACAAAGAGCCTTCTACCAGAATTCGTCGAAATGAGGGTTGACTTCCCCTGCGATGGTTAACGTCAGGCACCTTGCGCACAAAGAGCCTTCTACCAGAATTCGTCGAAATGAGGGTTGACTTCCCCTGCGATGGTTAACGTCAGGCACCTTGCGCACAAAGAGCCTTCTACCAGAATTCGTCGAAATGAGGGTTGACTTCCCCTGCGATGGTTAACCTCAGGCACCTTGCGCACAAAGAGCCTTCTACCAGGATTCGTCGAAATGAGGGTTGACTTCCCCTGCGATGGTTAACGTCAGGCACCTTGCGCACAAAGAGCCTTCTACCAGGATTCGTCGAAATGAGGGTTGACTTCCCCTGCGATGGTTAACCTCAGGCACCTTGCGCACAAAGAGCCTTCTACCAGGATTCGTCGAAATGAGGGTTGACTTCCCCTGCGATGGTTAACCTCAGGCACCTTGCGCACAAAGAGCCTTCTACCAGGATTCGTCGAAATGAGGGTTGACTTCCCCTGCGATGGTTAACGTCAGGCACCTTGCGCACAAAGAGCCTTCTACCAGAATTCGTCGAAATGAGGGTTGACTTCCCCTGCGATGGTTAACCTCAGGCACCTTGCGCACAAAGAGCCTTCTACCAGGATTCGTCGAAATGAGGGTTGACTTCCCCTGCGATGGTTAACCTCAGGCACCTTGCGCACAAAGAGCCTTCTACCAGGATTCGTCGAAATGAGGGTTGACTTCCCCTGCGATGGTTAACGTCAGGCACCTTGCGCACAAAGAGCCTTCTACCAGAATTCGTCGAAATGAGGGTTGACTTCCCCTGCGATGGTTAACGTCAGGCACCTTGCGCACAAAGAGCCTTCTACCAGAATTCGTCGAAATGAGGGTTGACTTCCCCTGCGATGGTTAACGTCAGGCACCTTGCGCACAAAGAGCCTTCTACCAGAATTCGTCGAAATGAGGGTTGACTTCCCCTGCGATGGTTAACCTCAGGCACCTTGCGCACAAAGAGCCTTCTACCAGGATTCGTCGAAATGAGGGTTGACTTCCCCTGCGATGGTTAACGTCAGGCACCTTGCGCACAAAGAGCCTTCTACCAGAATTCATCGAAATGAGGGTTGACTTCCCCTGCGATGGTTAACCTCAGGCACCTTGCGCACAAAGAGCCTTCTACCAGAATTCGTCGAAATGAGGGTTGACTTCCCCTGCGATGGTTAACCCCAGGCACCTTGCGCACAAAGAGCCTTCTACCAGAATTCGTCGAAATGAGGGTTGACTTCCCCTGCGATGGTTAACGTCAGGCACCTTGCGCACAAAGAGCCTTCTACCAGAATTCGTCGAAATGAGGGTTGACTTCCCCTGCGATGGTTAACCTCAGGCACCTTGCGCACAAAGAGCCTTCTACCAGGATTGGTCGAAATGAGGGTTGACTTCCCCTGCGATGGTTAACGTCAGGCACCTTGCGCACAAAGAGCCTTCTACCAGAATTCGTCGAAATGAGGGTTGACTTCCCCTGCGATGGTTAACCTCAGGCACCTTGCGCACAAAGAGCCTTCTACCAGAATTCGTCGAAATGAGGGTTGACTTCCCCTGCGATGGTTAACCTCAGGCACCTTGCGCACAAAGAGCCTTCTACCAGAATTCGTCGAAATGAGGGTTGACTTCCCCTGCGATGGTTAACGTCAGGCACCTTGCGCACAAAGAGCCTTCTACCAGAATTCGTCGAAATGAGGGTTGACTTCCCCTGCGATGGTTAACGTCAGGCACCTTGCGCACAAAGAGCCTTCTACCAGAATTCCTCGAAATGAGGGTTGACTTCCCCTGCGATGGTTAACGTCAGGCACCTTGCGCACAAAGAGCCTTCTACCAGAATTCGTCGAAATGAGGGTTGACTTCCCCTGCGATGGTTAACGTCAGGCACCATTTGCGTGCGCTAATGACAGCTCAAAAGAGAGACGCCATGTAAAGAAGAATGGCTGCCTTTTACGTGATCTCCCGCATGAAACCAGGCGATAGATTAATTTTAGCCGTTCATTCTGATTTGCCGAATGTAAACCGGAACACTTTATATACGTGGTTTCGAGATTTTAGTGGCAATTATTGACATCCTTTTTTATTGCTGTTTGTTCTATCTGGAACCAAAAGAATATTGAACGCCATTTCAATCTTAGATTCGATTAGATGCCGTGACTGGTATGCTGAAAAATCACGCCTTGCGTTATGTCAGCCCTGATGAACATGCTGTGGTGTTAACCTTCATGATCACGGCATTAAAAATCGCCAGTTCCCGAACTTTCATTGCGCCGATGATAAACCGATATGCTGAATTCTTATTGTAATAATATTGTTACGGTGAAGTGAAGGAAGACGTTGAATTGGACTAGAGAAAGACGAAGTCTGGCGGTTGCCTGAACGCCATATCCATCATTTGTAAATATAAGTTATTTTACACTCGTGGGCCTGCTTTCTTCCCGCAACATTTTGGTGGAGGTGCGGGGTACCACCACGGAACTTCGCAGCGGACGTCATCTACCTGCTGCCACAATGGCAAATCAACCGACACAAGCGACAACGCCTCGGCAGCCCGTGCCCACGGTCATCCTCACTCACCCACGGGACCCGGGAACATTTTGTGGCACGGACAACGTCGACGTCGAGGACTGGCTTACGATGTACGAGCGAGTGTGCGACAACAACAGGTGGGATCCTACAATGATGCTTGCAAACGTAATATTTTATCTGAAGGGAACTGCGAAGCAATGGTATGACACACATGAAGCTGACCTAACGAGCTGGGATGTTTGCAAAGAAAAAATGCGAGACCTGTTCGGCAGACCTGTCGGTCGTCAGCTGGCAGCTAAAAAAGAACTTGCGTGCCGCGCTCAGACGTCCACAGAATCCTATGTCGTGTACATACAGGATGTGCTGGCCCTCTGTCGCAAGGCTGATGACAACATGACCGAGGCAGACAAGATTGGCCATATATTGAAAGGTATTGCAGACGATGCCTTCAATCTCTTGATGTGTAAGGATTGTGCCACTGTGGATGCAATTATTAAGGAGTGCCGGCGCTTCGAACAAGCGAAGGGCCGCCGCGTCACTCAAACTTTCGACCGGTTGCCCAATACCGCCGCGACATCTTCTTGCGAAGACCCGCCGCGGTTCGTTCAGCCCGCAGGACCGGAAGAAATAACGCGCATCGTTCGCCGTGAGCTTGAGGCCATGGCCCCGGCTCCCGTTCGTTCAGACTGTCGGGAAAGCGTACCCGCTATCTCCCTTATACAAGCGGTCGTTCGGGAGGAAATAGCAAGTTTGGGCATTCCATCTCTCTGCTCAGTCCGCCATACCAACACCTACCAAATTTCTCCGACCGCTCGCTCCCGGACGCAAAGCTTTCCACCACTCCGTCGCAACCCAGCTGAATGGCGCACAGCGGATGATAAACCCATCTGTTTTAATTGTTCCGGTATTGGACACATCGCCCGTCATTGCCGCAACCACTGGTCGTCGCCTCCTCGGTGGTCGTCTCCGAGTCACTACAGCCAAGTACCCGACAATCGCACTTTCTCGCCCTATACGCCGACTAGGAACATCAACGCCGACAGTGCTCCACCAAGATCCAGCCGATCCCCGTCTCCGCAAGGTCGTAGGTCCCGTTCGCCTCTCGTTCACCGCTCTTCGTCCCCTTCTGCAACCGGTCGCTTCGCTTCGGGAAACTAGGCGGTGCAGCTCCCGGAGGTGAAGCTGCAACTCCGACCCGGCCCACAAATCCTCTATTGACCCTGCCTACATGTGGAAACCTGCTGGACATTGAAGTCGATGGCGTTCCTGTTAGATCTCTCGTTGATACAGGAGCGCAGCTTTCAGTTATGAGCGCTGCTCTCCGCCACCGGCTCAAAAAGGTTCTGACCCCCGCCGTACCGTGCACCGTGCGAGTCGCCGATGGGAGTACGTCACCTGTCCTTGGAATGTGCACAGCACGTGTGACCATTGGGGGCCATTATACCGTTGTTCTATTTATCGTCCTTGAACACTGCCCACACGACCTAATTCTCGGCCTCGACTTCCTTTCGAAACACTCTGCCCAAATTGACTGCTCCGCAGGTGTTGTACAGTTGGACCTGCCGCTTCCTGCCGAGGCAACCACTTGTGCTCCACACCGCTTATGTGCTGCTGAATTTGCAAGGCTGTCTCCACAGGCTGCTACAAATGTCCTGCTGACGCCCTGTCCTCCCGTACCTGATGGCGAGTACGTCCTGTCGCCGCTTACTGACGTGGTTTTGTCGCGTAATATTGCCCTACCGAGCACCTTAATTCGGATCCGCGAAAACTGCGCTCGCGTGCCCATCCTCAATTTTGGGTTCTCGTCACATGTTTTGCCACACGGTATCGCCATAGCGCATATCACTCCTTTGGAAGAATTTCAGATTTCTTTTTTGACCTCTGGATCCTTCCTCAGTACGAACGGACCTTTGTCATCCACTCCTTCGTACTCGACGCCTGCGGACGATGTTTCTAAGATGATCGCCCCCGACCTTCCTTCCGAGCAAACAACAGCTCTTCGTCATCTCCTGTCATCTTATCGGGACATCTTTGATTTGGACGACCGTCCACTTGGCCAGACATCTGTTGTCACGCATCGCATCAACACCGGTGACGCCGGCCCCATTCATAGGCGGCCATATCGTGTCTCAGCAACAGAAAGGGCCATCATACAGAAAGAAGTAGACAGGATGATGGACAAGGACATCATTGAACCCTCCAGTAGCCCGTGGGCATCACCGGTTGTCTTAGTAAAGAAAAAAGATAACTCGTGGCGCTTCTGCGTTGACTACCGTCACCTCAACCGGATAACAAAGAAGGATGTTTATCCCTTGCCTCGCATTGATGACGCTCTTGACTGCCTTCACGGATCCCAATACTTTTCATCAATTGACCTCCGCTCCGGCTATTGGCAGATTAGCGTCGATGAGATGGACCGCGAGAAAACCGCCTTTGTCACACCGGACGGTCTGTACCAATTTAAAGTCATGCCCTTTGGATTATGCAATGCGCCAGCTACATTCGAGCGCATGATGGACTCTCTCTTGCGCGGCTTGAAGTGGTCTACATGCCTGTGTTACCTCGACGATGTGATTGTGTTTTCGCCGAACTTTGAGAGCCACCTGCGGCGCCTCACAACCATACTCTCCGTGTTTCGCAGGGCTGGCCTTCAGCTAAACTCCTCCAAGTGCCATTTCGGTCGCCGTGAAATTAACATGCTTGGTCATCTCGTCAACGCCGCCGGAATCCAACCTGATCCACAGAAAGTTCACGCCGTGCGAAATTTTCCTGTACCTTGTTCAACGAACGATGTCCGTAGTTTTCTGGGCTTATGCTCTTATTTTCGGCGATTTGTGAAAAATTTTGCGGACATCGCTCACCCTCTCACTGACCTTCTTAAGAAAGACGCCTCTTTCTCTTGGGGACCGCTACAGGAGAAAGCCTTCTCTACCCTGATTGAGCGGCTTACCACTTCCCCGATTCTCTCCCACTTTGACCCTTCTGCGCCCACTGAAGTACGAACTGACGCGAGTGGTCATGGCATCGGCGCTGTCCTCGCTCAGCGTCAACAGGGCCAAGACCGTGTCATCGCTTACGCTAGCCGCCGCCTTTCCACGCCCGAGCGAAATTACTCCATTACTGAGAGAGAATGTCTCGCGCTCGTATGGGCGGTCGCGAAATTTCGCCCGTACCTTTTCGGTCGGAGCTTCTGCGTTGTCACCGACCATCACGCCCTCTGCTGGCTCTCCTCTTTGAAGGACCCAACTGGACGACTTGCGCGTTGGGCATTGCGCCTACAAGAATATACATTTTCTATTATATATAAGTCAGGACGCCTGCATAAAGACGCTGACTGCCTGTCCCGCAATCCCGTGGATCAACCGGACGATACCGATGCAGACTCGGACATCAGTATTCTGTCCCTCTCCGGCTTCCTCCACATTGGCGACGAGCAGCGCAAGGATCCTGTCCTTCGAACACTTATGGAACGCCTAAGCTCCTCGCCCAATGACCCGTCCCTTCGGATGTTCACCTTGCGCGATGGAACTTTATACCGTCGTAGCGTTCGTCCTGACGGCCCGGAGCTCCTCCTAGTCGTCCCCAAGCACCTTCGACTCACCGTGCTCCAGCAACTTCATGACGCTCCTACTGCTGGACATCTGGGCGTCACTCGTACTTACGACCACCTGCGGCGCCGCTTCTTCTGGCCTGGCATTTATCGCTCTGTGCGCCGTTATGTCGCTTCTTGCGACCTGTGTCAGCGCCGGAAGACGCCTGCTATGCCTCCCGCTGGTTTGCTTCAACCCATTGATATACCTACAGAGCCCTTCTTCCGTGTGGGCCTCGACCTCCTTGGTCCGTTTCCAATTTCCATCAAAGGAAACAAATGGATTGCTGTAGCAACCGATTATGCCACTAGATATGCCATCGCACGAGCCCTGCCAACCAGCTGCGCTACAGATGTCGCCGACTTCTTACTAAAAGACGTCATCCTGCACCACGGCGCCCCTCGCCAGTTGCTGACGGATCGCGGCCGCTACTTTCTATCGAAGGTCGTTGATGATCTGCTCCGCTCCTGTTCTACAGAACATCGGATTGCTACCGCGTACCACCCTCAAACGAACGGCCTCACCGAGCGACTCAACCGCACACTCACTGAAATGCTCGCCATGTACGTTTCCAACGATCACCGCGACTGGGACGTCGCTTTACCATACGTCACTTTCGCATACAACTCGTCCCGTCACGACACTGCCGGATTTTCACCATTTTTCCTTTTGTACGGCCGCGACCCCACCTTGCCTTTTGACACGTTGCTACCTTCCGCAGTACAGTCACCCAGCACTGCTTACGCTCGCGATGCTATTGACTTAGCCGCCCAGGCCCGAGATGTCGCCCGTCATCGCCTCACAGTCTCGCAAGCTTCTCAAAAGCGACGCTACGACCTTCGGCACCGAGACCACCATTTTTCACCTGGTTCCCTTGTCCTTCTCTGGACGCCTTCACGTCGTGTCGGCTTGTCGGAAAAATTACTGTCCCGTTTTTCTGGTCCGTACCAGATCTTACGCCAACTGTCCGACGTGACCTACGAGATCGCCCCACTCGGTCAGCCTTCCGTGCCTCCCAACTTAACCAGTGATGTTGTTCACGTCACCAGGCTCAAGCCCTATGTCCCCCCAATAAGTGAGGCTGTTTAACTTGCACCGGGACGGAGCTCCCCCACCGGGAGGGTGATGTTACGGTGAAGTGAAGGAAGACGTTGAATTGGACTAGAGAAAGACGAAGTCTGGCGGTTGCCTGAACGCCATATCCATCATTTGTAAATATAAGTTATTTTACACTCGTGGGCCTGCTTTCTTCCCGCAACAATATTATAGAAAGCGCTTGTTCTATGGCTAGCTTAAGGAAAAGAAAAACATAATTCAGGAATGTATATCTCAAAACAACTAAAAAATCTGCAGGCAACTCCTACTACAATGAGAATACTAAGAATACTGAAAAAGATTAAATTTAAACGTGCTGCAAGGAGCCAACAAATGCAATGCAGCCAACGAACTGAACTGAAATTATTTCATCAAGACATGCCCCGAAAAATGTGGCCACTATCAATGCTCATTTCAAATCTGTTTTCATTTTTTTATGACGGATAATAATTATCTTCCTAATGGGGGATGTGAAAATTTCAGAGCACGGCATTTTCGAAATCTCAAGGCCGCAGATGCTTCCTCTCTAAGTATTTTGGTGGTGGCGGATGGAGAAAATTTTCGCGCACATAATTAATAATCCTGTAGTTGGTTTTCTTGAAGAACACAAAGTGCTGACAAATGACCAACCAGGACACAATAAAATTGGTATTACGCACGTTGATTTCGCAGCCGCAGTAACAAAAGGGTAACAAACAGACGTTCATTTCATATTGTGTACTTCACGTCTCTCACAAAAAAAAAACCATTGCATAAATTAGGTTTTCCCAAACTGGATGGTTTTAATCAGCTTTTGAACAGCTCTTCCTTGAATTGAGTTGGCATTGATTGAGTAGGTGTGGGCCTCTGTTGTTTAGGCTTTTTGTAAATGACATCATTACTGGATAGATGCGGATGTGACGTATGAAAAATTCTGTTCACTTGAGATCAAGGGAGAACCCAAAAAGAAATCATATCGTGGTGATAGAAGTGGCAGATGAGTACTATTATCGAGAGAAAAAAAAACGAAAACCGGCTCGTACTAAGGAGCCACTCCTCTTACATGTGAAGTTCCAAACAAATTGTTTTTCTTGAGACGCTCTATAGAGGTCCCTAAATGGAGCACCCGTACACGAAGACAAAAGTCCAAACTGGAAAGAAAGCATGAAATTCGCGGCGCCCATTTGCTTTGAAACAACAGCCAACATTACGTGTTCCGCAACCACGTCAGCCGGGGCGGCGGGTAAAAAAAAAGCAGCCCCCTTGTTTCAGCGTGCGCAAAGCAGCAGTCAATGCCGGACTCGCTGTTATAACCCCAGGAGGAACACAGGGTCCCCTCTGGAGTCTGTCTTTACTCTCGTTCGATCAGATGCCACACGACTGGAACAGGAAATTCCCACTCGGGTTACGAAGTCCTCGTGTATAGCGAGCGCATCGCGTCAACACACATCGCCCCGAAAATCGGCCGGTTCGAAACGAAACCGCACCATTCATGTTTAGGGAGCGCGGCTTTCGACGATGCCACTTTTTATGCACGTCACTAATAGGATGACCAGGCACTTTGTTGACCAGAAGAAACGCGTGCGACACCACGCATGCAGCACGGCTCCCTGTGGCTGCTTCACGACAATCAAGATCGGCAACACCCTCCAACTGTGACGCAGGTGCTACAACACCCTCTCGTCGCCGGTGCTAGCAGCAATGGTCTATGCCATTGTACTTGAGCAGAACTTGTCTGCAAAGCACCCTCTTGCATCAGCAAGACAAGCCAATCGTTTGAAGCGGCGCCATACTGCGACAACAGTCCCCTTCCGTTTCGCCTTTTTCTGCACGGAGTTGCGACGAAGCGAAAAAAAAAACGTTGCGCTTAACGGCAACCGTTTCGTGCGAGTCTTGCCGCCGGCAAAGAGCTCGCTCCTCCTGTGTGGTCCGTCTCTAACGAGAGGACCCAACACTCTTCCCACCTGTCGGTACTGCGATCGCTTGCTCGGGAAGGATGTATGTTTCATTTGTGTACCGCGGACAAACCTTCGGGTAAGAGGCTAAGCCTCAATAGATTGCAGTGTGGCGGCTGCTCTACTACGTCGACCCCACGACAGGTACCCAAGCCGTAAGTAGCGTGTGTAGCGTAGCGTAGGTAGCGTAGGTAACGTAGCGTGTGTGTGTTGCGTGTGCTGTGCATTGCATGTGCTGTGCATTGCGTGTTCTGTGCATTGCATGTGTTGTGTGTGCTGTGCATTCCATGTGCTCTGCATTGGGTGTGCTGTGCGTTGCATGTGCTGTAGGTTGCGTGTGCTGTGTGTTGCATGTGCTGTGGGTGGGGTGAGCTGTGCGTTGCGTTGCGTGTGCTGTGAGTTGCATTAGCTGTGCATAGTATTTGCTACGCATTGCGTGTGTGTGTTGCGTGTGCGCGAATGTGTTGCTTGTGCTGTGCTATGCATGAGCTGTGCATCGCATGTGCTATGTGTTATCTGTACTGCGCGTTGCATGTGTGCGTTGCCTGTGCTATGCATTGCATGTGCTATCCGTTGCATGAGCTGTGTGTTGCGTGTGCTCTGTGTTGTCGGTGCTGTGCGCTGCGTGTGCTATGCGTTGCGTGTGCTGTGCATTGCGTCTGCTGTGCATTCCCTGTGCTGTGCGTTGCTTGTGCTTTGCGTTGCAGGTACTGTGCATTGCGAGAGATTTGTTTTGCGTGTGCTGTGAGTGGCGTGTGTTGCATGTGCTGTGCGTCTCGCGTGTTCTGCATTGCGTGTACTGTGTGTTGCGCGTGCTGTGCGTTTCATGTGATGTGCATTGCGTGTGTGAGTTTTGTGTACTGTGCATTGCGTGTGCGCACGTTTGTGTTGCGTGAGCTATGCGTTACGTGTGCTGTGTGTGGTGTTTGCTATACATTGCGTGTGTGTGTTGCGTGTGCGTGCATGTGTTGCCTGTGCTGTGCGTTGCATAAGCTGTGCGTTGCGTGTACTGTGCATTGCCTGTGCTATGCGCTTCGTGTGTGTGTTGCATGTGCGCGCGTGTGTTGCGTGTGCTGTGGGTTGCATGTGCTGTGCATTGCATGATCTCTGTGATGCGTGTGGTGTGCATTGCGTGTGTTCTGCGTTGCGTGTGCTGTGCGTTATATTATCTGTGCGTTGCGTGTGTTCTGTATTGGCTGTGCTGTGCGTTGCGTGGGCTGTGACTTGCGTGTGTTTTTCGTTTGCGCGCGTGCCTTGCGTGTGCTGTGCGTAGCACGTCCTGTGCGTTGCGTGTGCTGTGCGTTGCTTGTACTGTGCATTGCGTGAGCTCTGCATTGCGTGGTCTGTGCGTTGCATTGTGTGTGCTCTGCGTTGCGTGTGCAGTGCGTTGCGTGTGTTTTGCGTGTGCGCGCGTGTGTTGTGCGTTGCATGTGCTGTGCGTTGTGTGTGCTGTGCATTGCATGTGCTGTGCGTTGATTGAGTGTGTTACATGTGCGCGCGTGTGTTGTGTGTGCTGTGCGCTGCATGTGCTGTGCATTGCGTGTGCTGTGCGTTGCATGTGCTATGCATTGCGTGTACTGTGCGTTGCGTGTGCTGTGCGATGCTTGTGCTGTGCGTTGCATGGGCTGTGCGTTGCTTGTGCTGTGCATTGTGTGAGCTCTGCATTGCGTGTGCTGTGCGTAGCGTGTGTGTGTTGCATGTGCGCGCGCGTGTTGCGTGTGCTGTGCGTTTCGCGTGTTCTGCATTTCGTGTGCTGTGCGTTTCATGTGCTGTACATTGCGTGTGTGTGTTGCATGCGCGCGCGTGTTGCGTGTGCTGTGCGTTTCGTGTGTTCTGCATTTCGTGTGCCGTGCGTTTCATGTGCTGTACATTGCGTGTGTGTGTTGCTTGTCCTGTGCGTTGCATGTGCTGAGTGTAGCATTTGCTATGCATTGCGTGTGCTGTGTACTGCCTGTGCTGCACGTTGCGTGTGCTGTGCGTTACGTGTGCTGTGCGTTGCATGTGCTGTGTATTGCGTGTGCTGTGCTTTGCGTATATTGTGCATTGCATGTGCTGTGCATTACATGTGCTGTGGGTTTCCTGTGCTGTGCATTGCATGTGCTGTGCAGTGCGTGAGCTCTGCATTGCGTGTGCGGTGTGTTGCGTGTGCTGTGCGTTGCGTGTGTGTGTTGCGTGTGCTGTGTGTCTCATGTGCTGTGCGTTGCGTGTGTGTGGTGCATGTGCACACGTGTGATGTGTGTCCTGTGCATTGTGTGTGCTGTGTGTTGTGCATGCTGTGTGTTGCATGTGCTGAGCGTTGCGTGTGTGGCGCGTGTGCATCCGTGTGTTGCGTGTGTTGTGCGTTGCGTGTGCTGTGTTTGCATGTGCTCTCCATTGCATGAGTTGTGCATTGCGTGTGCTGTGCGCTGCGTGTTCTGTGCGTTGTGTGTGCTGTGCATTGCGTCTCCTGTGTATTGCCTGGGCGGTGCGTTGCGTGTACTGTGCGTTGCGTGTGCGCGCGTGTATGTTGCATGTGGTGTGCGTTGCACGAGCTGTGTATCGCATGTGATGTGCGTTACCTGTGCGTTGCATGTGTGTGTTGCGTGTGCTGTGTATTGCGTGTGCTGTGCATTGCATGTGCTCTGCATTGGATGAGCTGTGTGTTGCGTGTGCTCTGCATTGTGTGTGCTTCGCATTGCATGTGCTTGCGATGCCTGTGTGCATTGCGTGTGCGCGCGTGTGTTGACTGTTCTGTGTGTTGCATGTGCCGTGTGTTGTGTGTGCTGTGCGTTGCGTATACTTTGTGTTGAGTGTGCTGTGCAATGTGCATGCTGTGCGTTGTATGTTCTGTCCGTTGCATGTGCTGTGCATTGTGTGTGCTACGCATTGCGTGTGCTGTGCGTTGCATGTGCTTTGCATCTCATTTTCTGTGCGTGGCGTGTGCTGTGCATTGCGTGTGCTCTAGATATCATCCCAGGCAGCACACCAGCATTGGTCCAACCATGGCCCAATGCTGGCAGAAATTGGTACCAATGTTGGACCAATGTTGCCATATTGGCAAAGTGCAACCCAATCCAATGCTGGCCCAGCGTTAAAGCCAAGATTGGACCAATGTTATGCCAATGCAGCAGCCATCGTTGGACCAGCGTTAAAGCCAAGATTGGGCCAATGTTATGCCAATGCAGCAGCCATCGTGCTGCCAGCGTAGGACCAGCGTTAAAGCCAAGATTGGACCAATGTTATGCCAATGCAGCAGCCATCGTAGGACCAGCGTTAAAGCCAAGATAGGGCCAATGTTATGCCAATGCAGCAGCCATCGTGCGGCCAGCGTAGGACCAGTGTTGAGCCATATCGTTGCCATCATTAATGCCAGCTTTGAGCCAATGCCCTTTGCATGACGAATATTCTAGATATGCTGGCTTTAGAGCACGCACATATTCTTACCGCAAACATTTTGCTAGCGGCATTTTTTGTAGCAATTGTCCCCTTACTGTCATCCTCAATAGTAGCTAGGAAAGCTCGGCAAAAAGATGTTAAGAAGCAGAAGTCATATATGATTGCAAATAATAATAAAAGAATACTGAAATTGACGTTTATGACAGTTTATTTGCGAATAAATTTTCACAAACAGGCATTTTCCGTGGACCTAGATGGGTGACGTTCGGTTATCTTCAAACAGTTTATTTACAGGCACTGCCCTCAGGAAAGGAATTGGGCTAGGCGCCGAGGACGGCCAGGGGTTTCAGGGCTGGGAGCTGACGTCGGTAGGCAGGTTTGTCAGTGCTTGGATGACAGCGGGCTTATCAGGCCCCCGAGGACCACGATAACGCGGTGGTTTCGTTGATATTGCCACCATATCCGATAGCGACTTCACCATTACTTGGAGGAAATGTTTGCACTGTAAAATGAAAAGAAACAATGTCAGAGATGTTGGTATGACAAATGTATGATGGAGGGTTTTCATTTGAAAAATCGCCATACTGCAACAATATTATAAGTCGGAGCAGAGAGTTCGAAGGGGTGAATCAAGAAACTTTCTTGCAAGAGATTTGTCAAGTAACACTTCTTAATATTTCGACATATATGGCATACCTTGTACAAGATGTAACGTAATATTTAGAACAGACATAAAATGCGCAGGATCCGTCCGCTTTGTTTACAGCTCACACCTAGTCAGCGTAGCACTTTAAAATTAAAAATTGCAGCAAAACCTGCTGCAGGACAAAAAGCCTAGTTTCAGACTGTGTAGACACAATGCGGCCTTCCTGCGAAATTTTTAATGTGGAAACCGAGAAGTTCCGTCAAGAAACACTAGTAAAAGAAGCATTTATTATACGAAAAGAAAGAAATACTGTCAGCTGGAAATTATGCTTGACCTATACCAGTGAGAAGAAGCGTGGTTTCTCGGTATCACTAACAGGATCAGGCCGCACGCGTGGCTTGATAAAATCATATTCCTGGAATTTGGGTAAAATTCACAGAGATTTACACGTGGTTCTACTCCAGGCACTATTCAAAGGCTGCAAATAAAAAGAGCTATTTAATTACAGGCATTCTACATTAGCCAGGCCTGTTTCAGTAATATATATACCGCGTGTTATTGCTTGGGTGATATAGCTTGGGTGATATTGCTTCTGATAAAACTTATAACATGCGCAAAACAAATGCACTCACCATTGTATGATCCATGCTTCTTTGTATCCGAGTTCATCCCACATCGAAGACGGTGCCCACGAGCGCCGACTTTTTTTCTAATTGTTGTTTCGCCTATATTAATTCTAACACTCACAAAAATTCGTGGCCACATTGCTGCGTATTTCAAGATGTAGGCTTCTCAGTAGGAATGACGACCGCAAGCAAGCATTTTTCACGAGAGGAGTGCGCTGGCAAGAACGGACGGCAAGCACTCAGCCGGTGTTGCACCCAGTCGGCGTGCTAGCGACGCATAGAAGGAAAGAGTGAAAGGAAAGGGTGAACGAAGAATACGGCGTAAACGCCACTTTCCCCCGCTGGACCTAGCCCGACCGGGTTTTGGGGTGGCAGCGATGGAGGGCGACAAGGAGGACAATAGTGACCCCGCCGCTTTCCCCCATGCTTCCCAGAGCACCCAATTCGACACAGCAGCTTATGGCTGTCTGAACGCTTGACTGATAGCATTGGCCAGGCTCACCTGGGTGCGTGAAGGAGAGGCAAGGGGGGGCTGAAGGACGGAAAGCTAGGCCGAAAAAAAAAATCCGGAATGCGCCGTAAAGGCAACGACAAGAGGTTGTTGACACGCAAATGCCAAAGCGTGCAATTAATTTTTTTTCTGTCAGGGGCATTCATACAAGGAGCTTACTACACATGCACGAACAAACAAATATATTAGAATAGGAGCATGATGTCGCCGCAACATGCCATGCATGCTAAACAAACAAACAATAGTTTCACTAATGCATATGCGCTCCATCTCGATGCAATATAAAACGGTTCCATCAGCTCTGAGGCACTGTAATTCTCGATTCTCCTCAGAATCCTGACCCACTAAAGCCGCGGAGCGTACATGCAAAAAATACAATGCGCAGGCAAATTCGCAATACAGTTGCTTCTTATGGAAAGCTCAAGTTCTTATTCACGATCAATAAAGCAGCGGCTAAATTTATGCGACTTCCCCTGCTTGCTACGTGGTACACTGGCTTTTCTCTTTAGGGGACACATTTCGGTAAAGGAGAAGTGCAATAATGGCGGTGTACCATTCATGGAGTTGACATGGGAGAACATATTTTTGGTTCCTGCGCAGTGTGCCTGTGATCAGTGCGTTTGTTTTCAAAACACGTTGTTCAATCTCAGCAAGTCGTAGAGCACTAAAAGCCGACAAGGCGAAAATTAGCTTATTACAGGCCAATGTCCTCCAAAGAAAGCCAACTAGTAACCCATATTGGCAAATCCATACGAAAGTCGGTCCAATAATTCCCGCCTTGTTGAACGGCAGTGCCAATATTGTTTACTGACTGTGTAAAGTGGGCCAACATTGGATCTCTATCAGAATGGCACAGCCAATATTGTTTACTTACTGTGTAAAGTGGGCCAACATTGGATCTCTATCAGAATGGCACAGCCAATATTGTTTACTGACTGTGTAAAGTGGGCCAACATTCGATCTCTATCAGAATGGCACAGCCAATATTGTTTACTGACTGTGTAATGTGGGCCAACGTTGGATCTCTATCAGAATGGCACAGCCAATATTGGCGCCACGCTGTTAACCTTAGGCCAACATTGGGCCAGGAACCAGAATGGCACTGCCAATATTGGAACCACGCTGTTAATCTTAGGCCGTCATTGGGCCAAGAAGTGCCAATATGTTTCCAACGTTGGCCCGACCTGACGTGCCGCCTGGGATGTGCTGTGCGTGTTGCTTGTGTGCGTGTTGCTTGCGTGCGTGTGTGTTGCCTGTGTGCGTTGCGTGTGCTGTGCACAGCGTGTGTGTGTTGCGTGTGTGGCATGTGCTGTGCATTGCATGTGCTCTGCATTGTGTGTGCTGTGTGTTTCGTGTGGTGTGCGTTTCATGTGCTGTGTGTTGTGTGTGTGTGTTGAATGTGAACGCGTGTGTTGCGTGTGCAGTGCGTTGCATGTGATCTGCATTGTGAGCTCTGCATTGCGTTGCGTTGCGTGTTCTCTGCGTTGCGTGTGCTGTGCGTTGCATGTGCTGTACGTTGCTTGTGTGTGTTGCATGTCCTGTGCGTTGTGTGTTCTGTGTGTCTCATTTTCTGTACATTGCGTGTGCTGTGCGTTGTGTGAGCTCTGCATTGCGTGTGCTGTGCGTTGCGTGTGCTCTATATTGAGTGTGTGCTGCTTGTCCTTTGCGTCGCATGTGCTGTGCGTTGCATGTACCGTGTATTGCGTGTGAGCGCATTGCATGTACAGTGCATTGCGTGTGCGCGCCTTTGTGTTGCGTGTGCTGTGTGTTGCATTACGGTGTGTAGCGTTTTCTATGCATTGCGTGTGTTGTGTATTGCCTGTGCTGTGCATTGTGTGTGTGTTTTTAGTGTGCTGTGCGTTGCGTGTGCTGTGCTAGCGTATGTTGGGCGTTGCGTGTGCTGTGGGTTGGCTGTGCTGTGCATTGCATGTGCTGTGCATCGCGTGAGCTCTGCATTGCGTGTGTGGTACGTTGTGTGCGCTGTGCGTTGTATGAGCTGTGTGTTGATGTGATGTGCGTTACCTGTGCATATCATGTGCGTGCTGCGTGTGCTGTGTATGGCGTGTGCTGTGTGTTGCGTGTGCCGTGTGTTGCATGTGCTGTGCATTGCGTGAGCTCTGCACTGCGGGTGCAGTGGGTTGCTTGTGCTGAGCTTTGCGTGTGCTGTGCGTTGCCTGTGCTGTGCATTGCGTGTTCTGTGCGTTTCGTGTGTTTAGCGTTGCATGTGCTGTGTGTTGCGTGTGCTGTGCATTGCGTGTGCTGTGTGTTGCATGTGCCGTGCTTTGCATGTGCTGTGTATTGCGTGTGGGCGTGCTGTGTACTGCATGTGTTGTCCTTTGCATGTGCTGTGCGTTTCGTGTGCTGTGCATTGCATGTGCTGTGACTTGCCTGTGTGTTGCGTGTGCTGTGCGTTGCCTGTGCTGTGCGTTGCTTTTGCTGTGCGGTGCGTATGCTGCGCGTTGCATGTGTTGGTTGCCTTTGCGCGCGCGTGTTGCGTGTGTTGTGCGTTGCATGGCAGTGCGTTGTGTGTGCTGTGCGTTGCATGGGCTGTGCGTTCCGTATGCTGTGCGTTGCTTTTGCTGTGCATGGCGTGTGCTGTGCGTAGCGTGTGTGTGTTGCATGTGCGCGCTCGTGTTGCGTGTGCTGTGCGTTTCGTGTGTTCTGCATTTCGTGTGCTGTGCATTTCATGTGCTGTACATTGCGTGTGTGTGTTGCTTGTCCTGTTCATTGCATGTGTTGTGCGTTGCGTGTGGTGTGTGTAGCATTTGCTATGCATTGCGTGTGCTGTCTATTGCCTGTGCTGGGCGTTGCGTGTGTGTGTTGCGTGTGCTGTGCCTTACGTGTGCTGTGTGTTGCATGTGCTGCGCATTGCGTGTGCTGTGCTTTGCGTATATTGTGCGTTGCGTGTGCTGTGCATTGCATGTGCTGTGGGTTTCCTGTGCTGTGCGATGCATGTGCTGTGCAGTGCGTGAGCTCTGCATTGCGTGTGCTGTGCGTTTCATGTGCTTTGCGTTGCGTGTGCTGTGTGCTGCGTGTGCTGTGTGTTGTGTGTGCTGTGCGTTGTGTGTGCTGCGCATTGCATGTGTGTATTGCGTGTGTGTGATGCGTGCGTGCGCGTGTTGCGTGTGTTCTGCGTTGCGTGTGTGTATTGTCTGTGCGCCCCTGTTTTGCGTGTGCTGTGTATTGTGTGTGTGTTGCTTGTTCGTGCGTGTTGCGTGTGCTGTGGGTTTCGTGTGCTGTGCGTTGCATGTGCTGTGCAGTGCATGTGCTGTGCCTTGCTTGTGTGTGTTGCGTGTCTTGCCTGTGTTGGGTGCTGTGCATTGCATATCATTGCGTGGGCTCTGCATTGCGTGTGCTGCGTGTTGCATATGTTTTGCTTGTGCGCACTTGTGTTGCGTGTGCTGTGCGTTGCGTGTGTGTGGTGCATGTGCACACGTGTGTTGCGTGTCCTGTGCATTGCGTGTTCTGTGCGTTGTGTGTGCTGTGTGTTGCATGTGCTGAGCGTTGTGTGTGCATGGTGCATGTGCATCCGTGTGTTGCGTGTGTTGTGCATTGCGTGTGTGGTGCTTTGCATGTGCTGTGCGTCTCATGTGCTGTGCGTCTCATGTGCTGTGTGTTGCGTGTGCTGTGCGTTGCGTGTTCTGTGTTTGCATGTGCTCTCCATTGCACAAGTTCTGCATTGCATGTGCTGTGCGCTGCCTGTGCTGTGCGTTGAGTCTCCTGTGTATTGCCTGGGTGGTGCGTTGCGTGTGCTGTGCGTTGCGTGTGCGCGCGCGCATGTTGCGTTTGCTGTGCGTTGCGTGTGCTGTGCATTGCATGAGCTATGTATTCCATGTGATGTGCGTTACCTGTGCGTTGCATGTGTGTGTTGCGTGTGCTGTGTATTGCATGTGCTCTGCATTGCATGAGCTGTGTGTTGCGTGTGCTCTGCATTGTGTGTGCTGTGCATTGCATGTGATTGCGCTGCCTGTGTGTGTTGCGTGTGCGCACGTGTGTTGAGTGTTCTGTGCATTACATGTGCTGTGCATTGCATGTTCTGTCCGTTGCATGTGCTGTGCTTTGTGTGTGTTATGCACTGCGTGTGCTGTGCGTTGCATGTGCTTTGCGTCTCATTTTCTGTGCATGGCGTGTGCTCTACATTGCATGTGCATTGCGTGTTGCCTGTGTGCGTGTTGCTTGCGTGCGTGTGTGTTGCCTGTGTGCGTTGCATGTGCGCGCATCTGTTCCGTGAGCTGTGCGCAGCGTGTGTGTGTTGCGTGTGTTGCATGTGGTGTGCATTGCATGTGCTCTGTGTTGTGTGTGCTGTTTGTTGCGTGTGCTGTGCGTTGCGTGTGCTGTGTTTGCGTATGTTGGGCGTTGTGTGTGCTGTGCGTTCGATGTTCTGTGGGTTGCCTGTGCTGTGCATTGCATGTGCTGTGCATCGCGTGAGCTCTGCATTGCGTGTGTGGTACGTTGCGTGCGCTGTGCGTTGCATGAGCTGTGTGTTGCAGGTGATGTGCGTTACCTGTGCATATCATGTGCGTGCTTCGTGTGCTGTGTATTTCGTGTGCTGTGTGTTGTGTGTGCCGTGCATTGCGTGAGCTCTGCACTGCGGGTGCAGTGGGTTGCTTGTGCTGAGATTTGCGTGTGCTGTGCATTGCCTGTGCTGTGCATTGCGTGTTCTGTGCGTTTCGTGTGTTTTGCGTTGCATGTGCTGTGTGTTGCGTGTGCTGTGTGTTGCATATGCCGTGCTTTGCATGTGCTGTATATTGCGTGTGTGTGTGCTGTGCACTGCATGTGTTGTCCGTTGCATGTGCTGTGCGTTTCGTGTGCTGTGTGTATTGCATGTGCTGTGCGTTTCGTGTGCTGTGTATTGCATGTGCTGTGACTTGCCTGTGTGCTGTGTGTTCTATGTGTTGCCTGTGCTGTGCAGTGCCTATGCTGCGCGTTGCATGTGTTGGTTGCCTTTGCGCGCGCGTGTTGCTTGTGTTGTGCGTTGCATGGCAGTGCGTTGTGTGTGCTGTGCGTTACATGTGCTGTGCGTTGCATGAGCTCTGCATTGCGTGTACTGTGCGATGCGTGTGCTGTGCGTTGCATGGGTTGTGCGTTGCTTTGCTGTGCATTGCGTGTGCTGTGCGTAGCGTGTGTGTGTTGCATGTGCGCGCTCGTGTTGCGTGTGCTGTGCGTTTCGTGTGTTCTGCATTTCGTGTGCTGTGCATTTCATGTGCTGTACATTGCGTGTGCTGTGCGTTGCGTGTGGTGTGTGCAACGTTTGCTATGCATTGCGTGTGCTGTCTATTGCCTGTTCTGGGCGTTGCGTGTGTGTGTTGCGTGTGCTGTGCGTTACGTGTGCTGTGTATTGCATGTGCTGTGCATTGCGTGTGCTGTGCTTTGCGTATATTGTGCGTTGCTTGTGCTGTGCATTGCATGTGCTGTTGGTTTCCTGTGCTGTGCATTGCATGTGCTGTGCAGTGCGTGAGCTCTGCATTGCGTGTGATGTGCGTTGCGTGTGTATGTTGCGTTTGCTGTGCGTTGCGTGTGCTGTGCGTTGCATGAGCTGTGTATTGCATGTGATGTGCGTTACCTGTGCATTGCATGTGTGTGTTGCGTGTGTTGTGTATTGCCTGTGCTGTGTATTGCATGTGCTCTGCATTGCATGAGCTGTCTGTTGCGTGTGCTCTGCATTGTGTGTGCTGTGCATTGCATGTGCTTGCGATGCCTGTGTGTGTTGCGTGTGCGCACGTGTGTTGAGTGTTCTGTGTGTTGCATGTGCTGTGCATTGCGTATGCTTTGTGTTGAGTGTGCTGTGCGATGTGCATGCTGTGCGTTGCATGTTCTGTCCGTTGCAGTGCTGTGCTTTGTGTGTCTATGCATTGGGTGTGCTGTGCGTTGCATGTGCTTTGCGTCTCATTTTCTGTGCGTGGCGTGTGCTGTGCATTGCGTGTGCTCTACATTACATGTGCATTGCGTGTTGCTTGTGTGCATGTTGCTTGCGTGCGTGTGTGGTGCCTGTGTGCGTTGCATGTGCGCGCATCTGTTCCGTGAGCTGTGCGCAGCATGTGTGTGTTGCGTGTGTTGCATGTGCTGTGCATTGCATGTGCTCTGTGTTGTGTGTGCTGTTTGTTGCGTGTGCTGTGCGTTGCGTGTGCTGTGCTAGCGTATGTTGGGCGTTGCGTGTGCTGTGCGTTTGATGTGCTGTGGGTTGCCTGTGCTGTGCATTGCATGTGCTGTGCATCGCGTGAGCTCTGTATTGCGTGTGTGGTACGTTGTTTGCGCTGTGCGTTGTATGAGCTGTGTGTTGCATGTGATGTGCGTTACCCGTGCATATCATGTGCGTGCTGCGTGTGCTGTGTATGGCATGTGCTGTGTGTTGCGTGTGCCGTGTGTTGCATGTGCTGTGCATTGCGTGAGCTCTGCACTGCGGGTGCAGTGGGTTGCTTGTGCTGAGCTTTGCGTGTGCTGTGCGTTGCCAGTGCTGTGCATTGCGTGTTCTGTGCGTTTCGTGTGTTTTGCGTTGCATGTGCTGTGTGTTGCGTGTGCTGTGCATTGCGTGTGCTGTGTGTTGTATGTGCCGTGCTTTGCATGTGCTGTGTATTGCGTGTGGGTGTGCTGTGCACTGCATGTGTTGTCCGTTGCATGTGCTGTGCGTTTCGTGTGCTGTGCATTGCATGTGCTGTGACTTGCCTGTGTGTTGCGTGTGCTATGCGTTGCCTGTGCTGTGCGTTGCTTTTGCTGTGCGGTGCGTATGCTGCGCGTTGCATGTGTTGGTTGCCTTTGCGCGCGCGTGTTGCGTGTGTTGTGCGTTGCATGGCAGTGCGTTGTGTGTGCTGTGCTGTCATGTGCTGTGCGTTGCATGGGCTGTGCGTTCTGTATGCTGTGCGTTGCTTTTGCTGTGCATTGCGTGTGCTGTGCGTAGCGTGTGTGTGTTGCATGTGCGCGCTCGTGTTGCGTGTGCTGTGCGTTTCGTGTGTTCTGCATTTCGTGTGCTGTGCATTTCATGTGCTGTACATTGCGTGTGTGTGTTGCTTGTCCTGTTCATTGCATGTGTTGTGCGTTGCGTGTGGTGTGTGTAGCATTTGCTATGCATTGCGTGTGCTGTCTATTGCCTGTGTTGGGCGTTGCGTGTGCTGTGCGTTACGTGTGCTGTGTGTTGCATGTGCTGTGCATTGCGTGTGCTGTGCTTTGCGTATATTGTGCGTTGCGTGTGCTGTGCATTGCATGTGCTGTGGGTTTTCTGTGCTGTGCATTGCATGTGCTGTGCAGTGCATGAGCTCTGCATTGCGTGTGCTGTGCGTTTCATGTGCTTTGCGTTGCGTGTGCTGTGTGCTGCGTGTGCTGTGTGTTGTGTGTGCTGCGCATTGCATGTGTGTATTGCGTGTGTGGGATGCGTGCGTGTGCGTGTTGCGTGTGTTCTGAGTTGCGTGTGTGTATTGTCTGTGCGCCCCTGTTTTGCGTGTGCTGTGTATTGTGTGTGTGTTGCGTGTTCGTGCGTGTTGCGTGTGCTGTGGGTTTCGTGTGCTGTGCGTTGCATGTGCTGTGCAGTGCATGTGCTGTGCCTTGCTTGTGTGTGTTGCGTGTGTTGCCTGTGTTGGGTGCTGTGCATTGATGTCATTGCGTGGGCTCTGCGTTGCGTGTGCTGCGTGTTGCATATGTTTTGCTTGTGCGCACTTGTGTTGCGTGTGCTGTGCGTTGCGTGTGTGTGGTGCATGTGCACACGTGTGTTGCGTGTCCTGTGCATTGCGTGTTCTGTGCGTTGTGTGTGCTGTGTGTTGCATGTGCTGAGGGTTGCGTGTGCATGGTGCATGTGCATCCGTGTGTTGCGTGTGTTGTGCATTGCGTGTGTGGTGCTTTGCATGTGCTGTGCGTCTCATGTGCTGTGTGTTGCGTGTTCTGTGCGTTGCGTGTTCTGTGTTTGCATGTGCTCTCCATTGCACAAGTTCTGCATTGCGTGTGCTGTGCGCTGCGTGTTCTCTGCGTTGCGTGTGCTGTGCGTTGAGTCTCCTGTGTATTGCCTGGGCGGTGCGTTGCGTGTGCGCGCGTATGTTGCGTTTGCTGTGCGTTGCGTGTGCTGTGCGTTGCATGAGCTGTGTATTCCATGTGATGTGCGTTACCTGTGCGTTGCATGTGTGTGTTGCGTGTGCTGTGTGTTGCATGTGATCTGCATTGCATGAGCTGTGTGTTGCGTGTGCTCTGCATTGTGTGTGCTGTGCATTGCATGTGATTGCGCTGCCTGTGTGTGTTGCGTGTGCGCACGTGTGTTGAGTGTTCTGTGCGTTACATGTGCTGTGCATTGCGTATGCTTTGTGTTGAGTGTGCTGTGCGATGTGCATACTGTGCGTTGCATGTTCTGTCCGTTGCATGTGCTGTGCTTTGTGTGTGTTATGCATTGCGTGTGCTGTGCGTTGCATGTGCTTTGCGTCTCATTTTCTGTGCATGGCCTGTGCTGTGCATTGCGTGTGCTCTACATTGCATGTGCATTGCGTGTTGCTTGTGTGCGTGTTGCTTGCGTGCGTGTGTGTTGCCTGTGTGCGTTGCATGTGCGCGCATCTCTTCCGTGAGCTGTGCGCAGCGTGTGTGTGTTGCAACACAGCACATGTGTTGCATGTGCTGTGCATTGCATGTGCTCTGTGTTGTGTGTGCTGTTTGTTGCGTGTGCTGTGCATTGCGTGTGCTGTGCATCGCGTGAGCTCTGCATTGCGTGTGTGGTACGTTGCGTGCGCTGTGCGTTGCATGAGCTGTGTCTTGCATGTGATGTGCGTTACCTGTGCATATCATGTGCGTGCTTCGTGTGCTGTGTATTTCGTGTGCTGTGTGTTGTGTGTGCCGTGCATTGCGTGTTCTGTGCGTTTCGTGTGTTTTGCGTTGCATGTGCTGTGTGTTGCGTGTGCTGTGCATTGCGTGTGCTGTGTGTTGCATGTGCCGTGCTTTGCATGTGCTGTATATTGCGTGTGTGTGTGCTGTGCACTGCATGTGTTGTCCGTTGCATGTGCTGTGCGTTTCGTGTGCTGTGCATTGCATGTGCTGTGACTTGCCTGTGTGTTGCGTGTGCTATGCGTTGCCTGTGCTGTGCAGTGCGTATGCTGCGCGTTGCATGTGTTGGTTGCCTTTGCGCGCGCGTGTTGCGTGTGTTGTGCGTTGCATGGCAGTGCGTTGTGTGTGCCTTGCATTACATGTGCTGTGCATTGCATGAGCTCTGCATTGCGTGTACTTTGCGTTGCATGTGCTGTGCGATGCGTGTGCTGTGCGTTGCATGGGCTGTGCGTTCCGTACGCTGTGCGTTGCTTTGCTGTGCATTGCGTGTGCTGCGCGTAGCGTGTGTGTGTTGCATGTGCGCGCTCGTGTTGCGTGTGCTGTGCATTTCATGTGCTGTACATTGCGTGTGTTGTGCGTTGCGTGTGGTGTGTGCAACGTTTGCTATGCATTGAGTGTGCTGTCTATTGCCTGTTCTGGGCGTTGCGTGTGTGTTGCGTGTGCTGTGCGTTACGTGTGCTGTGTGTTGCATGTGCTGTGCATTGCGTGTGCTGTGCTTTGCGTATATTGTGCGTTGCTTGTGCTGTGCATTGCATGTGCTGTGGGTTTCCTGTGCTGTGTGTTGCATGTGCAATGCGTGAGCTCTGCATTGCATGTGCGGTGCTTTGCGTGTGCTGTGCTTTGCGTGTGCTGCGCGTTGCCTGTGCTGTGCGTTGCGTGTGTTCTTGCATGTGCTGTGCGTTACGTGTGGTGTGCGTTGCATGTGCTGTGGGTTGCGTGTGATGTGCGTTGCATGTGCTGTGCATTGCGTGAGCTCTGCCATGCAAGTGCTGTGCGGTGCTTGTGCTGTGCGTTGCCTGTGCTCTCCATTGCATGTGTGTGTTGTGTGTGCTGTGCATTGCATGAGTTGTGCATTGAATGAGCTGTGTGTTGCATGCGTTCTGCATTGCGTGTGTTGTGCGTTGCGTGTGTTCTGCGTTGCGTGTGCTCTGCGTTGCGTGTGTTGTGCGTTTCATGGGCTGTGCGTTGCTTGTTGTGTGTTGCATGTGCCCGCGTGTGTTGCGTGTCATGTGCTACGCATTGCATTTGCTCTGCGTTGCGTCTGCTGTGCGTTGCATGTGCTGTGTGTAGTGTGAGTTGTGCGTTGCATGTGCTCTGGGTTGCGGGTGCTGTGCGTTGCGTGTGCTGCGCATTGTATCTGCTGCGGGTTGCATGTACTGTGCGTTGCATGTGCAGTGCATTGTGTGTACTGTGCATTGCGTGTGCGCGTTTTTGTTGCATTAGCTTTGTGTTGCGTGTGCTGTGCGTTGCATTACTGTGCAAGCGTTTGCTATGCATTGCGTGTGCTGTGTGTTGCCTGTGCTGTGCATTGCGTGTGTGTGTTGCATGTGCTGTGCGTTTCGTGTGCTTTGCATTGAGTGTGTGTGTTGCGTGTGCGCGCATGTGTTAGTTGTGCTGTGCTTTGCATGAGCTGCGCATTGATTGTGCTATGTGTTACCTGTGCTGTGCGTTGCATGTGTGCATTGCGTGTGCTGTGCATTGCATGTGCTGTCCGTTGCATGAGCTGTGTTGCGTGTTTTCTGTATCGCGGGTGCTGTGCGCTGCACGTGCTGTGCGTTGCATCTGCTCTGCGTTGCGTGTGCTGCGCGTTGCGTCTGCTGTGCATTGCCTGTGCTGTGCGTTGCATGTACTGTGCATTGCGAGAGCTCTGTCTTGCGTGTGCTCTGTCTTGCGTGTGTTTCATGTGCTGTGCGTCTCATGTGTTCTGCATTGCGAGTGCTGTGTGTTGCGTGTGCTGGGCATTGCATGTGCTGTGCGTTTCATGTGCTGTGCATTCCGTGTGTGAGTTGCGTGTCCTGTGCATTGCATGTGCTGTGCATTGCGTGTAGTGTGCATTGCTTGTGTGCACGTTTGTGTTGCGTGAGCTGTGCATAACGTGTGCTGTGCGTTGCATAAGCTGTGCGTTGCATGTGCTGTGCATTGCCTGTGCTATGCGTGTGTGTGTTGCATGTGCGCGCGTCTCTTACGTGTGCTTTGCGTTGCATGTGCTCTGCGTTGCGTGTGCTGTGCATTGTATGAGTTGTGCGTTGCGCGTGTTCTGCATTGCGCGTGCTGTGTGCTGCGTGTGCTGTGTGGTGATTGTGCTGTGCATTGCGTGTGCTTTGCGTTGCGTATGCTGTGCGTTTCGTGTGTATGTTGCGTGTGCGCGCGTGTGTTGCCTGTACTGTGCTTTGCATGTGCTGTGCATTGCATGTGCGTACGATGCCTGTGTGTGTTGCGTGTACGCTCATGTGTTGCGTGTGCATTGCATGTGCTGTGCGTTGCGTGTGCTGTGCATTGTGTATGCTGTGTGTTGAGTCTTCTGTGCATTGCACGTGCTGTGCGTTGCATATTCTGCGCATTGCATGTGTTTGTTGCGTGTGGTGTGCGTTGCTTGTGGTGTGTGTTGCGTGTGCGGTGTGATGAATGTGCTGTGCGTTTCATGTGCTGTGTGTTGAATGTGCGAGCGTGTGTTGCGTGTGCTGTGCGTTGCGTGTGTTTTGCGTGTGCACGCTTGTGTTGTGCGTGCTGTGCGTTACGTGTGCTGTGCGTTGCATGTACTGTCCGTTGCATGTGCTGTACATTGTGTGTGCTGTGCATCGCATGTGCTCTGCGTTGCGTGTGTGTGTTGCGTGCATGCGTGTGTCGCTTGTGTGCGTGTGTGCTGCGTGCGTGCGTTTCGTGCGCGCGCGTGTGTTGCGTGTTGTGTGCGTACCGTGAATGTGTTGCGTGTGTTGCATGTGCTGTGCATTGTGTGTGCTCTGTGTTGTGTGGGCAGTGCGATGCGTGTGTGAGTTCAATGTGCGCGCGTGTGTTGCGTGTGCTGAGCATTGCATTTGCTCTGCGTTGCGTGTGCCTTGTGTGGCATGTGTTGTCCATTGCGTGAGCTCTCCATAGTGTGTGCTGTGCATTGCGCCTGTGTAATGCGTGTGCTGGGCGTTGACAGTGCTGTGCGCTGCATGTGTTTTGTGTTGCGTGAGCTGTGTGTTGTGTGCGCTGTGCGTTGCATTACCTGTGCGTAGTGTTTGCTATGTATTGCGTGTGTTGTGTGTGCTGTTCATTGCGTGAGGTCTGCATTGTGTGTGCTGTGCGTTGCGTGTGCTCTGCATTGCATGTGATGTGCATTACCTGTTCCGTGTGTTGCATGTGTGTGTTGCTTGTGCTGTGCATTGCATGAGCTGTGCATTGTGTGTGCTCTGCATTGTGTGTGCTGGGCGTTGCATGTCTCTCCATTTCATGAGCTGTGCGTTGCGTCTGCTGTGTGCCGCGTGGGCTGTGCGTTGCGTATGTTCTGCGTTACTTGTGCTGTGTGTTGCCTCTCTTGTGCAATGCCTGTGCTGTGCACTGCATATGCTGTGCATTGCCTGTGCCGTGTATTGCAGGTGCTGTGCGTTGCGTGCGCTGTGCGTTGCGTGTGCTGTGCGTTGCATGTCCTATGCGTTCGTGTAATATGCATTGCGTGTGCGCGCGTGTGTGTTGCGTGAGCTGTACGTTGTCTGTGCTGTGCGTTGCATGTGCTGTGCATTTCGTGTGTGTGGTGCGTGTGCACACGTGTGTTGCATCTGCTATGCGTTGCATGTGCTGTGCGTTGCCTGTGCTGTGCATTGCAAGTGCTGTGCGTTGCGTATACTTTGTGGTGAGTGTGCTGTGCGTTGCATGTGCTGTGCATTGTCTGTGCTGGGCATAGAATGTGCTGTGCGTTGCGTGGGTGTGGTGCGTGTGCGCACGTGTGTTGCGTGTGATTGCATTGCTCGTGCTTTGCGTTGCGTGTGCTGTGCGTTGCGTGTGCTCTGCATTGCATGTAGTGCGCATTGCGTGTGTGTGTTGCGTGCGTGCGTGCGCGTGTTGTTTGTGTGCGTGTGCGCGCATGTGTTGCGTGTGCTGTGTGTAGCGTGTGCTTTGTGTTTCGTCTGCTGTGCGTTGCGTGTGGTGTGCGTTTCATGTGCTGTGCGTTGCGTGTGTGTGTTTAAAGTGAGCGCGTGTGTTGCGTGCGCTGTGCATTGTATGTGCTGTGCGTTGCGCGTGCTGTTTGTTGTGTATGCTGTGTGTTGAGTGTGCTGTGCACAGTGCGTGCTGCACATTGCATGTGCTGTCCGTTTCATGTCCTGTGCATTGTGTGGGCTGTGCGTTGCGTGGGTGTGGTGCGTGTACAGTGCATTGCTTGCGCTTTGCGTTGCGTGTGTTCCGCATTGCATGTAGTGTGCGTTGCTTGCGTGTGTGCGCGTGTTGTTTGTGTGCGTGTGTTGCCTGTGTGCGTTGCGTGTGCGCGCATGTGTTGCGTGTGCTGTGCGTAGCGCGTGTGTGTTGCGTGTGGTTTGTGTTTCATCTGCTGTGCATTGTTTGTGGTGTGCGTTTCATGTGCTGTGCGTTGCATGTGTGTGTTTGATGTGAGCGCATGTGTTGCGTGTGCTGTGCGTTGCGTGTGCTGTTCATTGCACGAGCCCTGCATTGCATGTGCTGTGCGTTGTGTGTGCTGTGCGCTGCATGGGCTGTGCATTGCGTGAGCTCTACATTGCATGTGCTGTGCGTTTTGTGTGCTTTGCATTGTGTGTGCTGTGTGTTGCATGTGCTTTGCATTACATGTGCTGTGCGTACGTGTGCTCTGCGTTTTGTGTGCTGTGCGTTGCATGTGGTGTGCATTGCGTGTGCTGTGCATTGCATGTGCTGAGTGTTGCGTGTGCTGTGCGTTGCATGTACTGTGCGTTGCATTTACTCTGCGTTGCGCGTGCTCTGCATTGCGAGTGCTGTGTTTTGCGTGTGCTCTGCGTTCCATGTGCTGTGCATTGCATGTGCTCTGCGTTGCGTGTGCTGTGAGTTGCGTGTGTTGTGCGTTCCATGTGCTGTACGTTGCATGTGCTCAGCGTTGCGCGTGCTCTGCATTGCGTGTGCTGTGTGTTGCGTGTGCTCTGCATTCCATGTGCTGTGCATTGCATGTACTCTGCGTTGCGTGTGCTCTGCATTGCGTGTGCTGTGCGTTGTGTGTGCTGTGCATTGAATCTGTTGTGGGTTACGTGTACTTTGCATTGCATGTGCTGTGCACTGCTTGAGCTCTGCATTGCGTGTGCTGTGGGTTGCCCGTGCTGTTCATTGCGCTTGTGTGTTGTGTGTGCTGTGCGTTGCGTGTGCTCTGCATTGCATGTGCTGTGCATTGCGTGTGCTGTGTGTTGTGTGTGCTCTGCGTTGAGTGTGCTGTGCATTGCGTGTGTTGTGCATTGTGTGTGCTCTGCGTTGCATGTGTGTTGCATATGCGCGCCTGTGTTACTTGTGCTGTGCGTTGCGTGTGTATGTTGCGTGTGTGTGTTGCATGTGTGCGCGTGTTGCGTGTGCTGTACGTTGCGTATGCTGTGTGTTGAGTGTGCAGTGCGTTGCGCGTGCTGTGCGTTGAATGTGCTGTGCGTTGCATGTGTGTGTTGCGTGTGCGCGCGTGTTGTGCATTGCATGTGCTGTGCATTGTGTGTGCTGTGCATTCCATGTGCTGTGCGTTGCGTGTGTGTGTTGCGTGTGCTGTGCACTGCGTGAGCTGTGCGTTGCGTGTACTGTGTGTTGCATGTGCCGTGCATTGCATGTGTGTGGTGCGTGGGCGCACGTGTGTTGCGTGTGCTGTGCATTGCGTGTGCTCTGCGTAGCATCAGCTGTGCGTTGCGTGTACTCTGCGTTGCCTGTGCTGTGCATTGAATGTGCTGTACATTGCATATGCTTGCGATCCCTGTGTGTGTTGCATGTGAACGCGTGTGCTGCGTGTGCTGTGCGTTGTGTGCACTGTGCGTTGCATGCGCACGTGTGTTGCGTGTGGTGTGCATTGCATCTGCTTTGGGTCTCATTTTCTGTGGGTATCATGTGCTGTGTGGTGCATGTGCTCTGCATTGTATGTGCTGTGCATTGCTTGTGCGTTGCATTGCGTGTGTGTTGCGTGCGTGCGTGCCTGTGTGCGCGTGCTGCTTGTGTGCGTGTGTGTTGCCTATGTGTGTTGCGTGTGCACGCATGTGTTGCGTGTGCTGTGCGTAGCGTGTGTGTTGCGTGTGCTCTGCGTTGCATGTGCTGATCATTGTATGAGATCTGCATTGCATGTGCTGTGCATTGCATTGCGCTGCGTGTGCTCTGCGTTGCGTGTGCGCGCGTTTGTGCGTGTGCTGTGCGTTTCGCGTGCTCTGCGTTGCGTGCTGTGTGTGTTGCGTGTGCTGTGCGTGTCGTGTATGTGTTGCATGTGCGCGCGTGCATTGCGCGTGCTGTGCGTTGCATGTGCTGTGTATTGCATGAGCTCTGCATTGCGTGTGCTGTGCGTTTTGTGTGCTGCGCGCTGCATGGGCTGTGTGTTGCGTATGCTGTGCACTGCGTGTGCTCGCTAAACTTGCGTTTGCTGCGCGTTTCGTATGTTCTGCATTGCGAGTGCTGTGTGTTGCGTGTGCAGTGGGTTGCGTGTGCTGTGCGTTTCATGTGCTGTACATTGCGTGTGTGTGTTGCGTGTCCTCTGCATTGCATTACTGTACATAGCATTTGCTATGCATTCCGGGTGCTGTGTATTGCCTGTGCTGTGCGTGTCGTGTGTGTGTTGCGTGTGCTGTGCATTGCATGTCCCGTGTGTTGCATGTTCTCTGCGTTGCGTGTACTGTGCATTGTGAGCTCTGGATTGCGTGTGCGGTGTGTTGTGTGTGCTGTGCATTGCCTGTGTGTGTTGCGTCTGCTGTGCATTGCGTGTGCTGTGCATTGCGTGTGCTGTGCGTTTCGTGTTCTTTGCGTTGCGTGTGCTGTGTGTTGCGTGTGCTGTCTATTGTGCGTGCTGTACGTTTCATCTGCTGTGCGTTTCATGGGCTGTGCGTTGCGTGTTTAGTTTTGCATGTGCGCGCGTGTGTTGCGTGCACTGTGCGTGTCATGTGCTATACATAGCATGTACTCTGCGTTGTGTATGCTGTGCGTTGCGTGTAGTGTGCTTTGCGTGTGCTGTGAGTTGCATGTGCTGTGGGTTGCGTGTGATGTGTGTTGTATGCACTGTGCGTTGCGTGATCTCTGCATCGTTTGTGCTGAGTGTTGCCTGTGCTGTGCGTTGCATGTGCTGTGCATTGCGTGAGCTCTGCAATGCAAGTGCTGTGGGTTGCCTGCGCTCTCCATTGCGTGTGCGTGTTTTGCGGGCTGTGCATTGCATGTGCTGTGTGTTGCGTGCGTTCTGCATTTCGTGTGCTGTGCGTTGCGTGTGCTCTGCATTGCTTGTGCTGTGCGTTGCGTGGGCTTTGCGCGTGTGCGCGTGTTGCGTGTGCTGTGCGTTGCGTCTTGTGCGTTTTATGTGCGCGCGTGTGTGGCATGTGCTGTGCGTGTCATGTGCTATGCATCGCATGTGCTTTGCATTGCGTCTGCTGTGCATTGCATGTGCTGTGCATTGTGTGAGCTCTGCGTTCCGTGTGCTCTGTATTGTGTGTGCTGTGTTATGCGTGTGCTGTGCGTTGCGTGTGGTGTGCGTTGCATGTGCTGTGTGTTGCGTGTGCTGTGTGGTGCATGTGCTGTGCATTGCGTGAGCCCTCCAATGCAAGTGCTGTCCATTGGTTGTGCTGTGCGTTGCTTGTGCTCCCCATGGCATGTGCGTGTTGTGTCTGCTGTGCAGTGCATGTGTTGTGCGTTGAATGAGCTGTGTGTTGCATGTGTGTGCGGTGTGTTACGCGTACTGTGCATTGCATGTGCTGTGCTATAAATCTGCTTTGGGTTGCGTGTACTGTGTGTGGCATCTGCTGTGCATTGTGTGAGCTCTGCATTGCATGTGCTGTGCGTTGACTGTGCTGTATATTGCGTGTCTGTGTTGTGTGTGCTGTGCACTGCCTGGGCTGTGCATTGCATGAGCTGTGCGTTGCGTGTGCTGTGCGTTGCGTGTACTGCGCCTTGCGTGTGCTCTGCGTTGAATGTGCTGTGCATTGCATGTGTTGTGTGTTGTGTGTGCTGCGCGTTTCCTGTGCTGTGCCTTGCTTGTGTGTGTTGAGTGTGCGCGCCTGTATTGTTATTGCAGTGTGTTGCATGTGCTGTGCGTTGCGTGTGCGGTGCATTGCGTGTGTGTGTGTTGCGTGTGGGTATTGCATGTGCGTGCGTGTTGCGTGTGCTGTGCGTTTCATGTGTTCTGCGTTGTGTGTGGTGTGTGCCATGTGCTGTGCGTTGCGTGTGCTGTGCGTGGCGGATGCTGGGTGTTGAGTGTGCTGCTCGTGGCATGTGCTGTGCGTTGCAGGTGTTGTGCGTTGCATGTGTTTGTTGCGTGTGCGCGCGTGTTGTGCGTTGCATGTGCTGTGCATTCTGTGTGTTGTGCGTTCCATATGCTCTGCGTTGTGTGTGCTGTGCGATGCATGTGCAGTGTGTTTCATGTGTGTGTTTCGTGTGCGCGCGTGTTGCGTGTGCTGTGTGTTCCATGTGTTCAGCGTTGCGTGTGTGTATTCTGTGTGCGTGCCATTGTTGCGTGTGCTGTGCGTTGCCTGTGTGTGTTGCGTGTGCGTGCCTGCTGCGTGTGCTGTGCGTTTCATGTGCTTGCATTGCGTGTGCCGTGCATTGCATGTGCTGTACCTTGCCTGTGTGTGTTGCGTGTGCGCGCGTGTGTTGCGTGTGTTGTGTGTTGTGTGTGTGTTGCGTGTGCGCGCGCATTGCGTGTCCTGTGCATTGCATGTGCTGTTTTTTTTTCTGTGTGTGTTGCGCGTGTTGTATGTGTTGTACGTTGTGTGTGTGTTGCATATGCGCGCGTGTTGCATGTGCTGTGCGTTGCCTGTGCTTTGCGTTGTGTGCGCTGTGCGTTTCATGTGCTGTGCATTGCATGTGCATGGTGCGTGTGCACACGGGTGTTGCGTGTGCTCTGCGTTGCGTGGGCTCTTCATTGCATGAGCTGTGCATTGCCTGTGCTGTGCGTTGCATGTTCTGTGCATTGCGTGCACTGTGTGTTGCGTGCACTGTACGTTGTGCATGCTGTGTGTTGCATGTCCTATGCGTTGCGTGTACTGTGCATTGCGTGTGCGCGCGTGTGTTGCGTGAGCTGTACGTTGCGTGTGCTGTGCATGGCTTCAGCTGTGTGTTGCATGTGCAGTGCGTTGTGTGTGTTGTGCATTGTATGTGCTGTGCATTGCGTGTGCTGTGCGTTGCATATGCTGTGTGTTAAGTGTGCTGCGCACTGTGCATGCTCTGCGTTGCATGTGTTGTCCGTTGCATGTCCTGTGCGTTGTGTGTGCTGTGCGCAGCATGTGCTGTGCATTGCGTTGTGTGGTGCATGTGCGCACGTGTGTTGCGTGTCCAGTACAATGCTTGTGCTTTGCGTTGCGTGTACTGTGCGTTGCGTGTGATCTGCATTACATGTGCTGTTCGTTGCATGTGGTGTGCGTTCCGTGTGTGTGTTACGTGCGTGCGTGCGCGTGTTTGTGTGCGTGTGTGTTGCCTGTGCGCGTTGCGTGTGGGCACATGTGTTGGGTGTGTTGCAAGTCTTATGCATTGCGTGTGCTCTGCGTTGCGTGTGTTGTGTGTTTCGTGTGCTGTGCGTTTCTTGTGCTGTGCGTTGCGTGTGCGTGTTGAATGTGAGCGCGTGTGTTGTGCGTTGCATGTGCAGTGCATTGCGCGTGTGTGTTGCATGTGCGCGCGTGTGTTGCGCGTGCTGTGCGTTGCGTGTGCTGTGCGTTTCATGTGATGCGCGTTGCGTGTGCGTGTTGAATGTCAGGGCGTGTGTTGCGTGTGCGGTGCGTTGCAAGTGTTGTGCGTTGCATGTGCTGTACATCGTGTGAGCTCTGCATTGCGTTGCGTTGCATGTGCCGTGCATTTCGCGTGCTCTGCGTTGCGTTTGCTGTGTGTTGCGCGTGCTGTGCGTTTCGCCTGCAGTGCATTCCGTGAGCTCTGCATTGCGTGTGGTGTGCGTTGCGTGTGCTGTGCATCGCGTGGGCTGTTTGCTGCATGGGCTGTGCATTGCATATGCTATGCGTTGCTTGTGCTGTGCATAGCATGTGTGTGTTGCGTGTGCTGTGCGTTTCGTGAGTTCTGCATTGCGTGTGCTGTGCACTGCATGTGCTGTGTGTTTCATGTGCTGTACATTGCGTGCCCTGTGCGTTGCATGTGCTGTGCGTTGCGTGTGCTGTGCATTGCGTGTACACACGTTTGCTTTGCATGTGCTGTGCGTTTCATGCGCTGTACATTGCGTGTGTGTGTTGCATGCCCTGTGCGTTGCATGTGCTGTGCATTGCGTGTACTGTTCATTGCGTGTGCGCGCGTTTGCGTGTGCTGTTTGGTTCATGTCTTGTGCATTGAGTGTGTGTGTTGCATGTACGTGCGTGTGTTGCATGTGCTGTGTGTCTGATGTGTTGTGCGTTGCATGTGCTCTGCGTTGTGTGTGCTGTGCGTTGCCTGTGCTGTGCCTTGCGTGTGTGTGTTGAGCGTGCGCGCCTTTGTTGTGTGTGCTGTGCGTTTCGTGTGTTCTGCGTTGCGCGTGCTGCGCGTGGCGTGTGCTGTGCATTGTATGTGCTGTGTGTTGCGTGTGTTTTTTGCGTGTGCGTTGTGTGTGTTGTGCGTTGTGTGTGCTGTGCGTTGCCTGTGTTGTGTATGCTGTGCGCTGTTGTACTGTGCGTTGCGTGTGTGTGGCGATGCAGTGGTAGCGTAGAGGTAGAACACCCGCCTCGCGTGCAAGAGGTCCGTGGTTCGAATCCTGGTGCCGGCAATTTTCCACCGGATAAAAAAAAGAATAAAAAAGAAAAAAATCCGCGTGTTGATAAAATTGCACAAACAGGCCTGGAGTGTGGCCTGATCCAGGTGACCACAACCGGTAACGCACTCCCTCACCAGAGCAGGATTGGCCACCCTGGTGCAGTACTTGGCCACAACCTCCTATATGAACACAACAATCAAACCCCGGCCCTCACTCCCCAGCAGCTGTGAAGCGACAGACCACGGCGGCGGTCAGACCTGCGACGCAGCAGAGGGTGTTAAGAATCACTGGTTCCGGACAGGCCGCCATTGGAATATGAACCTGGCAACGTTTAACGCTAGAACGTTATCTTGTGAGGCGAGTCTAGCAGTGCTATTGGAGGAATTAGAGGGCGGCAAATGGGATATAATAGGGCTCAGTGAAGTTAGGAGGCCAAAAGAAGCATATACAGTGCTAAAAAGCGGGCATGTCGTGTGCTGCCGGGGCTTAGCGGAGAGAACTAGGTGTCGGATTCCTGATTAATAAGAATATAGCTGGTAACATACAGGAATTCTATTGCATTAACGAGAGGGTGGCAGGTCTTGTTCTGAAACTTAATAAGATGTACGAAATGAAGATTGTACCGGCCTACGCCCCTACATCCAGTCATGATGACCAGGAAGTCGAAAGCTTCTATGAAGACATGGAATCGGCGATGGGTAGAGTGAAAACTAAATAAACCATACTAATGGGCGACTTTAATGCCAAGGTAGGTAAGAAGCAGGCTGGAGACAAGGCAGTGGGGGAATATGGCATAGGCAGGGGAGGAATAGCAGGGGAGAGTTATTTGTAGAGTTTGCGGAACAGAATAATATGAAGATAATGAATACCTTCTTCAGCAAGCGGGATATCCGAAAGTGGAGGAGCCCGTACGATGGGACTAGAAATGAAATAAACTACATACTCTGCGCTAACCCTGGCATCATACAAGATGTGGACGTGGTCGGCAAGGTGCGCTGCAGTGACCACAGGATGGTAAGAACTCGAATTAGCCTAGACCTGAGGAGGGAACGGAAGAAACTGGTACATAAGAAGCCGATCAATAAGTTAGCGGTAAGAGGGAAAACAGAGGAATTCCAGATCAAGCTACAGAACAGGTATTCGGCTTTAACTCAGGAAGAGGACCTTAGTGTTGAAGCAATGAACGACAATATTGTGGGCATCATTAAGGAGTGTGCAATGGAAGTCGGTGGCAACTCCGTTAGGCAGGATACCAGCAAACTATCGCCGGAGAAGAATGATCTGATCAAGAAACGCCAATGTTTGAAAGCATCTAACCCTACAGCTAGAATGGAACTGGCAGAACTTTCGAAGTTAATCAACAAGCGTAAGACAGCTGACATAAGGAAGTATAATATGGATAGAATTGAACATGCTCTCAGGAACGGAGGAAGCCTAAAAACAGTGAAGAAGAAACTAGGAATTGGCAAGAATCAGATGTATGCGTTAAGAGACAAAGCCGGAAATATCATTACTAATATGGATGAGATAGTTCAAGTGGCTGAGGAGTTCTATAGAGATTTATACAGTACCAGTGGCACCCACGACGATAATGGAAGAGAAAATAGTCTAGACGAATTCGAAATCCCAAAGGTAACGCCGGAAGAAGTAAGGAAAGCCTTGGGAGATATGCAAAGGGCGAAGGCAGCTGGGGAGGATCCGGTAACAGCAGATTTGTTGAAAGATGGTGGACAGATTGTTCTAGAGAAACTAGCCACCCTGCATACGCAATGCCTCATGATTTCGAGCGTACCGGAATCTTGGAAGAATGCTAACATAATCCTAATCCATAAGAAAGGGGCCGCCAAAGACTTAAAAAATTATAGACCGATCAGCTTAATGTCCGTTGCGTGCAAACTATTTACTAAGGTAGTCGCAAATAGAATCAGGTGCACCTTAGACTTCTGTCAAGCAAAGGGCCAGACAGGATTCCGTAAAGGCTACTCAACAATAGATCATATTCACACTATCAATCAGGTGATAGAGAAATTACGGAATATAACCAACCCTTATATATAGCTTGCATTGATTACGAGAAAGCGTTTGATTCTGTCGAAACCTCAGCAGTCATGGAGGCATTACGGAATCAGGGTGTAGACGAGCCGTATTTAAAAATACCCCAAAAATATCTATAGTGGCTCCACAGCCACCGTAGTCTTCCATAAAGCAAGCAACAAAATCCCAATAAAGAAAGGCGTCAGGCAGGGAGATACGATATCTCCGATGCTATTCACAGCGTGTTTACAGGAGGTATTCAGAGACCTGGATTGGGAAGAATTGGGGATAAAAGGTAATGGAGAATAGCTTAGTAACTTGCGATTCGCTGATGATATTGCCTTGCTTAGTAACTCAGGGGACCAATTGCAATGCATGCTCACTGACCTGGAGAGGCAAAGCAGAAGGGTGGGTCTAAAAATTAATCTCCAGAAAACTAAAGTAATGCTTAACAGTCTCGGAAGAGAACAGCAATTTACGATAGGTATCGAAGCACTGGAAGTGGTAAGGGAATACATCTACTTAGGGCAGGTAGTGACCACGGATCCGGATCATGAGACTGAAATAGCCAGAAGAATAAGAATGGTTTGGGGTGCATTTGGCAGGCATTCTCAAATCATGAACAGCAGGTTGCCATTATCCCTCAAGAGAAAAGTGTATAATAGCTGTGTCTTACCAGTGCTCACCTACGGGGCAGAAACCTGGAGACTTACGAAAAGGGTTCTACTCAAATTGAGGACGACGCAACGAGCTATGGAAAGAAGAATGATAGGTGTAACGTTAAGGGATAAGAAGAAAGCAGATTGGGTGAGGGAACAAACGCGAGTTAATGGCATCTTAGTTGAAATCAAGAAAAAGAAATGGGCATGGGCAGGACAAGTCATGAGGACGGAAGATAACCGATGGTCATTAAGGGTTACGGACTGGATCCCAAGGGAAGGGAAGCGTAGCAGGGGGCGGCAGAAAGTTAGGTGGGCGGATGAGATTAGGAAGTTTGTAGGCAGGGCATGGCCACAATTAGTACATAACAGGGGTTGTTGGAGAAGTATGGGAGAGGCCTTTGCCCTGCAGTGGGCGTAACCAGGCTGATGATGATTATGATGATGATGTTGCGTGTGTGTGTTGCAGCTGCGTGCGTGTTGCGTGTGCTGAGCGTTTCATGTCTTCTGCGTTGTGTGTGGTGTGTGCCATGTGCTGTGCGTTGCGTGTGCTGTGCGTTGCAGGTGTTGTGCGTTGAATGTGTTTTTTGCGTGCGCGCGCGTGTTAGGTGTTGCATGTGCTTTGCATTGTTAGTGCTGTGCGTTCCATGTGCATTGCGTTGTGTGTGCTGTGCATTGCATGTGCAGTGCGTTGCATGTGTGTGTTTCGTGTGCGCGTGTGTTGCGTGTGCTGTGCATTCCATGTGTTCAGCGTTGTGTGTGTTGTGCATTGCATGTGTGTATTCCGTGTGCGCGCCTTTGTTGCGTGTGCTGTGCGTTGCGTGTGTGTGGTGCGTGTGCGTGCGTGCTGCGTGTGCTGTGCGTTTCATGTGCTGTGCGATGCGTGTGCTGTGCATTGCATGTGCTGTGCCTTGCCTGTGTGTTGCGTGGGCGCGCGTGTGTTGTGTGTTGTGTGTGTTGCGTGTGCACGCGCATTGCGTGTGCTGTGCATTGCATGTACTGTGTTTTGTCTGTGTGTATTGCGTGTGTTGTGTGTGCTGTACGTTGTGTGTGTGTTGCATTGCATGCGTTGTATGTGCTTTGCGTTGTGTGCACTGTGCGTTGCATGTGCTGTGCATTGCGTGTGTGTGGTGCGTGTGCACACGGGAGTTGCGTGTGGTCTGCGTTGCGTGTGCTCGTCACTGCATGAGCTGTGCATTGCCTGTGCTGTGCGTTGCATGTGCTGTGCGTTGCGTGCAATGTGTGTTTCCTGTGCTGTGCGTTGCGCATGCTGCGCTTTGCATGTCATATGCGTTGCGTGTACTGTGCATTGCGTGTGCGCGCGTGTGTGTTGGGTGAGCTGTACGTAGCGTGTGCTGTGCGTGACATCAGCTGTGTGTTGCATTTGCAGTGCGTTGTGTGCGCTGCGCATTGCATGTGATGTGCCTTGCGTGTGCAGTGCGTTGCACGTGCTGTGCGTTACCTGTGCTGTGCATTGCATGTGCTGTGTGTTGCGTGTGATGTGCATTGCATATGCTGTGTGTTAAGTGTGCTGTGCGTTGCATGTTTTGTCCGTTGCATGTCCGTTGCATGTGATGTGCGTTGCGTGTGCGTGTTGAATGTGAGGGCGTGTGTTGCGTGTGCGGTGCGTTGCATGTGTTGTGCGTTGCATGTGCTGTGCATGCTGTGAGCTCTGCATTGCGTTGCGTTGCGCATGCTGTGCGTTTCGCGTGCTGTGCGTTTCATCTGCAGTGCATTCCGTGAGCGTGTGCTGTGCATTGCATGTGCTGTTCGCTGCATGTGCTGTGCATTGCATATGCTATGCATTGCTTCTGCTGTGCATAGCGTGTGTGTGTTGCGTGTGCGTGCGTGCGTTGCGTGTGCTGTGCGTTTCGTGTGTTCTGCATTGCGTGTGCTGTGAGTTGCGTGTGCTGTGCATTGCGTGTGCTATGCGTTTCATGTGCTGTACATTACGTGTGTGTGTTGCGTGCCCTGTGCGTTGTATGTGCTGTGCGTTTCGTGTACTGTGCATTGCGTGTGCACACGTTTGCGTTGCATGTGCTGTGCGTTTCATGTGCTGTACATTGCGTGTGTGTGTTGCATGCCCTGTGCGTTGCATGTGCTGTGCGTCGCGTTGAATGTGCATTGCGTGTGCGCGCGTTTGCGTGTGTTGTATGGTTCATGTGTTGTGCATTGATTGTGTGTATTGCATGTGCGCGCGTGTGTTGCGTGAGCTGTGCGTGTCATGTGCTATGCGTTGCATGTGTTCTTAATTGTGTGTGCTGTGCGTTGCGTGTGGTGTGCATTGCATGTGTTTGTTGCGTGTGTGGTGCGTTGCATGTGCTGTGCGTTGTATGCGCTGTGCATTGCATGTGCTAGGTGTTGTGTGTGTGTGGTGTGTGTGCACACGTGTGTTTCGTGTGCTATGCATTGCGTGTGCTGTGCGTTGCATGTGCTGTGTGTCTCATGTGCTGTGCGTTGCGTGTGCTCTTCGGTGCGTGTGCTGTGTGTTGCATGTGCTCTGCGTTGTATGTGCTCTCCTGAGCATGAAATGGGCGTTGCGCGTGCTGTGCACTCTGTGTGCTGTGCATTGCGTGTGCTCTGTGTTGCGTGTTCTGTGTGTTGCGTCTCCTGTGCATTGCCTGAGCTGTGCGTTGCATGTACTATGCATTGTCTGTGCTGTTCATTGAATGTGTTGTGAGTTGCGTGTGCTGTGCGTTGCATGTCCTGTGCGTTGCGTGTGATGTGCATTGCATGTGCTTCCGATGCCTGTGTGTTGCGTGTCCGCGCATGCATTGCATGTGCTGTGCGTTGCATGTGCTGTGTGTTGCGTGTGCTCTGCATTGCATATGCTGTGTGCTGTGTGTGCTGTGCTCTGTGTGTTGCATGTGCTGTCCGTTGAAGGTGGTGTGCATTGTGTGTGCTGTGCGTTGCTTGTATGTGGTGCGTGTGCTGTGCGTTGCATGTGCTGTGCATTTCACTTTCTGTGCATTGCATGTGCTGGCTGTTGCATGTGCGTCGCGTGCATGCGTCCGCGTGTTTGTGTGCGTGTGGGTTCCCTGTGTGCATTGCGTATGCTGTGCGTCTCATTTTCTGTGCATTGCGTGTGCTGTGCGTTGCATGTGCTCTGCATTGCATGTGCTGTGTATCGCATGTGCTGTGCGTTGCATGTGTGTTACGTGTGTGTGTTGCGTGCGTGCGTGCGCGCGTTGTTTGTGTGCGTGTGTGTTGCCTGTGTGCGTTGCGTGCGCGCGCATGTGTTGCGTGTGCTGTGCATTGCATGTGCAGTGTTTTGCGTGTCCTCTGCATTGCATGTGCTGTGCATTGTGTGAGCTCTGCATTGCGTTGCGTTGCGTGTGCTCTGTGTCGCATGTGCTGTACGTTGCGTGTGTTTTGCGTGTGCGCGTGTGTGTTGCGTGTGCTGTGCGTTGCATGTGCTGTGCGTTGCGTGTGCTGTGTGTTGCATGTGCTGTGCGTTTCGTGTTTTCTGCATTGTGTGTGCTGTGTGTTGCATGTGCAGTGCATATCGTGCGTGCATTGCGTGTGCGCGTCTGTGTTGCGTGTGCTGTGCGTTGCATGTGTGTGGCGCGTGTGCGCACATGTGTTGCGTGTGGTGTGCGTTGCGTGTGCTGTGGGTCTCATTTTTTTGTGCATTACACGTTCTGTGCATTGCTTGTCCTGTGCGTTGCATGTGCGGTGCATTGCATATACTGTGCATTGCGTGAGCTCTGCATTGCGTGTGCGGTGCGTTGCGTGTGCTGTGCGTTGCCTGTCTGTGTTGCGTGTGCTGTGCATTGCGTGTGCTTTGCGTTTCGTGTTCTTTGCGTTGCGTGTGCTGTACATTATGTGTGCTGTGCGTTTCATGTGTTGTGCATTGCGTGTTGTGTGTTGCATGTGCGCGCGTGTGTGGCGTGTCATGTGCTATACATTGCATGTACTCTGTATTGTGTATGCTGCGAGTTACGTGTGGTGTGCGTTGCGTGTGCTGTGCGTTGCATGTGCTGTTGGTTGCATGTGATGTGTGTTGCATGTGCTATGCATTGCGTGAGCTCTGCATTGTTTGTGCTGCGTGTTGCGTGTGCTGTGCATTGCATGTGCTGTGCATTGCATGAGCTCTGCAATGCAAGTGCTGTGCGTTGCTTGTGCTGTGCGTTGCCTGTGCTCTCCATTGCGTGTGCGTGTAGTGCGTGCTGTGCATTGCATGTGTGGTGCGTTGAATGAGCTGTGCATTGCGTGCATTCTGCATTGCGTGTGCTGTGTGTTGCGTGTGTTTTGCGTGTGTGAGCGTGTTGCGTGTGCTGTGCTTTGCGTGTGCTCTGCGTGGCGTGTGCTGTGTGTTTCAGGTGCTGTGTGCTGTGTGTGTATTGAATGTGTGTGCGTGTGTTGTGTTTGCTGTGCGTTGCATGTGCTTTGCGTTGCGTGTGTTCTGGGTTGCGTGTGCTGTGCGTTTCGTATGCTGTGCATTGAAACTGCTGTGGGTTACGTGTACTGTGCGTTGCATGTGCTGTGCAATGTGTGAGCTTTGCATTGCGTGTGCTGTGCGTCGCATGTGTTGTGTATTGTGTGTGATGTGGATTGCCTGTGCTGTGCGTTGCGTGTGTGTGTTGAGTGTTGGTGCCTGTGTTGTGTGTGCTGTGCGTTGCGTGTGTGTGTTGAGTGTTCGTGCCTGTGTTGTGTGTGCTGCGCGTGGCGCGTGCTGTGCGTTTTTGTGTTCTGTGTTGTGCTGCGTGTGGTGCACGTGGCGCGTGCTGTTCGTTGCATGTGCTGTGTGTTGCAAGTGTTTTTTGTGGGTGCGCGCGTGTGTTTGCGTTGCATGTGCTGTGCATTGCTTGTGTGTGTTGCGTGTGCACGCGTGTTGCGTGTGCTCGGCGTTTCAAGTGTTCAGCGTTGCGTGTGTTGTGCATTGCGTGTGTGCATTCCGTGTGTGCGCCTTTATTGCGTGCTTTGTGCGTTGCGTGTGCTGTGCGTGTCGTGTGTGTTGCATGTGCGCGCGTGTGTTGCACGTGCTGTGCGTTGCATGTGCTGTGCGTTGCATGTTCTGTGCGCTGCAAGTGCTGTGTATTGCGTGAGCTCTGGATTGCGTGTGCTTTGCGTTGCGTGTGCTGTGTGTTGCGTGTGCTGTGCGTTGCATGTGCTCTCCTTTGCATGATCTGGGCGTTGCGTTTCTGTGCGCTGTGTGTGTAGTGTGTTGCGTGTGCTCTTCATTGCGTGTTCTGTGTGTTGCGTCTCCTGTGCTGAGCGTTGCATGTGCTATGCATTGCCTGTGCATTGCATCGTATTTGCTGTGTGTTGCGTGTGCTTTGCGTTGCATGTCCTGTGCATTCCGTGTGCTGTGCATCGCATGTGCTTGCGATGCCTGTTTTTTGCATATGCGCGCGTGTGTTGCGTGTGCTGTGCGTTGCATGTGCGGTGTGTTGCGTGTGCTGTGCGTTGCGTATGCTGTGTGTTGAGTGTGCTGAGCACTGTGCGTGCTGCATGCTGCATGTACTGCCCGTTGCATGTGGTGTGCATTGTGTTTGCTGTGCATTGCATGTGCTGTGCATTGCTTGTGTGTGGTGCGTCTCATTTTCTGTGCATTACAAGTGCTGTGCATTGCATGTGGTGTCCGTTGCGTGTGTGTAGCGTGTGCTGTGCATTGCATCTTTTGTGCGTTGCATGTGCTGTGCGTTGCATGTACTGTGCATTGCGTGAGCTCTGCATTGCGTGTGCGTTGCGTGTGCTGTGCGTTGCCTGTGTGTGTTGCATGTGCGCTCGTCTTGCGTGTGCTGTGCGTTTCGTGTGTTCTTCGTTGCGTGTTCTGTGCGTTGCATGTGTTAGTTGCGCGCGCGCGTGTATTGCGTGTGTTGTGAATTGCATGTGCTGTGCATTGCGTGTGCTGTGCGTTGTGTGTTCTGTGCATGTTGTGCACTGTGCATTTCATGTGCTGTGCGTTGCGTGTGTGTGGTGCGTGTGCACACGTGTGTTGCCTGTTGTGCATTGTGTGCGTGTATTCCGTGTGCGTGCCTTTGTTGTGTGTGCTGTGCGTTGTGTGTGCTGTGCATTGCATGTGCTGTGTCTTGCCTGTGTGTGTTGCGTCGCGTGTGCTGTGCGTCTCATTTTCTCTGCTATAAATCTGCTGTGCATTGCATGTGCTGTGCGTTGCATGTGTGCTGCGTGTGCTGTGCATTACATGTCTTGAGCGTTGCATGTGCTGTGCGTTGCGTGTACTGTGCATTGTGTGAGCTCTGCATTGCGTGTGCGGTGCGTTGCGTGTGCTGTGCTTTGCCTGTGTGTTTTGCGTGTGCTGCACGTTGCGTGTGCTGTGCATTTCACGTTCTTTGCGTTGAGTGTGCTGTGTGTTGCGTGTACTGTGAATTGTGTGTGCTGTGCGTTGCCTGGTCTGTGCCTTGCGTGTGTGTGTTGAGTGTGCGCGCCTGTGCTGTGTGTGCTGTGCATTACATCTGCTGTGCATTACATCTGCTGTGCGTTGCGGGTGCTCTACGTTGTGTGTGTGTTGCATGTGCGCTGGTGTTGCGTGTGCTGTGCGTTTCGGGTGTACTGCGTTGCGTGTGCTGTGCGTGGCGTATGCTGTGTGTTGAGTGTGCTGCGCGTGGCGCGTGCTGTGCGTTGCATGTGCTGTGCGTTGCATGTGTTTGTTTCGTGTGCGCATGTGTGTTTTGCGTTGCATGTGTTGTGCGTTGTGTGTACTGTGCGTTGCCTGTGTGGTGTGTGGTGTGCATTGTTGTGCTGTGTGTTGCGTGTGTATTGCATGTGTGTGCGTGTTGCGAGTGCTGCGCGTTTCGTGTGTTCTGCATTGTGTGTGGTGTGTGCCATGTGCTGTGCGTTGCGTGTGCTATGCGTGGCGTATGCTGTGTGTTGAGTGTTCTGCGCGTAGCCCGTGCTATGCATTGCATGTGCTGTGCGTTGCATGTGCTGTGCATTGTGTGTGCTGTGCATTCCATGTGCTGTGCGTTGTGTGTGCTGTGCGTTGCGTGTGCTGTGCGCTGCATGTGTGTGTTCTGTGTGCGCGCGTGTTGCGTGTGCTGTGCGCTTCATGTGTTCAGCGTTGCGTGTTGTGCATTGCGTGTGTATTCCGTGTGCGCGCCTTTGTTGTGTGTGCTGTGCATTGCGTGTGTGTGTTGTTTGTGCTGTGCGTTTCTTGTGCTGTGTGTTGCCTGTGTGTATTGCGTGTGCGCGCGTGTGTTCCGTGTGCTGTGTGTTTTGTGGTTCTTGCGTGTGTGCGTGTTGCCTCTGCTGCGTGTTGCATGTGTTTGTTGCGTGTGTTGTGCATTGCATGTACTGTGCATTGTATGCACTGTGCATTGCCTGCGCTGGGCGTTGCGTGTGTGTGGTTCGCGTGCACACGTGTGTTGGTGTGCTGTGCATTGCGTGTGCAGTACGTTGCATGTGCTGTGCGTCTCATCTGCTGTGCGTTGCGTGTGCTCTGTGTTGCGTCTCCTGTGCATTGCCTGTGCTGTGCGTTGCATGTGCTATGCATTGCCTGTGCTGTGCATTGAACGTGTTGTGCGCTGTGCGTGCTGTGAGTTGAATGTGCTGTCCATTGCATGTGGTGTGCATTGTGTGTGCTGTGCGTTGCATGTGCCGTGCGTTGCTTGTGCGTTGCGTGTGCGCACTTGTGTTGCGTGTGCTGTGGATCTCATTATCTGTGCATTGCATGTGTTGTGTATTGCATGTGCTGTGCATTGCGTGAGCTCTACATTGCATGTGGTGTGCGTAGCATGTGTGTTGCGTGTGCTATGCGTTTCGTGTGTTCTGCATCGCGTGTGCTGTGCGTTTAATGTGCTGTACATTGCGTGTGTGTTGCGTGTCCTGTGCGTGTCATGTTGTGTGCGTTGCGTGTACTGTGCATTGCGTGTGGGCGCTTTTCTCTTGCGTGAGCTGCGCGTTGCGTGTGCTGTGCGTTGCAGTACTGTGCGTAGTGTTTGCTATGCATTGCCTGTGCTGTGTATTGCCTGTGCTGTGCGTTGCGTGTGTTCCATGCGCCGTGCATTGCGTGTGCTGTGCGTTGCGTGTACTGTTCATTGCATGAACTCTGCCTTGCATGTGCAGTGCGTTGCGTGTTGCATGTGCGCGCGTGTGTTGCGTGTGCTCTGCGTTGTGTGTGCTATGCGTTGCATGTGCTCTGCGTTGTGTGTGCTATGCATCGCATGTGCTGTGCGTTGCAGGTGCTGTAGGTTGCATGTGCTGTGCGTTGCATGTGCTGCGCATCGCGTGAGCTCTGCATTCTTTGTGCTGTGCTTTGAATGTTCCGTGAGTTGCCTGTGCTGTGCGTTGCGGGTGTGTGTTGGGTGTGCTGTGCATTGCATCTGTTGTGCGCTGCGTGTGCTATGCGTTTCATGTGCTGTGCGTTGCGTGTGCTTTGCGTTCCGTGTGCTGTGGGTTGCCTGTGCTTTGCATTGCGTGTGTGTGTTGCGCCTGCTGTGCATTGCATGTGCTGTGCATTGCGTGTGCTTTGCATTGCGTGTGCTGTGCTTTACGTGTGCTCTGCATTGTGTGTGCTGCGTGTTGCGTGTGCTGCATGTTCCATGTGCGTTGCATTGCATGTGCTCTGCGTTGCGTGTGCTCTGTGTTGCGTGTGCTGTGCGTTGAATCTGTTGTGGGTTGTGCGTACTTTGTGTTGCATGTGCTGTGCATTGCGTGTTCGGTGCGATGCCCGTGCTGAGCATTGGGCTTGTGTGTTGTGTGTGCTGTGCGTTGCGTGTCCTGTGCGTTGCGTGTGCGGTGCATTGCATGTGCTCGCGATGCCTGTGTGTGTTGCATGTGCGCACGTGTGTTGCGTGTGCTGTGCATTGCATGTGCTGTGTGTTGCATGTGCTGTGCGTTGCGTATGCTGTGTGTTGAGTGTGCTGTGCGCTGTGCGTACTGTGCGTTGCATGTGCTGTCGGTTGCATGTGGTGTGTGCTGTGTGTTGCATATTCTGTGCGTTGGTTGTTTGTGGTGCGTGGGCGGACGTGTGGTGCGTGTGCTGTGCTTCTCATTGTCTGTGTGTTGCATGTGCTGTGCGTTGCGTGTGTTCTGCATTGCATGTGCTGTGCATTGCATGTAAGGTGCGTTGCGTGTTTGTTGCGTGTGTGTGTTGCGTGTGTGCGTCAGCGTGTTGTTTGTGTGCGTTGCATGCGCGCGCATGTGTTGCGTGTGCTGTGCGTCTCATTTTCTGTGCATTGCATGTGCTCTGCATTGCATGTGCTGTCCGTTGCGTGTGTGTGTTGCATGCGTATGTGTGCATGTTGTTTTTGTGCGTGTGTGTTGCCTGTGTGCGTTGCGTGCACGCGCATGTGTTCCCTGGGCTGTGCGTTGCGTGTGCTGTGCATTCCATGTGCTGCGCGTTGCGTGTGCATGTTAAATTTGAGCGCGTGTGTAGCGTGTGCTGCGCGTTGAGTATACTGTGTAGTGTATGTCCTGTGCGTTTCATGTGCTTTGCATTGTGTGAGCTCTGCATTGCGTGTGCTGTGCCATTCGCGTGCTCTGCGTTGCGTGTGTTGTGTGTTGCATGTGCTGTCCATTGCATGTGCTGTGCGTTACATGTGCTGTGCATTGCATGTGCTGAGCATTGAATCTGCTGTGGGTTGCGTGTACTGTGCTTTGTATTTGCTGTGCATTGTGGGAGCTCTGCGTTGCGTGTGCTTATCATTGGTGTGCGATGCGTTGGGTGTACTGTGCAGTGCGTTGTGTGTGTGTGTTGCGTGTGCGCACTTGTGTTGCGTGTGCTGTGAATTGCATGTGCTGTGCATTGTGTGTTCTGTATGTTGCGTGTGTGTGTTGCGTGTGCGCGCCTGTTGGCTGTGCTGTGCGTTGCTTGTGTGCAGTGTGTGTGCGCGCCTGTTTTGCGTGTACATTGTGTTGTGTGCGTGTTGCATGTGTGTGTGTTGCGTGAGTGCACATGTTGCATGTGCTGAGCGTTGCCTGTGCTGTGTGTTGTATGTGCTGTGCGTTGTGTGCACGGCGCATTGCATGTGCTGTGCGTTGCGTGTGTGTAATGCGTGTGCATACGTCTGTTGCGTGTGCTGTACATTGCGTGTGCTGTGGGTTGCATGTGATTTCCATTGCATGAGCTGTGCATTGCGTGTGCTCTGAGTTAGGTGTGCTATGCGTTTCGTCTGCTGTGCATTGCCTGTGTTGTGCGTTGCATGTGCTGTGCGTTGCCTGTTCTGTGCATTGCATGGGCTGTGCATTACGTGCAATCTGCGTTGCGTGTGCTGTGCGATGCATGACCTGTGCAATGCGTGTACTGTGCACGCGCGTGCGCGCGTATGTGTGGCGTGAGCTGTGCGTTGCGTGTGCTGTGCGTGACCTGTATGTTGCATGTGTGTGTTGCGTGTGCTGTGCATTGCATGTGCTCTGCGTTGCATGAACTGTGCAAGGCGTGTGCTCTGCGTTGCGTGCTTTGTGTGTTGCGTGTGCTGTGCGTTTCTTGTGCTGTGCATTGCATGTGTGTGTTGCGTGTTCTGTGCGTTGCATGTGCTGTGTATTGCGTGAGCTCTGCATTGCGTGTGCTGTGCGTTGCGTGTGTGTTGCGTGTCGGCGCGTGTGTTGCGTTTCTGTGCGTTTCGTATGTTCTGCATTGCGTGTGCTGTGTGTTGCTTGTGCTGTGCGTTGCGTGCGCTGTTGCGTTTCATGTGTTCTACATTGAGTGTGTGTGTTGCGTGTCCTGTGCTTTGCATGTGCTGTGCGCTGTGTGTACTGTGCATTGCGTGCGCGCGCTTTTGTGTTGCGTGTGCTGTGCGTTGCATTACTGTGCGTAGCGTTTGCTATGCATTGCGTGTGCTTTGTATTTGCTGTGCTGTGCATTGCGTGTTGCGTGTGCTGTGCATTGCAAGTCCTCTGCGTTCCATGTGCTATGTGTTGCGCGTGCTGTGCATTGCGTGAGCTCAGCATTGCGTGTGCGGTGCGTTGCTTGTGCTGTGCGTTGCCTGTGTGTGTTGCGTGTGCTACATGTCGTGTGTGCTCTGCGTTTCGTGTTCTTTGCGTTGCGTGTGCTGTGTGTTGCGTGTGCTGTGCGTTGTGCGTGCCGTGCGTTTCATGTCTGTTCGTTTCAAGTGCTGTGCGTTGCGTGTTGCACGTGCGCGCGTTTGTTGCGTATGCTCTGCGTGTCATGTGCCATGTGTTGCATGTGCTCTGCGTTGCGTGTGCTGTGCGTTGCGTGTGCTGTGGATTGAATCTGCTGTGGGTTGTGTGTACTGTGCGTTGCATGTGCTGTGCATTGTGTGAGCTCTGCTTTGCGTGTGCGGTGCGTTCCGTGTGCTGTGGGTTGCCTGTGCTGTACATTGGGTGTCTGTGTTGTGTGTTGTGTGCACTGCATGGGCTGTGCGTTGCATGAGCTGCACGTTGCGTGTGTTGCGCGTTGCGTGTACTGTGCGTTGCGTGTGCTCTGCGTTGAGTGTGCTCTGCGTTGAGTGTGCTGTGCGTTGCCTGTGCTGTGTGTTGCGTGTGTGTGTTGAGTGTGCGCGCCTGTGTTGTGTGAGCTGTGCGTTTCATGTGCTGCGCATTGTGTGTGCTGTGCATTACATGTGCTGTGCGTTGCATGTGCGTGTTGCGTGTCTGTGTTGCGTGTGCGCGCGTGTTGCGTGTGTTGTACGTTTCATGTGTACAGCGTTGTGTGTGTCTTGCGTTGCGAGTGTGTATTGCATGTGCGCGCCTGTGTTGTGTGTGCTGTGCGTCGCGTATGTGTGTGTGTGTTCCGTGTGTGCACATGATGCGATTGCTCTGCATTGCATGTGCTGCGCCTTGCCTGTGTGTGTTGCGTGCGCGCGCATGTGTTGCGTGTGTTGTGTGTTGTGTGTGTGTTGCGTGTGCGCGTGTGTTGGATGTGCTCTGCATTTTATGTGCTGTGCGTTGCCTGTGCTGTGCGTTGCATGTGTTTGTTGTGTGTGTTGTGCGTTGTATGTGCTGTGCGGTGTATGTGCTGTGCATTGCATGTACTGGGCGTTCCGTGTGCTGTGCATTGCGTGTGCTCTGCGTTGCGTGTGTTGTGCGTTGCGTGTGCTGTGCATTGCATGTGCTCTCCTGTGCATGAGCTGGGCGTTACGTGTGCTGTGCATTGCATGTGCTCTGCGTTGCGCGTTCTGTGTGTTGCGTCTCCGGTGCATTGCCTGTGCTGTGCGTTGTATGTGCTGTGCATTGCCTGTGCTGTGCATTGAATATTTTGTTCGTTGCGTGTGCTGTGCGTTGCATGGCCTGTGCGTTGCGTGTGCTGTGCATTGCTTGTGCTTGTGGTGCCTGTGTGTGTTGCATGTGCGCGAGTGTGTTGCGTGTGCTGCGCGTTGCACGTGCTGCGTGTTGCGCGTGCTGTGCGTTGCGTATGCCGTGTGTTGAGTGTGCTGTTCGCTGTGCGTGCTGTGTGTTGCATGTGCTGTCTGTTGCATGTGGCGTGTGTTTTGTGTGTTGTGCATTGCCTGTGCTGTGCGTTGCCTGTGTTTGTTGCATGCGCGCGCGTGTGTTGTGCGTTGTATGTGCTGTGCGTTGTGTGCACTGTGCATTGCATGTGCTGTGCGTTGCGTGTGTTTGGTGCGTGTGCACACGTCTGTTCCACAAGCTTTGGGTTGCATTTGCTCTCCATTGCATGAGCTGTGCATTGTTTGTGCTGAGCTCTGCGTGTGCTGTGCGTTGCGTGTGCTCTGAGTTAGCTGTGCTATGCTTTTCGTCTCCTGTGCATTGCCTGTGCTGTGCGTTGCATGTGTTGTGCGTTGCCTATTCTGTGTATTGCATGTGCTGTGCGTTGCATGCACTCTGCGTTGCGTGTGCTGTGCGTTACATGACCTGTGCATTGCGTGTACTGTGCACGCGTGTGCGCGGGTATGTGTGGCGAGAGCTGTGCGTTGCGTGTGCTGTGCGTTGCATGTGCTGTGTGTTTCATGTGCTGTGCGTTACCCGTATGTTGCATGTGTGTGTTGCGTGTGCTGTGCATTGCATGTGTTCTGCGTTGCATGAACTCTGCATTGCGGGTGCTCTGTGTTGCGTGTGCTGTGCGTTGCATTGCTGTGCATTGCATGTGCCTGCGATGCCTGTGTGTGTTGCCTGTGCGTGCGTGTTGCGTGTGCTGTGCATTGCATGTGATGTGTGTTGCGGGTGCTGTACGTTGCGTATGGTGTGTGTTGAGTGTGCTGTGCACTGTGCGTGCTGTGCATTGCATGTGCTGTCCGTTGCATGTCCTGTGCATTGTGTGTGCTGTGCGTTGCATGTGCTTTGCGTTGCATGTGTGTGGTGCGTGTGTGTGTTGCGTGCGTGCGTGCATGTGTTTGTGTGCGTTGCTTGTGTACGCATGTGTTGCGTTTGCTGTGCGTAGCGTGTGTGTGTTGCGTGCCTGCGTGCGCGTGTTTGTGTGCGTGTGTGTTGCCTGTGTGCGTTGCGTGTGTGCGCATGTGTTGCGTTTGTTGTGCGTAGCGTGTGTGTGTTGCATGTGCTGTACATTGCGTGTTCTCTGCGTTGCGTGTGCTGTGCGTTGCATGTGCTGCGCGTTGTGTGTGCTCATCATTGTGTGAGCTCTGCATTGCGTGTGCTGTGTATTGCGCTGCGTGTGCACTGCGTTGCGTGTGCTGTGCGCTGCGTGTGTTTTGCGTGTGCGCGCGTGTGTTGTGTGAGCTGTGTGTTGCGCGTGCTCCGCATTGCGTGTGTTGTGTGTTGCGTGTGTTGTGTGTTGCGTGTGCTGTGCGCTGCGTGTGCTGTGCGCTGCATGGGCTGTGCGTCGCGTATGCTGTGCGTTGTTTGTGCTGTGCTTTGCGTGGGCTCTACATTGCGTGTGCTGTGCATAGCGTGTGTTCTGCATTGCGTGTGCTGTGTGTTGCATGTCCTGTGTGTTGCATGTACTGTGCATTGCGTGTATGTGCGTGTGTGTTGCGTGAGCTATGCGTTGTGTGTGCTGTGTGTTGCATGTGCTGTGTGTTACCTTTACGTTGCATGTGTGTGTTGTGTGTGCTGTGCATTGCAAGTGCTTGTGATGCCTGAGTGTCCCAGGCAGCACACCAGCATTGGTCAAACCATGGCCCAATGCTGGCAGAAATTGGTACCAATGTTGGACCAATGTTGGCATATTGGCAAAGTGCAACCCAATCCAATGCTGGCCCAGCGTTAAAGCCAAGATTGGACCAATGTTATGCCAATGCAGCAGCCATTGTGCTGCCAGCGTAGCACCTGCGTTAAAGCCAAGATTGGACCAATGTTGTGCCAATGCAGCAGCCATCGTAGGACCAGCGTTAAAGCCAAGATTGGGCCAATGTTATGCCAATGCAGCAGCCATCGTGCTGCCAGCGTAGGACCAGCGTTAAAGCCAAGATTGGACCAATGTTATGCCAATGCAGCAGCCATCGTAGGACCAGCGTTAAAGCCAAGATTGGGCCAATGTTATGCCAATGCAGCAGCCATCGTGCTGCCAGCGTAGGACCAGTGTTGAGCCATATCGTTGCCAATATTAGTGCCAGCTTTGAGCCAATGCCCTTTGCATGACGAATATTCTAGATATGCTGGCTTTAGAGCACGCACATATTCTTACCGCAAACATTTTGCTAGCGGCATTTTTTGTAGCAATTGTCCCCTTACTCTCTTCCTCAATAGTAGCTAGGAAAGCTCGACAAAAAGATGTCAAGAAGCAGAAGTCATAAATGACTGCAAATAATAATAAAAGAATACTGAAATTGACGTTTATGACAGTTTATTTGCGAATAAATTTTCACAAACAGGCATTTTCCTTGGACCTAGATGGGTGACGCTCGGTTATCTTCAAACAGTTTATTTACAGGCACTGCCCTCAGGATAGGAATTGGGCAAGGTGCCGAGGACGGTGGGCTGGCCAGGGGCTTCAGGGCAGGGAGCTGACGTCGGTAGGCAGGTTTGTCAGTGCTTGGATGACAGCGGGCTTATCAGGCCCCCGAGGACCACGATAACGTGGTGGTTTCGTTGATATTGCCACCATATCCGATAGCGACTTCACCATTACTTGGAGGAAATGTTTGCACTGTAAAATGAAAAGAAACAATGTCAGAGATGTTGGTATGACAAATGTATGATGGAGAGTTTCCATTTGAAAAATCGCCATGCTGTACAAAATTATAAGTCTGAGCATATAGTTCGAAGGGGTGAATCAAGAAACTTTCTTGCAAGAGATTTGTCAAGTAACACTTCTTAATATTTCGACATATATGGCATACCTTGTACAAGATGTAACGTAATACTTAGAACAGACATAAAATGCGCAGGATCCGTCCGCTTTGTTTACAGCTCACACCTAGTCAGCGTAGCACTTTAAAATTAAAAATTGCAGCAAAACCTGCTGCAGCACAAAAAGCCTAGTTTCAGACTGTGTAGACACAATGCGGCCTTCGTGCGAAATTTTTAATGTGGAAACCGAGAAGTTCCGTCAAGAAACACTAGTAAAAGAAGCATTTATTCGAAAAGAAAGAAATACTGTCAGCTGGAAATGATGCTTGACCTATACCAGTGAGAAGAAGCGTGGTTCCTCGGTATCACTAGCAGGATCAGGCCGCACGCGTGGCTTGATAAAATCATAGTCCTGGAATTTGGGTGAAATTCACAGAGATTTACACGTGGTTCTACTCCAGGCACTATTCAAAGGCTGCAAATAAAAAAAGCTATTTAATTACAGGCATTCTACATTAGCCAGGCCTGTTTCGGGAATATATATACCGCATGATATTGCTTGGGTGATATAGCTTGGGTGATATTGCTTCTGATAAAACTTATAACATGCGCAAAACAAATGCACTCACCATTGTATGATCCATGCTTCTTTGTATCCGAGTTCATCCCACATCGAAGACGGTGCCCACGAGCGCCGACTTTTTTTCTAATTGTTGTTTCGCCTATATTAATTCTAACACTCACAAAAATTCGTGGCCACATTGCTGCGTATTTCAAGATGTAGGCTTCTCAGTAGGAATGACGACAGCAAGCGAGCATTTTTCACGAGAGGAGTGCGCTGGCAAGAACGGACGGCAAGCACTCAGGTGGTGTTGCACCCAGTCGGCGTGCTAGGGACGCATAGAAGGAAAGAGTGAAAGGAAAGGGCGAACGAAGAATACGGCGTAAACGCCACTTTCCCCCGCTGGACCTAGCCCGAACGGGTTTTGGGGTGGCAGCGATGGAGGGCGACAAGGAGGACAATAGTGACCCCGCCGCTTTCCCCCATGCTTCCGAGAGCACCCAATTCGACACAGCAGCTTATGGCTGTCTGAACGCTTGACTGACAGCATTGACCAGGCTCACCTGGGTGCGTGAAGGAGAGGCAAGGGGGGGCTGAAGGACGGAAAGCTAGGCCGAAAAAAAAATCCGGAATGCGCCCTACCTACTAAAGGCAAAGACAAGATCGAGGTTGTTGACACGCAAATGCCAACACGTGCAATTAATTTTTTTTTCTGTCAGGGGCATTCATACAAGGAGCTTACTACACATGCACGAACAAACAAATATATTAGAATAGGAGCATGATGTCGCCGCAACATGCCATGCATGCTAAACAAACAAACAATAGTTTCACTAATGCATATGCGCTCCATCTCGATGCAATATAAAACGGTTCCATCAGCTCTGAGGCACTGTAATTCTCGATTCTCCTCAGAATCCTGACCCACTAAAGCCGCGGAGCGTACATGCAAAAAATGCAATACGCAGGCAAATTCGCAATACCGTTGCTTCTTATGGAAAGCTCAAGTTCTTATTCACGATCAATAAAGCAGCGGCTAAATTTATGCGACTTCCCCTGCTTGCTACGTGGTACACTGGCTTTTCTCTTTAGGGGACACATTTCGGTAAAGGAGAAGTGCAATAATGGCGGTGTACCATTCATGGAGTTGACATGGGAGAACATATTTTTGGTTCCTGCGCAGTGTGCCTGTGATCAGTGCGTTAGTTTTCAAAACACGCTGTTCAATCTCAGCAAGTCGTAGAGCACTAAAAGCCGACAAGGCGAAAATTAGCTTATTACGGGCCAATGTCCTCCAAAGAAAGCCAACTAGTAACCCATATTGGCAAATCCATACCATAGTCGGTCCAATAATTCCCGCCTTGTTGAACGGCAGTGCCAATATTGTTTACTGACTCTGTAAAGTGGACCAACATTGGATCTCTATCAGAATGGCACAGCCAATATTGTTTACTTACTGTGTAAAGTGGGCCAAAATTGGATCTCTATCAGAATGGCACAGCCAATATTGTTTACTGACTGTGTAAAGTGGGCCAACATTGGATCTCTATCAGAATGGCACAGCCAATATTGTTTACTGACTGTGTAATGTGGGCCAACGTTGGATCTCTATCAGAATGGCACAGCCAATATTGGCGCCACGCTGTTAACCTTAGGCCAACATTGGGCCAGGAACCAGAATGGCACTGCCAATATTGGAACCACGCTGTTAATCTTAGGCCGTCATTGGGCCAAGAAGTGCCAATATGTTTCCAACGTTGGCCCAACCTGACGTGCCCCCTGGGGTTTGTTGCGTGCGCGCGCGTAGTGCGTGTGCTGTGCGTTGCGTATGCTGTGTGTTGAGTATGCTGTGCGCTGTGCGTGCTGTGCGTTGCATGTGCTGTCCGTTGCATGTCATGTGCATTGTGTGTGCTGTGCATTGCATGTGCTGTGCGTTGCGTGTGCCGTGCGTCTCATGTGCGGCGTGTTGCGTCATCATCATCATCATCAGCCTGGTTACGCCCACTACAGGGCAAAGGTCTCTCTCATACTTCTCCAACAACCCCGGTCATGTACTAATTGTGGCCACGCCGTGCCTGCAAACTTCTTAATCCCATCCGCCCACCTCACTTTCTGCCGCCCCCTGCTACGCTTCCCTTCCTTTGGGATCCAGTCCATAACCCTTAATGACCATCGGTTATCTTCCCTCCTCATTACATGTCCTGCCCATGCCCATTTCTTTTTCTTGATTTCAACTAAGATGTCATTAAATCGCGTTTGTTCCCTCATCCAATCTGCTCTTTTCTTATCCCTTAACGTTACACCTATCATTCTTCTTTCCATAGCTCGTTACGTCGTCCTCAATTTGAGTAGAACCCTTTTCGTAAGCCTCCAGGTTTCTGCCCCGTAAGGGAGTACTGGTAAGACACAGCTGTTATATACTTTTCTCCTGAGGGATAATGGCAACCTGCTGTTCATGATCTGAGATTACCTGCCAAATGCACCACAGCCCAATTTTATTCTTCTGATTATTTCCGTCTCATGATACGGATCCGCCGTCACTACCTGCCCTAAGTAGATGTATTCCCTTACGACTTCCAGTGCCTCGCTGCCTATTGTAAATTGCTGTTCTCTTCCGAGACTGTTAAGCAGTACTTTAGTTTTCTGCACAACAATTTTTAGACCCACTCTTCTGCTTTGCCTCTCCAGGTCAGTGAGCATGCATTGCAATTTGTCGCCTGAGTTACTAACCAAGGCAATAACATGAGCGAATCGCAAGTTACTAAGATATTCTCCATTAAATTTTATCCCCAATTCTTCCCAATCGAAGTCTCTGAATACCTCCTGTAAACACGCTGTGAATAGCATTGGAGATATCGTATCTCCCTGCCTGACGCCTTTCTTTATTGGGATTTTGTTGCTTGCTTTATGGAGGACTACGGTGGCTGTGGAGTCGCTATTGATATCTTTCAGTATTTGTACATACGGCTCGTCTACACCCTGATTCCGTAATGCCTCCATGACTGCTGATGTTTCGACGGAATCAAATGCTTTCTCGTAATCAATGAAAGCTATATATAAGGGTTGGTTATATTCCGCACATTTCTCTATCACCTGATTGATAAAGTGAATATGATCTATTGTTGAGTAGCCTTTACGGAATCCTGCCTGACCTTTTGCTTGACACAAGTCTAAGGTGTTCCTGATTCTATTTGCGATTCCCTTAGTAAATAGCTTGTAGGCAATGGATAGTAAGCCGATCGGTTGCGATACCTTAGTAACTATAGTTTGTAGGCAATGGTTAGTAAGCTGATCGGTCTATAATTTTTCAAGTCTTTGGCGTCCCCTTTCTTATGGATTAGGATTATGTTAGCGATTTTCCAAGATTCCGGTATGCTCGACGTTATGAGGCATTGCTTATACAGGGTGGCCAGTTTCTCTAGAACAATCTGCCCACCATCCTTCAACAAATCTGCTGTTACCTGATCCTCCCCAGCTGCCTTCCCTCTTTGCATATCTCCCGAGGATTTCTTTAGTTCTTCCGGCGTTACCTATGGGATTTCGAATTCCTCTAGACTATTTTCTATTCCATTATCGTAGTGGGCGCCACTAGTACTGTATAAATCTCTATAAAACTCCTCAGCCGCTTGAACTATCTCATCCATATTAGTAATGATGTTGCCGGCTTTGTCTCTTAACGCGTACATCTGACTCTTGCCAATTCCTAGTTTCTTCTTCACGGCTTTTAGGCTTCCTTCGTTCCTGAGAGCATGTTCAATTCGATCCATGTTATGGTTCCTTATGTCAGCTGTCTTACGCTTGTTGATTAACTTTGAAAGTTCTGCCAGTTCTATTCTAGCTGTAGGGTTAGAGGCTTTCATTCATTGGCGTTTCTTGATCAGATCTTTCGTCTCCTGCGATAGTTTACTGGTATCCTGCATAATAGAGTTACCACCGACTTCCATTGCACACTTCTTAATGATGCCCACAATATTGTCGTTCATTGCTTCAACACTAAGGTCCTCTTTCTGGGTTAAAGCCGAATACCTGGTCTGTAGCTTCATCTGGAACCCCTCTATTTTCCCTCTTACCACTCACTCATTGATCGGCTTCTTATGTGCCGGTTTCTTCCGCTCCTTCCTCAGGTCTAGGCTAATTTGAGTTCTTACCATCTTATGGTCACTGCAACGCACCTAGCTGAGCACGTGCACATCTTGTATGATGCCAGGGTTAGCACAGAGTATGAGGTCTATTTCATTTATAGTCTCGCCGTTCGGGCTCCTCCGCGTCCACTTTCGTCTATCCCGCTTGCGGAAGAAGGTATTCATTATCCCCATATTATTCTGTTCCGCAAGCTTTACCAGTAACTCTCTCCTGCTATTCCTAGTGCCTATACCATATTCCCCCACTGCCTTGTCTTCAGCCTGCTTCTTGCCTACAAAGTCGCCCATTAGTATAGTGTATTTTGTTTTCACTCTACCCATCAGCGATTCCACGTCTTCATAGAAGCTTTCGACTTCCTGGTCATCATGACTGGATGTAGGGGCGTAAACCTGGACAACCTTCATTTTGTACCTCTTATTAGGTTTCACAACAAGACCTGCCACCCTCTCGTTAATGCTATAGAATTTCTGTGTGTTACCGGCTATATTCTTATTATTCAGGAATCCGACTCCTAGTTCTAGTCTCTCCGCTAAGCCCCGGTAGCACAGGACATGCCCGCTTTATAGCACTGTATATGCTTCTTTTGGCCTCCTAACTTCACTGAGCCCTATGACATCCCATTTACTGCCCTTTTATTCCTCCAATAGCACTGCTAGACTCGCCTCACTAGATAACGTTCTAGCGTTAAAGGTTGCCAGGTTCATATTCCAATTGCGGCCTGTCCGGAGCCAGGGATTCTTAGCACCCTCTGCTGTGTCGCAGGCCTGACCACCGCCGTGGTCAGTTGTTTCGCAGCTGCTGGGGACTGAGGGCCGGGGTTTGGTTTTTGTGTTCATATAGGAGTTTGTGGCCAAGTACTGCACCAGGGCGGCCAATCCTGCTCTGGTGAGAGAGTGCGTTACCGGTTCTGGTCACCGGGGTCAGGCCGCACTCCAGACCTGTTTATGCAATGTTATCAACACGCGGATTTCTTTCTTTTCTTTAATCCGGTGGAAAATTGCCGGCACCGGGATTCGAACCATGGACCTCTTGCACGCGAGGCGGGTGTTCTACTTCTATGCCACCGCTGCACCAGCGTGCCTGTGTCCAGTTGGAAAAACAAAGATTTTGATGACGCTCTTACTGGCATTTTTCGAACTTGTTTTAAAACGTCTCGTTTTGGTCCTAGTTGACAGATGGAGCGGTACAATGGTATGGGTAAAAAAACATCAATTAGGTCTTTGTACAATTGTTTACGCGAAGCTGTACTCAGGTATTCTAAGGAAAACCATGGCTTCAGTACTTGACATGCGGATAATAATTCGCGCCAGAAACTGCTCAGTATTCCACGTGTATCTGCGTTTGACGACACAATATATTCCGGGTTATGATTACACTATCTCATGTGTAAAACAGTGCGCAAGAAAACACCGTTTTGGTCTCTCAGAAAAAAAAAATCTTGAAACAATTTATTTCAAAAATAAATGACGCCGACCAAGCCCTCCGTTTCGTACCGAAAGGAACAAGTTTGACCGACTGGTGCGTTCCCAGGTAGAATTCCATATATAGGTTGCAAACACTGTGTAATTTTTGGACACTAGTTCTGCTCATACTCAACACTTGAAGTACATAAAACACTTTTGCAACAAAAAACACATTACATACTTTGGCGCGTGAAAACATAGAAAAGTTATGCCCTCCCCATTTTTCAGACTTATCCTTGAGCCTTTCTGTCTCTCCTGCCCAGTATTCTGCAGTATTTCGGTAATGTTGAAGAGGAACCCCCAAGTATCTAGATGGAATACTTGTCCATCGCATGTTTGCATACGCCTCCAGCGCTTGCCCCCGATTTGCATGCCAAATGCCCAGAGATTTATCCGAGCTAATGGCACTTCCGGTAGCACTGCAGAATGATGTAGCTTCCTTAACAGCTTCGTTAATACTGTCCTTGTCTTTGCAGAATATGGCTATGTCATCTGCATATGTCAGTATCTTTACCTCAGTAGCATAATAGGAATAACCAATGCACCCTTATATTTATGCGAATTTTTAAACTTAAGTGTTCCAAATAAAGTGCAAAAAGAAGAGACGAGCACGCACACCCTTGTTTTATACCTGACAGTACTGGAATGTTTTCACTGAAGGTGTTGTTGATTATAAGGTTTACTGCACACCCTTCACACACCATCTTGATGCCCTCAGTAATAACACTACCTACTTTACAATGTTCTAATAATAACTGTAGTATTTCATGATTAACTCTATGAAATGCTTTCTGAAGATCCAGTTGTATCATAGCTCTGTCGTCGTGAGTCATGCCATAGCATTCTAGGATAGTTCTAGCGGTGTGTATGTTTGTGTAAATTGTCCTTCCTTTGATACCACATGTCTGGGGAGGTAATACGAGGTGTGTGATAACGCTCTGCAATCTCTTGCCTATCACCTTTGTAAATATTTTATAGTCTACATTCGTGAGACTTATAGGTCGATAGGCCTCAACAGCCAACAATTTGCTGGGATTCTCCGATTTTGGAATGAATACTACATGGCATTTTCTAAACGATAAAGGTGCTCTTTTTTGATCATAGCATTCATTGATCACGCGATGTAACGCTTGTGCCTGTTCTTCCTTGAAGCATTTGTAAATGGCAGCCCCTAGTCCATCAGGTCCACGTACTTTGCCGGTGCTTAGTTCATCAATGGCCTGTTTTACTTCATGCACACTAATTGGCCGTTCAAGCGTTTGTCTAACTTCATCGCCTAGCCTTCGCATGAGCTAGAGAAATTCGTTTCGAAAGGCTTCTGTATCTTTTATTTTTGGGCTTAGCAGTTTTTATAGCATTCAACAAATGCTTTCTCTATCAATTCCTTGTCACGCATCACTTCGTTTCTATATCTTCTCTCTTTTATCTCTTCTTTTATTGCTTGCCTTTTTTCTTCACCATTTGCCCGCTTAGTAGGCGTTTCCCCTAGCCATAGTCTTTCAGCCCATGCTCTGACGATCGCTCCACAATATTTCTTTTCGTCAATCACTTCAAGTTTACATTTAAGGTCACGTAGTTCCTCGCTAAAGTGTCCAGGGTTAGCACTCTCAACCGCAATCTTATAATCTAACGTGCTCCTAAGTTCTTTCTCTTGCTGTTTTTCAATGCTGCGCCGCACGCAAGCTCGTTCAATCGCCGCAATCCTTACTTTATTCTTAAATTGCTCCCAAAGCGCTGTGAAATTGGAAGTTTCAACCGAACACATGTCGTCTACCTTTTCCGTTACTTTTTTAACGAGAATTTCATCATTCAACAGTGTTTCGTTTAATTTTCACAAATTCTAGCTGAACTTAGCCACTGTTGTCTTGGTTCCTAGTGTCGCTATCACCAAACAGTGATCACTAAATGTGACGTTCTTTACTTTGTATGCAGTAATGTGTGGTGGGACAACTGCCGGAACATATATGCGATCTAGTCGAGCGTGACTTACACCTTGGTAGTGCGTATACCGTACGTGCTCGTCACCGTCAAAAATGCAACCAATGTCGTCTAGCTCAAGTTCGTTTACACGCGCGTTTAACAGTGTCGCACTTTGAAATGTTTTATTTCATCATTCATCATTAGTACAGAAGGAGGTCCCGGAGTTACAAGAACTGTCAGGGGGACCTCCTATTAGTAATTTAACATTGCATAAATTAATACATTTTGGCAACATAGCAACGACAGACATCAGAACACTTCTATCGCGGTAAGTCAATCTGTTGGCTGTCTTGCGGCCTGCACGCACAATTAAAGTCTCCAAATAAAATTATGTTTCTTTCGTACGTAATGCAGGTTCTCAGGTTTTCTTATACTCTATACGCTCGTTAATGTTATTCGGCGCATACACACATATTATACGCGAAGGGAGGCCACAAAAGCTAAAGTCGATGACGAGTTGCCTGCCATCATCACTGGACTTTACAGATTGCGCTACAATATCGGTGTATTTCTGAACAAGTATCATGCAACCCGCTGAAGTGCCTCTGGCATGAGACACACATATATTATACCTATCCTTGAAAGGCTCGACCATTCTGTCCGTTTGCTCTTCGCTTTCTACTTTGGTTTCCTGCACTGCCATTATGTCAATGTCATTTTCCGACAAGAGACGGCTTAACTGGCACTGCCTCCTGCGGGACGCCAAACCTCTCACGTTCAAGGTCGCTACACAAAGGGGAACTGTCAGATTAACAGCCATTTTCGAATTAGCAAACAGACGGAATGATACATCTGGACAGGCAGTAATAGCAAAAACCATCACAGGTCACATTCTACTTGTCTGCTAGGTAACGTCTTATACTGAAGACAGGCTGGTTCAACACACTTCGCGCCCCGCTAAGGCGGGGACGATGTTGAAGTCGTCCGCCTATCAGGCGGTATCTCCGGCTTCGGTTTGAGGCCCAGTCGCCTCGTTATAGCGGTCTTCGGCAACGGCTCGCCGCTGCTCAACGGTTCGGGTGGGCCTTGAGATCCGTCGGTGGCCTCACGAGGCTTCTTTGCAGCTGCTTTAGTGGCTGCTGTCATTTCAACATCCTCAATGCCTTCGGTCCCGTATTTGACTGTCGTCCCTGATGTGCTTACTAAAAGCGCGTCCTTTCTCTCATTGACATTTTTGTCGTTAGTCGGTGTCCCAACCAGCACGCTGTTTCCCTCGCTAGATTGGCTTCCGCCAGGGCCAGTGGAGCTTTCCGGAAATGGAGACGCCTCAGAGGGTGTGCTGTCTGCCGCCGGTTCTTCGGTTGTTGCTCGGGATGCTGCATCGGCGTCAGCATGGTCCATTATGTGTTCATTCATTTCGTCGCCTTTAACTGGGCTTGTTACCGCTGAATAGGATCAGCGCAGTCTTGCTCCTCGTGGCCGAATCGTCGGCAGAGTGCACAGCGCGTTATGCGACACTCGCGCCTGATATGTCCAGTTCCATTGCACCGGAGGCATAACGGGGGTCTTCCTGGTGCATGTACGAGCTCTAAGCTTTCCGCGACGCGCACCTGATGAGGCAAGTCTTACCTCTAATTACAGGTTTTGGCAAGAGTGTCACCAAACGGGTGGTGGACCCTTTATCATTACGTCCCTGTACTCGCCACTTTTCTCGGGTGATATCTGTAACCTTTCCGTAAAGGGATAACGCTGCTCGAACTTCATCGTCGTGTACAGTGTCGATCACACTTGTCTAGAGTGGCCCGAAGGCTGCTCCGCACTGCGCCTCGACGCCTAGCGACAAACCCTGGGTTCGAGATGTGTTGGCCGATAGCGCCACGCGCATGGACGCTGCGGCATTCGCGGGCAGCCAAGATACAGGCCGCAGCATTCTAGCCGTGTCACGCTCGCAGCTCAGCTGGCAGTGCTCGTCTAGTGATAAAAAGCCGGTGCTCGCGACCCGCAAATCACGCAGGCCTGTATTTTGGCCGCCCGCGAATGCCGCAGCGTCCACGCGCGTGGCGCTATCGGCCAACACATCTCGAACCCGGTGCTTGTCGCTAGGCGTCGCAGGCGCAGTGCGGAGCAGCCGTCGGGCCACTCTAGACAAGTGTGATCTACACTGTACGAAATGCAACAACCAATAAAGCTTCAGTCTGATGCCTTCGTCGCAGGGATCATAAACAACGCAGGGTCGGTCTTTTACGTTGAAGGCTTCTGCCGCAAGCATCTTTTGCTTCGAAGCTTCATCACGGAAGGTCACCGTCCATACATGATTCATTTGGAAGGCGCCAAGGGCCACTACTTCCGGCAGCAGCGCATCTTCCGGCAGCAGGCAGCAGCTCATCTCGAAAGGGCTCGACCCGATACAGCCTGGTTTTAACGTCCGCGTGCAAAAATACTGTGTACAGAACTGCCGTACCTGAAGGCAGATGAGGCAAAACAACTTGATAATCCGGGTAAGGCTTATCCGTGCACCTGGTGCCACGGCCGAGGGCCATTGTAACCGCCCCTACGGAGCAAGGCATTGCACGTCCGTTCACTGTGGTGGCCGGAAGTGGAATCAGCAAAGCGAGGGACGGGAGGGAATCATTCCCAGAGCTCTGTCCCCCCCGTAATAGTGGTTGCGCGAAAATCTACTTTTGGATGAGTGCACACATCTGTGTCCGTTATGCGGGAGCATCAACAAAATAAAAAGATATTTATTTCCGTGACCAGGATTCGAACCTGGGTTATTGCGGCCACAACGCAAGGTACTAACCACTATACGATCACGGCGAAGCTTATTTTTTTTTCTTTATTGCCGACTTCGCCGTACTCAATCAAGGTTTACAAAGATAAAACGTGTGGACTACACTTTGGCCAACACGGTACTAAAATCGTTTTAACAACGCTAATTCATCAAATAAGGAGATCCATTGTGGTGGATCAGGCAGCGCTTTGAAAGCATCTCTCACACACACAACACTCTCAATGAAGTTTTCCCGAGCCGGTCGAACAACAATGTCTCCGTTTTGAAATTGCAATCTAGTTTTCCACATCGCTAAATAATATTTTGGGTTTTACGTGCCAAAACCACTTTCTGATTATGAGGCACGCCGTAGTGGAGGACTCCGGAAATTTTGACCACCTGGGGTTCTTTAACGTGCACCTAAATCTAAGCACACGGGTGTTTTCGCATTTCGCCCCCATCGGAAATGCGGCCGCCGTGGCCGGTATTCCACATAGCGTGGAGGCTCAGGATCATAATAAGGTCATAAGGGACATCCTCGGCGTTATCAATCGGTAAGAAGCGTACTCCATATGGGTCCAGGGGTAACTGTTTTTTCAACGTTCTCTGCGGAACATCTCAGTGAAAGATGGCGTCCCAGCAATATAGGAATGGCATGTTCTATTGTTTCCAGATTTTTACATAATAAGCAGTCGGTGCTCCAGGGGATGAAAATACCCTTCTCATGAAGCCAGGTCTTAACGGGAAGTGTGTTTGTGTCCAATTTGAAGAAAAAAGATTTAGCTGACGGCCGTATTGGCATTTTTTTCACTCTCTTTAGAACGTCTTGTCCTGGGCCTCCACGTTGCGGAAAATGGTACAAAGGGGGAAGGAACATCGTGTCCGGTCTCTGTATAGTTTTCTCTTGGTAACGGTGGACAGGTATTGCTGTGAAAAACGTACTTTCAACATCTTATATGAACATACCGCTTCACGTAGGTAACCAGTCACTGCTCCTGGCATATTGTGAACAGTCGAAACAATGAATCCTGGAAGCTGTCTTCACAGCCGTACCTGTATCACTGTTCGGAGAAAAGGATCGTTTCGATCCCGTAAAAACACAAAGCGTGACACGACGTGTCGCAGAAACAAATGAGCTAAACCAAGCCCACCTTTCTTGACCGGGATGAACAAGTTCGTTCGACTCATCCTCTCCCAGGTGGAGACCCAAATGAAAATAGCGAAAACACGGTGAACTTTTTGTAGGCTTACCCTCGCAGTACACAACACATTCATAACGTACCATATCTTAGAAACTAAAAAAGATTGCAAACATGGCTCTAGAAAACATTGACAATTGTTTTCCTCTCCACCCGTCAGCCCTTTCCTTTTCTTTCGACACTTGATCGAGCCAATACGATTTAGGTTCACGGTAATTTCCGAGAGGCACACCCAAGTATTGCATTGGTAACGTCGACCACTTCAGTCGATAAAAGGTCTCCGGCGTGTCTTTCCAACTACCATGCAAGAGGCCGTAACTCTTATCCCAGTTTATCTGGGCTGCAGTTGAATCACGAAACTTATCAACGACAGTCGTTGCCCCCTTAATGCTCGCATTGATGTGCAGGAAATCGCGATATCGTCGGCATATGCCAAAATTTTAACGTGTGCTGCCTGCAGCCGATAGCCTGCTATGCGCTCGTTATTTCTGATAGCCAAACAGAGTGGTTCGAGATAAGCAGCAAATAGAAGGGGCGACAGCGGGCATCCTTGCCGCACCGACGAGAGCATGGGAAAGCTATCGGTGAGCTCCCCGGTAACAATGATGCGCGTTAAGCATTCTCTGTACGCCATCATGACGCCTTCCGTTAGGACTTTGCCAACGTTGGCATGTTCAAGTATGCAGAACAAAGCCTTGTGCGAGACCAGGTCAAAGGCTTTTGCCAAATCGATCTGCATCATCGCGACGGGATCGCCAATTGCATCGCAGCACTCAAGCACACTTCGAGCCGTGTGTACATTTGTTGCGATGCTGCGGCCTTTAATGCCACAAGTCTGGCGCGGCCCTACCAATGTTTTAATTACACTTTGCAGTCGTTTGGCCAAAGCTTTCGTGAATATATTATAGTCGACATTGGCTAGAGTTATCGGGCGATATGACCCTGGCAACAAAAGTTTTTTTCTCATCATCACTCTTCGGAATTAGCACAATATACGAGGTTGTGAATGACAAGGGCATTCTTTTTCGCTCATACGCTTCGCTGATAGCTTCGTGAACACGAGCCAATGCAGCCTTGAAGGTTTTATAGAAAGTGGCCCCCGAGCCATCTGGCCAGGTGCTTTACCGATGGATAACTCGTCTGTTGCGCACTCTATCTCACTCAGGCTAATTGGCAGTTCCAGCCGTGTCCTGACTTCTTCATCGAGATTTGGCATCAGTGAGAGAAATTCATTCTGGTATAGCTACATTTAGGATTCCGCGGATGAGCTGAAATCGCTTTAAGGTGATCGGGAATCCCTTGCTTGATGTCATTTTTGTCGGATGTAATGTGATTGCCTTTAGCTAGCTGGCGGATTTCTTTCCGACAAGCGTACTTTTTCTCGTCTGATAAAGCTCGTTTCGTTGGAGTTTCTCCCGCCCACAACTTCTCCGATCTTGATCTCACTAGTGCTGCTTTGTATTTTTCGGTATCCATCCTTTCCAGTGCAGTTCTCACTTCTTTAATTCGTTAACATACAGACCAGGCTCGACACTCTCCATGCTAATAAAAAATTGCAGTAGCTGGCGAAGCTTTGTTTCTGCTTGTTTCAGGTTGTGTCGAATGACACTGCTTCTTTCAATGGCCGTTGTTTTTACTTTCTGTTTAAATTCTTCCCATTGAATGGCAAATCTTAATGGCTTGGCTGAAGTCAGGTTTTCTAGTTCCTTCGCTACAGCATCGACAAAAGGATCGTCATTCAACAACTGCGCATTCATTTTCCAGAGATCCCAGTTAAAGGGCCGTTTGCTCTGTCCTTTCCCGAACGTGGTAGTTACCAAGCAGTGACCACTGTATGCTACGGCTTGCACATCATATTCACAACGTAAGGGCACTAGTTCGGTTGACACGTGTAATCTATCTAATCGAGCGTGGCTATCACGCTGGAAGTGGGTAAATCGCGGGCGAGTACCGCTGGCAAAAACACTACCCACATCTTCCAGGTCATAATCATGCCCCACTGCGTTTAGAAATTCGGCACTCTTATCACAAACGCGTGAACATTTTGCTCGGTCTTCAGAATAGCAAACACAGTTAAAATCACCCAGCAGTATTACGACCTTGGAGCAGTTTACGTACGCTTCAAGGCGCTCAAATATCGACGGTCCGTTTCAATGTTCGGCGCCTAGATACAAATAGTACGGTAATCCACATCCCCAAAACAAAAATCAGCCACTAATAGGCGCCCAGTTCCACACAAAAAGACTGACTGCACACAAATGCCAAAATTATTTCTTAGGAATATAGCGCAGCCGCCTGATCCACCAACCACGTGACAAACGCACACGTCAAAGTGAGCTCTAAAATTGGACACCATTATGTCGGTTAGCTCTTGGCTCTGAATTTTCGTTTCTTGGATTCCTACTATATGTAAGTCATTATCCAAGAGGAGACGACTTAGCTGACTTTGCCGCCTTCTTGCACTGAGCCCTCGTACATTTAACGTAGCTACACGTAGCGTTCCTTCGACATTAACCGCCATGGCTACACGGTAGAATTGTGCCCATCACAGCTACACAAGTACGAGTGCTCGTAAAGGTGCGCCGATAACCACGTCGAATGCCTCTAAAGGAGACGCAGCTCGACCTTCCGGAAAGGGCACGCAAGTGCAACTTGGGCCCCCCTTCCTGGCAAGGTTCTAAAAAACTAGCGCTCAGGGTGACGGCCATTGCACTCACCAACCCCCCGACCCCATTCGAGCTAGACAGCACGGACTTACGGAGGAAGTTTACCCGCCTGCCGTGTATCGACCGTAATGTTCGGCTGCGGCTTCAAGGTCGACCTTCTTATACCTGACGCTTTGGGCGGTGGCTCGTCTCCGCCACTGCCGTCATGTTTCGCCGTCCGGCTAACGGTCTGGTTGTGGGGCCGTTTCCCCGTCGGTTGGCTATTTGGGCCTGTAAGGGTGTCCATGCCTTCAGGTTCAACGAGGCAGGAGGTCGCCTCCGTCTCAGCTGGGGTTTTCTCTTCAGCATTCGCCATGGCCGCAATGCCCTCCGCAGTCGCTTGTTGGTGTCCTGTGGCTACAGCTTGAGTGACTTGTTTCTCCTCCGGTTCAAGCCGTACCACCGACTTTGCCATGACGTCAGCTGCTTCACCCACCGCTGACGACGTGTCTTCCATGTACGCCTCGTCCATGAGTAGGGCAGAGTTGTCCTCGTTGCCCACGGGTCCAGTCACGCTAGCGTACGTGCGCTCGCACTGACTGTCATCATGACCGAAGCGTCGGCAAGCACCACACCGTGGAATACGGCACTCGCGACGAATGAGGCCCATGCCGCGGCAGCGTAGGCAGAGAGGAGCCCTGCCCGGCACAACCACGAGAGCCAGTTCACCGGCGACGCTCGCCTGATGCGGAAGGTCGTCGAGCTTTACGCCAGGCTTCAACTGCAGCGTAACCAGCCTTGTTGTTGAGTTCTTATCAGCCACGCCGTGAACACGCCAGCGCTCGCGGACGGTGTCCGTGACCTTTCCAAACAGCGCGAAGGCAAGGCATACGTCCTCGTCAGGAACGCTGGGCAGCAGCCAATGCACTTTCAGGCGTACGTCCTGGTTGGCGCGGTCAATGACCGGCCCTTTTTGACATGCAGCTCTCCAACGCTGACGATCTTTTTCACCGCGTCGCTGTCCTTGAAGGTCACGGCCCACACATGGCTAATACGGTAGGCCCAGAGAGCAGCCACTTCCGGCAGGAGCGATACCTGAGCGAGCGCGTCACTAAAATCTTCCACCCGGTATGGGCGGGCCCTGATATCACAGTGTACGAAAAGTGTATTCAAAACAGAACGCCCTGTCGGCAGTCTAGGCAAAACATCTTGGTACTCGTTGTTCGAGGCAGAAATCCTGTTACCGCGGCCCGTCTGGGCCGCTGAAGCCACTCCTACGGAGCCCATGATATATACGTCCGTCACGCTCGGTGGCCGAAAGTGGAATCCAATCACGGCAAAGCGAGTGACGGGAGGGAATCAATCCCAGAGCTTTGTCCCTACCGTAATAGCGGTTGCGCGAAAATCTATTTTTCGATCAGCACATACATCTGTGTCTGTTACGCGGGAGCATCAACAAAATAAAAAAAAATATGTTGCCGTGACCAGGATTCGAACCTGGGTTATTGCGGCCACAACGCAAGGTACTAACCACTATACGATCACGGCAAAGCTAGGGACGGGAGGAAAGTAACCCCAAGAAGATTTCGCTCACGGCCAGTTCCGTTTTATTCATTCAAGTACATATAAAATGAAGAAATGTTCTCATGGCATTACTGTTAGCGTAATTTTAATGATATTTCTTGCATTTGAGAGAGAATGTTATGTTGCAACTGCAGGAGGCAGATTTTTATTTAGGACCTCCCATATTTTAACATAAATTACTGAAAATGGGTACGATGTAAAATATGGGAGCTCGAGGTTTACGATTTCTTAACTCCAGACCAAAAATAGATATGAGCCTACGTGCCTAAGACAGCCTCCAACTAGAACAGCTTCCCCACCTTCCATTGCCAGCAGTACCGACCCTTTTTTTTTTTTCGAAAACCGCGATCTGTGCTGTATGTTCTGAGATGTATTTATTTATTTATTTATTTATTTATTTATTTATTTATTTATTTATTTATTTATTTAAAGGACCTCAGAATACCCCTTTTCTGTGGTTTTACATGAGGTATGCCCAAGGGTACGTTGAAACAATTCAATCACCGGAAAGAAACGCTAATTACATGAATGCAAAATAACTATGCATACCGGCATAACAAATACAACCAAGTGGTAAACACAACACATTCAGTAGTAAAATAGGTAAATGCAGATGTATGTAATATTTAGCGCATTATAAGAAATGTTAGTTCATTTGATCTATACTTCAGGCAGCGGGTTAGAACCTGGAGAGGGCGAGCAATGCATAAAGCTTGTTTATAATGTCAGCCAGAACCGCTTTAAATATATCAGGTTCGGTATTGTTTACAACATGTACAGGTACGTTGTTCCAATCGTTTGCCGTTTCAACGAAAAATGAAGTCATATGCGCCGAAGTATGGCCATGTGAACGATGAACGGCTTTTTGGTGACTTATGCAGAGCGATAACCAATGAGCGGGGGTGATGACAGCGGGGTTAATTGACGAGTGGTAAAATTTGAGAAAATTGTACTGCCTCGAAATTTTGCAGTGGCATTCAGGACCGAGAAGGTTGGCTTGGGATTTTATTGCTGTGACACTGGTTAGATAAGAGTATTCTGATTAAATGAATATTGCAGCACGATTTTTGACTGATTCCAGCATGCCTGAAAGGCTAATCTGATGTGGGTTCCATACGGTGCTGGCCTACTCGAGTTTTGGTTCTGCCAGTGTTTGGTAGGCAAGTATTTTTGCAGAAGTCTGGGTGTGATGCAAGTTTCGACGTAAATAAGCGAGGGTGCGGTTAGCATCCTTTGTAATGTTAGTTATAGGAGACGACCATGTAAGGTCACGAGCTCGGCAGACGCAAAGATATTTATGAACGTAAGCAAGATAGTTGGCAACCGTAAATTGGTGTTACATGTTGTGGAATACGTTGACCGACGGTGCAAGGAAGTGAGTGCAGTTTTCGTTGAGTTGAGGGACATCACCCACATGTCGCACCGTTTTTCTAGTTGATGCAGTTCTTTTTGGACTTTGGTAGAGTCAAAGTTGTTATTGATGCGGCGGTAAATGACCCACTTGTCGCCGAATAAACGAATGTCAGAATATGTATTATTGGGAAGATAATCTATGCAAATTAGGAAAAGTGTGGGATTCAGAGCCGTGCCCTAGGGCACCCCTGAGACAACCGGTGTATTACGAAATGCATTGTTGTTAGCCCACACAAACTGTTGACTATTAGTAAGGAAGTCACACGCCCAGTTTAGGGCTAAGGGGTTATTGTTTAAATGCGAGAGTTTAGTAGAAGGTGTTGATAAGTAACTCTATCTAAAGCTTTCTCAAAATCTAAGAAGAATGCGCAGACTGGTACCTTAACGTATAGACTGTAGCTGATATCGTTAATGAACCGGGCTAGTTGGGTAGAGCAGGACCGATCGTTTAGGGATCCATGTTGGCAGGGGGAAGAAAGCTTACGGATATTAGAAATTTTGTAACACGTGAATAAATGAGGTGCTCCATTATTTTTTAAATCACACTTGTAATACATATCGGGCGGTAGTTTTTTTCGCGATGATTTGGGGTCGTTTTTGTGCATAGGAATAATTTTGCTAACCTTCCAGTCATGGTGTACAACGAGGGCCATGAGCGATTCTTGGAAAACGTGCGATAAAATAGCACCGGAAATGAATTTTGTATTTTTTAGGATCTTTGTATTGATGCAATCGATTCTAGTTGACGATGTTAGATCCAAACACTCGATTGTTTTTATTATGCCTTTAGCTTCCATTGTTATGCCTCGTATCTCATGGTGATCCGTGCGGAGATAATCTGCGAGCTCACCTACGGGCTCCTGAAGAGAAACACTTAAGATAAGGTAGAGTTCAGCATTTCAGCGATATCCTTGTTTCGTACGGGAATGTTAAGGTCATCACAGAGTGATATATGAGGACTGGGTTTAGGGTTGATAACGTGCCAGAATTGTTAAGTATTGCTCTGTAGCATAGCCGGGAATATGGATGATAGAAAGGAACGTTCAGTTTTGGCTGCAAGAGAATCAAATTCTTTTTCGATGGTGCGATACCTACTCCATGCGGCAAGTGCGTTAGATTGTTTTGCCGAACGAAACAGCCTTTTCTTCGTGTTCTTCAGCTGCTTTACCGTGTTGGTAAACCATGGTGGAGCTGGGAATATATATCTCAACTAATTATTTTATTTCATTTTTGTATAGGGACGAGTTCGACACGACTGAACGCTGATAAATGTCATTCATAAAATATGTACAAAAGCCGTTAAATTCCTTGTTATTGGCGCCATAGTTACGTTCATCATAACGTTTTACCGCTTTTGCTTGCTTATTAATGCTTGTTAAGTAACAAGAATATGTGCCGTGAAGTACTGCGTGATCACTCAGGCCACATAATTAGTGGTGGAATGTGATCGGGACCGGTTGTGAGCACGCCGTCTAGCATGCTGTCTGAACGTGCGCTTTCTCTTGTAGCCTTCGTGACAAGATGAGTTAAAAGTGAGACGTGTTGATAAAATCACTTTCGATAGAGCGTTTAGACGCCGTGAGGGCGAGATCGTTCCACGTCATTTAGGGAAAATTGAAATCGCCCAGCAAGACTAACGCTGTGCAGGGGTGCGATACGAGTATAGAGCGTAACGCATCATGAAATCGGTTGACGAAGGAACAGTTGTCGTTCGGAGATCGGTAACACGTGCCCACATTAAGGGATGGGTGGAAAGCTTGCGAACACATGAAAACGATTTCTACATCGCTATGGTTAACAAGTTGATAGCAGCGTACGGTGTGGGGAGTCGCAATTAGCACGTCCCCATCCTGCCGGCATTGAGAGCACTGAAATGTAGTTCAGTTATAACTAACTAAAGAAGAGAGAAATTTATTTTGTAACCAAGTGCGCGCTTACTCCGCCCAGAGGTGGCCATAGCTTTTAGCCGACGCCGGGTCCTGTCCACAAGGCGGAGCTGGTCCTCGGGCTGCGCAATCGGAATCGGTCTCTTTATATTTCTTATCTTTATCGATGACTTACCTTCTCATGTTTCTTCCAGTATCGGATAATTCGACGATTATTGTGTACATTACAGTAACACTACATGTAACGCTGACCACCTAGCTTTGTGGACGTTCTGGTCAATAGTTTAAAGGTTTTCTGCATCTTAAATTATGTCTTTCACAAATGTCATCTCTCGGTTTAAAGCTACTTGCAAAAGAAGTAAACAATCAGCCCTTGAACTGTAGTCACGTTTACATTGCTGCGACAAGTGGCGAATCGCATGCATCGCATCAGCTCTCAAGCGCATCGCATTCATGTAAACGGGGCTGATGCGCCGAGAAAGCGCGTCACATTAATGGGCCAAAGAGGGGTAGATTGAGACGAGTAAGTCGACATGTAACCGCGATCGCATCGCATTAGGAATTATGGGAAGGAAATCTTCTGCGGATCGGCTGCGCCGGACGCAGCGGAAGCCCTGCAAAAAGGTCTGAACTTGAGCTTGTCGCTTTAGCTAAATTATGGAGAAACACTGCTAAAACAGCCACCTAGAAACAGTCTCTGTAACACGCCGCAACCTTCGCTTCTCATTCCAACGAGCAGCTCTGTCTCCAGGAGGCATCTAACCTCGTGAGTGTCTAGCAGAGGCAAGCGCAGCTGCTTAGACGCCGCGAGCGACGGCGCGAGTTGGAGCCCCGTTTCTCCTCTGTCGTGACGTCACGGTGTCATGTAGTCAGCCTTGAAGGCGACGCCGCGAGCGACGGCGCGAGTTGGAGCCCCGTTTCTTCTCAGTCGTGACGTCACGAGTCACGTGGTATTGAAGGCGACACCGCCGCGCCTGAGGAGCTGGGTTGAGCTCTAGTAATACGCTTCGCATAAAACAAGACGGACAGGACTGGCCTCTGTCCTGTCCGTCTTGTCTCGTCTCGTTCTTTTTCGCCCTGTTTCTCCGTAACGGAAGCACTGCTTTGCCTTCGATGTGTGGCACCGCGTTCCGCCACCATTGCACCAGGGGTAATGCGCTACATGTAAAACACTCGTGCACCGCGTTACTCGTGATGCGCTAAGAAATGTGATCCGCTACTGTCGCGTTCCATCGTATTCATGTAAACGTGGATATAGTGTTTGCCTTATGGTGGCGCCGAAAAATTAACCTTATGCTTGCCTCTGCCAACCGCCCCCTATAGGACTGCTCAAACGCTGCCCCCAACACGATTGTGTCCACGGGCGCAAAGGTTGCTTTCACTGCACTGACACGCCAAAAACAAGAACACTGATCTTTCGTCAATAGGGACCAAGAGCCTGCTTACATAAATGCTAACATCGGGCCCTCGCGAAAACAATGCTTTTTTACTTAGTTTGCTCCGGCTACTCGCATTACACTGAGGCGTCACTGCTCTGAAAACGCGGAAAGAATTGCCTCACTAACCTCGACGCCTTAACAGTGCTCGCCTTTAACTGTTTCACAAGTTGTGTCCCTGCGAGGTGATTTCTGTCTGGAACAAGCAGCATTGTTTCCGCACCCGCAACGATCCTTCAAAATCAAGCGCCTTATGTGTGAAACATCCCACATTTAAAGTTATTTATACCGCACACTTGCAATGAGTAGGATACTGACATGTCGTTTTCTACCTCGACGTCACAAGATTTAAAAAAAGTTAACTGTTTTAAATAAGGTCTCATATAAAATTTATCGTAGTCGTTTTCGTGATTTCCTTGATGCTCTGTCGTCACAAGTGGTTATTCTGCAGTATTAGGTTCGGTTGCTCAGCACCCCTGTTCATTAACGTTGATTTGTTGCCTTTATTCTGCTGTAAACCATATTCGATGTGATGCCTTGTATTGTATGCCAAAACATGCATTAACTACCACCTTCTTATATTCATTTCATTGCTATTGTTTACTTTCCTTATTTCACAAGTATATATTTGTCAGCTTAACCTTATTATTTGGCGGTTTACCTCAATCCTTGCGCGTTTCCTTCATTATTTTACAATCTGCGTGCTGTTGTTCTCCTTATTGCATGTGACCCAATTTTACAGAATGCGTTACTGCATATTTTGAGGAACAAAATAGTGTCAGTGTTCTCTAGTCACTCCCCGCCTCCCTATCCCACGTAATGCCCTCACGTCAGATATACTTTTCAACGCAAATAAACAAAAGCTGTTATGAGATAAAAAAAAGAAAGCTGGGAAAGTTTATTTTTTCGTTCGTTCTTCCCGCTTTCGTTCGGTCATGGTTGTAATAAACATATGAACTGTAACAAAGAAGCTTATTTATTTATTTATTTATTTATTTATTTATTTATTTATTTATTTATTTATTTATTTACTTATTGTGCCCTGAAGGTGCATACGTAAATTACAAAGGGGAGGGACGATAAGATTTGCACATACTGGGTGCTTCACGCAACTTCAAGCGAAGCTTTGGTGAAGAGGTTAATGAAATACTATAAATTCGCTCATTTCATTCGTGCGCCTTTGGCGTAATGGAAGCTGGCGTGCGAACACGTGCTCTCGGTCAGCTACGTTACGCAATGCGGCAGCTCTTATAATTGGCCTGCATAGCTTAATTTCGTCTGTATTGTTTTCGGTCTACCGACCACTTCTCGTGAACAGCTCCATGGCTTTGGAATGCAAGAATTACGCGTGCGATGGTGATTTGATGGTTGGAGCATCAGGACGCGGTGCCGCAAGCGTGAGCTTCGATTCCGCCTTCTGCCTCGAATTTTCTTTTTTACGAAGAACGCCCGAAATGAAGCGAGAGAGGAACCTACTTACCTACCTACCGCAATGTGCCTGCAAAAGAGTGATTAACCCTTGGCATTAAACGGTTAGAGATACATTGCAATGTGATGGATAAGGTGGGTGACTTGGTATTGCACTGTAGGAACGAAACTTAGTTTAGTTACCATAAGGTTGTAGAACGGTGAAGGTGCCGCTTCGTGCAGAGGTACACAGCGGCACCACAGTAAGTCAGTGAGCTGTGTAGAGTTATGGGTTTCTGAGCATGGTGGCAACGGTTTATGTCGTGGGGCTGCACTACGTGGGGTACATATGTGAGGTCCGTGTGGATACTCGTGAACACATTGCTTTGGTTGCCGCACGTTGCAGATTTGATGGATTCGTGGCCAGGTAATGTAATGGAACTTGATGGGTTAAGCTTTAAGCCTTTCTGAACCGGACCACGGAGTATAACAGGACTAAGATATAAGTGGTGCAGGAGGGATCTAGATGTAATACAGATATAGATCGTGATAGAATATATCCTAGTAAATGGATGTACGAGAGTGCATTCCGCTGTTGAAGGAATCTACAGTGACACATTCGTGGAAGCGACGCGGGACATTCGATGATGGACACCAGGCACGACCAGAACGACGATGGCATGCGGGACGAAGACCACAGGGCTGCGACGACGGTGGTCGGCGGTCACATATGAATGCTGGAATGACATAGGGGCCACAAAAGTGACAGGGAAAAGTTTGTCAGGTTGCATTGCTCCATGACACAAAAAAATAGAAAAAAATATACGCTAGCGGCCAATGCATGGACACGACGAAGTACCTTGCTTTTACGTGGGCTGGCTTCCACCTCGGTCAGTAAGCGTTTGCTTTCTTGTCAATATACCTTTTAAACAATTTCTTACCCCCTCTAATTCCACGCAATAATATTGACCATCTAACCGTCCCTGTCCGTGAGTTGTTTCCGCACACTTTACCTGCGCCCCGCTCCTATATGTACCCTGTAATGGCTTGAAAGAAATCCAAAACCACGCCTAGCAATATGCGATGCCATATCGAGGTTATCTGAAGACTGGGACAAGCAAGAATAATGACTGGTGGTGCTTAGCGCCCTCCTCCCCCCTCCCGTAGAGAAAAGGCCATGAAAGGCGTCGTGGGTGAGGGCATTGACCACGCAGGTTTATTTAGCATGAACCCAGTGATCGACACGCGAGCATTTTTAAACTACGAGCCCGTCAACAGGTGGCCGGGGATTCGAGCCCCTCACCGACCCACCTCTCACTACATATACGCATGCACGCAAAAAAAAAACAATGGAAGATTTCCTTTATTTTTTCCCCAAGTTCAAATTTCTGACAGTCTTATTGGCAGTCAGGAGTCTGCGTGACCTTTTCGTGTGTTACGTGGACGGGTGTGCACCCTTTGACTGCAACATCAATTACGTGTGACCGGATAGCTGTAAAAGAGTATGGGAAGAGGCTATTTTTTGATCCATTATGGCCAATTCTCAACGCGCAAACAATACAAAAACGAGAATAACGTAAGCTAGGGCATGGGCTGACTTCCGCTTTTCTTGCAACTTAACAAATGTTTGCCAGGTCCTCCTTTCTGAGATTATGGCAGAAAATGGTGTGTCAATGTTATAAGGTTTCGTATCACATGATTTCAGAAAAAGGGACAGGGCAAAAAAAAATTTCACCGCTTGTTCCTAGTTTACGTTCTAGCCCATGGCCACAGTTCTGTATAGCGATGCTTTCTTTGCTTCTTCCTTCGACTTTCCCCCTGCTCCTAATGCTGCTGTCGTGCACACCTCATCGGGGGGTGGTTCAGGCGCGAGTAAGAGAGGAAAGGCGACGAGAGAAACTCGTTTTCACCCCACCGCGTCGAATTTGCACAATACCCTCTGGAGAACCCTGGCCAGTGCCACATTAGCCGCTTGACAACTGTAATTACCCGCGACTCCGCTCAGAAGTATTGCAGAAACTGCAGCACTTCCCTTTCTACTAACGTGCGAGGCCAGAGGGCACGCAGATAGAACTGTAGAAAGCAGAAGATGGAGAGGTAGGAGAAGAGGCAGTTCCCATACAAGAAAGGGGAAAGCTGACGTTAGAAGGCAAAAAAAAATAACTACTTTACGACAGTGGTTGTGGGGTCACAGCATAAGCTTGCTGCTACGTTGCCGCTATTTCTGAAAAATAAACGCCATGCAAATATGTCAGGCGGGCAACTTACGCAGAACGCGCAGAAGCGGAGCCACATTAATTAAAACACACCGCAGGGTCCAGAAGACACTGCGGAAGCGGTCGACCGTCAAATCAACACATTCGGTGCCCGCCGCGTTAGCTTTGCGGCTGTGGCATTGCCAGAGCTCGTGGATTTGATCCCGATCGTGGCAGCCGCACTTTGACGAGGGGAAAATGGAAAACGTACGTGCACTCACACTCTGGGTCAGGCTAAAGGACATCGAGGTGTCAAAATTAATCAGGAGTCCGCCACTACACTGTACCTCATAATACGAGTGTGGTTTTACCACGATGCGACGTGCCATATGAGGAAACGACAACGCTCAACCCTCTCAGAAGTTATAAAATGTGGCGCACAACAACGCCTCAAGCAAACAGCTCGTCCTGTGTGTTCTGTGAACTACGCACACAAACAGCAGTGGTGCGCGCGAGGTAAAGCTTAACATGAACTCGTCACTCTTGTGCTAACCTAAACGTTCAAGAAATTAAGCTTTAGCCGTCAACATGACCACTAATTATCGTCAATCAAAGCATCCAGCACGGAAAGCTTCGCTTACATCGATTCCCAAAGTGCGTGGGATTTGCATAATTTTTTATGCTATTCCTTTTTCGCGTTTTTCGCGCTTCGTCAGTGGTCAGAGCGACCCTTTGCCCGCGTTTTGAATCGCATGCACTGCTCGTGAACTGTGGATAATAAGAAGAACATAGGATCCAGCTGAATGCCTCGCTACAAATCGTGGCCCATGTTTTGTTTCCGCGCTGCCAATCTGCCCCGTACAATCCAAACTCAAACGGTGCAAGGAAACTTAACACGGCCGGAGTATGCCTGTGGTGCCACTCAGCCGCTTCGAACTCTTTTTTTTTTCTTTCTCCTTGCTTAGTTGCGATTATGAATACCTCAGGTGCACCACTTTACCTTCTCCCATATCGCTATCGAGCAAACGAAGCATTCCAAGAAGGCTGGCTCCTATCGGGAGGCAACCGCCCACGTGCGAGCAAAACACTTGTCTTCCAGGAAGCAGTGGCCTACAAAGAGATCGCTGTTACAAACAACGCCGATATTTCTTACATGTGTAGCGTCTTTAGCAGTTTCACAAGCACTCGGCTCGGCAGCGACTGTCATTTTGGTGGTTTCTTCTTTCTATTATTATTATTATTATTATTATTATTATTATTATTATTATTATTATTATTATTATTATTATTATTATTATTATTATTATTATTATTATTATTATTGTTTAACAGTGCGAGGCGATTCGTGCCAGAGCTCGATGAAATACTAGGGAAACGGGGTTCCACTGTGCAGTCATGCTTAGCTGGTGATTTGAACATAAATACGCTATGCGTCACACCAACTACTGTTTCCGATTACTTATCCATTTTGTCTTCTTATGGCTTAGAATCCCTAATAAATCCTCCGACTAGTCAAGAGTGCTTAAATAATCGAATAGAAGCGTCCTGCGTAGACCACATTGCGGTGCGCGCATCTGACTATTCCTTGGCTGCTTGCGTCATAAATCAGAGGTTAGCCTAACACTATTTTGTGGCCTGTCGCCTTTCGAAGCCTTCTCTATCTGTAGAACATCAATCGGTTGGGAGCACAAAAAGAAATAAAATGAAGATTCAGATCAGTAATGCAAAAATTTTTGACCAACACATCAATCATTTTGCCTGGTCTTTGCTGACTGATGGCAGTGCTCCCCATAAGGTATACGAAAAGTTATCCACTCAACTTAAACACTTTGAGCACCTAAGCACATATAGTGTCATGAAAAAGTGCAGAAATAATGTTAGCTGGCTTAATGCCGATATTATGCGTGCCATATCATTTAGGGATTGGCTCTGGAAACGCTGCAAACGTTCCCCTAAAATTGAGAGATTAAAAGCTGAATATAGAATGAAAGAAACAGGGCAGTCGGGGTTTTGCGAAAAGCAAGGAGAATGTATTTTTTAAATAAATTCATCCAATCGTGCAAAAGTCCCGCGATAACGAGGTCTATAATAAATAATCTTAGGAGAGGAAGTGATGTGCTTTCTTATCCCATTGTCTCATTCCTAGATGACAAAACAGTGGTACAAACAAAACAAACAAACAAAACAAACAAAACACCGCCTGCATTGCCGAGCTCAACAAAATGCTGAGACTTTCACGAGCTATACTGAAGACGTTATCGACCTCTGTAGGGGGGCGAACGCTTCAATGGCGGAAACCGACAAAATAAGGCACATCCTGAAAGGCTTACACGACGATGTCTTCCATATGCTGGTAGCCAAGAACCCACAGACTATCACACAAGTATGGTTCGATCAGGCTTTGCGGCGATTACCGCCGACTAAACAACATTACAGGCAATGATGTCTATCCGCTACCGCGTATTGACGGTGCCCTGGATTGCCTTCTAGGAGCCGAATATTTCTCGTCGCTGGATCTGCGCTCCGGCTACTGGCAAGTGCCCACGGCTGAATCCGACCGCTCAAAAACGGCTTTTGTCACCCCTGATGGTTTATATGAATTTATCGCGATGCCTTTCGTCCTTTGCAACGCACCTGCAACTTTCGAGAGGATGATGGACTCTATTCTCAGAGGATTGAAATGGCAGACCTATCTGTGCTACTTAGACGATTTGGTAGTGTTTTCTGCCGATTTCTCCTCTAACATCACTCGCCTTGAACAAGTTCTCGAGTGTCTCACTGCCACAGGATTACAGCTAAAGTTGAAAAAAATGTCATTTTTGCGCCCTTAGCTTACGATCTTAGGCCACGTAGTTTCGAAAGAAGGCATCTTACCGGATCCTGCGAAGATTCGTGCGGTTCCCGTGTACCCCAAGCCCTTCACTCTAAAGGAGCTTCGTAGCTTCGTCGGCTTGCGCTCTTATTTCCAGCGTTTCATCCGCAATTTCGCCTCCATTATCGCTTCCTCGACCTAGCTTTTTGCCGGCGGCACTGACCTCTCGGCTTGAATTCCGAGTGTGATGAGTCATTTACAACGCTTCGCCGACTCCTCACATTCCCTCCAATACCGCGTCACTTTGATCCTAACGCGCTTACTGAAATACACATGGACGCTAGTGGTATCGGACAAGGCGCCGTACTCGCCTAATGCAAGCGTGGCTTTGACGAGTATGTTCTGGAATATGCCAGCCGTACGCTAACAAAGGCAAAGTCAAGTTACTCCGTAACGGAACATGAACGCCTGGCCATTGTTAGGGCAATCGGTAAATTTCGCACTTACCTTTACGGTCGTCAATTTGACATTGTCACCGACCACCATGCCCTGTGTTGGTTGTCGTCGTTGAAAGATCCCACTCGACGCCTCCCTCGCTGGGCTTTACGCCTTAAAGATGATAATATTCGTGTCATTTATCGCTCGGGAAGAGAACACTCGGACGCTGATGCCCTCTCCCGTTCGCCGCTGCCTTCTGATCCTGTCTGCTCAACAACTTCCACCTGCGATTCGTCATCCCTTATCATCATCGACATGCGGGGGGAACTGCCCAAGGATCCCTGGATCACTTCACTGCTTGACCCTATATCTCGATCTTCGCCTGACTCGCCCTCACGCACTCTTCGTCGTCAAGCTCCACACTTTGGCATTCGCGAAAACAAATGTGTTGTCGCAATTATTTGACCGCCGACCGCAGGTGGCTGGCTCCTTGTTATTCCTCGTAATCTGTGCTTGGACATTTGCAGCGTTTTCCTTGATGACCCCTAATGTGGCCACGCTGGCACCTTCAGGACGTACTCCCGTCTTCGCCTGCGGTACTACTGGCGCGGCATGTATCGCTACTTTCGCCAGTCTGTTCTGTAATGCCCTACTTGTCAGCGCAGCAAGACACCTCCTCACAGCACCGCCAGTCCCCTACAGCCATTGCCTTGCTCTGCCCGACCGTTCGACCGCGTTGAAGTCCGTCTTTCCGGTCACCTTCCGAACACTCCTGATAGCAACCGGTGGGTCATTGTCACCGTTGACCACTTCGCACGGCATGCTGAAACACCTGCGCTGCCAACCGCCAGCGCGAAATACGTTGCTTGCTTACTTCTTCATCACGTCATTCTACGACATGGTCCGCCACGCGAATTACAAAGCGACCGTGGGCGCGTGTTTCTCTCAAACTTCGTCGAAGCCCTCTTAGAGGAATGTCAGATTGTACATCGCACCGCCTCAGCCTGCCATCCTCAAATTAATGGCATGGCGGAACGTTTCAACTGCACCCTTGCCGACATGCTGGCGATGTAAACCCGTTAGCAAAAGCATGCGGACCAGGGATTGCCCGATTAAGCCAATTTTTCCTCCGCCTGTGAATGCAACTTGAAATTGAAGACTGTGGTCCAAACTTGGCACTGTGAACTTTCCAGTGTACTCGTCAATGTTCGTTTACGTGGGTTAATTACAAATAAATTTAGTTTCTTTCGGTGATCCTGTGGTCCGTATACTTTTGCTCACGGGTGTACGTGTCCGACGATCACACGAATTGGGACCGGATGCTTCCATTCATAACCTACGCCCTAATCTAGCTGTGGCCCAGGCTACCACTGGTTTCTCATCTTTCTTTATTGTCTATGGACCTGAACCATCATACTCCATAGACGCAATTCTGCCATACCGACCTGACGTTTCTGAAGCGAAACCTATTTCTTAAGCGGCTGCTCATGCAGAAGAATGTCGTAAACTGGCGCGTTGGTTTAACACGCAATATCGCCATGACGCCTCTGCGTCTACTGCCTACTATTCCCGCGGGACGCTCGTTTGGCTATGGGTTCCATGCACCACTATTGGCATTTCTACCAAGCTCTTGTCCAAGTACCACGGTCCTTACAGAGTCCTAGAGCAAATGTCGCCCGTGAACTATGTCATCAAGCCGATCAAGCCAGCTGCCGACAATCGTTTCCGAGGGCGCGAAACAGTTCATGTCGCACGGCTTAAACTGTGCTACGACCCGCCTGTGCTGTCTTCTACGTAGGTCGCCAGATTGGCTACTTTCTACCCGGGGAGTGTTGTACCGGAGCACTTCGGCGCCAGCTCTGTGCCAGCACGGTGGAAGAATTTGACGTTCGTGTGTGTCTCGCTCTGTCGGTTTTTCGGGCTGCGGCTGCCTTTTGTAAGTGGCCCTTTTCTAGACGCCGTGCACACGTTCCTGAGAGTACCACGCCTGTTACAATATATATATATATATATATATATATTGTTACGGTGAAAGGAAGGAAGAAGTTGGATTGGTCTAGAGGAAGACGAAGTGTGGCAGTTGCCTGACTGCCATTAAGCTCAGTTGGAAATATACATTATTTGACACTCGTGGGCCTGCTTATATATATATATATATATATATATATATATATATATATATATATATATATATATATATATATATATATATATATATATATATATATATATCATCATCAGCCTGATGACGCCCACTGCAGGGCAAAGGCCTCTCCCATATTTCTCCAACAACCCCGGTCATGTACTAATTGTGGCCATGCCGTCCCTGCAAATTTCTTAATCTCATCCGCCCACCTAACTTTCTGCCGTCCCCTGCTACGCTTCCCTTCCCTTGGAATCCAGTCCGTAACCCTTAATGACCATCGGTTATCTTCCCTCCTCATTACATGTCCTGCCCATGCCCATTTCTTTTTCTTGATTTCAACTAAGATGTCACTAACTCGCGTTTGTTCCCTCACCCAATCTGCTCTTTTCTTATCCTTTAACGTTACACCTATCATTCTTCTTTCCATAGCTCGTTGCGTCGTCCTCAATTTGAGTAGAACCCTTTTCGTAAGCCTCCAGGTTTCTGCCCCGTAGGTGTGTACTGGTAAGACACAGCTATTATACACTTTTCTCTTGAGGGATAATGGCAACCTGCTGTTCATGATCTGAGAATGCCTGCCAAACGCACCCCAGCCCATTCTTATTCTTCTGGTTATTTCTGTCTCATGATCCGGATTCGCAGTCACTACCTGCCCTAAGTAGATGTATTCCCTTACGACTTCCAGTGCCTCGCTGCCTATTGTAAACTGCTGTTCTCTTCCAAGACTGTTAAACATTACTTTAGTTTTCTGCAGATTAATTTTTAGACCCACTCTTCTGCTTTGCCTCTCCAGGTCAGTGAGCATGCATTGCAGTTGGTCCCGTGAGTTACTAAGCAAGGCAATATCATCAGCGAATCGCAAGTTACTAAGGTATTCTCCATTAACTTTTATCCCCATTTCTTCCCAATCCAGGTCTCTGAATACCTCCTGTAAACACGCTGTGAATAGCATTGGAGAGATCGTATCTCCCTGCCTGACGCCTTTCTTTATTGGGATTTTGTTGCTTTCTTTATGGAGGACTACGGTGGCTGTGGAGCCGCTATAGATATTTTTCAGTATTTTTACATATGGCTCGTCTACACCCTGATTCCGTAATGCCTCCATGACTGCTGAGGTTTCGACAGAATCAAATGCATTCTCGTAATCAATGAAAGCTATATATAAGGATTGGTTATATTCCGCACATTTCTCTATCACCTGATTAATAGTGTGAATATGATCTATTGTTGAGTAGCCTTTACGGAATCCTGCCTGGTCCTTTGCTTGACAGAACTCTAAAGTGTTCCTGATTCTATTTGCGATTACCTTAGTAAATAGTTTGTAGGCAACGGACAGTAAGCTGATCGGTCTATAATTTTTCAAGTCTTTGGCGTCCCCTTTCTTATGGATTAGGATTATGTTAGCGTTTTTCCAAGATTCGGGTACGCTCGACGTTATGAGGCATTGCGTATACAGGGTGGCCAGTTTCTCTAGAACAATCTGCCCACCATCTTTCAATAAATCTGCGGTTACCTGATCCTCCCCAGCTGCCTTCCCCCTTTGCATATCTCCCAAGGCTTTCTTTACTTCTTCCGGCGTTACCTGTGGGATTTCGAATTCCTCTAGACTATTTTCTCTTCCATTATCGTCGTGGGTGGCACTGGTACTGTATAAATCTCTATAGAACTCCTCAGCCACTTGTACTATCTCACCCATATTAGTAATGACATTGCCGGCTTTGTCTCTTAACGCATACATCTGATTCTTGCCAATTTCTAGTTTCTTCTTTACTGTTTTTAGGCTTCCTCCGTTCCTGAGAGCATATATATGCTAGGTCACAAAAATCCAATTACAACAAAAAGAAGAGACTGTAAATGGGGTGACAAGCTCAGCGGTCACGTGGGCGAGTGAGTGATTGAGTGAATAAACTCTATTGTAGGTCCGGCGAGGACGCGAACTCGTCGCGCACCCGGCTAGTCCCACGTCGGGACCGGCAGGTCTAGCCCACCGGCCCGGTCGCGGGCACGCCGGACGGCCAGGATTTGCTTTTCTAGAGCGGGGCTGCGCAAAAGCGAGTCCCACTCCTCCTTGATGAACTTGGGGTATGTCGACCCGCACTCCCAGAGCATGTGAGGTAGAGTGGAGGTCTGGCCGCAGGACGGGCAGGCGTCGTCGCGATACACGTCGGGGTAAGCCTCGTGGAGAGCGGACAGACACGGATATGTGCTGGTCTGTAGGAGCCTAAGAAGCGAAACGGCTTGCGCCCTATTCAACTTGGGGTGAGGGGGTGGAAAGACCCTTCTGGACATGTAGAAATATTTAATAATCTCGTTGTGAGTAGCGGGAGCGTCCCTGTGACCGTAGAGAGGAGGGGAGTCAGTGCTCCTTGTAGAGGAAGCGCGGTCGGTGAGGTCACGCGCAGCCTCGTGGGCAGACTCATTGAGGTTCGGGGGAGCACCCTCGACCGATTCTGCGTAAGCGGGAAACCAGTGAATTGAATGGTTTGTGAGAGCATGTGGACTCGAGCCGCTAAGGAAACGAACAGCTTCCTTGGCGATACAACCCCTTTGAAAAGCCCTAACTGCTGTTTTAGAATCACTTTAGATTTCGGACCCACGACCGTCTAGCAGGGCGAGGGCAATGGCGACTTGCTCGGCGACTACGGAGTCTGAAGTGCGAATCGAGGCGCTATTGGAAATGTTTCCACTCGAGTCGACCACAACGACGGCAAAGGTCTTCCCGTCGCTGTACTCCGCAGTGTCGACGAAGCTTGCGCTAATGTCATGTCGCTTGATCTGTTTGAGGATGGCTGCTGCTCTGGCCTTGCGTCTGCCCTCGTTGTGGACGGGATGGACGTTTCGGGGCACAGGGGCCACTACGAACTTGTCTCGAATGCACCTAGGGATCGGGGTACTGACCATCGAGAATTCCGCAGGGTGGTAACCCAGCTCTTCGAGGATGCGTTTACCTGCCGCTGTGGTGGCCAGGCGACTGAGTTGCGTGCGTTCTTGGGCTTCGGCAATCTCCTCGGCGGTGTTATGTACCCCCAGCTTCAAGAGATCCTCGGTATGGGTCCTGATGGGTAGCCCGAGAGCCCTCTTGACTATTTTGCGGATAAGAACGTTGAGCTTGTCTCGCTCCGCTCTGAGCCAGTTGTGCATAGAAATTGTGTACGTGAGGTGGCAGAGTACGAAGGCATTGATCAGCCTGAGAGATTGCTTTCCTTCATGCCACGATGCCTGTTTGCGATTCTACGAACGAGGCGGAAAGCGTTGTCCGTCTTTGCGATAATCCTGCGGAGAGCAGTTCCGTTTCCGCCGCTGAATTCGAGAAACACGCCCAGGACCCGAATAACGTCGACCCTGGGTATCACCTCCCCCCCCCCCCCCCTCCGTCACAAGTGCGAAGTCTGATGCTGCTTTCAGAGACTGGATTCCAATCTTTGGGTCTGCCTCCCTTCTCTTTTCTGTAAAGTAGCAGCTCCGACTTGGCGGGGGAGCATCGAAGTCCGGTGGGGCGGAGAGCGAGGGCGAGGTCGAGGGGCAGTTTAGTGTTATTTAAAAAAAAACTCCTCTTTAGAGCGATATAGATGGTTGGCTTAATCAAGGCCGTACATGCTTCACAATATGAAAAGCTTCGGCATTCTCATGGGTGCGCTGATCTATACAGTCACAATGGGAGACAGTGAAGAATCGGGCAGCACGAAACACTACGAGTGACAAAGCTAACCGTTTGTTGGTCGAACTTGTGCTCAGAAGAAAACTCAGTGTGATACTGAAAGCACTACGATAGCGGCGAGCGTAGTCATCTCAAGGTGATGGCGATCGCTTCTTTTTTATGCGAAGCATACTAGCCGCACAACCACGCGCTTCCTTGCTGCGCCGCGCGCGGCCGCGTAGCTACCATATGACGTCATAACAGCTGCAAAAGCGGAGGCTCAACTCGTGCGCTCGCTTGCGGCCGCGTAGCTACATAGCCGGGTCTCAGCTCGTGCGCTCGCCTGCGGTCGCACAGATGGTACTGCAGCCTAACTCCCGCTCCTCGCGCTAGGGCACTGACGTCACAACAGCTGCAATCCGGGCTCAACTCTTGCGCTCGCCTGCGGTCGCACAGCCGGTGCTGCGGCCTAAACAGTGGTTCAACAACTAAAATAAAGGCTAGTATGCTTCGCATCCTGGGCTTAACCTTAGCTAAGCCACAGCCATTTTTTCTTCTTCTTCTTCTTGGGCGTTTGAGAAACAGTGCATTGGCAATTTTTTTCCTGCTGGACAGACTGCCAGTCAGCACTTTTGCTTGTAGTCATTGGGGCGACTGAGAGAGGATGTGCAAGGGTAACGCGAAAAATCGTGAAATGCGGGCGATTCGTTTATCATTACCACAGTGCCCAAGCTTGCATTCGTCTGCGCCTCACAAGTCTGCGCCTCGCTGGAAGCAGCGCAGGCATTTCTTTAACAGCGAATCTGTGTATGGCTAAGGTTCCGTGCATTTTGTTTCTCCGTGAGCAAACGCTATCATTGTCAATGGCTCATACCCCCGCGAGCATTCATGCTCCCGTAAGCAAGCCAAAAATGCAATGGCTCATAGCCCCGTGAGGCAGAGACTACAAGCACTCAGCAAAGTGAAGCGGAGAGTGCTTAACTTCTTCCTAATCACGCAAGCAGCATACAGAATAGCATGTCGAAAAGTGTCATCATCAGTGACTCACATCTTTGTGGGAAATGGCTCGCGCCCCCGTAAAAAAAGCAAAAAATGCAATGACTTATAGTCACGTAACGTTCATGGCTACTCACTTTGCGTGAATCAGCTGCGATGACACTACCCCTGTTGTCGTTGTAGGTGATTTCAATGTGGATGTGGCGGTACCAAAAGGGGAGGAGTTAAAGCGTTCCGTGTTGCAGACATATCCCTTGCAATGCCACACCAATCCGGCCCAACCGACCACCCAGCGGCGTACGTGCATTGATTTGACATTATCAAGGAATGTGATTGCAGTGACGAGTGAAATGATGACCACCTATGAAGACAATAAATGAGTTTACGTGCCTTTCGACACGATGACCACCCATCAAGACAATAAATGAGCTCGTACCTTTGATGAAAATTACGTGTCACCTCCGTGTCGTGTGCTAAACAGCTTCGCTGGTCAACCACCTTCACAGAGTGGAATGGCGCCCGACTTTTTCTTTTTACTTCGTTTATTTTTTATACATAACCGTTATCGCTCCCTCTCTGTTTTGCTGTATCTTCCAGGGATGTGCTGATGTTTCCCAATCACCATATGCATTGCACCACGGGTTTTCCGTACTTTTCCTTTGTCGTTAAAGCTGAAAATCCAATAAAGAAGGAGATTTCCCACTATGCACAAGGTGAAGACAGATTCGCAGAGGCTACTCAGAATTTTATTCGAGCAAATGCATAGTAGCTTCGAACGGCGGTATAAAGGGTTGGTCCAGTGCATTGAGCCCGATGAATATATTGACTCCAATGACTCCAACGAAGAGAAGGGGCAGTCTTTTCCTGTGAGACTTGGATGTGTGAGATCCGTGATTCTTTGTCATATTCAGTATGTTTCATTACAACTACTGTAAGTTGCTTCCTTGGGCATTCTGTCAGCTTGTTACCGGTTTTCAATTTCTCTTTTATCGCATTACTACATTTGTTTACCACTTCGCACTCTGTGTATTATAAGCTTTCTACCACTGCATAAAACGTTTCTGGGAGACGAACCCAGTGAAGCCTTCTATTGCTTTTTGTCCGTGCCCAAGACATCGGTAAGGTCTTTAATGAGGAGCAATTGATTGATTGATTGATTGATTGATTGATTGATTGATTGATTGATTGATTGATTGATTGATTCATTCATTCATTCATTCATTCATTCATTCATTCATTCATAACTAGCCCGAACGCACTGATGGTCATGTCCTTAATGTCTAATTTGAAAATACTCCGCAGGATAAGAAATCCACTGCGATCCATAAAGACGGAATGCCATTTCCGAAATATTGGCGTGGCACAGAGTAAAATATTTACCCTATGGGACACACACACTTGATCATACCATAAGAGGCCGACCAACAAAAACACCAAGGCCAACATAGAGGAAATAACTTGTACTTATTGATTGAATTAAAGAAATGATAAATTGATGGCAATGAAAGTGATGAAAAACAACTTGGCGCAGGTGGGGAACGATCCCACGTCTTCGCATTACGCGTGCGGTGCTCTTACCAATTGAGCTACTACAACGCCATTTTTCCGTCACTCTTAAAACAGTTGCACCTTTTGGGGTGTATATTTGCCCCACAACAATAATCACCATCTGTCTTGCTTTTCCTTTCCTGAAACCTCAGCGTTCGTTACTTTCATGTCGAGAATGCTGCGTCACGCTGATAACGCGCAAGCCGTTCGTGACTTAGAAGTACCGGGTTCGCAGCGTTAAAGGAAGGAAATACTAAAGAAATTAAATTATGGGTTTTTACTAGCCAAAACCACTTTCTGATTATGAGGCATGCCGTAGTGGAGGACTCCGGAAATTTCGACCACCTGGGGTTCTTTAACGTGCACCTAAATCTAAGTGCACGGGTGTTTTCGCATTTCGCCCCCATCTAAATGCGGCCGCCGTGGCCGGGATTCGATCCCGCGACCTCGTGCTCAGCAGCCTAGCACCATAGCCACTGAGCAACCACGGCGGGTTGAAGGAAATACTGGCAAGACAGGTGACGATTACTGTTGTGGGGCATGATAAGTCCTAAAGGGAGTAAATTTTTAGGAGTGATTCATTTTCTGGGATATTTATGTTTTACTACTAGAACTAACCCTAGGAGTATTAGCATGCGCCACCACTCGCAAACCTTGGTGGTGGACGTGGAACATCCTGTCTGCGGGAGGCATCATGGGTATGTGATCTTTTTGGCTGAATGCAACTGGTCAATAAACCCAGACATGCTACCTCAATGCATCAAAGTGGATGGCGAAACGGCGCCGCGATAGCTCAATTGTTAAGAGCATCGGCCGCGTAATGCGAAGACGTGAGATCGTTCCCCACTTGCGGCAAGTTTTTTGCTCCACTTTCATTGCCATTATTTATTTTTTTTTGTTTATTCATACTGCAGGCCAACATACTGGCCCATGCAGGAGGGGTAATACAGTTTACAAGGTAATAGCAATGCAACAAAGATAATGAAAAAATGTATATATAAACAGTGCATGAAAATGATGCATCCCATAGCCACGTTACAAAAATCACAATGCTTCCCTTAGCACAGTAACTACAACAGAATAATCGCAAATTTGAATTTATATGTGGATCAAAACGCTGTGCCAAACAACAATCTGACAATAAACATAACTAAATACAGAAAATTTCGCATATGAAAACGAGAAAAATAGTGAAAAAAATTGTGTTTGTGTTATTTTATGTGAAAAATAGTTTTCCAACGCATTTGTGAAGTTCCCCGATTGAAGTACTTCAAGAGGGAGAGAATTCCATTCTTTTATAGTACGCGGATAAAAACTATTCATGTGAGATTTTGTTTTAGCAAATAATGGCTGTCACGCGTATGTTAACGCCTGGTACACTTGCTTGAGCGAGCGGAAGGAACACACGAATGCAAGGTGCAGCACACACAACATTAATTCAATATGGACTTTTAAGAACAGGAAAACACGGTAACATTCGACTTATCGCACACGGCATGTGTCCTCCCTTACTAAGCTTTCCGCTCACACTACCGCGTTTACAAACGTCTGTGCGGCGATTGTCTATTCGCTGTAGTAGTGGCGCTTACAGTACCGGTTCTGTTCGACGCGAGTATCGGCGTCCTCCCGGTCTGTGGTCCGTCGATGCGATCTGGTCGTCGTCAGTCGTTGTTAGTGTCCGGCGTCACCGATGCCCCGGCCGACGTGACGAAGGCACGGTCGCTGAGGGGCTGTCGCGCTCCGGCAGAGCGGGGCTCGTGCCGGCTGGCGCTCCCGGTGCGCGCCGGCCCAGCTTGGTTCCCTAGACGGGACGGCGACTGGCTGTAGCCAGCCTCGGCGCGTCTACGTTCAGCGGCACAAACGCTGACGTGTCCTGGCAGTGTTGTGCCATTACCACAAGCCCGGATTCCGAATCTGCAAGATGCAGAATTTATCCTGCGAGCGCCCAAATTCTCCCTTGAAAAGTCAAGATGCTGAGCCGTCAGACAGCGGTGTCCTGCGGGAGAAGCATCGGCAGGCAACGTGTTCAGACGTGTCAGCAAGTGCCAGACAGCCCGGCGCCGCACATCCCTTTTCCGGGGGTCACCGCGCGCGCGAACTTTGAACCGGGTGGCCAGCGCGGTCGCTGGTTGGACCTCTCGGACGACCGCCGAGTGCTGACTTTGTATTGGGCCGTTTGAGTGACAATGGTTCCTCGGGGATTATAAAAGCCGCGACGCGCTGCTTGAAAAACCGGATCCGCCGACCCTCCGAGAGTACAGTGTCGCTCCCGACTGGGGTGAGATGTGTCACGCGTTTTCGCCGGACGTCACCCTGCGGGAACAGTCGCGTTTGCTGTGAGATCTCGGCCCCAGTGCCGACCCGTTCATGTCCTGTATAATGACCTGTATATAGTGTATAAAGTCCCTTTTGTTATTCTCATCGATGCCTGGCTCCGAGTCTTCGCTACCAACGCTCTGTCACGAAACGGGGGACGAGCGCTACGGGACCACAAAGTCGTAATAGTGGTGCAGCGGTGCAAAGTCGTAACAGCAGGTAGGTCCGGGCCAGCGGTGGTTCCGGGGACGTCGGACATCTGCTCGCCGAGCCTGGTACTCGGGCGGGACGTCGATGTGTCGCCTAAGATCTGGGGCAGGACCCAGACAGGCGATCTCCGGCCGTCTTCTCCTGGAACGCTGCGCCCGGCCACCACGTCCTTCTCTGCGCGCGCCCCCTCTCCAAGATGGCGGCTCCACGCGCTCGCTTCACTCCTTCTTCCTCGTCTTCTTTCTTCCTTTACGCTTGTCACTCCTGACAATGGAGTAAGGGAAAAGTTGTGTCTATGTCTTGTTTTTCGTGCATTAAGAGGCGTTACATATTGAGGTATTTGAAGCCCGATTCTTCCATTTATGATGTTATGTAAAAACTGGAGACGACTAACTTTACGCCTGTATTCTAGTGAAGTGATTTATCATTTGTTTAATTCAATTATTAGGTACATATAATTTCAACTAAGTTGTCTTGGTGTCATTGTTGGTCCTCATCATCATCATCATCAGCCTGGCAACGCCCACTGCAGGGCAAAGGCCTCTCCCGTACTTCTCCTACTACCCCGGTCACGTGCTAATTGTGGCCATGTTGTCCCTACAAACTTCTCCATCTCATCCGTCCACATAACTTTCTGCCGCCCACTGCTACGCTTCCCTTCTCTTGGTATCCAGTCCATAACCCTTAATGACCATAGGTTATCTTCCCTCCTCATTACATGCCTTGCCCATGCCCATTTCTTTTTCTTGATTTTAACTAAGATGTCAGTAACTCGTGTTTGTTCCCTCACCCAATGTGCTCTCATTTTATCCCCTTAACGTTACACCCATCATTCTTCTTTTTTCCATAGCTCGTTGCGTCGTCCTCAATTTAAGTAGAACCCTTTTTGTAAGCCTCCAGGTTTCTGCCCCGTAAGTGAGTACTGGTAAGACACAGCTGCTATACACTTTTCTTTTGAGGGATACTGACAACTTGCTGTTCATGATCTGAGAATGCCTGCCAAGCGCACCCCAGCCCATTCTTATTCTTCTGATTATTTCAGTTTCATGATCCGGATCCGCGGACACTACCTGCCCTAAGTAGATGTATTCCCTTACCGCTTCCAGTGCCTCGCTGCCTGGCAAGCCTGGCAAAAGACCAAGAATTCAGGATCACCAGTCAGACTCTAGAATCTGTGGAAGAATACGTTTATCTAAAGCCCAAATACTCGCAAGGGACCTTAATCATGAGAAGCAAATTTACAGAAGAATAAAAATACGTTGGAGGGCACACTTCAGGCATTATCAAATCATGACCAGCAGCTTACCATTTTCCAATAGGGGACCAGTGTAAATCATTGCAGTCTGCAGGTATTAACATATACGGGGCAGAAACTTGGAGGCTAATAAAGAAGCTTGAGAAGAAGTTAAGGACCGCGCAATGATCGATGGAACTGGATATATTGTGCGCAACGTTAAGAAACACGAAGAGAGTGGTGTGGATCGGAGAAAAAAGGGGGTCTAGTTGACATTAAAAGAATAAAATGGAGCTGGACAAGCCATGGCTTAGATCAATGGTGAACCATTAGAGTTGCAGAATGGGTGCCGAGGGGAAAGGGAAGCGCAGTCGAGGACGGCAGACAATTAGGTGGTGTGATGAAAGAGAGAGAGAACAAACACTTAATAATGCGGATCAGGAGGCAGCGATGGCGTAGAGCTAGAGCATCCGCCTCGCCCGAGAGGACGTGGGTCGAATCTGGGTGCCGCACAATTTTTCACCGGATTAAAAAAAAACAATCCGCGTGTTGACTACATTGCATAAACAG